>NC_052050.1:53847635-54475969 GCF_903992535.2 Arvicola amphibius
GCTGTTCATACAGCTTGTTCTTGAAGGAGGTGTCTGTTGCCTTGGGGAACATGCACTCCTCTTCCAGGATGGAGAAGATGCCCATCGGCTAGAAGAATAAATACAGAAAAAAATGCCACATGAAATCTGTTCACAAAAGTGACAGATGACTTGAATGGCTGAATTCAGTCTTTAGTTCCACAGAGCTAATGAAAACTCATTTGTTTGGTGGAGGTCACTGACTTAATGAAGCTCTTAGCTGTGACAAATAATGCCTATGCTTTTTTGGATTTTGTGTCTTTACCTCAAAAGTCTTGGAGCATAACTTCTCAAAGTGTGCCTTCCTAACTAGCTGCACAAGAGTTACTTGCTAACAGCGAAGACACCACGGCTCATTCAGCATTTGCTGTAAAGTTCTCATGGGGGTGGGAGCAGAGGACACTGTTTTAAGTGCTTGGGGTGAGTCTGGCATAGCTAGAGTTTGAAAGCCTCAGTCGACAGCATCAGAAATTTGTACTTCAGAGGCTAATAATAGTGAATCTAAGGATGCCAGAGAAGTAAATAAAAATACTTTAATAAGTGCTAAACTTTTATACTTAAGGATAGCTTTTGGTGTTAAGGCTTTGATTGTAAGCTCTGGGTAGACATAAAACCGTGGTCCCAGTAGAATATTCTGTCTCAAAAGATGGGACAGAAAGAATGGGGGAGCCTGAAGCTGGGGGATGGGTGTTGTGGAGCACTGTCTTCTGGAACGGACACAGCTGGCCACTGTCCTCATGAACTAAGCAGCTACCTGCCCAACACCTGCAGGAGGTGGGGACTGCTCATCTTTCACCTAGGAATGGGAGGTCTTCACAGGCCCTACCCTGCCCTAAGGAGCTGCAGTGAGTCAGTGGCAGCTGGAGAAGGAGGGGCTTTCTTCTACAGTGATGCCACTGGTAAGTTGCCCATGATGTGGTAAGCAATCTCCTCCCCCCACGATGCTCAGCAGATCTGGGGGTGGGGGGAAGTAGGAGATTGACTTGTTGAGGAGTCCAGAGTTGTGTGCGTGTTGGGGACGGGGAGCAATATGTATCTGTAAAGTTGTCAGAAAATGGACATTTTTTTAAAGGAAAACATTTTGTCTCATTTTTTTTTTTACCAGCATACGTCCCTCATTTCATTCATAGGTAGTAATCTCTGGCCACCACACATGCTAAGATTTTACTGTTTTTCGTTTCCGCACCACACAGCTGTGGTCTGGAAAGGGCGCACGTACCTTCTCGATGAGCTCGATGCAGGCGGCCAGGTCCATCCCGAAGTCGATGAACTCCCACTCGATGCCTTCCTTCTTGTACTCCTCCTGCTCCAGCACGAACATGTGGTGGTTGAAGAACTGCTGCAGCTTCTCGTTGGTGAAGTTGATGCACAGCTGCTCCAGGCTGTTGAACTAAGCAAGTGGAGAAGCAAATGAGCGGTTGATTTCTAATGAAAGCCTCTTCGGGCTCTCCTCAGCTGGGCAGGCTAACTGCTCTCTGGGAATGGTGGGATTTTTGTGCCACCTGTAGCAAACCCCCTTACTCAAATTTCATAAGCTTATCAATGCACTCATAGAAAAAAGTTCTCAAATACGATTTCAGAAGGAGACCAATTAGAAATACAACTGGTAAGTAGAGAGCCAGTCACTTTGACTGACCGGATTGCAGAGCGGTCTTTCTTAGGTAGAAATATTTGAGTTTATTCTGTTGCTTCCATCCACCCTATCTTGTCATTGCAGAAGTTACCTTAGTGTCAAGACATATTTTGTCTCCCTAATTAAGCGGACAGGAATCTCAAGGCCTGTGTTCATTTGCCATCACCTTTCCCAGTGCCAGTTTGATGCTATTGTTGATTAATCATCTTCTCTATCATTTATTGATTGCTGATTGTAAACTGGGGTTTATACTCAGGGCTTCTAACTGACAGAAAGCTCCGCAAAAGGGCGTTACACAGAGGTCCTCAATGAAACTGTGCAAGGACCAGGCTAGTCCCGCCACCACACAGTGAGGCAACGACTCAGCTGGAGTTTGACTCCAAAGTTCACACCCTTCCCCAGATTTCCAGTCCTCTTGCATAAATCAGTTTATACTGTGGTCCTTTACATAGGCATTCCTTAGGTGACCACAGGACAAGACGTGCAAACTTTTCTGCTGCTACAAGGTTTCTGCCAACTTACATCAAAGATCTCAAAGCCAGCAATGTCCAAGACCCCGATGAAGTACTGCCTGGGCTGCTTAGTGTCCAGCTGCTGGTTGATGCGGGTGACCATCCATAGGAACATCTTCTCGTAGACGGCTTTGGCCAGGGCGCCCACTGAGTTGTACACCTTTAGAGACAGAGTAGTTCTCATTGGCATCATTGATGATATCAAGGAGGTCTCGAAGGTGCATGTGTTTCACATAGGGCACGCATTTACCTGCTGCACCGTCTGGCCTTTGGTGACGTACTCATTGCCGACCTTGACCCTGGGGTAGCACAGGGCTTTGAGCAGGTCAGCAGAGTTCAGATTCTGGAGATAGGCAGCCTTGTCAGCAACTGCAGAAATATAATTCAGGGTCCCAACATTACCTTCTCTGGGCCCCCTAATACACAATGGCGGAGTGTTGAGTAGATTCCTTTGTACACTCTATTTGGGGATAAATTTTTGTGTGCCCACGAGAAGCTCAGTTACAAAGGAGACATGAGTTTGGACTATATTTCCTCTGTAAACCCATAGAGAGAGTTTAGTTTGGTTTTGGTACCTTCAGTGCCATCTGGCTCAGCTTGCTCCTCCCGTTGCTTCTGCTTGAACTTCATGTTCCCATAATGCATCACGGCTCCTGTGAGCTTATAGATGGAGACTCTTTCATCAGAAGTGAAGCCCAGAATATCAATGGCACTCTAAGAGGAGCCAAAAGAGGACAAATGTAAGGGCAGAAGGCACCACTTACTTGGCAGAATTTGTAGTTTACCCTAACTAGGCTATTGCTGCTCTGTTCATACATAATGTGTGACTTACATCTGTGGCCATCAGCTCTTCTTGGTCATCAATGCTGGGCACTGTGATCTCCCCCTGACTGACAAAGGCGTAGTCATATGGGTTGGTGGTGATCAGGAGCATTTCTGGGTACATAGGATTCGGGGTACATGTTTAGTATTAGAAAATCTTAATAAAAGCACTAACTTTCATTTATGAATTTAAGGTTCTTACCAATTAGATCTGGCTTCTTGTTAGACATGATCTGATAGAAGATGTGGTAGCTCCTTTCAGCTTTTAGCTGGAAAGTGACTCTAGACTTCTCCAGAAGATCTGTCATAAAGAATCAACACAGATAAGAAGGGGGTTATCAAGTGTCTTAGGGTGGTTGTAGAACTTGAGGCCATCAGCTAAGTCTTAGGACCCCTGGAGATCATAGCTCGGTGGTCATAAGGTCCCACATGTAACATCTCTACAAACACTGAGTTTTCTCTTAACCCCTCTAGAACGAAGGTAAAATGTACTTGCCGAAAGGAATGCTTACTTCTCATAGAGAAGAACCTTGACATTTGGAATATGGTTTAATACTGGAGCTGCTCCTTCCACAAGTCTCCTGGCATTCTACTATAGGAGCTACTAAGGGAAATAGTCAGTGAGGCTCAGGAATGGAAGAGTCACATACATTGAACCCATGGGCAACTCAGACACCCCCGGGTTACTTTGTTCTTTGAGTATTTTGAAAGTGTTCTGAGCCAGGGTATTTCAAATGAGTCCAAGAAGGCCTGGCCGTTCCTACAGACTTGCTAGCTCATGCCTGGGTGGATAAAAGCGCACTGTGGGCTTTGCCGAAGGCTGGCACTCGCTGCAAGCCTATTTGGCAGTAGAGGTGTTTTCTGGGCTCCTTGCTAAGCAGGAGCTGCAGAGTGTTCCTCCAAACCCTCATTTGTTATTCTTGGATTCTAGTTAGAAGGTCCAGTTACTCACATGTTTCAATATCAGCAGAAGCCAGTTTCCCTGTGGTGCCGAAGTGGATCCTGATGAATTTACCCTTGGAAGGGAAAAAGATGATGTTAGCGTCAAAGACTGATGCACTAGAGAGGACTAGATGCAGTGCTTTCGATACGGTTTCTTCTGAAGTCAGAGGAGACTAAGAGACTCACAAAGCGAGAGGAGTTGTCATTCCTCACGGTCTTGGCGTTGCCAAAAGCCTCTAGCAGGGGGTTGGCGCTGATGATTTGATCTTCCAGAGTCCCCTGCAAGGGAAAAATCAGTTCTCACATCTCAGGGCTTTCTTGCCTGAGATAGAAAACAGAGCCTGGACTCTGATGGTGACAATCAGACCCACCTGCATTTTGCCAGAAGTCGCCTCCTCCTTCTTCTTCTCCCCAGTGACTGCAATTGTTGCAAAGTACTGGATGACACGCTTGGTGTTCACAGTTTTTCCGGCCCCAGATTCTCCACTGTTCAATAAAGACCAAGATGTGGAAAATTAAGCTTTGTGGCCGATGAAACTATGTCTGTCGACAGCATTTGCTCGCTCGTGTGTCTGTCTTTTCATCTCTGTCACAGTCCTCCAGGTTAGGTCTTTTCGCCCTGCAAATAACTCATATTGCTTCCCTTAGTTTACACTGACAAAAAAGGGAAATTCATTTATTATTCACTTATTCGTTTATTCACGCGGCTTGGGCACTTAAAATGTTCCAGGTTCTTTGCGAGGTGCTGAGACCCTGTTCTTGAAGAGTCCACCCAGCAGCCCCTCAACAGCCATGCAGCAAACGGAGGGATGAGTAAGAAGCCCCCAGTGATGTGTGTTTTCCTTGGCTGCCTGAGACTGGAGATTGGGCTCCAGTTAGATCTCACAGGTGTTAGAAGTTCCCTAGGGGGGGCCTCAAATAACATGGCTGGGGCTCACCCCCCTCCCCAAAGCTGTACCTTCTTTAGGCTGTATGCTGCTTGCTCTCTGCACTGGGCTGAGCTCTGGCCAAGCTCCAAGAGGGAATCTGACATTCCCTACTTCTGGGATTGCCGCATGACACAAGGCTACACCGGCCAGCAAGATAAATCACAGCGCTACTGTTTTGCGTCTGGACTCAATCTGCTTTCTAGGGCGACTCTGAAACTTATTGTGTCGGTCTCTGTTAGCATTCACTAATCTTCTCTTTGGGTTTCTCATTTTCCCAGTGAGGACAAAAAAAAAAAAAAAAAAAAACCAGAAAGTTTCAGGATAGAAATACATACGTGATCAAAATAGACTGATTCTCCCGATCTAGAAGAAAAACAGTGTGTAGTCAGCACGTACATTAGTCACATAAATTTTTCGTGAGTCTCAAAGTGTCACATTTTTCGTGGAAGCTTTTTTTTTTTTTTTTTTTTTTTTTTTTTTTTTTTTTTACTGTATTATTGGGATTGACTCTCTGGTCTTTCAAGTCATGAAAGAAACCCATAAGATGCTGTCATAGCTACATCGCGGCAGGAAGAGCTCCCTCTTGGCTTCATATGAAGGATAACATGCTCCAAAGTCAGACACACGCCACCACCACCACCACCACCCCCGTCTGTAGATTTCAGCGGCACAATTCCCACGGATAAACAGCCACTGCCAGAAATGTATAATGTGCCCTGGTTTTACAAGTTAGAAAGGTGCTGATCAGCCAAGGTTAAGATTTCGTTTCTAAATGGGTGAATTAATCTCACAAAGAAAAAATTTCTTGTCCCGTGGGCTCAGACTGCAACCCTCTGATTGGCCTTCCTCAAATTGTTAAGGAACGATCATGTAGACATCTCAAAGTGATTCTCAAAGGGAAATCCTTTGTGGGGTGAAACCCTCTAGTTGTAAAACTTCTAGGTACTCCAAACACCATCTTTACTAAGAAGAAGCCACCAACAAGAACGCACTCAGATGACTTTAAAAATGACAGTTCTTTCGAATGTGTCCAGTACAAGCAGCAAGAAACTGAGGCAGTGAGGGAGTAGGTGACGTGGTTTGCACTTCCCTTCAAGCAACGCTTTCCTTGGGTATCTTTTTCTCATTAGTTGAACACTTAAAGTAGAGCAGACTTTCCCAAGTAAGGAGACTGTAAGACCCTGAGTGGCCTGAGGAAGATGCAAGCTCTGTTGAGGTCGTGGAGAGAAAGGGAGAAGCAACTGACTGAGTTTAGCTCCTGGCTGACAGTGTCTACCCTTCTCTGCTTTCGAGAACCCCTTCCGTGAGCAATGAGAACATCATGAACAGTCACGAACAACTGATTCTTTCCAAAGGTCTTTCGGGCTCTAACATCGTTGGACTATAGGATTTCATATCACAATTGGATATGAAAGCCATGTGAGCCACTCACCCGTCAGCATGAACTGGTAGGCGTTGTCAGAGATGGAGAAGATGTGGGGCGGGGCCTCCTGGCGCTTTTTGCCTCGGTAGGCCGCCACCACCTCTGCGTTGTACACCGGCAGCCACTTGTAGGGGTTGACGGTGACGCAGAACAGGCCCGAGTAGGTCTGCATCAAAAAGAGGGACATATTATTGGATGGAACATTCATTGACTACTATTTTTCTTGAAAACCATACTAATCACTCTCTGGAGCGAAAGGCCATGAGAGAACTCACATAGATCATCCAGGCTGCATAGCGCTCTTTGAGGTTGTACAGCACGGCGGGCTCATGCAGGTGGGTCATCATGGCCATGTCCTCGATCTTGTCGTACTTGGGAGGGTTCATGGGGAAGACTTGATCATCCTTTACTGTTACAGTCTGTCCATAAATAAGAGATTTTAGGTTAGGAACTAAGTGTCAATCAAACTAGCCCAGCGGGGTAGTATATCCCCAGTTCCAGAGGTTTTACTCACAGCTCCTCCTTCGGTCTTGGCTGTCACCTTGCCCCCTTCCCTGCTCTGCACTGTTGCCTTCACAAAAGACTCCTTAGGGTCCACCACGAACACGGATGACTTGGCATCGAAAGGCTTGTTCTGAGCCTCGATTCGCTCCTTTTCAGACTTTCGGAGGTAAGGAGCAGCCTCCCCGAAAACGGCCATCTCGGCGTCGGAACTCATAGCTGCGGGCTATTGGTGGGCAGCCCAGTGAGAGAACCTGCCTGGCAGAGGGACAAATGGTAGAAATTTAAAAACTGGGCTATTAGAATCACATGCAATTTTTTTTTTTTTATTCCCTGACAGTTGGGCGAATGCATTGCCCCAGATCTAACCACCTCTCTGGCTGCCACGTGGTTGAAATGTCAGGCTCCCTGGTCCTTGCCAGTGCTGACAGGTACTTAATCACGCAGTTAGAGATGGTTGTTTGCTGCTCGCCTACTGTGAGAGATGGCAGGTCTGTTTCCTGTGCCTCCTTTGTTATGTATATTAACCTTTAGAAGCTGCCTACCATTGGCTCCTACAAAACACCAAGTAAAGAAGATGCTAAAATGTTCTCTGGAGTCTCAGCACCTGGCAGCAGGGAGTCCTCCTCTTTCTGGCACCCTTCACACCTCTGAGAACACATTCTGGATGCTGAGAAGGGCTCCAAGCTGGCTGCCTTGGCAAAATCAGGATCTGTGGCTAAAGTTTTAGGAACTCCCTTGTATGTGGAGAGCCTTGGTTTTTATTTCCCTTACAGACTCAGCCATGACAAAGATTACACACTAGAAGAGAAAGCAGAAATGTGAAGAGCTTGGTTTGGCATCATTTATGTCAAAAACGACATTTTCTTGCAGGCCTTTAATCCTATCCCTGCATCAGAATTTTGACACACTTCACTAGGTTTTCTTGCTCTTTTATTCATATTCCTTTAGATTTTTTTTTTTATTTTCGAGACAGGGTTTCTTTGTAGTTTTTTTGGTGCCTGTCCTGGAACTAGCTCTTGTAGATCAGGTTGGCCTCGAACTCACAGAGATCTGCCTGCCTCTGCCTCCCCAGTGCTGGGATTAAAGGCGTGCACCACCACCGCCCGGCTAGATGTTTCCCCCAACTTTTTCCTTTCAAACCTCCTTCTTGCCATTCATGGACCCTGCCAATAGTCTTCATATAGAATCTGTATTCTAATTTCAAAAGATACCTTTCCTGGGAAAGCGCCTTTGGGTAAACTTTTCCCCATTTCTCCATTCAAACCACAATAACTGGTATATCAAAATTAAAGTGCTTTGTCTCGCTGAAGCCTTTTCCTCACCACTTGAATTTTACTTGACAGGTCACGAGGCATTACGCAGGCTTATGCTTTGGTAAGGCAAGGGTTGAGATGTTCTACCTACCCATGTAGACACCAGCTCACCGTTCTTATTAATTAGTGCTAAAAGCTGGAACGTAGGATGCTTACGCTTCTCCTCTGAAATGAGTAGACTGTGTGGCACTGCATGCTGTCATCACTTACAAGACAAACTACAGAACTGGACAGAGAAAAACCTCACGCACGAACCCCCAAGACTCTGAGGAAGCCACGCAGACACTGCAAAGGGTCTGGATTAATGAGATCTAGTTTCCTAAACCCCCTGGGAGATTTTCAGTAGAAAGCAGGGTCAGCCAAGACATTGAAATGCTTTTCATTCTTCAACCCCAAGAGACACTTTACAAATGCTAAAGAAGATTCCTTGCACTCCAAAAGGAATTAAAAGAAAAATAAATAAATAAAAAGGCCTTACCTTGAGTGCTGCAACCTGGAGAGTGGGTCAGGACTGTAAATAAAAAAAAAAGCAAATGTCTTCTGAGTAAGTGCTAGTGACTCCCAATCAGAGCACAGTTCTTATGTGAGGAACCCAGGAAATGACTGGGAAGACCACAACATCTAATTACAATTGCAACGGAGTAAGTTGGTGCTTCTCTGGAAGGCCTGCCAGGGGCAGCGGGAGCCAGGATGTGTGGCATGCACGCTAGCAGCCAGGCATCCCTTCCCGTCCACACAGAGCCCTGTCCTCACAGACTCTTACCTTGAGGCTTTATGAGGAAAGACAAGTCATTCTCATACCAAGGGTACTTTTATAGGATCAAATATGGAAAACACGTAACCTCCTCCTCTTTCTTAAAACATATTTGGCAAAACGTGTTTTTGGCAATGAAGGTCTCCAAGCCTAATTCCCTTCATATTAAAGATGTTTGGATATAATTAGAAAGATTTCCTCTCACATTGGGTTAAGTATATGAACCAATCTCCTATAAATAATTTGAGTTGTTGGTGGTAGGAAAATGATCCGTCCTTGGAATAATGTAAGGTGTTGTTTTAAAGACTGCTGAGTTCTGGAATCCCTGGACTTTGTTGCCTGGAGCTCTTGTGTTTCACCGAGTGCCCTGTGGGAAGGCTCTCAGCTGCCCACACAATTGCAATACTACACCACAGAGGAAACTTTCCGCGGCTTACCGAGTGTCGCTGAAACACCGCTGCTTCCTTTCAAGAAGACAGGATTGTTTGTTTGTTGTTTGTTTGTTTGTTTGTTTGTTTGTTTGTTTTTACAATCCATTGTCCTTTTTGAAGGATGCTTCAAAGCTTAATTTCAAAATCTGGTTGAGGAAGAACAGCCAAAGAGACAGCTGCTTTTGTTTCCCTGTGGTCAGCTACCTCTGACTCATTGTCAGGTCATCCCCCTTCCCACTAGAGAGAGACCCATCCCCAACCGGCTGCCTAGCCACACAGCCATTCTCTCATTAAGAAAAGAGAAATCAAGTTGCCTGTGAAGCCCTGCTTCCTCTATGAAGTACGTGATGTACATGAGGAAATATTATAAACCAGAAATGTTTGACCACACATGCCAATGAGTTTGCCTTCCCCAGCAGCTACCTTGGTGCATATTTACAAACAACACCTGAACATTGTTCCCTGTTTTAATGCTTGTTTGCTTTGCTGTCTGAGTAGCCTTGCACCTCTCTCATAGCTAACATTGCGTGACTGAGACCGAGCCCCCAGGGTCTTGTTTGGCACTCAGCTCTATTCCACTAATGAGGTAAAACAAGCTGCCACGTGAAAGTAGATACCTAGAGATGCAGGTTGTGGTGGTCATATGATTTTATTACTGCAAGGGACTGTGCGATCCGCATTTCTCATTTTTCGAACAAAGCAACCAAGTTCAAAGAATAGAGGAGAGTCCCACAAGTCACCCAGCAGTTTAGACTTGGGCAATTGATGTGAGCTCAGCACACCCGCTGGTGACACTTCTCTGTCTAGAGTGGATTCATTGAAGGCACCAAGAAGGGGTTTGAAGGGCAGCGCAACCATCCAGCAGGAACGTTCCCAGCCTACTATTAGCTGCTTTGCTCCGTCAGGTACATCACTTTGCTTCTTATCTGTCTCTTTATTGGGTACCCGTGAAAGGCAACTAACAGTTCTCAGAGCGAATGTTGTCATAATTCTACGAATAGGATTTGATGGGAATTTTAAGATGGACTTTGGATCTACTCTGAAAAATCTTTCCAGGGAGGAGAAAGCAAGGCCTTTTGTTGTTGTTGTTGTTATTGTTGTTGTTGTTATTGTTGTTACTACCAAGTTATAAAATACTGAAACAATTATGGGTAAAGTGGAGGAGGGGAGGATGAAAGAGAGGCCAAAACAGCCAGGAGAGCAATCCTATGCTCTTCCTAAGACCAGTGCAAACCGGTTTCCCTGATAAGCTACCTCCACGTGCCTGATTGAAATCAGCCTCAGACTTGCCACTGAAGCCAAGACACTTCTGCTTTCGGCTCAGATGGGAGGTTAGCATTTAGCTTTTACCGGATGCTGTCTAGGAATGCTGTGTTTTTGGCCATGCATCAAAGCTGCCTCCAGTTCTAAAACTTTAATCTTCTAGGAAAATGCCTCAATAATCTAGATAGCTGTCACGTCTGTTTTTATATGCATTTGAGTAAACTGCTTTGAGACTTTTGGTCTGGTCTCTTAGCCTTTGATTTTAGGCTCTTCATATGATTACAGAGGAGGCTCTAAAGAATGCAAAGCATAGGCACATAGCTTATCGATACCAAATTATAACTTAAAGAATAATGTTTTCTATGTACCCAGATTTAATAGGCACCTACAGCTTTTATAAGAAAGAGTTATTTCCAACTGATATCATCATACAGAAGACCCATACATATACTGTAGTATTAATTATATATTCGTGGTATTAATAGTAATGTTGGAAGAGTTTTCATGTGATAGTGAAGAACATTTGGTGTTTGTTTTCTGTATGCAGTTATTAAACAAGGAGAACCAGTGGCATGGTTAGTGTGAATTATCTCTCTAGAAATAGCCTTAGCACCATTATTTGCCTAGATCTGAAAAACTGGGTTTGTGTTCAGGGATGTAGAGGCTACCTGGGATGTGACAATACCAAGATACCAGGGACAACTAAGAAGAAATAGGGATGACTTCTAGAGTTCTACTCACTGGGACAGGCTTTCTTGAAAGGTGACACCTTTATCAACTTAAAATGCCTCGATAAACCAAAGACACATGTGAATGTGTGCATATTTCTTAATAGCAGCTTGACTGTGACTATTAAACAGCCTAAGAGTTTTCAAACTCTGACACTGCTTTAGGAAGGTGACAAAAGACAGGGCCAGCCTAAGGATGCTGTTTGCAAAAGAACTTGGGTTCTTTATTTCCTTTCAATAGGATGGGACAGAATCCTATGTGGACATGACCAAAGGCTCCACATTTTGTGCCTCTCTTCAGCCATCCCACAGCATTGGGACGGACTCGCTCACTCTTCACTTATGACTTTCGTGTGAACTTCGCGGCTCTTCACCCGCAGCTTGTTGACCTGGGACTCTGCGATGTCAGCCCGCTCCTCGGCTTCTTCCAGTTCATGCTGGAGCTTGCGGAATTTGGATAGATTTGTGTTGGACTGCTCCTCCTGAGAATAGAAACAGAATCATAATAAACCCATGCTGTAATCTTTCTAAGCCCTGTAGACTGGCAGAAACAGGAGTTGGCATCATACCCTTTGCAAGATCGAGATCCTGCTTACCAATGAAAGTAATTTTATGATTCAAGATTGGGGTCCCAAAATCATCTCATTTCCATTTTTCAACCAAAATATCTTTTTGTAAGGATCTTATTTGCGTGTGTGTCTGTCAGTCTGTTTGTTTTCGTGTGTGTATGTAAACACTCTTGACCAGAAAAGGGTTTGGATCTCCTGGAGCTGGAGTTATGGGTTGTTTGTTGTTAACTGCCTGACATGGGTGCTGGGAACCAAACTCAGATCCTCTGGGAGAGCAGCTAGTGCTCTTAGTGACTGAAGCATCTCTCTAGCCCTCACAACCAAAATATCTGAATTGACATATGCCATAAAGGAGGGGGGAAAGGACATCAGAGAAGTCAAGAACATGAAAAGGCCAGCTGATTAATGCTAGCTGTTAGGTGGTAATTGTTAACTGAAATTAGTTATTCCTTATCATATTAAGGATGATTTAATAGTCATTCAAAACACTGAAAATGTCCGTTGATGTTTACTGCAATCATTTTGGCACAAAGTGGTTGTTTCCTTCTGATTTTGATTGTATGGCCAGATTCCTGATGAAAACATTGTTACATTGTAGGACTTACGCCTATTTATCCACTGATAGACAATTCCTTCAGTTAAGTACGGCTTTTAGTGCTGAGGGGGTTTTAGTATTTGGTAATGCGCCTGTGCTGTGATGGCAGTCAGGAGTAAAGCTGCCTTCATTTCTTTCCCCGTCCTCCCTTGGACGGGCTTTGGTATGAGGGTTATGCGAGCTTTGTAATGTGAATTGGAAAGCTTCGCCTCTTTTTCTCATTGCTCTTGAACAGCTCGCATAGCTGAGGATTATCTGTCCCTTGAAATTTTGAAAGACCTATCCGGACCTGGGTCCTTTTCAACAGTAGCAGGGTAACACATGTTCTTCAGAAAAAAAAAAAAAATGGTCAGTTTCTTTCTGATCTCCACTCACTAAAACTAAAGACACTACACTAAAAACACTCCTCTATGGACAAGGCATGTTTCCCTTCTTATTACTGATGTTCTATTTGCATTTCCTCTAATTTTCTTCATTAAGCAAGCTATAAATGTATTTGTTTTATTAATTCTCCAAAGCTATTAGGTACTATTAAAATGTCAAATTAGGAAATAGCACACTCAAATCAGTTAATTCCTACCTTTATTTTATCAGAACTTTTTGCTTCCATTTGTGTTATTAGTATTAATTTCTAGATTGGATATGAATTTATTTGCTTATTTTTATTTTTGATTAATGCTAAAAACTCAGAAAGCAATGGATTAGCCCTCTAAGTAATTTTAGTATTCCAATATATATTTTTAAAAGTTGCACCTTATTTGTAATTTTATTTACAATAAATAATTATCTGGCAATCATGCTTTTCTAATGTATATTTCATCCTGAGTTATTTTTTTACTTTTTTTTTATGTGTGAGGATATTTTTCCTGCATGCAAATCTGTGAACGACTTGTTTGCCTGGGACCTACAGAGGCCAGAAGAGGGTGTCAAGTCCCCTGGAACTAGAGTTCCAGATGGCTATGGGTGCTGGGAACTGAGCACAGGTCCCTGGAAGAGCAACCAGGCTTCTTAACTGCTAAGCCATCTCTCCAGTCTCCAAGAATTATTTTTCAGTTTGCTCGTTAGTGGTTAGGAGTCTGGGCAGTTCTGGTATATTTCTTATCTCTGTATTGTTTTGTCCCTCAGAGAACAACCTGTATTGTTTCTGCTTTTAATTTTTTTGCGGGTTTCCTTTGGAAGCTGGGGTTTTCCCTTAAAATCAAGCTATTATTACTAGAAGCAATAAGGAAAAAGTACAAAGATGTGCACAGTCCTGAAGTACAGATTCTGTATGTAGAAAATGACGTATAATACTAAATGAGGCAGCAAATCAAATTATTTGGTAACTTTTCTCAATCCAAGGACTTCGCTCTTCCCTCCCCTAAAGATACTCACAGCCTCCTCCGCTTGTCTCTTGTAAGATTTCACTTTTGCCTGGAGTTTATCCACCAAATCCTGAAGCCTGAGAATATTTTTCCTGTCTTCTTCTGTCTGCAAGATTGTAAGAACCACAGGGCATTACTCCCAAAGCACGTGCTACCACTGTGAGTATCTCACACATCTGGAGGGGCAGTAGTTGCTAAGGACCACTGCCTACCTGGTAAGTGAGCTCCTTCACTCGCCTCTCGTGTTTGCGCAGACCTTTGACGGCCTCCACATTCCGCTTCTGCTCACTCTCAACCTCGCCCTCCAGTTCACGCACCTACAAAAGGGAAAGCTCTGAAGAATTTTGTTCCAGTGAGGCACTGGGAACATGTGGGAAAGAACAAACACAGGGACCCACCCTGGCCTCCAGTTTCTGGATCTGCTTCTTGCCACCCTTCAGCGCCAGCTGCTCAGCCTCATCTAGACGCAGCTGCAGGTCCTTCACTGTCTGCTCCATGTTCTTCTTCATCCGCTCCAGGTGGGCGCTGGTGTCCTGCTCCTTCTTCAGCTCCTCTGCCATCATGGCGGCCTAGTGAATGATAAAACGGAGTTAGGTAAGGGCTGACAAGGCCCAGCGGGATTCGGGTTCATCACCTCCGTCTTGCCCTCTGCTCACATCAGTGATGGCTTTCTTGGCCTTCTCTTCTGCGTTGCGGGCTTCCTGGACGATGTCCTCCATCTCTCCTTGCATTTGGGAAATGTCTGTCTCCAGCTTCTTCTTGGTGTTGATGAGGCTGGTGTTCTGGTTAAAAAGAAGAGTTACACTTTCTGATGTTACCAAAGCACTTAGTGGCAGTTACTTCTTGAAAAAATGTAACATTAAAAAATTGTAAGTAAAAGAAATGCCCTTCAACACTAAAGAATTCTGTTCTAGACCACGGTTGTCCATAGAGAAAGATAGAAAGGCTGCAGAATAGTCAGCATCTTCGTGTGCATTAGAGGCAGATGAGACAGCTTTATGATTTTATAGTTGTCATTTACCAATCAGACCATCCTTGCGCATAACTAACGTTACAACAGATGCTTGGAAGATGCCATTCCTTCACAATAAAAATACCAATGTGGCTAGTAAGCATGAATAGGTATGCTGATATAGTAGAGTGCAGGCACCCTTAAAATGTTCTAGAGAGAGAATCAATAACGATTGCTAACATAAAACAGTGTGAAACTTCTCAGTAACAGTGAAATTTGGCAGAAGTTAAAACCTGGTTTTCTTATGAAAAGTTCGGGCTTTTACGTTCTGAGATGCTTAAGCATAAGCATTTACTGCTGGGAAGTCTTTGCACAAAACCCCACCTGGGTGTGGAGGAGCTGCACGCGCTCACTGGCATCCAGCAGTTCCTGCTCTGCAATCTTCCTGCTCCTCTCTGTCTGCTCCAGCGTGGCCCGCAGCTCCTCGATCTCAGCCTGCAGCAGGTTGGCTCTGCGCTCAACCATGGCTAGCTGCTCCTTCAGGTCCTCCTGGCCCCGGAGAGCATCATCCAGGTGCAGCTGGGTGTCCTGTGCAATAAACAATCAATGAGACACCGCGTCCTCAGGTCAAGTCACCCCCTTGTCTGGCACCATCTCTTGGTGCCACCAACCTTGAGGATGCCTTGTGTGTTCCTGTAGTTTCTCAGGGCCTCGGCAGCCATGCGGTTGGAGTGGTTCAGCTGGATTTCCATCTCATTGAGGTCTCCCTCCATCTTCTTCTTGATCCTGATGGCATCATTCCTGCTCCTGATCTCCGCATCCAGCGTGCTCTGCATGGACTCCACGACTCTAATGTGGTTTCTCTTCAGCTGGTCGATCTCCTCGTCCTTCTCGGCAATCTTCCTGTCGATCTCAGACTTGACTTGGTTCAGCTCCAGCTGGATGCGCAGGATCTTTCCCTCCTCATGCTCCAGAGATGCCTTAAGGACAGTGAGAGGCGACATCAGCAGACAACAAAGAAGCATACTGGAGTTTTGCCACACAGAGATAACCGTGTCTCCTGCATCTATTTCCTCACCCTGTGGGTGAACTCAATTCTCCCTGAAAATGTTGATTAACCAAGAATGCAGCCTGTACCTCTGCTTCTTCTAAAGCAGCCTGAAGTTCGCATTTCTCTTGCTCTACTTGTTTCTTTATTTTCTCCAGTTCATGGATACGCTTCCCTCCTTCTGCAATCTGCTCCGTGAGGTCAGAAATCTCCTCTGTTAATGGGAGGGGGGATATGTAAGGACGTGGTCAAGGCATGACATAGAGGAGCGACCCCTCCAAGCCATGGGTACTGTTGGGAGAGAAAGGGCCTCACGCTGTAAGTTCTTATTCTCTCGCTTCAGGGTTTCTAGCTGATCCAGAGACTCCTCGTAGGCGTTCTTCATCTTGAAGAGCTCGGTGCCGAGGGAGCGGGCCTCCTTCTGGGACGCCTCCAGCTCGGCATGGGTTTCCTCATATTTCTGCTTCCACTCTGCCAGGATCTGGAAAACCAAGAGCAGTGAGCTGGTGCGATGGAGAGGGAAAGGTTAGGAGAGCAGAGAGAGGATGCTTTGGGAATCACCTTGTCGAAGTTCCTCTGCTTCTTGTCCAGGGCGGCGCAGGCCGCATTGGTCCTCTCCACGTCCAGCATGAGGTCCTCCACCTCGTTCTGCAGCCTTTGCTTGGTCTTCTCCAGGGAAGCACACTTGGCGTTCACGGCTTCCACGTGCTCCTCAGCCGCCTGCAGACGTTGAGCCAGCTTCTTCCTTGAAGATTACATAAATTTTAGGGAGAAGAAACCATATTAAAAATATGAACTATCACCACATTGAAGAATATTGAAAATGAAATATTAATAATTATTAATTTTATTATATATTATACAATTAATGTGTAGTATATATTAAGTAGATTATATATTAATTGAATTATATTGATATAATATATTAATTAAAGATTAATAGTTCAATAAAACTCACTGTGGTGCTCTTAAGAACCAGACATGACTATACAGCAGTAAACAAATGTCACCTGTTTTAGGAAGCTCACAAACAAGTGGGAGCAATCAACAGCAGTCAAGTCTGAAGTTTCTTAGTAACAGCTTTAGGATGGAAGTGCCATGAAGAGAAATAAAACATGGTACTCCTTCGGCAAGAACGCTAGGTATCTAGGGACGGTCTTGCTAAGAACCCAGAGTGAACTAGTGGGAGACCTACAAAGACTGTGGCTTACAGAGGAACCAGTTGGAAAAGTAGCAGCAATGAGCCCCGGGGCACTCGACAAAGAACAGCAAGCTCTGTAGTTAGCAATTATTTATTACCTCCACTGGATTTTAAGTCAGTGGGGCAGGGATGTGCTCATTCTATTCAGGGATTATTGTGACAGTCCGGCAAACAGAAGCTGGTCTGCAATGTTGCAGCATGGATGTGTAGTTTCCTGTACCATCCTCTCCCAAACAGGCACATACTTGGCCTCCTCCAGCTCCTCTGTGCGCTGGATGGCATCCGTCTCATATTTGGTCCTCCACTGGGCCACCTCACTGTTGGCCTTGGACAGCGCCCTCTGCAGCTCAGCCTTAGATTCCTGCTCCTCCTCGTACTGTTCCCGCAGCAGGTCACAGTCGTGGCGGGAAGACTGCAGGGCATGGGCCAGCGCGTTCTTGGCCTATGGAGATGGTCACACCTTCACTGTACTAGATATTTAAGTATTCCCTCTCCTCAGAGCTGATGGAACTGGCTCCTTTTAGGGTCAATACTTAGAACAAAATGCTTTCGATCCCCAGCTTTAGATCAATAATCACCTTTACTTCCTCTTCAAGCTGCCTCTTTAACTCCTCAATCTGTTGAGTAAAGGCTTGCTTCCCTCTTGATAACTGAGACACCAGGGCTTCCTTCTCATCAAGCTGCCGCGAAAACTCACCTGGGAAACAGAAGAACCAGTACGGCTGTTCTCTAAGGGAGGAACACATTCCGAAGCCCATTTGAGAAGTAAATTTAATGCTCAGCACCCCAGATTGAGAGTTCGGATGATTAAATTATCTGCTGACCTTTCCAGGCTCTGTGCAAAATCTCTAGGTGCTCTAATGAAACGTTCATAGCGATCCAGATGAGTAAATACAGTTTAAATTCCTTTTCCTGCTCATTATGACATCTTTCTTATACAGTGTTACGCAAAATTTGGTACTGGCTGTCCAAAAAGTATCCAAAATCTACTGATAGAGACTTGCACATGCATGCACATATGCACGTGTGTGTGTGTGTGTGTGTGTGTGTGTGTGTGTGTGTGTGTGTGTGTGATTGCTACAATAGACATGTGAAAGTCAGGGGACAACTTGGTGGAGTCAGTTCTCTCCTCCCATCTTTATCTGGGATCTGGAGATTGAACTCCAGGCTGGTGAGGCATTACCCACTGAGAACTTCCAGAGGTGATTTAGAGATGGGCATGTATGTGTATTGCCGCATTCAGAGATTGTGTTCATGCTGACATAAACAAAGGATAAGTAGGGCTGGGGACATGACTTCATGGCAGACTACTTGCTTAGTCTGTGTCAGGCCCTGGGTTTGATTCCCTGAACTGCAAACAGGAATAGCAACAACAAACAACACGAGCTGAGACAGAAGCCCTGCTTTCCGCTGGAGTGACTCCTGATCACAGCAACTGCTCTGGAGCTAAGTCCTCGTGACCTTTGTGGATCAGAGCTTGAACTAGTCATGACCTTGGATGCAGGCGGAGACCGAGCCTTCTGGTGAATCACCCACGTTCTCAGCTGCTCATATCACCAAGTCATTTATTCTTAACTACCTCATCTCTATGCTCAGACACCGTCGAAGACGGAGAATTACCAGATTCGGTCTGCAAGCGTCCCCTCTGGCTCGTCAGGTCGTTGATCAGCCGCTGCTGTTCCTCCTCCTTTGATTTGAGCTCGCTCACCTGGTCCTCCAGGGTGCGGCACATCTTCTCTAGGTTTCCCTGAAAGAGGGAGTGAAAGAAAGAATGATGAGGCTCGGGGAGAATAACCATCTTTGTATCTAATTCTTCTACAAAGGGAAAAACATTGGCTTGAACAAATAAATCAAATTATCTTATAAATTATGTAATCTAGACAATGTCTTTCCCTTAAAATAAAGTAAAATTATAAAGCTATGTGCAATAGCATTAGAAAATTTTGAAGATTAGATTCTGATTTTATGATTCTGTAAGAATTATATGGTCTGATCTGTAAGAGGATATTAAAAAAATACTTCACCACTTTTATATGTACTAGAACATTGTCATATAATAAAAAATATGAGCAACCTGTCCTATGCAGCTGGAAACCTGGAGAACACAGATGACCTATGCTCAAGTCCCTGCGAACAGTGGGATGGTGTGACGTGCTTGCCTTTTCTCGCATTCCTGTATTACTGCAAATAATGAGTGACTTTAATGTATATAAAGTGTCCTAGGCAAACTGATGTGTCCACATGGATTAGAGTCATTAGTATCAATTTCCAACCATGTACCTTGGCCTTAGACACTGTCTCTACATTACTAGCGAGGTCGTCGATCTCCATCTTCATCTCGCTCTTCTCCTTCTCCAGCTTCTGCTTGACCCGCTGCAGGTTGTCGATCTGCTCCCCAAGCTCCGCCACGCTGTCCGCGTGCTTCTTCCTCAGGGTGGCCGCTGTGGCTTCATGCTGCAGGGTGGCCTCCTCCAGGTCCCTGCGCATCTTCTGGAACTCAGCCTCTCTCTTCTTGTTCATCTCGATCTGGGCAGAAGTGGCTCCGCCAGCTTCCTCCAGCCTCTCGCTGATCTCCTCCAGTTCCCGGGAGAGGTCAGAGCGCTGCTTCTCTGCTTTGGCTCTGGAGGCCCTCTCTGCCTCGATTTCCTCCTCCAGCTCCTCGATGCGGGCCTGGGGGCGGCAGGAAGTACAGACTCAGCTTCTTGGGTCGGTCATGTTTCTCCTGATGAGTTAGACTGATGGAAGCCTTTGGCTTACCTGCAGCTCCTTGATCTTCTTCTGCAGTTGAATGCCAACAGCCTGCTCGTCTTCGATCTTGCTCTGCAGATTGCTCATCTCAAACTCTTTCCTTAAAGAAGAAACACAAGATAGAAATTCTGTTCATCGCCAACACTGGAAGCAAAGCGCTAAGCAGTTTTTTCATGCTTACTTTTTGAGCCTTTCATCAAGTTGCTGTTTCTCGTTTTCAATGTCCATGATGGATTCCTGGGCCAGCTTCAAGTCACCCTCAAGTTTTCTCTTGGCTCTTTCCAGGTCCATGCGAAGTTTCTTTTCTTGCTCCAAGGACCCCTCAAGCTAAATGAATATAGTGTCGCATCAAAAGGAATGTATAGTTCCTTTAGATGGAAATTATTCTTGTTAATACACGACTTACATCATCCACTTGCTGTTCAAGCTTGATTTTGGCTTTGGTCAGAGTGTTGACTTTGTCCTCCTCTGCCTGCAGGTCATCCAGCGTCTGCTGGTGGGCCTCTTGGAGGGCCTTCTTCTCCTTGGTCAGCTTGGCGATGGTTTCGTCCAGGCCCGCCATCTCCTCTGTGAGGTTTTTCACCTTAGGGAGTTAGAAAGAGGTTGTCTCAACAAAAAGGCAGCCCAATTGCTCGGTAGAACCTCCATGTGGTGCAGTCACTAGTGCTCATACCTTGTTCTCTGTGGCGTGCTTCTCCTTCTCCACCTTGGCCAGGGTCAGCTCAAGGTCGTCGATGTCTTTCTTCAGCTCCGAGCACTCGTCCTCCAGCTTCCTCTTCTTGGCCGTCAGCTCGGCGTTGATCTCTTCCTCGTCCTCTGCTCTCTCGGTCACCTCTTTGATTTTGGCCTCCAGCTGGATTTTGGTTTTGATCAGCTGGTCGCATCGTTCCTCGGCATCGGCCAAGCCTTCAGCTTCCTGGAATCGGCAATACAATCAGCATTAGAAAGAAAGAATCAAGTATATTTCTATAATAAGACTTTAACTTCCTTGAGTTGATCTATTGGGTTTCTTATGTTCATTTATTTGGTTTTCAAGGACTCTTGTTTCATAAACCACCCACTGTGTGCAACGCATTCTGCATATGTGGGGAAAAAACGAACTGTGTTGTTTTCTTTTCCTTGTGACATTATGCTTTATAATAGACGAGAACACCCATTTCTCATAGGCTGTCCCTAATCTAAAACATAATTCATAATATTAGACATCTAACACATTGGCTCCATGAAGCTTTCATGAAATTAGTTTCAGATTGGCCCTTGAGAGATGGGTGGCTGTGGAATGTGTAGAAATCAGCTTATGGCAGAAGCAGCAGGAGGCAGGTGGGGAAACTTTTGTGCAGGGAAAGTGCAAGATGCTGAAAGTGCAGATATATTTTCTATGTGGTACTAGAGAATGGTCCTATTTAAGATGCCCCGAATCCAAACCGAGGCATAAAGTCTTAAAACAAAATTTCTTACAAACTTCTTTTTTCAATTAAGGAGAGTTGGAAGGGCAGAAAATGAGAAATACACACACACACGTGTGTGTGTGTGTGTGTATATATATATATATATATATATATATACATATATATGTGCTAATGGGCCTCTGCCATCATCCTTTGAGTGCCTAAAAGACTGTGATGTGCTCCATGCCATGAACTCAGCTGTGTGGGCAGGATCTGAGTAACTCCCTAGGGAGAATGGGAAGGAGTTGAAGGAAGCAGATTTGAAGGAAGCAGAAAGAAGGGCCTTCTGTAAGCCTGGGGGAATTATTACACTGCCCCAACTTGACAAAAGAGACCTACAATAGCTGATTCAGAAGTGAGCAGTTAATAAATTTGGTGGGATAAAGGTGAGGAGAAAGGCACAACAGATTAGGTAAGGTAAAATTGTAGGTGTGGCTCAATAGGCCTCGGCCCATGGAGATGGAAGAAATAACAGGCATGAGGTTTTTAGATCAGTAGCAAGCGGTAATTCAGTCTGGTGCGGTAATGTGAGGCCAATGTATGTCAAGATGTTCTTCAAGGCAGCTATAAAGAAAAAAAAATCTCTCTCCATGTTGTCTTCCCTTTATTCTTTGGGCTTGGTTTGCGTTAATCACCTTTGAGAACTCTCTTCAAACTGAAAAGAAGCCACAAATCCTGTAGATTGATGAAATGGTGTAGGCTGGAAGAAGACAGACAGTTCTACCTCATTGTCACGGAACTGGTTTGGGTGTATTTATTGGGCAGCGAGAGAAATGTGGCCATTTGAAGTCTCTAGCCATCTCTGATAGCCATCTCCCTACAATGAGTGATTCCCTGCCAATTATACATCTCCCTTGTTGTGGTCAGAGCATCAGCACGTCATCCTAATTAGGGATACCCAGGATAGAGCCCCAACTTACAGCCTGCACTTGGAGTTGCAGGTCATTTTTTTCTTTCAACAGTGACACCATCTTTTCTTCCAGTTCCTTCCTCTTTGCCTCCGACTTGGAGAGCTCGTCTTTGGTTTTCTGGAACTCCTCCTTCATGGTGGCCATCTCCTTCTCCGTCTCTGCGCTCTTCAGCAGGGGTTTGATCTTGAAGAAGAGCTTCATCCAGGGCCAGTGCTTCACATTCATGAAGGCGCGGATGTTGTACTGGATGCAGAAGATGGACTCCCTGAAATGCAGTGTTTACTAATTAGATACTCTGCAGACTATAAAGCAAGAGTAAATCTCGGGAGTGAGTGTTGGAGGTTCCTTCCCCCTTCATCCTACCCCATTCCTCACTTGCATTCAACCTTGAAGATGAGAAAAGTTATATTTCATGGTGATGGTCAAGAACTTGTAACCATCCATTTCTCTACATCATTGCACAACTTGGACATGGTTAAGATTTAAAGAGATTATCAAAAAAAAAAAAAACCTGACTCTTGAATTCCACTCCCAGAATTCAGACTTATAGTATTTAACATGGACATGAAATCTCACATTTTTAATAAGGCACAACAGATACCAATGTCACAAATTAAGGACTTCCCTTTGGGAGGCATTGCTATTCATCAGTACTTCAAAGACTCTCACTCAGATAGCAGAGGACAGTGAAAATGGCAAAATGCCATAGTCCTTGATAGAGGTGACTTTAAAAGTCAGATTTCTTTGATAGTCTCTAGTTTTACATTTCAATGTTGTGTGAATTTTGCATTCTATGCTATGAAGCTACCTTAATCTAGACCATTTAGAAATTGTTAACCATCATATATAGGTAGTTAGCTCCCCAAGTACATCGCAGTGTGGTCAGAAAAATTATCCTAACTGCAAGTGATAAAGGTTGTCTCATGTAACTTGTTTATGTGTGTATACATATTTGTTCATATGTGTGGATGTATATGTGGCCACATGAAATGTTTTTCATTACTGGTCCTGAGACATCAGATTCTGTCATCTTTTAGCTCTTTCCCTTCATCAATTAGACTACCAGGAAGTCAACTCCTTTAATGACACTGTAGTAACTTTCTGTGAAAAGTTCTTCACAAATACCCTCTTTTAAATTATGATATTTCAATAATAGAAATGGTTCAACTGAAGAAATAGTTTTAGATATTATATAAAACCATTTTTGATACTACTGTACATTTCAAGGCTCCCTATTTAATGATGTTTAATAAAACCATGTCATAGCTAGCAAAAGAAGGGCAAAAGTTCATCTCTACCTACTCATTGGTATATTTTCTCCTGTTTGATCAAGAAATATCTACGCTTGATACTCCTCAACTCCTCACCCAGACACTCAGGAGATGTTCAGTGCTGATGGACCTTAAGTTCTCTGCCCCTTTCTCATGGAAGTTTCATTTATTCCTTCTTACTTTGGTCTTCTTACCACAGCTAAGTCCTAACTGTCAGCCACCTTGAGTGTATTTCTGAAAACACAAGAGGTGAATAAGCCACACATTTTTATACCTCCTCTCCACCATCTTCTGGTACTCCACTCTTGCCAAGAACCCTCTGCACATGGCCTGGGTGCGGGTAATCAGCTGGGCCAACTTGTCATCTCTCATTTCCTCTAGGAGCCCCAGAAGACCAGCTTTGAAGAAGACCTGTGTGCAAGCAATGTTGCAAATCAGAAACTTCACACTGAGTTCAAAAGGACAGGAAGACATGAGGCTGGATTTTGAGAGGATTACCTTGGTGTGACCAAACTTATACTGAGTGTGGTCAATGTCGATGGAGCCAAGGAGCTTCTCAGAAGCCTTCTTGCTATCGATGAATTGTCCCTCGGGGATGGCGCTTGCGTTTAACACCTTGTATCTGTTAAAGTAAGTGTAGTTTGTAAAGATCTCTTTTACAAACAATAGCCAAATTCTAAATGATTTATTTAAAATTCAAAGCTTTTTCTAATTGTTGTTTTGTTTACTGACAGACATTACCTGCATGTTTTTTCAACCTATTGGTTATATATTTTTAATCTATTGTGCTTTCCTTCCTTTATAGTTTCAATGTTCCTCTCTCTCTGTCTCTGTCTCTGTCTCTGTCTCTGTCTGTCTCTCTCTCTCTCATTTTAGCCAGTCTCTCTACATATAGCCATGGCTGTCCTGGAACTCACTATGTAGACTAGACTGGCTTCAAAGTCACAGAAATACACCCACTTCTGCCTCCTGGGTGCTGGGAAAAAGTGTGTACCACCATACCCATCCAGTTCCTACCTTTTTTAAAAAAAAATTAGACTCTGTCCTCAAGGACTATATCATTTTGTTAACATTTAAGAGTATATAGCCTATGCAATATAATGTATTATTTTTGTTTGATAAATTTGTTTCAATGGAAGATCATAAGTCCAAGAAATCTGGTTATTTTGAGTAGTGAATATAGTAACACTATTAATTAAAGAAAAAAATCTATGAATTTGAGAAGAAAAAGGGGAGGGGAAACATGGGAGGAGTTGGAGGAAGGAAAGGGAAAGGGGATGTATGTAATTATATTTTAATAATAAAAGTAATAAGGAATATAGTAGATGAGATTTGGGGTTTGAGAAATGATCCTATAAGTCTAATAACAAACCTTGGATGCCCTTCATCTTGAGCACTGTTTTTCTTTATCAACCAGCTCTAGACTCAAAGACCAGTGCCCTGCACCCAGAACTTTTTCTTGATTCTCAAGATCAGCATATCAGGGAGGAGAAAAGGGATTTAACTAAGAGCTGTCACCATGACATGCCCCCTTTTATTCTAGGGAATCCTGGGAAGTTCGTCTGTGAGAGAGAACTGAAATCAAACAAATCAAGAAGGTAACCTATTTGAAGCTAGCTCTATGTGCGACATCCCAACCTGGTGACTTATTAGTTTTGACTTTAAACACTTAATTTGATCTCTTTGAACCCTACTCATTTGGTCAGAAAATGCGGTCATAGTAGCTCTTATCTGGGCTGAGCGGTGGTGAGGGTTAAGTGGGTCAGAGCAGTGGAAGGGCAGCTCTCCTAACTCCTGAATCTGGACTATGTATCTATGAGCCTTAAAAAAATCTAGTGAACATTTTTCACAGAGCTTAACATATAGTATTCTTTTCTTCTTTTTTATTTTATTTTTTCGAGGTAGAGTTTCTCTGTGTAGCCCTGGCTGTTCTGGAGCTAACCCTGTAGAACAAAATGGCCTCAAACTCAGAGATTTTCCTGCCTCTGCCTCCAAGTGCTAGGATTAAAGGCATGAACTACTATTGCCCAGTTCAAAGAGTATCTTTTTCTTCTTCTTTTTTTTGTTGTTCTTGTTTTTTGAGACAGGGTTTCTACGTGTAACTTTGAGGCCTGTCCTGGAACTTGCTCTGTAGACCAGGCTGGCCCCTAACTCACTAACTCACAGAGATCCACCTGCCTCTACCTCCTGAGTGCTGGGAGTAAAGGCATGCACCACTACCACCTAGCAAATAGTATCTTTTCAAAGAGTTGTAAGACTCAGAATCTTTAGTTCTTTTGTGGCAAATTAAAAACATTAGAGGTATACTTTTCACTAAATTGCTCTGCTTACGTCAAACTTGCTTATACTAAGCATCAAAGACACATCATAATTTGGAGAGCCTGACCTCTGCTTGAAGTCTGCGTAGAGGATCCTGCTGGGGAAGCCCTTCCGGCAGATGCGGATGCCTTCCAGCACACCGTTACACCTCAGCTGGTGCAGGACCAGTTCGTGCTCCATGGCCCCTGGAAATGCATGTTTATTTCACAGCAGAGCATAACAACAAAGGAGATGTGGCAGCCATGCTTTGTGCCCTCACTCGGGAGGTTTCTTACCCGGGGTCTTGGTTTCGTTGGGAATGATGCACCTCACGAAGTGGGGGTGGGTGCTCCTCAGGTTGGTCATCAGCTTGTTCAGATTCTCCTGTAAGACCAGAAAACCATTGTCAGACTATCAGCAGAGGGATGAGCAGTCAGTGATGTCTGTAACATCAACCCGTGGCTTCGCTTGACTGACGGCATCACCGGTATTCTTTCTTGCTGTTACTGAATATGTGTATGTGTGTATTAGATGTGTGAATGCGTGCGCGTATACTACTCTTGTGGAGCTTTAGGCTAACGCTGGGTGTCAGCCCATAGGTGTCTTCTACCTAGTGGCTGAGACAGGGGTCTCTCATTGGACTAGAACTTTGCCACATTGGCCAGAGCTTGTTGGCCTGGCATCTTCTAAGGATCCATCTGCTTCTGCCTCTCACATTGGTAGGATTGTAGGTGCACACCACCATACTGATGTTTTTAATGTGCCTTTTGAGACTCTGAACTCAGACCTCCACACCTACAAGACAAATACTTCACCACCTAAGCTCCCTGCCATTGGCACAGGAGGACGAGCTTTCACCCAAAGAAGACCCTATTGCTTCTGCTGAGATGTTGGTCCTCAGTCCATCCTGCTGCATTCTTGTTGGCAGGAGGGATGTGTGTCAAAAATGCCAGGGGTGTGCTTCCTTTCCCTTTAGACCAGCATTGTCCTGCTTTCCTCCCTGACCTTCAGCCACCCAAACATCTATCTACCTATTAAATGGTGCCTCTATCTTTTACTAAACTCGATGATTCTTCATTAAGGAAATACAATCCTGCACCATATTTGGACCTTGAACATTTTGTAGAGCTCCACGGATAAGGTAATAACTTTAAAACTTGGTATTGACCACTGATTAGATCAGCAGCAACAATGCATTAGCTGGGTTGGCTGCTAGGTTGCATTGATCTTACTTGTTTTGATGTTGGTTTAGTTCGGTTTAGTTTTGGCCTTGCTGTTGTTATTATATTTTCACAGTGTACCTCAGACTGTTTGCGAATTTTCAGTCCTCCTGGTTCTGCCTCCCATGTCCAGGATTACAGGACTACACCATCACAATGGACGGTTTCCTTAGTTTTACTGATATATTCTTATTCTTTCTGTACTTGGCTTTGGTACTTGTCACCCAATTAGATTATGAATAATGAATCATTAAGTTCTACTAGAGTTCCTAAGAGGTACCCCTCATTCTGTGATGGCTCAGAAAGGTGAGATAAGATATGTCTAACTGATCTCTCCCATTTCATATTAACGGAAGCCATAAATATCAGTGCTTTTCTAGAGTCTCCTGGAAAATGTGATCTCATACTTCTAAAGGCAAACTCCTAAGGTAATTGGAGGTGCTAGAGTTTGCTCTTACTCTGAACAGAGCGGACACGGTCTGGAAAGAAGACCCCTTCTTCTTAGAGCCTTTCTTGGCGGCCCCACCGCTGCTGGCCTCTAAGGAAGGAAAAGGAGAGCGTCATTCAAATACACTCTTGAGTCAGGGGGCTCCATCCTGCAGATTTCTGTGTTTTCCATGCTCAAGTGGAACCCTCTCACCCCAGGAACATCCTCCCACCATATGGACCCCCTTAAAATCTTGTTTTATCAACTAAGTTCACACCCTCTTTCTGTAATTCGCTATCTGTTTGGAGATGATGTGAACAGCAGTCACCTACCCATGAAGAGGTGAACTTTCTGACATTAATACTTAGCACACAGTGACTTAAAAATCTTCAGTAGAAGATAGCACTGAAAGGCAGGATTTGGTCACTATGTTTTCTTTAATATCCCCAGATGCTTCACATTTAGTATAGTGGGAGAAAAAAAAAAAGGAAAGAATTACAGAAACCAAAGCTTTTCCTTGGTTGAGAACCTGATAGTTCTTTTCTTGCCATTGTGATAAGGTCCCTGTCAGTAGGGAGGTGACCGCAAATATATAAGCTCCAGTGTAGCCTACTACTCAAGGAATGAGGGGTTTGGCACGCTACCTTCTGCTGGGGCTCTCTCACCAGCCTCAAACTTTACAGAAAGTTAAGGCTTGAAGGCCTCACCTGCTTCAGCAGTTTGAGCTCCAGAGAAGAGGTAAGCCAGAGTTTTCACTGAGGACTTCTGGTAGAGCCCCACCACAGTCTCATTCAGGGGATCCTTGTTCTTGTCCAGCCAGCCGGTGATGTTGTAGTCCACGGTGCCCGCATAGTGAATCAGGGAGAAGTGGGCCTCGGCTTTGCCTTTGACCACCTTAGGCTTCTGGAAGTTGGCAGACTTTCCAAGATGCTGCTCATACAGCTTGTTCTTGAAGGAGGTGTCTGTCGCCTTGGGGAACATGCACTCCTCTTCCAGGATGGAGAAGATGCCCATCGGCTGGATTGAAGGTGAGGCAAAAGTATCTGAGTATGTATGAGCAGCAGGATACATGGGAAGGGGGCTCAGAGCAGACGATGGGGGATACCTTCTCGATGAGCTCGATGCAGGCAGCCAGGTCCATCCCGAAGTCGATGAACGTCCACTCGATGCCTTCCTTCTTGTACTCCTCCTGCTCCAGCACGAACATGTGGTGGTTGAAGAACTGCTGCAGCTTCTCGTTGGTGAAGTTGATGCACAGCTGCTCCAGGCTGTTGAACTAAATAAATAGATATGCGTATTTGTCTCTGAAGTTAAGTAGGCATTTTAGAATGTAGTACCCACATCATTGGTCAGGAGAGTCTCTTTTACAATGGAAAATAAGCATGGAAGGTTTGGGGCACATGGAAGTCACTGTTCATTGCTGTTTTATAGAAAATCTTAAGTCGGCATTAATTCTATTTTTTTCTTTTCTTTTTTTTATTTTCTTAAACTTTACACAGTTTTCCTGAGTTTCTACTTAATCTCCCTAGGTTTATTCCAGTTACCCCCTGACTTCCAGAGGCCTCATCTAAGAGCAAACTCTCAATCCCTAAAAAAAAAAAGAAAAAAAAAAACAAGCTGGTTCATAGCCTATATTGCAGGAACATCACTATGGTCAGAGTTTTAAGTGATTAGCAACTGTTATTTAGTGTGAAACAAAAACAATAAACAAGACACAAGAGACCACGTATAATATAACATCATGCTTTTTTATCTTTAAAAACCCTACCAAATAGCAAATGAACTAGATCTATTTAGATTAGACCCCTTTTCCTTGCTTTTCTATATTTTCTGTAAAAGCCAAGTTTTATTATAATAATTAGACAAGAGATAAACTTTTAAAAAGCTATGAGCAGGGAAATGTATTTCATGATCAAATAGAAATTTTTATTTCGTGATATTACATTAACAAGCATTAAATTTTAATTGCATTTAATTAATGATGATTCTAAATTATCAAGCCTTTCTCAGCCTTTATTATCTCCCTAAGTGTCTCTCGGTGATTTCTGCACTGTATACTCAGAGCGTATTATGCGTTACTAAGTTTCACTCTGCTATTTAATGTCAGCTTCCTTTACATCTTGGGAGTTTTAGAGCCGCTCCTCTTCCACATTCAAGCTCTTTCCATCCTGCAGGGTCCTCATCACATGTGTTGTTTGTCGTTTACTACAGGAAATGATTAGTAGGCGACAAGCAAATCTCCTTTAAGTCTTCATATCACAGACAAAGGCAAGAAAGGGTCCTGATACTCAGAAAATCTTAGTAATATATTCATTGCTATAAAGCTGCTCCATCAATCAAGCAACTCACATCAAAGATCTCAAAGCCAGCGATGTCCAAGACGCCAATGAAGTACTGCCTGGGCTGCTTGGTGTCCAGCTGCTGGTTGATGCGGGTGACCATCCATAGGAACATCTTCTCATACATGGCCTTGGCCAGGGCGCCCACTGCGTTGGTCACCTTGAAAGATGAAGATAGAACTCTTAAAATTACATGAGGAATGTACAGTGCTCTCATCCAGTGTGGTGGTTTTTAATTAGGCATTTACCTGCTCTACAGTCTGGCCCTTGGTGACGTACTCATTGCCGACCTTGACCCTGGGGTAGCACAGGGCTTTGAGCAGGTCAGCAGAGTTCAGACCCTGAAGATAGGCAGCCTTGTCAGCCACTAAAAGAAAGGGTGGATACAATGGTATTAGGGCCCAAAGAAGTCCGTTTTCTTAAAATAATAATAATAATAATAATCTTCATGCATGTTGTACAGTGTTTTCAGTATATTTTTGATAGTCTTTTTAAAAATCTCACTGAGTTCAAGACCTTGACTGCCCCAAATCGTGTTTCTGCTTTAGTGTTTCTGTTTTACAAAGCGTATCATTTAAGTGCTCTGTGAAGCTCAGATCTAAAATGCGAGTGTGCCTTCCTAGGAAAACTCAGGGTAACGTGTTCAGGGTGTGAGTTTCAGAAGAAGCGTGACGTCAGGTGGAAGACGCAGCTGTACCTTCAGTGCCATCTGGCTCAGCTTGCTCCTCACGTTGCTTCTGCTTGAACTTCATGTTCCCATAATGCATCACAGCTCCCGTGAGCTTGTAGATGGAGACCTTTTCTTCATTAGTGAAGCCCAAAATGTCAATAGCACTCTGCCAATGAAATCAAGATGATAACTGTTAGGTTATGATCTGCTATTTATGGTTCGCGTTCCCATCGCTCACGACGAACTGGTTACCCTGAGGAAACCACACCAGCACTTCTGGAGAGAAGGGCATGGAGAGGATGCTCCCTGGAGCAATGAGGTTATAGGTGTGTGTCACCACATGAGTCAAAAAGAAGCTTAGGCGAAAACATGGTCAACCTCAGACTCTTATTATTTTGAGAAGTCGCGCTTCAAAGTCAGCAAGGACTTTGGCAAACTCTGGAGTGATGAATCATAAAAGCCTGGTGAGGGAAAGCATCTAACCCCAGGGGTCCGGGGGTCCAGTGTTTGTTTAGCACCCTCAACTCTTTCTTGGCTGTTTCTTCTAGAGACTCTGAATAGTTATCAGAGTGAACCACATCACTGACCCTGCACAGTGATCCCAAGCATTGTTTTGGGTTCTACTTACATCTGTGGCCATCAGTTCTTCCTGGTCATCAATGCTGGCCACACTGATCTCCCCTTGGCTGACAAATGGGTAATCGTATGGGTTCGTGGTAATCAGCAGCATTTCTATGCACATGGAAAAGAGCAGAGATGAGCACAGCCACTGTCTTCATCAAAGCAGAAGATTTTCAGATTCATAATAAGAGAGTGAAGGATGATTGACATGTACTAAGTACCTTGAAGATGATGTCATAATATTCCCTGTCAATGACTAGTTTTTAAACATTGCTACAATATAACAAATGGTATGCACATATGAAATTTTCAAAGAATAAAGATTACATTAAACTAGTATAGTCTTTGTCATGGTATTTAAAAATCAGAAATGGAAGCAAACTAAAGCCTTAAAAGTTACCATAACTTCAACTGTGTAAATTTTATGCATTTATCCATACATAATGATATAAGTATAGAAAGTGAATAGGATGATGTTTATCTGGGTGTTCATATGGTTATTTCACAGAAATTGGAGATAGTTTTTCGCTTCTCCTTTGCTTCCTTAAGAATTTTTATGATAAGCAAATACAAATTTTAACAAACTTACATAGCTTCCTCTTTTTTAATACTGGAGACTGAACTTGAGCTCAGATCTGAGTTATATAATCAACCTTATAAAGTTATTTTTTAATGAAAATTTAAAAAAAAACTCAGTAAAATTTAAGCACAGAGTTTTAGGTTGAGTGCTGACAAGTGTGGTGTGGTGTGGTGACTTCAGAAAGGAATGGCATTCCTTACCAATCAGCTCTGGCTTCTTGTTGGATGTGATCTGATAGAAAATATGGTAGCTCCTTTCCGCCTTGAGCTGGAAAGTGACCCGGGACTTCTCTAGCAGATCTAGAAGAAAGCAGATAGCCAGCAGGAAACTGTAAAAGCTGACCTGGTGTGCGGGTTTGGCTGTCAGCGATGTTAGCAGACCTCAGAACAGAATGGCGCTGCAGACAACACTCACATGTCTCAATGTCAGCAGATGCCAGTTTCCCCGTGGTGCCAAAGTGGATTCTGATGAATTTACCCTTGAAAGGAAAACTAATATGTCTACTTTGTTTACAATAACATCAAATGGTTGAAAATGTTCAAAACACTTGGGACAATACTGTTTTAATTTTAAACCTTGCCGGAGACTACTTGCAACAGGAATAAAATGCCTATCTTCTATTTTACAAGTAGAAGGGTTTTTATCTTTGAGTTTAGAATTTATGAAGATAATATAGGAGGCAATACTGTGTTAATTAGCTTGGATTAATTAGCTCATGATCTATAAAATATATTAAAACATTCCATTGTTTCCCATAAATATATGCAGTTATTGTCAAAATTGAAAATAAAATATTTAACAGTATCAATAGTGGACAAGAGACTCACAAAGCGAGAGGAGTTGTCATTCCTCACAGTCTTGGCGTTGCCAAAGGCCTCCAGCAGGGGGTTGGCGCTGATGATCTGATCTTCCAGGGTTCCCTGCAAGGAAAAGATCAGTCCTTACATCTCAGGTTCAGGAACTTCTAGCCTGAGATCCCCCCCCAAAAGAGCCTGGACTCTGGGACAATCAGACCCACCTGCATTTTGCCAGTGGGAGCCTCCTCCTTCTTCTTGTCCCCAGTGACTGCAATTGTTGCAAAGTACTGGATGACACGCTTGGTGTTCACAGTCTTCCCGGCCCCGGATTCTCCACTGTCAAATCAAAACAATCAGAGGAGTCGCCTCATCTAGCAACTTCCACAACCATGAAAAGAAGCATGGAAACCTACTTACGTGATCAGGATTGACTGATTCTCCCGGTCTACAAGAGAAAATGCGGGCACTTAATGTCATTTCGAACCCAATTGTAAATGGCTAGAAATAGTCTAAGGGCGTGAAATTTTTATTTCTCAGTTGAGCTGCCTTAGGGCCTGGTACACACTGGCCTAACATCTTCCAGTTTCTCTCTCTTCTGCTCCCCTACTTATCACACGTGAACCCATTTACACCAACAACCACCACTCTTACATCTTCCCAGATGTTTCATTCAAGGAGGAAAAAAGTTCTCTGATGAAGAAAAAGGCTGAGAAACCTTGGTCAAAGGGGTGGCGACAGGGCTGCGTTTTACTGAGGCACAAAGCTTTCTTCCTAATATTCTACCACAAAATTCATATTTAAACTAGACCTGGCCTTCCCATCCCCTTTAAATGACACATTAAGTTAGAGACTCATTCATGGTGGGCCAAAGGCCTGATGAGGCTCCGACACTGGCAATGTTTTGATGTGTGAGGAGTAACAGGAGGCAAAGGCAGGAGCCTTGACAGTATTGTGGTTTCAGAATAGTTTTAAGTGGAAGCAAGAATTTATTGGATGTTTTAATCTGCCTAATGAATTCTCCAGGCCATTCCCAATGGGGCCACAAGTACTTGAGGTCAACCTAGCTGAGCCAATCGCCAGAGAAGTAGTCACAATGGAAAGTCATAATGCCAGATACTCCTTAAAATCTGACTGGTTGGTTCTGGCAAAGGCAGTACCCTTTGTACTGTTGGTCACAATCCATGATATTAAGGAGAAAACCACAGAAGCAAAGCTTGTTCTCCTGCTTCTTGCCTTCTGATAACAGAGAATGGGTTTGTATGCATTGCTGCGTATTTGTGTGCATGTGTGTGCATCTGCACAGGGATGCTTGTATTTTTGTGTTCCTAAGTCTCCCAGCAGGTAACCTCTATTGACCTTTACACATCAAAGAGCTCAGAAGCTGTTCTATGCTATGTCACACAAGCCTCTGTGAGAAGGGATCATCTCAAGTGGTTTGATATAATTGATTTGAGACTCTCTTTAGGGGTCTGCGGGAAAAGATTAGGCACATACAAAATAGCCAAGTTACTCACCTGTCAACATGAACTGGTAGGCATTATCAGAGATGGAGAAGATGTGGGGTGGGGCCTCCTGGCGCTTTTTGCCTCGGTAGGCCGCCACCACCTCGGGGTTGTACACCGGCAGCCACTTGTAGGGGTTAACGGTGACGCAAAAGAGGCCAGAGTAGGTCTGTGTAAGCAAAGAGGAAATGACTACCCAAGGGCCCTTCTTGTCTGTTCTGCTCACTTAGTGGGGTTTTAAGAAAAAGAAGTACTTTCCATGAGTACATTTCTTTTTCTGGAATTAGTGTGGAAACTGAAGACTGGCAGATAGCAACATCTTTGAGGGAATGACCAATTCAGAGTTCCTACTGCTTCCCCTGGGACTTGAAGTTTTCACACAGCAGGGACACTAAAGTCATGTCTATCCATTTGATTTAAAGTGTGGACTTCTAAAAATGAGACATTTTTGGTGTTTGAAAGAGATGGGACTACATTTCCTCTGCAGAATTGAGACAATTTGAATGTATAAGACTATAAATTTGAACATAAATGTATTCAGCAATAAGGGGTGATTGGGGACTTTGGAACATCTTAAGACAACATGATAAAAGCCCTTCAAAAATAAATGGGACCGTATGTAGATGTAGCACCATGGGGAAGCACTGTAAAATATTTTGAGTTACAGAGTGACAGAGAGCAAATAAATGCATCATGATTACAATGCAGGGATTTAAAAGATATCTGTCAACTGGTTAAGGACTGGCACCAACCAGGAGTGTAAGCATTTGACCTGTGTGGATGCCATCCAGCCTGAATACCAGTGCCAGCTAAACTATGTAAAAATAAGAATATGTAATATATGCCATTCAAAATGTTTATTAGATATATATATATATGCATATATATATTTGTGTGTGTGTGTGTGTGTGTGTGTGTGTGTGTGTGTGTGTGTGGTGCCAGGACCCTGCAAGGCAGTCAAAGTAAAACATAAATGAATGAGACAGTGTTCCTTGAGACATTCACAGGCAATGCAAGAGATGGAGAAGTTAATGAATGACTAGGAAAAACACAGTCAACGTAAAGCAGGGATAGGAACAGCAGGGCAGAGGACTCAAGGCTGCCTGGGGACACTGGAAGGAGCTCAAGGATGAAAGGACCAGAAACAAATTACTGTTACGTGGGGAGAAAGTAAAAATGAATGGAAATTGATCCCTAAGAATTCCATTTTGAAAGATTACAATGTGTTTATCTTTTCCTAGGTTTGAGATGATTAGGCAATGGCAATGGAGAGGGAAGGGAAGGCGTGAGAGTGTTTGATCAACAGGGCTGTGGTCAAGTCAGACAGCCAAGGCTGTCTCCTGGGGAGAAGATCAAGCATTGCTTTCAGGATGTGCCTTACGTTCTCAATAATAACTAGTAATTCTACTGGTGACTTCAAGTGACTAGTAGATACTTGTGACACAATTGTACATCAGTGTGAGTGTTAGGCTTTTACCCCACCCCATGGAGGGACACTCACGTAGATCATCCAGGCCGCATAGCGCTCTTTGAGGTTGTACAGCACGGCGGGCTCGTGCAGGTGGGTCATCATGGCCATGTCCTCGATCTTGTCGTACTTGGGCGGGTTCATGGGGAAGACTTGGTCTTCCTTCACCGTCAGGGTCTGGTAAATAGGAAATAGAACAATCAGTGTCAAGTGACTGACTGACCAAACCTTCAAAGTGCAGCGCAATGTCACACGTGCGGCATGGCAGGCTCTCTACTTACCGCTCCCGCTTCGGTTTTCACGGTCACTTTCCCTGCGTCTTTGCTCTGAATCGTTCCTTTGACGAAGGATTCCTTGGGCTCCGCCACAAAGACAGATGTTTTGGCGTCAAAGGGCCTATTCTGGGCCTCGATTCGCTCCTTTTCAGACTTTCGGAGGTAAGGAGCAGCCTCCCCAAAAACGGCCATCTCCGCGTCCGAACTCATGGCTGCTGAACTCACAGACCCTAAAGGAGATTATTTTAAAAATCATACTCTGCACTGTCCAGTATACCAGAAGATTTTTTAAAATTATTATTATTTGAGCTGTATGACCATTTTTTCCTGTACGTGTGTATGTACATATGCATGCATGCATGTAATTGTAACATGCACTATGTGCATGGTACCTGCAGAAGCCAGAAGAGAGAAGAGAATGACAGATCCCTCCTGGCACTGGAGTTACAGATGGCTGGGAGGGACCATATGGGTGCTGGGAACTGAACTCGGGTCCTCAACAAGAGCAACAAACGTTCTTAACCACTGAATCTTTCTCCAACCCAAGCCACACATCTTCACAGAGTCTGTCTCAGGGGTCCAGTTGTAAATTACACTAAGGCGTTCTACTGCTACCAGGCTGCAGTTACTGAAGCAAGCCTCACAAGAACAAAAATACATGAGGTTGCAGGGATGCATGCTCAGGGCTTGACATCCAGCATCTCCCATCTTGAGACAGGCATCCTAGTTGAGAAACCAGATTACAGGTAGAGTGATGTTGCCCAGGACTGTGTGACCAGGGGTAAGTCCCTTGATCATTTTGAGCCTCAGCGATTCCCTCTTTAGGGCAGGGATTATAATCCCAGCTTCTTTTCACTCTGAAGCCCCGAGGATAGGGTGAGAACGTGGGAAAACCATGTTAAAAGGACAACTAAGTAATTGGAAAGGATTCAGGCTACTAGTTGCATATAAAATGTCATTTACTCTAAAGTCACACATCTTTCTGGCCATGTAAGGTAAGGCAACTTTATTTCTTCTTGTAGATATTCAGCCAAATTTTTCCAAAGTAGTTTTGGAAGAATTTTAATTTTGTTTCCTCCCTACTCCACCTGCTCCCCTGGCTCTTTTGGTTGACTGCTGGGTAGACCTATCCCAGCATGATGCTTTTGCACACTAAACCAAGTCAAACTCACAAAGGCGGCAACCCACACCCACCCCATCCTTGTGCTCTCACGTGGCAAGGCTCCCCGTGCTCTAAGTTTCCTTGTACAGAACATGAGACCTGGCAGCTTGTCCTTTGCTACTTCTAGGTACAGGTAGCAGAACAACACGAGGTGGGGATGGAATCCTGCTGCCATACTGCAGGCTCAAATGCTCGTCACTCATTTAAACCCACTCCCCCAGTCTCCCTCTTCAGAGAAGCAGCATGCAGTACTAACAGAGCTACTGAATGCCTTGTTCCCATAATAAAATATCTACGTTCTGGTTTCATACAGTAACTTTCTGCAGGTCCATAAAAAGTTTAAAAGAGCCATGGTTCTAAGTACTTCCTTTCTTCCTCTCTAGAGATCATGTTTATTGAATGAATTCTAATAGCAAGACATACTTTTACAAAAAAATCTGAGCTTCTCTACCAAGGGTATTTTAGTAGTTTTTTTGATTGTTTGTTGTGTTTCTTGTGGAGACTAAATATATATAAGAAATATATTAGTATTTCTTTTTGTTTCCTTGTCCTTTGCCACAATTACTCGAGTCACCAGTGCAGGGACGAAAGTCCTCCCTCCCTTCCCAGTCCCTCTCCTTAGATGCAGTTGTTAGTGTTTCCTGCGACAAGCGCTTTCTCAAAGGATGCTAAGTGACAGGAAACCAGAGACTCCCCATCACACCTCCAGGGACCCGTTAGTCCAAGCCTTCCTTACCTTACTGGTAAATGAGAAGATGTGACTGGGAAATTAGAGGGTCCTGTATGAGAAAAAAAGGAAGGCACTTTATAAGTTGAGCAATCAAATCCCACTGGCTATGGGAAGCCGAAGGCACCAGAATTCGCAGATGTGAAAACACCGGGAGCTGCAGCCCAGGCGGTGGCCAGTGTCCTTCTCCCACCTACCTTGGAGCTTTTTAAAGCAGGACGAGTCAGCCTTGTGCGGGACTCTTTTATATGGATAGCTATGGAAACAATGCAGCTGCCTCTTCTTTCTTAAGTCAAAAGGAATTGTCTGGCAAAAACTCTCTTGGCAATCCAGCGTCTGTGCATGATTCTCATTCATATTAAGAATGGTTGGATATAATTAGAAATATTTTTCTTATTGAGTATGTGGATAAATCTCCTATGGATAATTTGAGAAGATTCAGGCTGAGGGATAAAGGCGGTGGCCAGCAGGGTACCTGGCTGTCCTCACGACTTCTTTTTGGCCTCGCCAGACATGCCATTCATAACCTTGCATCACTTTTGCATATTTCACATAATTAAATGATATAAATAAAATACATTTATTTTAAATTTACAAGGCTTAATTTTCACCTGTTAATCCTTCCTCTCCAGCCCAAGAAAAATTAAGTTGCATGCCTACAACAATTGAAACAGAGAGAAAAGTCTTCTCTTTGTTTTCCCAACATTCTGGAAATTTCCTGACTCTTGTTAAAAATAAATAAGTAAAAATAACAATAGTTTCAGCCAAGCTGCTTCTCCATATAGCAGCATGCCATTCCCTGCCTTCTCCTCACTGTCATGCATGCAAGAAAGAAAGTTGAGAATTTCCTAGTAGCAAAGGGTGGTTTTGCGAGCACTTCCTAATGGTTTTTTCTATCATCACACATCAAGGGAAAATGACAATCTGAGTACAATGCCCTAGAGAAGCATGGGAAAGATTTGGCTGGATCTATATAGATGACTTTAAAAGACTATTTATTCATATCTTTTTACCTTCTTTTCTTAATAAAATAAAGCAAATGTAATGTCTACCATATTAAGGAAAATATTGAATACTGAATGTGTCTTGATTCTAAATAATGTATTTTTAAAACTTTTAAAGAAAAGGGAGCTAGATCTCTCTCTCTCTCTCTCTCTCTCACACACACACACACACACACACCACGCGTGCACATGCACGCACATGCAAACATCCATACCTTGCTTTGTGCTCAAAATATGACACTTTTCTAATCAAAAGCTTTTTATTGGAGCAGTAGTGGCACACACCTGTAGCCCCAGCACCCAGGAGGGAAGCAGAGGCAGGTAAATCTCTGAGTCCGAGGCCAGCCTGGTCTACAGAGTAAGTTCCAGAGCAGACAAGACTACACAGAGAAACCCTGTCTCGAAAACAACATAAAGAAGATTTAAATGATGCAGTTTCTGCATTCTTAATAATTAGCACCATGGCAACCTTTGCACAAGAAAGGAAGGAAGTCCTGACCACATCTTTTTTAAATATCTGTTAAAATGGTGTATGAAGACTTGGCCCAGGCTCCTTGTCTTCCTTCACTAACAAAATAGAATGTTGAATTTTCTGGGATAATGGAAGTAGAATATTAACCAATTTGAACTCTTTTACACATCATATACTTCAAAAGTTGATGAAGCCATGAATTTTAAAATATCTGCATGCTAAGTTGTTAAGTTGGTCAAAGGGCACATTAGTCACAGACCGAGAGGAGGGCCTGATGCAGTCAATGCTCAAGCTTTGAAGCTGTCACGCTGAGCTATCACCCAGGATCACAATTCTCCCTTCCAGCACCTTGTCTTCAGCTGGCTGCCTTCTGGGCATGGTGCCCTGCCCCAGGCATCCTGGAACATCAGCTTTCCAACAATGACAGGGGTCTCTTGACAACAGCAGAGCCCATCACGCTTTCAGTTGGCTGCTAAAGTCCTTCCTGGTTCCGCTGGGCACAAGGACAGAGACACTATTGTGCTTGCCTCTAGTGGGGATAGAGGGAAGACAGCCAAACTCTAGCACAGTCCAGGCTACTCTCAAGGGACCCTTGTCCATTTATCTCACAGCTAAAGGCGGTCCCAAGGTCACATCCCAACTGCTACTTTAAGGCCGAGTGGATCAACATTCCATGGTGCATCCGTAACTTTTTTGAGGCTGGGACACACTGACTGGGCAGTTCTGTTTTAGTGAGCTATGCTGCTGGTTTCCATTAAACAGCCATCATTAGTGTCCGCTCTGATATTTTGATATTCTTTGATTCCACTTCTGCTCCCCACAAACAACTTCCTTAAGCATTATTTCTTGCTTTGTGTTGTTCTGAACTGATCTTCACTTTCAAATCATTTTATACTGACTCTATCATCTCATAACATATAAATTGTTTCCTCCATCTGTGAGCTCCCCTCAAACATTGTGCAATGCTGTGTTACACAGGCAGAAACCACCTGATGTAGCACCTTTTAGTGTAAAGAAGAAATGCAAAGCCTCATTTCTCAGGGACAAGCCTTAGTTATTCCCTATGCTTTTGGTCCGTGACTTGTGACTGGTAAATATTCTCCCATATTCCCTGACCTGCACCTTAGATACAGCTCAGTCAGTCAGGGTAGCGTACTTCCCTCTCTGTAAACAAGTTAAGATAAACACCCCCTCTGAGCCTCCCGGGTTTCAACACTGCTCAGATGAGTCAGGGTCTTATGCTTTTCATGGCTTACGCCCCTGGGCTATGTGTTATGCTCAAGTCTCATTGGCGACTTCAGAAATAGGGGAGATTCAAGAGTGAGCATTGGTCTGTGCTGTTCAGGGAGGTTCCAAGGGAACCCTTTTTACCCTTGCTAAAAACAAGGGTGGAGGCCGGGCGGTGGTGGCGCACGCCTTTAATCCCAGCACTCGGGAGGCAGAGGCAGGCGGATCTCTGAGTTCGAGGCCAGCCTGGTCTACAAGAGCTAGTTCCAGGACAGGCTCTAGAAACTACAGGGAAACCCTGTCTCAAAAAACCAAAATAAATAAATAAATAAATAAATAAATAAAAACAAGGGTGGAGCTAACATTTAGAAAGTACCCCCCAAACCCTAGAGGACACATTCAAGATACTCCACATGTCTTTGTCTTAACATTCTTGTCCTTCACAGTTGACCTGGATTACTTTTTGACTACATGTAAGCTGCACACCCTTGGAAACTTAGAATGCCTTCCCAAGACTCCAATTCCTGCTATATAAAAAGACAAGGAAGTGCTACCACATAGCAGGATTTGAGGATGAAGTAAGAAAATGTCTAGAGGCTCAGAACAGTGTGTGGCACCCCCTTGCTCATTCAGCTGATATCAACCATTGTGATTACATGGCCCCGGTGAACTTTCTGCCACAGTAAGACTTGTTTCTGTGTCATCTTAGTTACCCAGCATGCACCAGGCCCCTTATAAGCCCCTACTGCCCTCGTGGAATGTATTCCACTCTTCCTTATCTCTCCCCACGTTCATCACAGTCAAGCTCAGATCTCGCCCACATATTCTTCTTGGTTTTTTCACTTAACTAAGAAACTGTAGTTTGGTTCATAAAGAGACAAGATCTGTCACATTATGATACATATGAAGGAATGGTAGCTTAGGCTAGATACTTGGTGGGAGAGGATGGAGAAATGAGCTAACTGCTGGTCCCTGGGGAGGAGCTGGATGCTGGGTGACAGTGAAAGCCTAGGCCTTTTTGTACCTTTTGAGTTTTGTGGAACCAAAAAGAACAAAAACGAGCGGAAGAAAGACTTCAAGTCCTCATAGGAAGAAGAACTAGTTTCTACTATTGCTTTTAAAATAAAAGTTGATTATATCTCAAAAGACTATCTCATTTATGAATAGAAAAGAACCAATTGCAATTGAAAAAAAAAGGAAGAACAAAGAATTGGAGACAGTAGACAAGGGCCTGGAGGACACAGGACAGAAGCTGTGGGTTTTCAGAAGGTCAGTTCTCTCTTTCTCTTCGGTTGGCCAAACTCCCGGTCTATGGCTCTTCCAAGCAATAGCTGTTGATATTGTTTTCCAGGAATTGGCTGTTTGGCTGGTCCAAACTTGGTAATTATGCACCAGCAATCCACCTGTACAAAATATATCTGAATATCCAGATATAGCATTTTCTAAGGAATTACTTTATAAAGAAAAGGAAAATGAAGCCATTGAGATGGCTCAGCAGGTAAAGGATCATGTCTCCAGGCCCGATGACCTGAGTTCAATCCTAAGACCCACATGATGAAAGGAGAGAACCAACTCCCACAACTGAGAGACAAAGAAAGAGAAAGAGGAGAGAGACAGAATATAAATAAATATAACAACAACAAAAAGAATAAAATGACAGTCAGTAAAAGGCCTGAGGATTTTCATGACTTAAGATTTTTGAAACAGTTGATGTGATCATTCAAAAACCATTTTAAACTTGATTTTCTGTATATGAAGTAACTTTGCAGTTTTCCAGATTTATCCTTAAAAGACTGTGACATTATTTAGTGTTCTATTAAAATACATACAGAAGATGGAAGTTTGTATCTGTCTTTACTCATAGATGGAATTGTCTAGGAAATGACTGAGAGTGTACTATATTAAAATCCAACCAAACACACAAGGTTTGTATGTAAAGAATTCTATGAGGTGGTGGGCCACACCTCGCCTCCTTCACCCAGAAGTCCCCCAGCAAAAAGCACAGCATCTGACTGGGAGGGAGCTAGTTGACTACGGAAAACCCTGGGAGAAGAGACCAATTCCCTTGACACTAAAACATTACTTTGTTTCTCCTGATTAAAAAAGTATGTAAGCATATGAACATGCCAGAAATTTGAGGTAAGGACAACAAAAGAATGAAAAGAAGAAATCATTTTGTTTGCTTGTTTTGAGATAGAATCTCATTATATGCAGAGCCCAGGCTAGCCCCAAACACACACTTCTCCTTCTCAAGTGCTAGGATGACAGGCATGTGTCACAACACCCATCTTAAAAATGATTTGATGGACGTAAAAAAGCCTGCGTTTACTTGTGCACACGCCAGTATCTGGTTATCAGCTTGTGTCAAGTTGATACCATTGTGCAGTTGAACAGTATGATCGGATGTGCATGTCTGGCCTCTGTGGTCCCCAGCCCTATAGTGACAGGCGCCGATGCACTCTGCTTGACTGACTAAGGAGGAAGCACCCATTATTTCAGTCATCCTACACTTTACGTGGTGTTCTTAACCTGTGAACACCTTCTGAGGGTCACTTTTCTCTTTAATCCAGGGCGTGAATGGGACCTTTTTCTCTGAGAAACCAGGATCCAGAAGGGAGTGAAGTGTCTCGTGCGATCACGCTAGAATTCAGATCAAGATGTCCTGCCCTACTCACTGCTTCTGATGCCCAATGCACACACCTCTGAGTGTTAATTCCCTCCAGGCTGTTCTAACTCCCTTGGGCTGCTGACCGGTGTGTAAATTACTGAACAGCTAGCCTTGCTCAGGCATCATCCGGCATTGTGAGGAAGTTGGCGTCTAAGTCAGTAAACTGGCAGCCTTATTCAGGCACCGTATACTATTGTGAGGAAGCTAAAGTAATAAATGCAACAATAGTTATTTGAGAATGCAGGATATTTAAATATAGAGGCCAGAGAAGAGGGGACGAAAGAGTCACCCACACCCAATCTTTGCTCTCCTATTCCTTCAGTCTCTTCAAACTCAGCGGGCTGACAGTAAAAACAGAATTCTTTTATTATGGTTTTATGCAAGCTTGTTAGCATATATTGTTGTTGTTGCTGCTGCTGCTGTTGTTATTGTTATATAATGAGTTTCATTATGGCATTTCCACATGTAAGGAATCTTGACCATATCCCTCTGAGAGTCTATGAAGGAATGTATAGGACTTGACAGGTACAAGTCCAGGGGGAAAAATTCCTGATGCAAAAATGGAAGCAGAAAGAGTGAAGTTATGAAGAGGGAAAATTCTAAGTCGGTCTGGGGAAGTCTTGTGTGAGGGAGGAGTCTAGGGGCGCAGGCTCAGGTGGGATGAGTCAGAAGCCGCTGCTCTGACTGACTCATTAAGAGAGCAATTGTCCTGTTCCAGAATTCCACAAGGCTGACCAGAACATCTCCTTTTTGCCTTTGTCCTCAGACCATTGACCTCCCTTCCCTGACCACAAACCTGCTTGTTTCATAATTGGTTGCTTCACTTGCTGTTTTGAGACTGAGTCTTGGTATGGGCCTGACCTTGAGCTCACGGTCTCCTTCCCTCAGACTCCACTGCCTCCCTCTACCATATTGTTTTTGTTTTCCTCGTTTTTCATACAGTTCTGTGCTAACGTCTTGGTTTTCTGTCCTTTCCGTATGTACCAGCAACACTGACCTCCCCTTATCTGACTCCTCCCCTTGTTCTCTCCCCAAGCCCAGAATTCATTCACGGATTCTGTCAGGGCTCCTAACCTTTCACCTTCCCTCCCTAGCCCATGTGGATCCTTCTTGAAACTGAAAACAGCTATGCTTTCCCTCTGCCCAGTGCCTATGCTATCCCATCAGCCCTACTTCCAGTCTGTGACAACAGTTGGTTTTTATGGGGCTGTTAGCCAAACAATACTGTCAAGGCCTGAGGGTGTAGTTAAGAGACAGCGGCCTTGCTCAGCATGTGTAAGACACACACACACATACACACACACACACACACACACGTGCGCACGCACACAGCATTGACATAAATCTAAAATAGTCCTCCAGTGAGTTCTTGAATGGTCTCATACAGGACTTAAAGTCTACCCAACATTTCTTTGGGAAATTTTATTTTGTTTGACCACAATGAGATTTCTAAAGCTAAATTCTAGAGCTGGGGAAAAGATGCCATGTAGCCTAACTCTTCTTCCTATCAGTTGCAAGAAGGAAAAGTGAAGATGTTTTGGATCTTGTTTTGCCAAATTTTTTCCCACCGGGAAACAAAAATCTAAAATACCACATCCATGCCCTCGCCTCCCCCCCCCCCCAAAAAAAAAAAAGAAAAGAAAGAGTGTGATCAGGGCTGAGCTGAAATCTCATGGCAGAGAAAGGGAAGATTTTTGTTCTTTCTGTGAACTGGACATTTCAAGGAGACCCACATGTGGGCTGGCTTCCACCAAACCGCTTCTTTTTCTTCCGGGTTTTGGCTTGCTCCAGGTCCAGCAACTGCTCTGGTGAGGAGCTGCTGAAAAGGAGGCTGTGTTCCAAGGCCGAGCGGTATTTTTAGGGCTTGAGGAGGAAGGGTTTTTTTTTATGTGAAGGGAAGGATGAGGATGTCATCCAAAGCTCTGGTCCTGTGAAGAAGCTGAAATTTGGCACAGTCCAGGAAGCTGACCATGAGAGAAACAAAGCCAGAGGCCTCGCTTCCAGAAGCCAACTGCTGAAGACCCGCTTGTTCGGGTCCAGCTGCAAAACCAAACACAGACGTTTTCTCGGATTTTCTCATGTTTTGCCCCTTTTTATTATAAATCACCAGCAACCACGTGTTTGTTTCAACTTATTTGTTGAAAGACCACCGCTTTATAGCGTGTATTCTTTCTCCTTTGAGGAAATAAGAAAAACAAACTGAAAATTATTGAAATACCCATGATATAGCATAGCCTGTGAGAAAATGTTAGTTAATTCTGAAGAATCCTCAATGTCAACAACCTGTGAGGATTTGATGGACTGAATTCCAGCAACCCCTGTGCACTTGGGTAAGGCATGTGCCTCTTAGTATTGCTACTGCAGCTTGTATCTGAAATGTTCCCCAACCACCATGACCTAGGTCCCAGCTTTGTGGTGGAATCTTTAGTTAGAAGTCTTTCGGGCACTGTGAATGTGTTCTTGGCCTTTGGGGCTAGTAACACTCTGACTTTTCCTACTCTTTCTTCTGTTACCTTTCCACGATGCAAATGGCTTGATGAGCTGTCTCTCTATGGATCCAAACCAACGAGGCCAATCAGTCCAAGACCATCCAAAACTGAGCCAAAGTAAACCTTGCTCTATACAAGTTGACCTTCTTGGGTGTTTGTTACAGTAACAGGGAGCCGACTCATGAATATGCTCAACACTCACGCACAAAAGACTTAACAAAAATTACATTGCAAGTTGGAAAAAAGAGAAGGTAGAAATAGCAGAGTTCCATCCTCCTGCATGATTCAGACTCATTATGGGGTGGCTGACTTTTAGATAGATACTCTCTACTGGGATCATCCTAAAGGAAATAATTTTAAATTGGCATTAAGAAAAGTAAGTAGGATGGACGTGGTGGTACACACCTTGAATCCCAGCATCTAGGAGGCAGATGTCTATGAGTTCAAGGTCAGCCTGATCTATACAGTGAGCTTAACACCATTCAGGGGTACACAGTGAAATGTTGTCTCCAAAAAAAAAAAGAAGAGGGTCAATAATCAATAATTTTTAGTAAACACAGGATTTTCTGGGAACTGTCTTCTTCAATCTTGTGTTCTCTGTTTTATAGCTCAGAAAGTCTTCATCTCTCCAAAGACTGATCTGTCTGTCCATCTATCAATTCCTCATACAGTTTCTGTTCTCTGGAGTCCCGCGACTGACGTGGGGACAAGCACTGCCACTAACACTTCAATTCTACCTGTAACACACTGGAAGGAAATGGACCTCGAGTTTGTTTTCCCTGGCTAACTTCCTGGGGTTTTTTTTATTCTATGAATTCAAAGATTACTCATTTCCAAAATGTGCAGTTTTATCTAGCCATTCCCATTCCTGCTGAGACCCCAACCACACAACACCCATTCAGCAAGGTAACTGAGCTGTCTATAAACGCTTACTGTATTATGCATCTCCCATCACAATGTAGGTTTCTTGAACATAGGGGTAACATTTGTGCTTATTTCAATATTCTCTACCCCCCCCCCGTTGCAATCTCTACGCTAATGAGTATGTTGTTCTTTAGTGATATTTAGCCTCGGGCACACACAACACTGCCTGCAGATTCTTGAATCCTGTATCCTGGATACCAGCTCTCAAAGTATATCCTCACCAACAGCTTCAGCTTCACTTAGGATTTAGTCACTGTACACATTATCAAGTTCCACTCCTGACCTACTGTATCAGAAACCCAGAGTTGTGGTCAAGACTCTATGACTTGGGGGTGCACTGAAGTTTGAGTCGGAAGATATAGAGAATTCAGGAAATCTTGGGGAAAGTGCTACTATTTGACAAATATCACAAGGTCAAAGGTGGGGCCGCTTTAGCTTGCCATCTCATCTCCATCTCCAGGGCCTATCTTGTTACCAGACACATAATCTGGACACCCCCAAATTATCTAATAAAAGAAAGAAATGGAGTTTTTTTTTTTGAGGCTCATAAATTGCGTAATGAGTAACCCTACTTCTCATGCCTGCTGGTTTTTTACAAAAAGTTAACTGCAACGGATGCTTGAATGATGAGTATTCCCTCTGACCTTGAGTGAAATGCTGATGAAGAAACACAAACCTAAGGTGCACGTTGCTTTTCGAAACATGGACTTCACCTCGGGTGTCCATCATCTCCTGTTCTCTGATGATGAGTCATGCCCAGGATCCTGTGGATTGACACAGTTTACCATGATGATGAAGTTTACTACTGGGTGGCCTGAACCATACTGCTTTTCTTTTCTTTTCTTTTCTTTTCTTTTCTTTTCTTTTCTTTTCCTTTCTTTTCTTTTCTTTGTTTTTTTTAACTCTTTTAAGTTAATTTATTCTTGGCAGCTCTTGACTGCTATTATCTTTCCTGGGTGAGGCAGGGCCCCATAAGCCCTCCCAGAAACATAACCGAATATTTGCTGATTAAGTATCACGTGGAATATTCCTTTACACTGTGTGAAGATGTGTCACTGTGATTGGTTTGATAAAGAGCTGAATGAACATTAGCAAGGCAAAAAGAGGACACGAGGGACTTCTGGGGACAGAGGGCTCGGGGAAGAAAAAGGAGTCGCCGCCAGCCACATGTGGAATAACCAGGATGGTAAAAATGGGGATAAGGTAACGAGCATGTGGAAGAATGTAGATTTAAAAGTGTGGGTTAATTAAAGTTAAGAGCTAGATAGAAACAAGCCGAAGCTAAGGCCAAGCTTTCACAGTTAATAGCAAGTCTCGGTGTCATTAGCTATGAACTGGCAGCCCGAAGAAAATGCTTGCTACAAGGTCTGTGCAAGCAACCGTGCTACTGTGAATTCATGAGATTCACCGTATTTCCAAGCCCTCCTTCCTATGGCTCTTACATTCACCTCGTCTTCAAAGCTCATCCCATTAAATCACTTGTTCTCAACATCTTGACAAGCCATGAGTCCCTGCATTAACAACTTTCTGCTGCAAAAGAGAAACTTTTGACAGCTTCTGCTCCCTCCTGATCATACTAGTGTGGTGGCCCGAAGACATGGTGGACAGGAAGCACTTGACACCCTGTGCTAGCATTAGCTGTTGTGGGGCTAGAACATTTTAGCCTTATCTTCTTCAACCCCTCGTCCCCATCACTCCAGCTAGAAATAATCCTTCACAATGGAAGCTTCAGGCTGTCCTGGAAGCTTGGGTAGATGTTAGATTTCCTTGGGCACATTGAGAGATGGAGAGGTCTTCATCTGGCCCTCGTTTCTCCTGGAAGGCAAGAGAAAAATTAGTGGTATTGACATAAGCTAGAATAATCAACAGTTGCCCTGCAGCGTCCCACATGGTACCCTCAGCAGCGGCTCTCAACCTTCCTGAGGCTGGGATTCTCTATTACAGTTTCTTGTGCTGTGCTGACCCCTCAACCATAAAGTTCTTTAGTTGTGTAAGGTCCAAAAGTTAACCTGTAAGCCCCATCTGCCCAAGGACCAGGTAACTTCCTGGAATGCTGGGAGTTGTAGTTCTTGGAAAATAACAGCCAAGCCACATGGGAAAATATGGTGGCTTATGAATTTGTCCATAAAAGTCCCTACGACACCTGTCTCATTGTCACTAAGCTAGGAATTCCAGGGAGTGGTCCTGACCAAAGCCCATCCCGGTCAGTATTTAATCAAAGCTTGTTTCAATTTGGCTCAAAATTGTGTAACTTGTTCTTCTTTTATGAATCTCAGTATTGACAGTCGCTTCTTCATAACGGCACTTTTGCTACTGTTTTTAATATCTTATATGCAGGGTATCTGTTATGGGACCTCCAAAGGGGTTGTGACCCACAGATTGAGAACCACTGTCTTAAAGTTTTTGTTACATAAGCAAATAAATTTCCTACAATGTTGAAAAATGGCTTTCAATAGTTCCAAGAACTGTTGACTTATAACTGAATTTATAAATGTCTCTATGAACAAGGCTATATATTATTGTATGTTACATTCTAAAACGCTATTCTTGTTGGTGGCAAGTTGTGTCTACCTAAAGTAGCGAGGCCTTGTTTGTCCTAAGAACAATTTTAGAAGCAACCTTGTGGTAATTGACTCAGCAGAACTCCTCGGTAGAGCTCCAATTAACCCAAGTGGTATTAAAGGACTTTTCAAATTAGGAGTGCAACTCAAGGAATTTCTTCCCTGCGTCAGTATATTTCACAAATAAAATTATAAACTCAGAAAATAACTTTAAAACATGACGCAGGACTTGATTTATCCTGACAGAATTGCTGTTTGTTCTGTTAAAGTAATTTTAAATTCCGCTCTTCTTGTTAGAGGCATCAGTAAATTTAACAAAAGGAGTTTTATATATGGAAATAAATACGCCTGATATATTCATAGACTCACTAAACATTTTTCAGAACTGTGTATCAAACTCTTCCTCTGCTGAAATGAGATGGACTTTTCTATGTATCTTGTCTTTTGTGTCTTCCATGAGGAGTACTGTTTGGTGGGGGTGACCTAAGCAATCATGACACCTGGTAAAACAGCTATGGTAAGATCATGTGACTATCCAAGCCTCTAGCATCCTAAGGCCAAGCGGGGAATACTCGGTCCTGGTTTTTGCGTATAGATGGCTTCTCTAAAGGAAACAGTCTCCATTTCCTCCCCTTCCCTTCTCCCTCCGTCATCCCTCTCTTTCTTATCCAACTCCATCTCTTGGCAGTGTTCATAAATGACTTGCTTCTCTAAGCCCCACAGGGACTGGTTACTTGGTGGAGTCAGGCATTGGATTTCATCAGAGTTTAAAGTCTCGGGACAGCAGTCTTTGTTTTAAGATTGGTTTACTTTATGTGTGTAACTGTTTTCACCTGTCTGTGTGTATGTGCACCACACGCATATGTGGTATCCATGGAGATCAGAAGAGGGCATTGGATGCCTGGAACAGAAGTGGTGGGTGGTTGTGAGTCACCATGTAGGTGCTGGGAACTGAACCCAGGTCCAGAGCAAGAACAGGCAGCGTTCTTAACCACTGAGCCATATCTCCAGCCCCAGGATATAATATTCTTCTCACATTTTAACTCTTGCTTTGGTTTTGCTTTACACACACACACGTGCGCGCGCGCGCACACACACACACACAAATACACTGCAAATGTGTGAACAAAAACTAGGACTGGAGCACAGTCAGGTCTCTCTTTTCCTCAACAACTGCTTCTTGATGGTGAAGTGGGCTTAGGGTGACAAAGCAACAGGCCTGGCCTGAATGGAAAGCCCTTCTAGCCAAGAAAGATCTGATGGCTGGGCATAGATCCCTTCTCTTATGACAGGTTCTCCTGGACTTCCTTGATGACATGTTTCTCCAGACCCTCGCGACTCTTCTTCCATATCCCTTTCCTTTCCAGTCAGGCTGATTGAGTGGTGGTGATGCTAGTTCACGTTTTACAACCAATAATGCACTGCTGTATACATCAGAGATCTTTTAAACGTTACACAGATGAAGGGAGACATGAATGCTCGCCAAGCTCCCTTCTCGCTTCCACCTCGCTGTAAGCAGTGTAGCGCACGGCCCTCTAGACTAATTCGTGTGCATTTTTAATGAGTACACATGAAGTTTTTCAGTTAAAAAAATAATACTGACTGGGCATGGTGGTGCATGCTTGTCATCCGGCAGAGGCAGAAGGATCAGGAGTTCGAGGTCACCCTCAGTTAAATAGCAAATTCAAGGCCAGTCTGAGCTACATAAGGCCCTGTCTTAAAACAAGTAAAGGAAAAAGCAAGAAATATAAGAAAAAAGAAAGAAGAAATAAAGGAAAAAAAGGAAGAGGGAGGGAGGGAGGAAGGAAGGAAGGAAGGAAGGAAGGAAGGAAGGAAAAAAGAAAAGAAGAAAAAAAGAAAAGAAGGAAGGAAGAAAGAAATTGTGCTCTACATTAAAAAGACCTTTTCATGTGGGCAAATATATTAGCATAGCCACTGTGTAGTGTGAATATATTCTACTTTGTTTCTGATGAAATGGCCATCAGAATAGTCAAGCCCGCTACATAAGATGTCATGGTGTTTTCCTGGGCTTTCTACCTTTCTCTCTCTCCATTAGAAACTACACCACCGAGAACTCGCTCATCCTATCTGAAGGAGGTCTTTATAATCTTCCTTTCTACAATTAGTTCTGTTTTGGTTTGTTGTTGTTTGTTTGTTTGTTTGTCTGTTTGTTTGTTTGAGACAGCATTTCTCTATATAGCTTTGGAGCTTGTCCTGGAACTCGCTCTATAGACCAGGCTGGCCTCGAACTCACAGAGATCTGCCTGCTTCTGTCTCCCAAGTGTTGGGATTAAATGCATGCACCACCACCGCCCAGCTGATGCTTTTTATTGCAGCTAAAGTTTAGTTTTGTGTAATGTGAAAATTATTGTATGTATCTATGTAGCAGTAGGGAGGGGAGCATGTGCATCATATACATGCACAGCAGCTAGGGGACAACTTACAGGAAACAATTGCCCTGCTCTGCAGTGTGTGACTTGGGGATTGAATTTGGGTCATTAGTCTTGGCAGCAAGTACCTTTATCTGCTGAGCCATTAAACTTAACTTTTAAAGGATAGCTATATATTAGTTTCCAATTATTTAATGAATCTAATTATTCCTTGGTATCCAAGGGGGACTAGATCTAAAAGCCCTACTGATTACAACCAATGGTCAAGTCTCCTATATCCGATGGCATGGTGTTTTCCTGGTTCCTTCTCACATTCTCTCATGTATTTTAAATCACCTCCAACCTGATATAATATTTAATGCAATATAAAGGCCATAAAATATTTGCTTAATTCTATTTGGGAAATAACAAGGAGCAAGTGTCTGTACATCACCAGTATAGACACAATGCAAATATTTTCCCCCCTCTCAGTGACTGAATCTGCCTCTAAGGAACTTTCTAGATAGAATGAGTTAATTGCAGCTCACCTGTAAATGGTTGAAAGTACTAAGTTTATCATGAACTAAGTTTATCAAAGCTGTCTACTCTGGCTTCACCTGCTCCCATCCATTTGGGTTCTCCACCCACGGCTCTGGGTTTGTACCAGTCCCACACTCCAGCCAGGGTAATTTCATAAATGGTTGCAACTGGAAGAACGGGTCTTCAGACACGCTCACCTATTGGCTCGTTTAAGCATCTTTATTCTTTTTATGTGCTTTCTCTTCTAGCTGAATTTTAGTATGTCCTTCCCCTCCCAACTTCAACTTCAAATTTATGCGAGCAACTTGAGCGAACTTAGAACTAACTTTGGATGGAGATGCTCAGGTCTGTGAGTGTGCATAAATTCATGTGGACACAGCCACAGCCAAGACACAGAATAACTTCATCAATCGAGACAATAATACTCTCTCCCTGTCCGCCACATCCTCACCCTCATACTTTCCTCCAGCCGTGAAACTTGACCCTGAGGATCCCTATGTGCTTCCTGCCATGGCATCCCTAGTCTTCTTGAGAACAGTATATAAATGGAACCATATAGTTACATAACCCCTGAGGCTGCTGCTTCACTCGACACTCCTGAGATTCCCCACGTTCCCTACCAAGTCATCCATCTGATGGGTCTTCATTGCTGAGAGGCACTATTGCATAACTGTACCATGATTTACTCATCCTCCCCTACCAAGCAGGATTTCAGTGTTTGCAGTTTGGGACTTTTATGATTAGCACTGCCTTAGGTACACATGTACAGGAATGTGTGCACATTGTGTTTTTTTCCTGGAATTAAAATCAAGGGTTGACAAGCAAGTGTAGGTTTCACGTTGCAAGAAACTGCCTATGCGGTATGAGCTTTAGCTTCTCCATATTATTTTTGGTAGTTGGAATTGTAATTTTGTTTGATGGAGACAGGGTTTCTCTTTGTAGCTCTGTGTAGCTGTGGTGGTTTGAATAAGAATGGCCCCCAGAGGCTCATAGATCTGAACGCTTGGTCACCAGGAGTGGCACTATTAGGAGGTGTGACCTTGTTGGAGGAAGTGTGTCACTGAGGGTGGACTTTGGGGCTTCAAATGCTCAAGCCAGGCCCAGTGTCTCTCTCTCTTTCTACTTCCAGTGGCCTACGGATCTGCATGCAGAGTTCTCAGTGCCTCCAGATCTGCATGCAGAGTTCTCAGTGCCTCCAGCACCACGTCTCTCCGCATGCTGCCATGCTTCCTGCCATGCTCATAATGGACTAAACCTCTGAAACCGTAAACAAGCTCCAACAAAATGCTTTCATTTGTAAGAGTTGCTGTGGTCATGGTGTCTCTTCACAGGACTAGAGCACTGACTAAAGCAATAGTCAAAGCTGGCCTGGAACTCAGAGATTCAGCTGCCTCTGTCTCCTGAGTGCTGGGATTAAAGGTGTGTGCTACCTAGCCTTGCTGGTATTGTATGCAGTATTTTTAAAGAATTATTTGTTTAACATACATTGTGGGTTTTGCCTGCATGTATGTCTGTATGAGTTTCAGATCCCCTGGAACTGGAGTTACAGGCAGTTGTGAGCTACTGTGTGAGTGCTGAGAATTGAACCTGGTCATTTGGAAGAAGAAGCAGTTCTCTTAACCTCTTGTGCCATCTCTCCAGCACCTTGTATGCGGATTTTAATAGAAGTCATTCTTGCAAGTGTGGATGGTATCTCATTAGCATTTCATGGCGTCTCTTTGATGACCGATAGGGTTGAACATCTTTTCATCTCTTTATTAGCCTTTCTTATATTTTCACTCATGAAGCATCTATTCAAACCATTTGCCTTTTTAAATGATTTTTTTATTGACCTCTACATTTTTCTCTGCTCCCCTCCCTGCCTCTCCCCTCCCCTTCAACTCTCTCCCGAGGTCCCCATGCTCCCAATTTACTCAGGAAATCTTGGTTTTTTTTCTACTTTCTACTTCCCATGTAGATTAGATCCATGTATGTCTCTCTTAGAGTCCTCATTGTTGTCTAGGTTCTCTGGGATTGTGGTTTGTAGGCTGGTTTTCTTTGTTTTATGTTTAAAAACCACTTATGAGTGAGTACATATGATAATTGTCTTTTTGGGTCTGGGTTACCTCACTCAAAATGATGTTTTCTAACTCCATCCATTTGCCTGAAAATTTCAAGATGTTATTTTTTCTGCGGTATAGTACTCGATTGTGTAAATGTAACACATTTCCTTATCCATTCTTTGGTCGAGGGGCATTTAGGTGTTTCCCGGTTCTAGCTATGACAAACAAAGCTGCTATGAACATAGTTGAGCACATATCTTTGTGGTATGGTTGAACATCCTTTGGATATATACCCCAAAGTGGTATTGCTGGGTCTTGAGAAAGGTTGTTTCCTAATTTTCTGAGAATTCGCCACACTGATATCCAAAGGGGCTGTACCAGCTTGCATTCCCACCAGCAATGCAGGAGTGTTCCCTTTACCCCACAACCTCTCCAGCATAAGTTGTCATCAGTATTTTTTATCTTGGCCATTCTTACAGGTGTAAGACAGAATCTCAGGTTGTTTTAATTTGCATTTCTCTGATGACTAAGGATGTTGCGTATTTCCTTAAGTGTCTTTCAGCCATTTTAGATTTCTCTGTGGAGAGTTCTCTGTTTAGGTCTGTACTCCATTTTTTTTTATTGGATAATTTGTTCTTTTGATGACCAGTTTTTGAGTTCTTTGTATATTTTGGAGATTAGCCCTTTGTCTGATGTGGGATTAGTGAAGATCTTTTCCCATTCTGTAGGCTGTCATTTTGTCTTGTTGTCTGTGTCCTTTGATTTACAGAAGCTTTTCAGTTTCTGGAGGTCTCATTTATTAGTTGTTTCTCTCAGTGTCTGTGCTGCTGGGGTTATATTTAGGAAGTGGTCTCCTGTGCCAAAGAGTTCAAGTGTACTTCCCACTTTCTCTTCTATGAGGTTCAGTGTGGCTGGCTTTATGTTGAGATCTTTGATCCATTTGGACTTGAGTTTTGTGCATGGTAATAAATGTAGATCTATTTTCATTCTTCTACATGTTGATATCCAGTTGTGCCAGCACCATTGTTAAATATGCTTTCTTTTTTCCATTTGATATTTTTATCCTTTTTGTCAAAAATCAGGTGTTCAAAGTGTGTGGATTAATATCCAGGTCTTCTATTCAGTTCTATTGGTCCTCCTTTCTGTTTTTTTACCAATAACAGACTGTTTTCAGTACTGTAGCTTTGTAGTAGAGTTTGAAGTAGCGATTGTGATGCCTCCAGAAATTCTTTTAAATTACAAGATTGTTTTTGCTATCCTGGGTCTTTTGCTTTTCCATATGAAGCTGAGTACTATTCTTTCAAGGTCTGTGAAGAATTTTGCTGGGATTTTTGATGGGCATTGAATCTGTAGATTGCTTTGCTAAGATTGCCATCTAAACTATGTTAATTCTACCTACCCAAGAGCATGGGAGCTCTTTCCACTTTTTGGTGTCTTTTTCAATTTCTTTCTTCAAAGATTTAAAGTTCTTGTCATACAAGTCTTCCACTTGTTTGGTTAGAGATACTCCAAGATATTTTATGCTATTTGTAGCTATTGTGAAGAGTGATGTTTCTATGATTTATTTCTCATCCCTTTTATCATCTGTGTACAGAAGGGCAACTGATTGTTTCTTAGTCAATCTTGTATCCTGCTACATTACTGAAAATGTTTATGAGTTGTAGAAGTTTCTTGGTAGAATTTTTGGGATCACTCATGTAAACTATCATATCAGCAAATAGTGAAAGTTTGATTTCTTCTTTTCTATTTTTTAATCCCTTGCTCTCCTTTTGTTGTCTTATTGCTCTAGCTAGGACCTCAAGAACTATATTGAATAGATATGGAGAGAGTGGACAACCTTGTCTTGTTCCTGATTTCAGTGGGATCACTGAGAGTTTCTCTCCATTTAGTTTGATGTTGGCTGTTGGCTTGCTGTATATTCCCTTTATGATGTTTAGGTATGTTCCTTGTATTCCTGCTTTCTCTAAGACCTTTATCATGAAGGGATGTTGTATTTTGTTGAAAGCTTTTTCAGCACCTAATGAGATGATCATGTGGTTTTTATTTTTCAGTTTGTTTATATGGTGGATTATGTTGACAGATTTTAATGTGTTGAACCATCCCTGCATCTCTGTGATGAAGCCGACTTGATCATGGTGGATGATGGTTCTGATGTGTTCTTGGATTCGATTTGTCAGTATTTTATTTAGTATTTTTGCATCAATGTTCATGAGTGAGATTGATCTGTAGTTATCTTTCTTAGTAATGTCTTTATGTGGTTTGGGTATCAGGGTAATTGTAGCCTCGTAAAAAGAGTCTGGCAATGTTCTTTCTGTTTCTATTGTGTGGAACAATTTGAGGAGTATTGGTATTAGTTTTTCTTTGAAAATCTTGTAGAATTCTGAGCTGAAACCATCTGGTCCTGGGCTTTTTTTGGTTAAGAGACATTTGATGACTGTTTCCATTTCTTCAGCAGTTATAAATCTGATTAATTTGCTTATCTGGTCTTGATTTAATTTTGGTAAGTAATATTTTTCCAGAAGGTTGTCTATTTCCTTTAAGTTTTCCAATTTTGTGGAGTACAGGTTTTTGAAATTTGACCTGATGATTCTCTGGATGTCCTCCATGTCTGTTGTTATGTCCCCCTTTTCATTTCTGATTTTGTTAATTTGATATTCTTTTGGTTAGTCTGGATAAAGGTTTGTCTATTTTGTTGATTTTCTCAAAGAACCAACTCTTTGTCTCATTGATTCTTTGTATTGTTTTCTTTGTTTCTATTTTGTTGATTTCAGCTCTAAGTTTATTTCCTGCCATCTAGTTCTCTTGGGTGAGTTTGATTGTTCTTGTTCTAAAGTTTTCAAATGTTCTGCTAATTCACTAGTGTGGGATTTTTCCAGCTTCTTTATGTAAGCATTTAGTGCAATGAACTTTTCTCTTAACACTGCTTTCATTGTGTATCATAAATTTGGGTATGTTGTGTGGTCATTTTCGTTGACTTTTAGGAAGTCCTTATTTTTTCCCTTTAGTTTTTCATTGACCCATTGATGATTCAGGTGATAATTGTTTATTTCCATGTGTTTGTGGGCTTTCTGGAATTAGTGTTGCTGTTGAATTGTAGTTTTAAGCCATGGTGATCTGATAAGATACATGGGGTTATTCAAAATTTTTTGGATCTGTTGAGGTTTGTTTTGTTATCAAGTATGTGGTCAATTTTTGAGAAGGTTCCATGAGGTGCTGAGAAGAAGGTATATTCTTTTCTGTTTGGATGTAATATTCTATAGATATCTGTTAAGTCTATTTGAGTCACAACATTTGTTAGTTCCTTATTTCTCTGTTAATTTTTTCTCTGACTGACCTGTCCAGTGGTAAGAGTGGAGTGTTGAAGTCTCCCACTATTAGTGTGTGGTATTTAATGTATGATTTAAGCTTTAGAAGTGTTTCTTTTACATATGAGGGTGCCCTTGTATTTGGGCATAGATTTTCAGTATTGAGATTTCCTCTTAATGGATTTTTCCTGATCCTAATATGAAATGTCCTTCTTTGTCTCTTTTGATTGATTTTAGCTTGAAGTCTATTTTGTTAGATATTAGGATAGCTACACCAGCTTGGTTCTTAGGTCCAAATTTTTTACCCAACCCTTTAATCTGAGGTGATGTCTGACTTCGAGGTTGAAGTATGTTTCTTGTATGTAGCAGAAGGATGGATTCTGTTTTTGTATGTAATCTGTTAGCCTGTGTCTTTATATAGGTGAGTTGAGTCCATTTCTATTAAGGGATATAAATGAACAGTGATTGCTGTCTCCTGTTAATTTAGCTTTTGTTAATGGTGATGTTAATTTGTGTGTTTTTCCCTTCTTTGAGATTTGCTGCTGTGAGATCATCAATTGTCTGTGTTTTTGTTAATGTAGCCAACTTCCTTGGGTTGGAGTTTTCCTTCTAGTACTTTGTGTAGGGCTGGGTTTATGGCTAGGTATTGGTTAAATCTGGTTTTGTCATGGAATATCTTGTTTTGTCCTTCTGTGGTGATCAAAAGTTTTACTGGGTATAGTAATCTGGGTCAGCATCCATAGTCTCTAAATGTCTGCATAACGCTTGACCACAACCTTCTGGCTTTCATTGTCTCCAATGAGAAGTTAGGTGTAATTCTGATATGTCTGCCTTTATATGTTACTTGGCCTTTTTCCTCAGCAGCTCTTAATATTCTTTCTTTATTCTGCATGTTTAGTGTTTTGATTATTATGTGGCGAGGGCACTTTTTTTTTTTGATCCAGTCTCTTTGGTGTTCTGTATGCTTCTTGTATCTTCATAGGCATATTTTTCTTTAGGTTGGGAAAGTTTTCTTCAGTGATTTTGTTAAATATATTTTCTGTGCTTTTGAGTTAAACTTCTCCTTCTTCTCTACCTATTATTCTTAGGTTTGGTCTTTTTACGGTGTCTTATATTTTCTGAATATTTTATGTTAAGCTTTTGTTAGATTTAATATTTTCTTTGACTGATGAGTCTATTTCCTCTATTGTATCTTCAGCTCTTGAGATTTTCTCTTCCATCTCTTGTATTCTGCGGTTTATGTTTGCACTTGTGGTTCCTGATCATTTTCTCATGATTTCTGTTTATATACTTCCCTCAGCTTGTGTTTTCTTTATTGTCTCTAGTTCAGTTTTCAAGTCTTGGACAGTTTCTTTCATATGCTTGATCGTTTTTTCTTGGTTTTCTTTAAGTGATTTGCTGATATCTTCTAATGTTTTGTTTGTATTTTCCTCCATTTCTTTGAGGGAATTTCTCATTTCCTCTTTAAGAGTCTCAGACATTCTCCTGAAGTTAATTTTTAGGTCATTTTCTTCTGCTTCATCTATATTTGGTTGTTCAAGTCTTGCTGTTGTAGGGTCTCTAGATTTTACTGGTATCATGTTGCTCTTTGTGGTGTTGCATGTGTTCTTACCTTGTTTACTCATCCTTTCTTCTAATTGGTGTGGTTGGGGTTGTCTGTGACTCTGGTGATTAATCTTCTAGGTGCCAGTGGATCCAAGGCTCAGGTGGTTGTTCCTTGAGCTACAGTCAGTGCCATGGTTCTAGTTACCCCCTTGGTCACTCCATGTTCCTGGAGATACCAGGAGCTCCCAAGGTTTGCTCCACTCCCATGGAGTTTGCTGTTTGTTGTCTCATGCCTGCTCTTGTCTAGGTTGACAGCTCAGACCTATTTCTGTAAATGTCCCTGGTCTGGATCTGCTCCTGTGGAGGTTGGTCCTGCAAAGGTCTCTGGATCTGATCTTCTCTCTTGGAGAGCCCAGATTCAGGTGCGTCTGGACCCACAGAGGACCTGACTCAGGCTTATTCCCTCAGAAGTCCCAGACTCATGCCTGGACCCACAGAGGTTTAGAGTTCCCGCCTACTCCTTTGGAGGTCCCAGACTGACACCTCAACCACAGAGGTCCTGGCTCAGGCCTACTCCTTCAGAGGTTCCAGACTCATGCCCAGATCCGCAGGGGTCCTGGCTCAGGCCTACTCCCTCGAAGGTCCCAGATTCATGCCCAGACCCACAGCGGTCTCTGACTCTGGCTTACTTGCTCAGCAGTCGCTCCCTTGTACCTGCTCCTATGGAGTTTGTTGTCCTCAGGTCTGCTCTGGCCCAGGTCACTGGTTCAGTCCTATTCCTGTAGAGTTCACTGTCTCAGGCCTGCTCTGGCCTAGGTCTCTGGCTCAGTCCCATTTACCTATTTTTAAGACATTACCATTCTTAGTGAGTTTTAAAATTCTTTTATATTTTGGATGCAGATTCTTTGTTTGGCTAGGCCCTCCTCATGATAGTATGTCCCATGTGGTCACATAGGACCCTATGCTACTAAAGCCCCCTTCTTCTTTAATGTTTGGCTGTTGCATCTTTAAAATATTCTCTCTCTCTCTCTCTCTCTCTCTCTCTCTCTCTCTCCCTCTCTGTCTGTCTGTGTGTGTATGTGTATACTGTGCATATATGTGTGTTCACATGTGTGCACACAAGTGTGGGCAGATGCATAGGGATATGTGTACCTATGTGTGTGTAGAGACATGAAATTGAAGTTAGGAATCTTCCTCAGTGGTTCTTCCCCTTTGTCTTTTTGAGTCAGAATCCCTCAGTAAAATTCAGAACAGATTTCCATGCCCATCTGGCACTTATGTGGGTTCTGGAGACACAAATGACAATCTATCAAATACACAGCAAGTATTTTAACCTCTGGCCCCTCTCCCTACATTTTGCCATCCTTAATGAAATCACAGCGAAGGTCCCATGTATCCATTTCCTACTTGACCCCAGAACCAGGTAGCTGCTCACATTTGTTAGAAGGGATACATAATTGCTTTGGGCCTAGCCATTGCTTGTCTTTTTATTCTCTTAACATAGTCTTTCGCGGAGCACAGTTTTAAGCTTTGATGAAGCCTAATTTATCAGTTTTCTCTTTGATAGCTGGTGCTTTGGGGGTCATTTCGAGAAACTCTTTGATCATGGAAGGTTTCTCGTCCGTTATCTTGTAAGTGAGTTACAGTTATGCTTTTCATCTCACACAGTTTGGGAGACTTGATTTTTACACCCAACTCTCAGTTGGTAATATTTTTTGACTTGCAGATTCACTGAGGGTAAAAGACCACTTAACCTCCGGCACCTTTCCGTCAGAGAACACCATGACACTGTTTTCATTCAGGTTCATCTTTCTTCTCCTATAAAGTCTCATGGTTTTATCCTTATGTGTCCCACACAGTGTTACTAGTTTACTGGTGGGAATTGTATGCTTTTATTGCTATGGCAAGAAATCCGTTCTCCTTTGCACCTCCTGATTTATTGTGCCCGAAGAATCAAAGCGACAAAGCGTTGACAATGAGGAACTAAAGTAAAAAAGAAAGTTACCGCTTCTCTCTCGATTCTACATCACAAGAGCTACTAATCGTTTGCTTCAGGCAGGCTCCCAGAGAGACAGCCAGCCCTTCCCCTTCATGTTCCCTTATGAGCACTGGGGATGGGGGTGGGGTGAGGTTGGCATGTAAGTCCTGCTGGAATCACGCCTCTGGCTAGCACTGTGAAGAGGGAACTGGCTCCCTAGAGCACAGTCTCTAAATCACTACAAGGTACTAAGGGTTCTTGTTCTTAGCTAAGTGTTTTAAGAGCTAACTGCACCAGACAACAAATAACACACTAGCTAACTTTGCTATTGAGAAACTTTTTTCTTACGTAATGAGGACTCTGGGGGTGGGTCCTTGCTGATGTTAGCTCAGCCATAGGTGATGCCCTTGGAAAGTCAAACTCTTCTGTTCTTTCAGATTTTTTTTTAAATAATCTTTTTTGGTTTGGAATGACTTTAGTCATGGAAAAGCTGTAAAGAAGAGGCGAAGGTTTTGAGTGATTTTTACCCAGCTTCCTGTCACTTAACACATCCATCAAAAGTAAGAATTTTGTACTGGTACTGTTAATTAAACAGTTTTTATTGGCATGTTTCCGGTTTGTCCTCACGTGTGTTTGTGCAGTTCAGAATCCAGCCCATGCCTCATTGCCTCTGGTCTCCAGGTCTCCTTAGCCCTCTCTCAGCTGTCAGTGTCTTGGGTACTCACTTGTTTTTCAGGGTTTTGGCACTTCTGGAAGAATGCTGGTTGGGCTATTTTACAGAATAGTTCTCAATTTTATTCGCCTAATGATTTCTCCTAACTCTACTGACATGATTTGGGGAGGACCACCACTCTTTCTCACTACAGCATGTAAAGGGACACATGAGTTCAACACGATGAACAACAGTGTTGCTCTTCCCTCAGTAGTTAACTTCTGTAGTGTTTAATCTTCAGTGTCGACTGACTGAATTTGGACTCACCTGGGAGATACACCTTTGGACATGTCTGTGAGGTTGTTTTCAGAGGGGTCTAGCTGAGGAGGAAGAGTCAGCCAAGCCTGGTGGACTGTGTATGATTCAGGCATTTTCAAGGCTGTAGAGAAAAGACCCACTATGAATGCAGGTGGTACCATTGTGGGGGCTAGGGGCCAGGACTGAGTAAAAGATGTACGGTCCTTGTTTCCCACTTCCTGGACTGTTCACATGCAAGATTTCCCAGTCACATTCATGCCTCCAGCAACTCCCAGGCCTTGCCTGCCCTCTTATACTGAGAGCTTAAGCAAATCCTTCCTCCTTTAGCTTGTTTATTAGATATTTGACTGTGTTAAAGAGGCATTACCCGATCCAGCTGGTAATGTTCAACTTGATGACTGAGATACTCTCAGCCAGAGGTCTTAGTCCTTTTACTACAGAGGATGTAAACTATACATGAAAATAGAGTTGGCCTGGCTGTCTGTGTATCCAATTTCCACCACTCTTGGTGTTACGTCATTTATTCTTTCCACCAACTTCCACTGGGCAGCACAGAAGCAAGTTCTAGACACTGTATCTAACCCATAAATATTTCAGTGTGAGTCACTAGTTGCTAAGGACTTCTAGAAAAATAGTCATTGATGGTGTCATTAAAACTGTAACCACGGCCGGGCAGTGGTGGCGCACGCCTTTAATCCCAGCACTCGGGAGGCAGAGGCAGGCGGATCTCTGTGAGTTCGAGGCCAGCCTGGTCTACAAGAGCTAGTTCCAGGACAGGCTCTAGAAACTACAGGGAAACCCTGTCTCGAAAAACCAAAAAAAAAAAAAAAAAAAAGAAAGAAAGAAAAAAAAACTGTAACCACGGTTTGTTTCAAGGCTGTTTCTGTTTTCTCTCTCCGCCCTCTTGGCATGGAGTTCTTTCTCCTTGCTGTTTTACAGCTGCCAGAGGGAATCTCTGTATTCAGGCATCATATCCAAGTTCAAGGTAAGAAAGACACAGCGAGGTGGGGTAACAAGAGCTCGGAAGTGTCTCTTGTCCCTTCTCCCTTGCAGTATGTCCATTGGCCAGGGCAGGTCTCATGGCTACCACGTGTAAGCAGGGGAGCTAGGAAATTGGGTACTTGGCTTTTCAGCCTCCCTAATTGAGGACAGCATGGGGATGGTGAGGCTAGGAATGGATGCTAAGTGAACCAACACAAAGTTATTGTTCACACTAATTTGAGGGAATGGAAATGACTTGGCAGACAGTTCCCACCGTTCTGCGAAACTAGTCATTAGGACTGGACAGGCATTGAGCAGAATTGGCAGCTGGAGTCATGGCAACGCTCAAGTTACTCCCGCCTTTTGCTTAGCGAGGCCTTAAGGCTGTGGCCTAGCTGAACCTATTACTGGAAGCTGAAGCCCAAACTTTGGAGCTGTTGAGAGCAGGGCTGGAGTCTGGCAGTCAGGTTAATTTGTCTTCAATGACTCCAATGCGTAGTTGTTAGAGAAAGTCATTTTGTAGGGCATGAAATCAGAGCAATGCTAGATCGCCTACTCCCTATTAGTAGGTGTTAGAAGCCCTAACAATGCAGGAACTATGGAAGAAGGTGCTCAGATAAGGTGAATATAGCAAGAAGTTTGTAAAATCTTGAAAATAATTAGAAAGAAGTCACCAACATTTATTGTTCTATAATTTAACATAGTCTAAAAATAAAATGAAATCTGCCCATTAGACTTTAACAGGCCACTCATTCTAAGGTACATCTTGGCTTCCAAAACCTTAAAAATGCCAAGGGATATGTCTTCATATTTATGGAATGGATTTTTCTAATTACACTACATAAGAATCTTTTGGATTCCCTGACATAATCTTTTTTAGCGTTGCTTTATTGACCTCTAATCTAATCGATATCATTGCATCATTGCACTGTGGGTGCATGCCTACATAGCACCAGCAGCCAGTGCTTTACAGGGAAGACCACACTCAAACTTTTTCACCATAAAAAATTGCTTTGTTCAGATTTTTATGGTGTGGTGTCATTTGCTTTGTCCGTCTTTAAGTCAATGTAATGTCTTCAAAGGTCACCACTTTATGGTACCTCGGACCTTAAACCCTTCTTTAAAAGTCCCGAGTAGCAGTTTGTCATAAGGATGTTTGTCCATTCATTCAACTGCCAATGGGCATTTGAGTCATTTCAATTTTTTGCTGTCACACTAAAGACTCTAGGAACATATGTGTAAGATTCACATGTAATTTCTTTGGGGCAGTATCTAGACTAGAGATCCTGGATTGTAAAGCAATCTTATATTTGCTTTATCATACACTACCAAGTAGCTTTTCAAACTGGTTTTACAATTTTGCACTCCCACCTGCAAGATGTGAGACTCCACTTTCTCTGTGTCCCTCCCTCATAACACTGAGTACTGTCCGCTTGTTAATTTCAGCTTTAACTTTTTATCTGCTAGACTTAAAAAAACATCTTACTATGATTTTAATTTGCTTTTGCTCGATGACATGATGCTGAGTATCTTTCAGTGTGTTGTTGGCTATTTGTATGGCTTCTCTTGAGAAGGTCTCACTTAAGGTTTTTTCTCTGCTTTTAAAAATTAGGCTGCTTGGGGCTGAGAGCATGGCTTAGTGATAGCACATGCATTTGCAAAGCCCTGGCTTCAATCTACTGGATGAAAAAGAAGAAGGGGGGAGCAGGAGAAGGAATAGGAAGAGGAAGAGGAGGAAGAGGAAGAGGAGCAGCAGCAGCAAGCAAGCTGTGTTCTTTCCCTCTTATTGAACGGCAGGCACTCTGCACATGCTCGGTGCTAATCTTGTTGTCAACTGTGTGTTTTGCAAGAAACAAGCATCTATATAAAGAAATACCATCAGATCCCAGGTTCAGTGGTCTCTGTATTTCCCCCAGTTCTCCTTCTGTAGGGCTTTGTGCTCTTTGATGGTTTTTTTTCTAGAATGCTAGAGCTCAGAAGGGATTAAGTAAGTTGCTTGGTGCTACTTAACTTGTAAGGGCAGGACCAGGACAACACCACAGCAAACTGAGAAGTGAGTCTGGGTATGGGAGTGCTGAGACAGAGGTCAAGACAGAAGGAACTCGAAGTCGTGGCAGGAGCAGGAAGCCAGAGGGTCTTCGAAAGCTGATGGCCAAGTTAGACCGGGGCTGTTCCTCGGGACAGAGAACAGGTACTTCAAAAAGTTGGTTTACCATTAAAAGAAATTTCCAGTCATTTTTCTCTGATTTGCTTCTGGCAGTTAAAATAAATAAAATCAAGGCAGAAGGAGGCACTGGCTCCCTTCATGTCCCTTTCAAGGCTTAGATTTCTATTTAGGTAAAATAAAGGAACTTGAAGCTTCATGTTAGTTTGTAAGTATGTGCTTTGACAAAAAAAAAAAAATCAAACCAAACACACTAGTGACAAAGATGGAAGGTAAAATAGGCCAACATCAAGTTCTGAGCTCAGGAAACAAGCCCCTTGTCTGTGCTCCAGGAATGGGAGAAAATGACATATTTCAAATGCGAGCTAATTCTTTCCTTCTAACTCAATTGTTCATGAACAGTCCTTTCATGTGTCAAGAAAATGATCCTTTCTCTTCCCGATCTTCCATTAAAAGCAGTGGGACAATTAATTCTTCCTACTGATTAATCTAATAATACAAAATCTTAAAATCTTAAATGTGTGGAATCCAAATTTAGAGCCTTCCTCCACAGATCACCTATTCAAAAAAAAAAAAAAAACCCACGATTCATCAAGGACCTGCTTTAGAAAGGCATGTTTGAAAGATCAGACAGCTGTAGTGAAAAAAGGAGACTAATGGCTAAAGAAGTGTTTGATTAGGACAAAAATGTTTTAAAAGGGGTGGAACTTTTGAGAGGCACTAAAAACAGATTCATGCATAAGAAATGGATGATTTACTCAGAGCAAAAATAACTCGAGACAAGTATTTCAAATCAGTCAACCTTCTGCAAATGTTGGCTGAGGTATCTTCCTTTAGTAGGGGGTCCTGAAGAGATTGATCTAGAAGCTTGCATAGATAAGAGAGTTCTTCTCAGTAAGACCACGGTTCCCAAGAAAACTCCTTGGCCTTGGATCAGAAAGCGAGGAAACAGAATAGCCTAGAAGAAAAGAGAAAGACCATACACGCACTGTGATAGAGAAGTCAGTCTGGAGATGTGGTATAGACCAGCACGGGGAGTAAAGAGGTCAGAGACAAGAGAGGCCACTGACTCAATGGAAGGCAGGCCAAGGTGAGTAAAGAGGCCACTGACTCAGTGGGAGGCAGGCCAAGGTGATTTGAGTTGACTCTGAAGCAGTTTTGCTCAGAAAGCATGGACGAGCTGAGTGCTGTCTTTTGAATGTATTTGTCCACGCCTATCAAATACAACCTACCTAAATTTAACAAGCACAGCTTGGAATGGTTCCTATTCTACTCAGAGCCTCACCGCTCTCCTTTGAGAAGAGCAGCGCTCTCTCAACCATAGAATTTATTTTGTTGTTTCTCTTTGCATCTGTTTCCTCCAAACAGTTCCTTGGCAGCATCATGAAATCTTCCTGCCAGCTTCACCCCGGGCAATCATTTCTACTTAAAACTTGGAGCTATGAGTCTCTCGCTAGCCAACAGTCTCTTGCTCGCTTCCGGATGGAATGGGGTGGGTTGGGGTGAAACACTCCTTTTTACTCTTCCTTTAGACAGAGTCTTTCTCCCAGTCTTCTCAAGACCAACACAACGGTCTTGGTCTGTGAAAACTTCTTTATGGAAGAATTACAAGAGAGGGCTATGATAGTCCGTACAAGACCAATAATAACTACCTCTCTTTAAACATTATACTCTTATCATGGGACTGAGTACTTGACTTGGATGGTTTTAATTGGCGTAGGTCTATGGGGCAGGTGTTATCATGACCTCCAGTTTATAAGAGAATAGTGCAATCCTGGAGAGATCCTATAACTTACCCAGCCTCACATGCCCTTCAACTAGTACATGGGTTCAATTTCTGCATCTCCAACTACCATGCGTTATTAGACACTCAAGGCAAAGTCTACTTTCTCCACTCTCTGAGACCTGGATTTTTTCTTTCCAAGATCCTTCATGTCCAATGTCCATCATTTTCCTTTGGGAAATTATGCATACCTCCATTACAAGAGCCATCTCTCCACACATCTGTTATCTGTTTCCTTACACTGCCCCCAGAGTGAGTCTTGGGAGCTTGACTCTCATCCAGATCTCCAGTGAAGAAGAAGGGGTGCTCACTAACAGGCAGATAATGTGTGTGTGGCGGGGGGTGATGACTTTAACTACATGGATAAAGGTAGACATATCTCCACTCCATTCCATCAAATACATTTCCTGTTACAGAGGGTCTGCCATTCTTACTGAATCATTCATCAAAAGTAAGCTGATTTCCCCAATATGCATTCATCTCTTCAGCAAACTGAAAAATGTGCAAGGACTTATAAAAAAAAACTAGTACAAAAGTAGTTAATTGTGCAAAGAAATGGGATTTATTATAGGGGCTTTCATGCATGTACACATGTAACATACTCTGGTCTACTCATCTCCCCATTGTTCTTGAGATGGGTTCTTGCTAGCCTAAGATGGCCTTGAACTTGAGCTTCTCCTGCCCCAGGCTTTTGAGCACTGGGATCACAGATGTGCACGATCGTGGCAAGCTTGTATTAGTAGACTTTTAAGGAAGGTTTATGTCTATAGAAAGTTTGAGCAAAAAAATAAATAAATCTGAATTCCTTGTAAGCTTTCTCCTTCCCTTTCCCAGTTTCCCTACTGCTAACATCCCCCTTTAGTGATGCACACTTATGACAGCTGGTGAGTCAACATGACTCCATCATCACACATCACTCCGTCATCCCATCACTCCGTCATCACATCACTCCGTCATCACATCATTACATCATCACACATCACTCCGTCATCATATCATTACGTCATCACGCATCACTCCATCATCACGCATCACTCTGTCATCGCATCATTACGTCATCACACATCACTCCATCATTACGTCATCACATATCACTCCGTCATCACATCATTACATCATCACACATCACTCCGTCATCACATATCACTCTGTCATCACATCATTACGTCATCACGCATCACTCCGTCATCACGCATCACTCCGTCATCACACATCACTCCATCATCACACATCACTCCGTCATTACACATCATTATGTCATCATATATCACTCCGTCATCACACATCATTACGTCATCACTAGCTGAAAGCCTAAGTTTACATCAGGCACCACTCATTGTGTTGTATGGTTTTGAACAAGAAAGATCATATAGCCATCATTATGGTATCCCAGAGGCATTGATTGCTTTCCCAGAGATAGCATAGATGAAGACCGCCATGAGGTCATTTTCTTCGACTCTGAAGGCACCAGCTCCTGAATGCCAGTCGGTGGATCCTCTGGTAGACTGAAGAGCTAGAGTGGTCTTGATTGGGAGATGGTTTCTTTCTAAATAATACTGTATAAAAGGCACAGCAAAGCAATGTATATTATGTATGATACAAATGTTCTCCCAAAACCACAAAAATATTGAATTATTGCCATCCGTGGCACAGAGGTTATGAACCTGGGGTTGTAGACTTTATCACTTAAGATCCTTTTAAGTTCTGTGGCATCTGAAAGTTAGACTCCTTCATATCCCCACAGAGAAATAACCACATAAATACTAGAGAGAAATACCTCTACCTCATTTTAAAATCAAAATTGTCACCCAAATGCAAAGTTTCTAAAAAGGAAAAGGAGTTTTTGTCTTTTTGATGCATCTGAACTTTAGAATTGCTGACAAGGGATGATGGACCCAGACAATATATGACAAAACAGAATAAATGTTTTTGTTCAAAGGACAGTGGGAACATGGGGAGGGGGACGGCGAGCAATTGCTTCATGCCTTGCATGTCAAAAAGAATGGATAAGGAGGCAGAGCTAGTGAGTACTGACAGCTTGTACAAGAAATCCCTTCGAGGGCTGGGGTGTAGCTCAGTGGTGGAGCACTTGCTTAGCATGTATGGGGTCCGGCACCACCAGAAAGTTGTTAATAGATTGTTAATAGCGATTCCAACTAGAAGGTGAAACAATAAACTCGTATATTATTTTACTGAGAAGACAGAGAGATCAACATAAGGCAAAGCTCTGTCTGGAGACTGCCGGGGCTCTCAGACTGCTCACAGCTTCCAGTGTTTCCACCATGCGTTGTGGGCCTTATATTCTGGATTGGAGATGTATGTTGGGGGGGGGGGGGGACAAAGGATAAAGGCTGTGTCCCTGGAACCAGGAATATGAAAGTCACCACCATTCTGTAGCCTGGGTGGCTGCCCAAATAGAAATTCCAAATTATTGGAAAAGGGAAGAAGGGCTGGCTGGTGCAGGGGCTAGCACTCCACAAACTCAAAGGAACGAACACCACTGGCAGGAAGCAGAGCTGTGTTTGTTTAGAATAGCATGTCTCCTTGGGGACAGGAGGGAGGGGCCCAGAGTGATCTGGGGTATAGACCCCCAGTTGAGATGTAGTGGTGGGAACAGAGGGGAGAGAAAAAGACGGAAGGTGACTATTTGGCTTTGTTAGTAGGTTGTGACAAGTGGCTCTAACCTCTCAAATTGAAGCGCCTGAGAGACAGACAGGCACAGCTGGTGACCTCAGCAGAATCTCCTGGGGATTGCTGTGGTCACAGCAGGTTTTTTTTTTCTATCAGGCCTAGCCACAGCCCAACCCCCACTACCATCTGAATCTAAACCCATCTGAAATCATTTCTACAAAGATTCTGTTGTCGGCTGTGCTCAGACATTTACCCACAAGTAAAATGGACTTCCAAGGCACAAGACTGCATTCCTGAACTTACCTTTTTGGGGTTCATGCAGCAAGCATTCCAAGGTTTTAACCACTTGTTAAAAGTATATTCACAGCCATTCCCCGATCTTCTATATCTATATGTGAAGATAGCATGTGCATTTTATAAAAAAAAAACCCTTTATTGAAAAATATGTGAATACTCAAAAGTAAACACGTTAAATAATAAGGGTGAATTTTCACCCAGCTGAAAATACCCAGCAGCCAGATCAAAACCAGAACACCACCTGTTCTCCAACAACCCCTTCACCATGTTTAAGCTTAATACACTTTAGGAATAAGGCTACCAAAAGAAAAAAACTATAATCTTTTTTTTTACGTGACGGTAATTTTAGAGTGAGCTGTTGGCTTGGCCCTGTAGTCCACCACTGGCAGGCTTCTTTTTTCCCTTTTGCTCCTAAAAACCAAATCTTAAGCAAAAATCTGAACTGCCCATCAAAATTATTTGCATCTTCTGGTCCATGAGCAGATTCTGTTAAATGAATTGGCAAATTGGTGAGAAGCGGAGGATAAGAATCTTTATTAAGCAGCCGTGAGTGGGCAGAGAAGTTGAATATCATGTAGCAAATAAGTGGGGCCGTCCCTCAGTAATTTGATTCAGGATCCTAAGCACACACCCTGGCCAGTGCTTGTCCATTAACAGCTTCCTAGGGGGTTTGCCTTGTAAAGGTAATCATCATAGAAGAAGTGGCTTTGTTCCTTTTTATTTTAACTTCATCTACGCTAATAGTGCCAGGTCCTCTATGTTTTATAGCACATTGGTAGATTTGGCTCACTATTCTAATTATATTTACACAGCAATGCAGATCTAATATCTACCTACATATATATATATATATATATATATATATATATATACATAGATTCAAACAGGATATGTGTGCTTATATAAGCAGGCTTTGAACTGAAAGTGAGTCATGCCACCCTGGGAATAGCAAGTGTGCTTTTAAACATGACTGGGGAACAATGTTTTCCAGTTTCGTTTTGTTTTCTTCTGGGTCAGGGACGAAGCAGCTGGAGACGGGAGTAAGTGAGCACAGGACTGGGAAGGGCTAGCAGGACTAAAGGATGGGAGATTGACAGATGGTGATGGTGGTTGCTCCTGCTGGTCTTGCTTATTACTTAAGACGCAAGGGGTCCATCCTGAGGGAGGAGGGGCACTCTTGCAGCACCCCTTGGCTCCTGACTTATTCCCAACCTCTGCTGGGAGAAACAACTACCAAAGTGATTACCACTGGCTTGACTGCTTCCTGGTGATCCAGCATTTCCTGTTGCATTTCCTGCAACCTGTGACCATGTATTGTCTCCCGGGGTCAAGCGTGTGTCCCCATCAGTGACCATGTTCACTGCAGCACGTGTCTATCAGGAATAGTAAACACTAGTGTTTCTTTTCTTGGGTGTCACCAGCAGCCGAGGAAGTCTGCTGGAGGTCAACCTCCGTGGGCTTTGAATGTGGCGAGAACATATAAGAGCTACATTTGATTGCACAGGGCATCATTATAAACTGCAGATATAATGCGATAGAGCACACTCCTAGAGTCTACTTGTCATGTGACTCCAGCCCTTGTTATCTGTGTCACTAGAGCTTTGACATATAAGTAAGATTGCACGCTGCGTGTCCTTTTGCAACCAGCTCACTTCACCCTTCACACATGGCAGACTACCTTCTTGCTAGTGCTAAAGGATGTCTGTGTGCGTGTGTGTGTTTGTATGCACACATGTTTACATCTTGGCTGTTGTGAACAGAGCTGCGGTGAAACCAGGTGAATGCAAATGCCTCCTCAAGGTCCTGACTTCAGTTCTCTTTAATAAACGCTTAGAAATGAGACTGCGAATTCAGAGAGTCGTCCTGCGGGGCTTACTGTTTGTGGTGTTGTGGAGACAAAGTCTCGCGTTCTCTGGGCTATCCTTTTATTCTCTAGGTAGCAGAGAAGAGCCTTAAACTTCTGATCCTCCTGCTTCTACCGCCCAAGCGCTGGGATTACAGGTGTGGACCGCCACACCCAGTTTATGGGATGCTGGGAATTGAATCCAGGACTCTGTATGCTAAGCCAACGAACGCTCTACTGACTAAGATATTCCTCCAGCTGCAGGCCGTTCTGCTTTGAATTGCCGTGAGAAACCTCTCCTCCTTTTCTGAACTGGGTTGTAGCGGTTGTAAATAAGTAACTTTCTCTTTGCAACCTCATCATCATGAATGGTGTCTACATTCCCCCAAGAAATGATTGTGCCAGCAGCGATGACAGCTTACACTTTTAAATTGTCATAGAAAAAAATTTACACAAGGAAACAGTTTAAATACAGAGATGGTCTTGCTTTTGATTCTTAAAAATTGGTGTTTCTCTTTTTTCTCGTTGTGCAAAGACTCAAATTCAGGGCCTTGTACCTGCTAGGTAAGCACTTTTCCACTAAACTTTATCTCAAGCCTTCAAATGAACGGTTTTTTTTTTTTTCTGTTAAAGATGGTTTGATTATAGCCCTTTCCTTCCCATATAGGATACAAACTCAATACTTCAAATGTATTGCTTTTTTTTCCCCCTGCAGCATTGAAGTCTAAATCCAAGACCTTACTTACACCTGCTAGGCAGCTGCTCTGTACCCCTACCTTGGATCCGTTATGTTTGTCTTCATTTAAATTTTTATTCTGGATAGCTGAAATGCTACAAGTGGCCTTTGACCCTTTGTTTCTCTCTGCCCAAAAGGATTGTTGGAGATGAAGTCTTTCAATGGGGAAAGCCTGTGGCTACAGCAATGGTCAAATTACATCATTAGTCTGCACTGGGGAGACACAGAGATCTGGAAGCTCCGCGTTGGAGGTTACCGACAGGTGGAGGCCAGGGAAAGTTGCAAATGTGCTTCTCTTCGTGGAAAAGTGTGAGGGTGACTGGTGATTGGAGTAAAGGAGGGAGGAGGAGTTAAGGCTGAAGGAGTAAGAGGGAGGAGGCCAGTGGGCAGGGAGAACAGTGCAGGCTTCAGGAGGGAGGATGCCGGTGGCTGGCCTGGGAAGTCAGCAGAGAGGGAGTCTGATGAGAGGTGGTCTTTGGGATGGGAAACCTGGGATGCAGGAGATGGATGGAAAGAGTGCTGAGGTCCAGGGAAGCAGGATGGACAGGAAGGGGGAAGGGAGCAAAGAAAGTAGCTTCCAGGGGACCCAGCTGCCCTCGTCTTGCCTGTAGAATTTTGACCATCAAATAGCTGCCATGGGAACTGTGGCTGGATACTGAGCATCTTCTGTCAGTTCACTGAGCCACAGAGCAGCCAAGAGCTCGGTTCCTGACTTGTCAATAGGTCACTCTGCCAAGGAACATTAAGGCACTTGTCTCGTCCACTTAAGTCTCAGTCTGAGAACTGAAGGGAGAACCCTGCCTAACACCAAAGTGAGTCCATATGTTTGATCAATTTCAAGAAATATCCTCTTGTGTCACGTGTCCCAGAAATAACACATAAGAATGTTGGTGTTGCATATTGTATTTTTAATTAGCGGTGATTCTATTAAATGATTGTTTTGATAGAAATAAACCTATTTCTTCTTTACCAATAAATTCATTAAAACCTAAAGGTCTTAGCCAAGAACTTAAAATAGTACAGCTAAAATGACACTGTCCCAGCATTGCCCTGGTTCATATGAAAGAGAAGCGAGTCAGCCTAATCGACAGGTATCTGCTAATACCAAGAGGAAAATGTCTTTACTCTCTTTACTCCTGCGCTTTCTAGTGTCCCTACCCCCGACTTGGGTGGGCACATCCTAAGTACAGAGTGCTAAGCGTTGTCCTGGGAGGCTCTAGGTCAGCCTGGTGAAAGATGGTTTGTGTTGAAAGACAAACCACCTTCATCTGGAACTTGTGAACTTGAGCTGGGGACACATTTGCCGCATAGCGACCCTGAAGTAAACAGAGTGGCTGCTCCCTCAGAAATAGGCTGTTCAGCTGCTGAGGGGGATTGGGGAAGACCTTCCAGGTGTGCGGTAGATCTGTCCTCTGTGACCCATGCGTCTGACTTTTAAAAACACCAGTGGCAGGGGATTCTCACGTGGTGTTGGTGGAGACAAAAGCCGAGGCCACATCTGTTGGCTACTCCAGAGTGTCTACCAAGATGGAAAATGCACAAATCATTTGGGGGAGCAGATCTGCTCCTAGAAGTTGAATTTAGTCACTTTGCATAGGTATGCCCAACAGTTACCTAGTTGCACAGGTGTACAACACACACACACACACACATTTGTTATGATGCTGTTTGAAATGGAAGAGCAATGCTACTTTCAGCACTGGGAGATTCAGATTCACTGTGAATACCCCCAACATATTTAAAGGAATAAAGGAATAACGAATGGATTCTGAAAATGCACGTAAAGATACCTGTCCTAAACCCCCCTCCCCCCCATGGACACTTTGTGTTTCCCAAGACGTTTCATAACTGGATCTTTGGCTTTCCCAGTTACAACGGCGAGAAATGTAAATATCGGACGCCTCCGTGTCCTCCAAGAGGGGATGCTTTGCACTGTGAGAAGCTTAGCCTCGGAGGCCAGCATCACCCCTGGAGTGACGGTGAGTGAAGAGGAGAGAGTAGCCCCACAGGCTCCTGCCAGGCTATTCACTGCCACCGCTTTCCATAAACACCACTCAGATATGCAGGCCCCTGTGGCTTCGCTTAAGGCGTGAATGTGGGGGAATTGCCAGCTGCCTCATTAGAAAGCTCTTTCCTCTGATTCCTTGCTAGTTTGAGCATAAACTCTTTAGCTCAGCAAAGTCCACTCTTTAAATGAGATGAAATTGTTCTGGAGGATCCACGTCTGCAAGAATCAGGAGAGGATTATCTATACCTTTCATTTCAGGAGGATGAGCCGATACTTTGAAAATTGTCATTTAGAAGTGGTTTCCTTTTGAGTCCCTCAACGAGCAGGAAAGAATTAAACACTAATGTCACCCGTGTTTCAGTATGTTGGAAGGTACACTTTCATCCCTGTGGGCTACTTTCTTTCTTTGATCTCGTGTTTATCTTATTTTCCACCCTGTACATTGATATAAAACAACTGGGCAGGTTACACTCTTTTGCAATTGATAGCCTTCCATCCCCACATGCTTTATGGAAGGAATTATAAAGTCTAATAAACATAGCCGCATCTGTTGGTTAAAGAGGAAAAGCATGCCTGCTGCTCGCTTTCCTTTGCCTGTGCCCGAGATCATTTAAGGATTTGTTTCACAGAAGCTGCCGAAAACCTGGAAACTTGACGTCATCAGCAAACTTGCTGAGATGTAGGAGCTGGGCTCCCAGAACACTCCCTCAGCACCTCTGTCACTGTCCACATGCCAAGTCTTGGCAGATCAGCGGCCAAATGACGAACAGTTCTGACATAGTCCCACTTAAAAACTGATGGGCGTGCAACTTGTGATTGGCAGTCAAAGGGCTGCGGGGATCTCGCTATTGATGCTGTCTACTGACTTCTGAGAGGGAACGGATTGAAGGCGATTAGTGTGTCATGGCCTAATGTTAGCTAGACTCTGCTGCCATTCACATCTTCTCGACAGACTAAAAGAAGAAAGTCTCCACTTTAAAATTTGGACTCCTCCATACAGGTGGGGCACCATGGGACAGTTTCTCATATAGCAACATTTTGTTTGGCTTCTTAAGGCTTTCAAATTTAACACCATTTTTTATTAAAGACTATATTCCTCAAAAGCTTTAGATTCATGTAAAAGGGCATAATCACTTCCCCATTGTCAACACCATATTCCTATGCTATTTTTCTACACTTGATCTTAGTCAAAAGGCTGGTGAGCAATTATGATTATACGTTTCTTATTAGAAATTCCATATTTATTATTAAATAGCTCATATTTACTAGTGAAGTCCATAGCGCATGCCTGCTAGTCCTTGAGTTTAAAGTTCATTAACTTTTGCCTAATTCTCATTTTCTGTTCTAGGATGCCATGCTATATTCAGTTATTCGGTGTCTTCAGGCTCCTCTTGGCGGTGGCAGTCTCTTAGACGTCTGTTGCTTTGATGGACCTCCTCGTGTTTGAGAGTTTCTCCTTGTTGTAATTCACAGGACATTCCCCCATCGCCTGAGACTCCCCATGTCTAACACTGTGGTTTGCGGGGGATGAAGTTTTCCAAAGTATTGCCATTCCATCGTATCACCTAACATTCGAGGACTTGCAACTGCTAGCATTGGCTTGAACCACTTAGCCCTGACTCCCCTAGATCATGAAGCACAAGCTGCAAATGAAATAAGCCCTTCTCTCCCTGAGCTGCTTCTGGTCACGGCATTTTATCACAGCAATAGAAATCCTAACGAAGACCATCTATGACCACTCTTTATTCCTTTCCCACTGATCTAAATGTTTCCTTTGGTCAATATCCTAAAAACAAAACAAAGAAACTCCAAACAAAAACACCTGTGATTTCTCTCCCGTTGCATTCCAGGAGTGGAGGCAATCTCTAACCTCTATTGTGACCCTATAGAAGTTCTCCCCAGGTACTACTTAGAGAGACATCTAAAGTCTACTGTGCTCGATGGCGGTCCACTAACGGACAATGTCAACTCCTCAGGGAGCGTGGTCCTTCTTCAAGCCTCTGGATCAGTATCTGTATTTAACAAGAAGCCTGGGTGAACCAGAGTCACAGTAAAACCTGCACCTGTGGTCTTAATGCACACTTAGTATAGCAAAAGTCAGTTGGAAAATTGCTTAGTCTTCTAAGGAAATAGAAGAAAAAAAACAGAAGAAAAAATTCATTTTCTGGAATTGTTATATCTCAATACATAATTACTGTTATGTTTTTTTTTTTCCCTTGTCTTCCCTTCCTTTCCTCCTTTCTTTTGTAGGCAGAATCTTACTCTGTGGTCAAGGCTGGCCTCCCACTCATGATCCTCCTGCCTCAGCCTCTCAAGCTCTGGGATGCGAGGCATGCATCACCATCACGCCTGGCCCGTTTCCTACAGACAATGATCAATGCATCCTCTGACGGGAGTGGCCAGCCCTGCTGTATTTACTTCCCCTGTTCACGCTTGCAGCTATTTCCATAGACACCTGTGTGCGTGTGGACCAGTCTCACCTCATTTCCTGCAGGGGCGGAGCAGAGAGCAACAGCCCGTGAACTTACAGAATGCATTAAAGGAGTTCATGTTGGCTTCCATTCAGTGTCAATGTCAATGACAGCTTTGAAGACACAGTTATAAAATAAGAAAATATATTGAGTCAGCAGCGTAAGCCTGGAAAATGAAAGGCCACACAGTGGAACAGGAGGCGTGAATCTCGAAAATTAACTCCCATGTATGGATATCTGATTACTGTCGATGTCAAGCCCTGCACTGTAAATCACGACTTCCCAAGGATAATGAGCTGCCAGCAGATTGACAGGCGGTAACAATTGAGATACATTTCAACCTTTTTTTAACTGCATTTTAAGCAAGATTCTACAGTAGAGACACCCAGTCCCAGGCTCTTGTCCTCTGAACCGCTGATGTACAAATTCTGTTGGGGGGGTAAACCTGCCTTGTAGAACACTTAGAGGTGGTTCTGGCCTTTCTAGCCAGTAAGTAGTAGCCTACTCGCCTGACGTGTGACAACCACAAATATCTCCGGACATTGTCAATGTCGGATGGGGAAGGGAGTTGCATCCTGATTAAGAATCACTGCCTTATGAGAAGGTAAATTATTTCAGGTTAACCTTTGTTCCTCAAGGTGGTCATGGCCACAAGATATTCCAGAATGTTGAATCTGAAGGAATAGGTTGCTCAGCACACAAACTTGGCATTAGATACATCATGGATGTTCATAAGTGTTCAGTGTTCTCTCTGACATATACGACCACTTCATACACACATTTCTTATGGAGCATAAGAAGGAGATCGGATCCACTACTGCCTCCATCTAAGTCAACCTAGAAAGCGCAATCACAAACCAGTTCTCAAAGAGGAAGTGATGATTTCAGTGCTTTACATCCAGTGACATTCAGTGTCACCCTTGAACACAGCCCTAGACTCTTTATGGCCCTTCTTGGGAGAAGAAGTCAGAGAGCCAATTCCCGTCTTTGTTTCAGTGGAGGGGGGGGAAACACTGTATGGAGAAACAGGATGGGCTAGGAATGAACCCTTATTGCTCTCAAATCCTTAAAGGCTGAGATTCCACTTCCAACCCAAACATCGTCCACTCCATGTAGCTAATGGGACAGAGGACAGGAGGTACCTGAATAGAAATGTCACTATGAAGTTCCTGTAATGAAAAGATGGGAGACGTTTTAACAATCAGCTCCTAAAATGGCCTCTGAGAATGTTACCTTTCTTAAAAACAGGGGCCATGACCCTGGAAATCCTGAATACTCCTGTTCTGACAACTCTGCAGCTGTCTAGACTTCACCCTATTTTGAGAAATTGAGACTCTCTATGTTTTAAAACTTCTTAGGCGTTCCTTGATTGCTAGTTGCCGTCCTCATCCCACCCCTCACTCTACCATGGGCCCCAGTTTGTTTCATTGATGCTGTTCTCCTACCTTCCTGACACTGTTTGCGCTCTCTCTCTCTCTCGCGCGCTCTCTCTCTCTCTCTCTCTCTCTCTCTCTCTCTCTCTCTCTCTCTCTCTCTCTCTCTCTCTCTCTGTCTTTCTCTACCATCAGCCCAAGACCCACCTGAATCCAACAAGTCCCACTACTTGCCACACAACACCAACAACCCTCCCTCCTCCCTAAGTTACTTGAGAGGTAAGAGATGCTGTCCTCATCCATACACCCATCCTCTCTTGGTCAGCAGTGGTGCCATGACCCGAAGCTTGCAGGAACCAAAACCCTGCATTTGCCTTAGAGCCGTGGTTCAGCGTTTGCTGATTCAGCACTGGTAGTGATTTTACAGAGCACGACTATGGCAAGCAATTGGCATGGATTGATTGTCCTTATGTGGGAGAGGCCCCTGGAATATTCACAAAAGGTTGATAACACAAAGGGCAAGTGGTAGGAATAAGAGGGGACCTTTTAATAGCTTTGTACCATACAACTTTACCCATGAAAACACTGAATTAATACCCCCAGAACACTACTAAAATGGAAAGTGTAAAGTATGCGTCCGTCCAATCCCGAGGTCAGAAAGCAACTGCTGCTACAAAACCCCAGCGTATCGGGTGGCACCATGTGCACCCACCCTGACCTTCGCTGCTCTTCTCAGTTGTTACACGTTCACCAGAGAGCTCCGCAGAGCACCGAGCCCCTTCTGTCACTTTGTCCTTACCAACCCCATGTTTCTTGCCCTAAGCACTGTCATCCCTTCACCTAGCAACAGTCTTCATTTCCTTTAAAGATTTCCCTGACTCTCCTACTCAGAGAGCTTCCTTCATTAGTGAACTCTGTGGGGTTCCCCATCACCCACCTTTGGAGCATCTGCTTTTGTTGGTTGCTTTCATATTTCCTGGCTCTTCTCACTCATTCTCGAGGAAAGTATTGGAATCTGTCCTTGAACACTAACACTCGCATGGGTGACATTGGTAATACTGACAGATTATTGATTATCCTTTATTGCCTTCTATAAAAGACTTTTTTTATTGTAGCATTTCTAGGCAAATTCTTGTCCAGTGGTGTAAAAGCAGCTTGCGAAGCTTAATTTTTAAGAGCGTATGAAGACTTGATTGAGAGGCCTGGGAAAGACTTTGCTGTCCTACAGGATGAGTGAAAGTAGGACCATCAGTGGTCCATCAGTGGAGCCCGGAGGAGCCTCCAGCAAGTCACAGAGTGGGAGGGATCTCAGGGCTGAGGGTAAGTAAATTCACTAGTCCTACTAGACTTGTAGCGCCCAATGTATATTACACACACACATACACACATGCACACATACACACAGGTATGCAAGCACACCTGTCAGACAGTGATAGTAAAGTTCATTTCACAGAACAAATAGAAGCTTAGTCACTAGTGTCAAGCATTCTGTAGCTGGTGAACTTCAGAATCAAGCTAAGAACCCAAGTCGGAATGTCTGCCACATTGGGTTGCTTCAGATAGGACATAACATAAACATTTTAGGCAAACTGAACCTTTCTTGCTGCCTCCTTCTCCCCCCGCCTTTCCCTTCCTCCCTCCCATCCTTCCTTCTTTCCTTCCTTTCTTCTCTCCTTCCTTTTAGGTTTACCTTCTTGGATGTAAGCTCATATGACTGTGTTTCTAGGGAAAATGTGAGGAAGTGTTTTGAGGGGACTTCTACAAAGCATCTTATAACCCCAGAGGTTAAATAGCCAGTAGGGGATCATGGGAAAAGACAAGATCTCCCAAGGAAAGGGAAATAGGATATAGTGTTAGGGAGAGATTAAATAGAGACCAGGGAAGGGGGTTAAATAGGGAGATTGGAGAGGAGGGTAAAGGAGAGAATATGGAGAGAGACAACTAACACTAAAGCCATTTGAAAAAACATATTGAAAGCAACTATAGAAGTGTCCTAAAATATATACAGATATAAAATCTAAATAGAGTCACCAAATAGTAGCAGAGACAATGTCCCAACTGGACATTTTATGCTACCAAGTGAAACCTCCAGAGCCAGGAAAGAGTTACATCTTGTTGAGTCGTTAGCCAAAGGGCTCATGGAATCCCCCAGCACCACAGGTCATTGCCAAGGCTACTGCTTTTTCTCCAGGACCTGATGATAAGGCCTGACTGCTGGGGACAGCGCTTACTTATGTCACAGAGCATAGAGAAGTCGAGCTGGTGCCTAGCTAGAAGCTTCGCCCCTACAAGCTAGCATTCACGGCACTAGAAAGTTCTTTGCCCACTACCAGGAGAGAAGGATAATCATCATTGTCCCTCAGTCATAAATCCTGTGACCTACAGCAGTCATCTAACTGCAAGATACACTGGTGCAATCTTGATCCGAATGCTCTTTGATTGGATTTAAAGCCCACTCCACTAGACTGAACCCATAATTGGCATGCCTAAAGTGACCAATGACCTGAGACTAGAGAGGTCGTGGGCCTGGGGGAAAACCAACTATTATTCTGCTAAAGGAACATGGCAATAAAATGACTCCTAAGGACGTATTTCCAAATTCATAGAGCAGATCAGGACTGACGCACATATGAAATCATGAAGACTGTGTGGCACACACAAGACATGCACAGGTTCGAGCCAGGTGGGGCCTCAGCACCCAGAGGAGGAAGTGAACACAGGGTTCAACCCTTAACCAAGAAGCTATTTACAATGGATACCCTAGCAAAGAGAAAATCAATTAACGCCAATAAAATGCCACTGGGTATATCAACCACACTCCACAGCAGGGTCCATGCCCAGGAGTAGTGGGCCAACATGAAACAAACTCCACGGTTTTTCTATAAGCATTATTTTTGTTTTGGCTTTTTTTTTGGTGTTGATTTGTTTTTATTTGGTTTTGGTTTTTGTCTTTTGTGGTTTTCCTGTTTTGAAAGAAAAAGAAAGAAAATAAAGTTACATGGGTAGGGAGGTAAGAAGGACCTAGAAGGGGTTTAGAGGGGGAAAGACATGAGCAAAATATACTACATGGAAAACATTTAGTTATGAACAATAAAAAATATATTATATATGTAAATAAAAAGAGGCCAGAGGCTGTGAATTTGAGAGAGAGAGAGAGAGAGAGAGAGAGAGAGAGAGAGAGGAGACAGAGAGAGGAGACAGAGAGAGAGACAGAGAGAGAACATGGAAGGGGTTAGCAGGAAGAATGGGAAAGAGAAAAATGGAGTAATTATATTTTAATTTTGATTTTTCAAAAATGCAATGTATATCACATGACTCTCTAGAAAGCCCTCTTAGCTAGAGAAGCACATACAGAGACCTATGCAGTTATGGTCATCTCGTGTCGCTGCTTGGGTGGAGGAAAACTGGAAACAACTGAGTGTTCATCAGTCGAGGTGTGGCCGTGTACACTGAACACAGCCTGCCTAGGGGTACCATGCAGCCCGTGGAGAGATGAGCAGCTCTTATGTGCACTGTGAAAGTAGCCTCGAGACTCTGTGGGGTACAACTGCATGTTGCAGACACATACACGGCACCACGGAAATTTGATGACACATACCTAAATCTCTGTAGTTTCTGGATGTGAGTATAATTATGAGAATGTACATGAAGATAAGAAGAGGAAGGACAGCTCTAACGTGGAGGGATGGGCAATGAACCTCATCTGTGTATAACTGTGAGGTTTTTTTAAAACTATGTATTTAAGGTCCAGAAGTGGCAGTACACGCCTTTAATCTCAGCACTTGAAAGGCAGAGGCAGGCAGATCTCTGTGAGTTCAAAACCAGTCTGGCCTACCTATTGAGCTCCAGATCAACTAGGGCTGCATCATGAGACTGTGTGTGTGTGTGTGTGTGTGTGTGTGTGTGTGTGTGCGCGTCTGTGTGTGTGCGTGTGTGTGTGCGTGTGTGCATGTGTGCATGATATGTACCTAAGTATTTCTTGACCAATGAAAAGTCATTTTTAAGGGTGTAAAAAAAAATGTCTGTGGACATTATTCACTAAGGTGATGGTTCTTAATTTTGGAGTGATGGTTCTTAATTTTGGAGTGGGGGGCATGAACATCTAAAATTCTGATGAAAGGTTTCCCCTAAAAATTCTGTAAAAGCCTGAGTTTTTGTTTCTTTGTTTTTTGTTTTTTCTTATTGTTGTTGTTGTTCAATTTCTGGGAATTTCAAGAGTCCCAGAAGCGCAGCCCTGGCCCCCTCTGACTTCCTGACCCCAGGCCGGGGCATCTGAGCCCGTGGTTCTAAGGATCATCACACACAGCTCTGTTCTTTCACCCTGGTTCCACCAGAGGAATTATAACGCCTGAGAGCTATTTTTACGAAGCATCAGCAGCTCTTCTCCCCAGATTGAATTTCCCCCAGAAGGTAGATTTTCGCTGACATCTTAATACTTGGAAAGGAGCAGCTGATCCTTGAGGAGTGAGTGGATGTAGCAAATGGGCTGTGCAGCCACAAACAGAAGCTGAGCTGTACCGAGGAAGCTTCCAGTGTTTCGCGTCTGCTTTTAGACTCCGTCAGGTCCTTTTAAAAGTTCTGCAATGTCACCCTCCTTCATACAGAGCCACTGTGGTTTCCACCTTGCCATTAACACAGATGGCTGTTCAGAGACTTTGCTTATACATTTTTAAAGAAGCAAGAGACATAAAAGAGCCTACTTCCTCTCCTAAAATACCAATCAATATTCCTTGCACTTTTCCAAAATGCTTGCAGGATGAAGGCTTGTTTGCACCCCCTTTGGGTTTGCTTTAAAGTGTTTTAAAGGCAAAGCCGGTCTTCCTGAGAGCAGATCTCCTCCGTAACACACTTTTTACTAAGTCCCAGCACTGCCAGCAGACTTACGGTCTGCACTACATCTGGCAAAATGCACTGTGCCTGCCTGTGCCGTGAGCGCCCTGCATATGGGGTCCCCAGGGAAGAGCTGTGCTCCTCAGTGCCTTCATGGTTCCCCATACACATAATTAAAAGACATTTTAAAAATTTAACTCAGAAAAGAGAAGTCTGGATGTTATATAGTGTTGCCTAAGAATTTCAGAGTTTCGCTCCTTTTAGAATAAAATGATTTCTTTTTCTGCGTTGAGGTTTGAATCTTGGATCTCGTGCATGCTAGGCAAGCCCTCTGCCACTAAACTTATATCTCTAGCCTGAAACATGATGAATTGTGTTCAATGGAGATTCAGTTGGCTGAGTTTTCCATCTTTTGCATCTTTGAGAATACTTTCTGTGGCTAGCATTGAGATCCTACCCTGGGCTGGTCTAGCCTGCCTTTGCAGGCTCATCTCTCACTATCTACCTTTGTAAACTCTTGGTCCTGGCCAGTCGGGTGCCCACCCCCCTGGACAAACTGTTTTCTGCTTCTGCATCTTTGTTCATGCCCTCTGGCCTGACTCAGCATGGTCAGCATTTTGATTCACTGTGCTCCAGCTTAATATTTAGTTTTTACAGGTTCTCCCATAAAGCAGTTACTGCTCATGCCCATCATTAGCTCTTAGTTCTTTTGAACTGTTTTAGCAGTTTGGAGTAGTAAAACCAGGGCCTTGTGCCTAACCATGTCCCCTTCCAGTGCCTGTGGAATCTTGTCTCTCTCATTCATGTGAAAGCTGAATCGTACCTTCCCTCCACAAATCCGTGGTAACACTGATTATAATACAGGCATCACATTCTAAATTCTGAAAATGAAAAGCCCAGTTGTTTTCCCGTGGGTTTATAATTGTGATAGATGGGATAATGGAGTACGCAAATAAAGACAGGGCCTCCAAGAAGTGAAGAGAATGAAGCAAAGAGATGTGATGGGCGACAAAGGAGAAGAGTGACCCTGGGATGCTGAGAAAAGTCTCTGATGAGAAAAGAACTGAGCTGCAATCTATACCGTAGAAGATACCAGTGGAGAAAACATCAGGGGGGAGGAACATTCCAGGGAGAAGGAACAGCAAATGCAAGGTAGAAGCTTAGCATGTGGGTGACCATGAGTTTCTCAGCTAGCAAAAGATTTTCTAAAAGATGTCCCTCGGTCCTGCAGCACCTAATCCATAGCTAGGTGATCAGCTGCTTAGTCAGAAGACCCGTGAGGTGTGTCTGTCGACTTCCTGTGACTAACACAGTGGGGGACACATATTAGACACTAATACTGAGGAACAAGTGAATGGGTTCTCGTGAGTTCTCCCTGCCCCTTCGCCAACCTAAACTCATAACTCTACTTGAGCTTTGCATGGTAATATTTGCCAGCACAACCCTGTAATTTTAGAATTGCAAAATTTTAAATCTATTTATTTTACTTTATGTGCACTAGCATGCATGTCCGTGTGAGGATATCAGATCCCCTGGAACTGGAATTACAGATGATTGTGGGCTGCCATGTAGGTGCTGGGAACTCAACCCAGGTCCTCTGGAAAGGCAACCAGTAGTACTCTTAACCACTGAGCCATCTCTCCGGTCCCACAGCCTTCTTATTTGAACTAATCAGCCTGAAGTATTAGTCTCATCGTTGGCTGGCTATAGCTGGGTAGAACTGTTTTACAACTAACTGGAAAAGCCCTTTCAGCACATGGGGCACATCCAGAAGGGCTATTTATCTGCCAGTTAGCTAGAGTGGCATGAGTTGCTAGTTGGTTTCTACTTCTTCATTGAAAAATCGACTGTTCCTCCTTTTTAGGTTCTCCTAGAGAGTTGTTTGACTTTTGGAAGTCAATAGGTCCCCTTCCATCTCCTTGTATAAGTCTTCCCCTGGTAGTCTTATGAGTCACCAAACCCAGTGTTCTGACACACTTCCCCCGAACCACTTTTCATGAAAACAGAATTCACAATTTGAAGGTTTCACATAAGGCTGAGGACTTGCCAACGGACCCACCCTGGGTCTGACCTCAATTTGTCTTTTCATTTTGACTTGGCTAGTGTGTTTCCTGTTCAATAATCCATAAGCCATGGAGTCTGCAAGTGAACACTAAATTTCTGTTAATCATCTCCAAAATCCTAATTATACTTTTCAACTTGAGTTCAATCTATACAACAGGTATTTTGAGCACCCAAATGTGCACTTAGAACCTTGAGGCTATCACCTACTATGAAGGGGAGGGGACCAGGCAAAAGCGAACAGCTAGGCTTCTACAGAGCCGACTGAAGGCTAAGAACCTTCAATGAGGAACACCAACACAGAAAGGGCAAGGCTTGAGGCTCTCACGGGGTGGCACAATCACAGTCGTGGGAAGTTAGAAAAGGCTTCCCTCAGAGAGAGACGATTACAGATTATTGTTTGCTTTTTAAAAGATTAATTTTTATTTACGCGTGTGGGCACATGTGTCTGCACACCTGTATGCCGATGGCCACAGAAGCCGGAAGAAGGCATAGCATCCCCTGAAGCTAGAGTAACTGTTGGTGGTGAGCCACCTGACACAGGTCCTGGAAAATGAACTCTGGTCTTCTGCAAGAGCAGCAAGTGCCCTTACCTGCCAAGCCACCTCTCCTGCTTCTGCAATTTATTCCTGAAAGACAGGTCTTTCTGGAAGAATGAAGTCATCCCAGCAGGTGGAACACAAAAGCCATGTTTACCACATGGTCGAAGAAAACCTGGTGAGTCTGGAGGAAAGTCGGCTTCCCAGAGTCACCATTGAGTAGAGCATGGGAAGAAGGAACACAGGATGCTCTAGAGAGACCGGGAGAGATGGGGGGGACAAAGGTCCTTTAACCCACCCATCTCAGGGTGTGAAGAAGCTGATGCAGTCCTCAGACAACCCCAGTGCCCTCCTGCTCATCCTGCTATCAGCCACAGCTTGAGCTTGGAAGGACAGCATCAGGAGGCAGACACAGATTTTGGTGCATATCTGGATGGAGGGTTTTTTAGAGCCTGCAAACCTCATGTGTTTGTGACTTTAACAAATTGTTTCCTTCCTTTAAAGGCTCTTAATTCATAATGCAGGAGGCGAGCACCTACTTCCTAAGTCTGAAGAGGGGAACGGGAGACTGCGTGTGAGAGACTGGGTTCTATGTGGCACATGGGAGTATGCAGAAGATGTGGAATGGTTTTAGAATAATAAGCCAGGAAGAATGGTGTCTACTGAATAGCATGATTGATAATAGAGTTTCCTAGATCAGGGTCAACAGAGAAATCCAGGGTCAGGCAGATCAACTGAGGTGGCTTGACCTGCATTTCCGAGAATATCCCCAGCAGGATCTCGGGTCTCATCTCTCAGCCAGATTCAGAGTCAAGAGGCCATGCCTGGCAGGCTCGTTCTGTCCTCGGATTTCTTACCCCACAGGGATCAAGGAAGGGGAGCCCAGGCCTTGGATTATAAGGCCATTCTTGCGTCTCCCTGTGTAAGATGATAATGCCAAAGGACCTTGGCACGAGGCACAGGAATGTGGCCTGTCCAAGGCTCCTTGTCCCCTCACAAGATCACTAGGTGCTTGCTGGTATTAGACCCTGGGGACTATCTTCAAGGTCCTCATCTCTTTCTCTTGGTTGTTTTCGTTTAAGGCCAGTATTGTACAAGCTAGCAGAGTTGATAATTTTCCCTCTTGGGAGTGTTTGACATGGTTTTAAGTTTAAATGCTCTTTTTTCAGAGCAATTTTTAGCTTACAGGAAAACTAACATGCCCTCCCATATCCATTCTTCCTCGCAGATATTTGTCCCCAATATCAGTGTCAGATGGTAACATGTGCCACAGCCAATCCTGTACCCTAAGCTTTGTTGCTGGGTTCACTGCATCTGTGTATACTCCATGGAAGTTGTTGGCTTGTTCCACCAGTCAGTGTCCCCCAGGGAGCACAGGTACAGCCTGGGCAAAGATTATGATGCTAAATTGGTTCCAAATAACCTATTTTATAAAAGGGTATTTAAGATTGGGGAGAAGCACAAAAGAAAGAGAGACGTGGAGGAATGGAGGAGAGAGGAGAGAAAGGACCAATTATTCACCCAGGCAAACCCCACTCCTGTCTCTGAAGCTCTGTGGAAGTTCATAGCAATTCTTGACTAAATTGTCCCTTCTCCCTAGATGGGCAGCTCCCATCCTGCCACTGGCTCTGGACTTTATTCAACCTAGAGAGATAACGCTTCCTTTGGCTCTTTCTTGTGTGGATTTTCCCCAACAACACTTTCTAGGACCACATGGTGAGCCCCCCAACCCACAGATTTAGGGGAAAGTTTGGTTCTGAAGTAAGAATCTCAGGAGAAGGCTGGAGTTGCTCTGCTGAGCCTTTTTCTAGCGCTTATAACGATTTTTTTTTATTTTGAGTTCTCTTACAGAGTTCTCATGAGAAAACAGAAGTCAACCCCCAACTTTGACAGGTGAAGCCCTCTGGGAGGCTGGCTGGGGTAGGAGCCAAGACAACACTGAGATGTCCTTCCAAACCAAGACCCAAACAGCTGAGGAGCTCCTGTTACCCAAGAAGGGAGCGACATGGACAGTTCTTCTGCCAGTTGGAGGCAGAGACGAAGTCAGGCCAGGGAGGTGGTGTAGGCAAGGACAGAGGAGACGGGGCAGGTGGGAGGTGGGGTGATAAGCTGTGACCATCCAGAAATCAGGGGGAAGGCCGTGGAATGCCCTGGTCTCTAACTATATCCCTGTTATGCCCTGGGGAAGAAGGGTGGTTCCCACTGTGAGTCTCAGGGAATCCTTAGTGATTTACCAACTGAAATTATTGAGTCCCCTGGGGTCATCAAGACACTCACAGAAAGGGGCTGGAATGTTTGAAGGGAAGACACACGCACACACATACACATGCTAGAAAGTAGAGTCTAGCCTAAAATTCTTTGATGCAGAATTTAAAAGGTACCAAGTCTGCTCAAGCTGAATTAGAAATGCATACCCACTTAACTGTTCTTATTTTATCTTGGTTTTGTTCCCTCGTGCATTTTTTCCAAAAATGACTATGGTACTATTTTTAAAAGTTATTCTTAATCACAAAATTTTAATTGGTTTGAAAATTTTCAAGAACAAGGTTTAATTTCTTATATTTTATTTATTGATTGATTGATTGATTGGTTTTAAAGAAAGAGACCGAAGGATAAAGTCCAGGGGCTCGCCTTGGCTAACTTGTAGGATGGGGGCGGAATTGAAATGAGAGACGGGAGGCTGTCAACCTTTCTCACACTACTTACGTGTCCCATGAATGCACATGATTGTGTGTGTCGTCACATGTTTAAGTAAATTCAAGAAATAAAAAGGATTTTTAAAGCATCATATCTTGAAAAAACAAGGGCGTTATATTAAATTAAACACTTTTTCAACCAACATATTCTACTTGTGCAAATATTTTAGCTGAATACTACATAACTCTTCTTTTTTAAATATTTATTTATTTATTATGAATACAATATTCTGTGTGTCTGCCTGCAGGCCAGAAGAGGGCATCAGATCTCATTTCAGATGGTCGTGAGCCACATGTGGTTGCTGAAAATTGAACGCAGGACCTTTGGAAGAGCAAGCAATGCTCTTAACCGCTGAGCCATCTCTCCATCCTATTACTTAACTCTTTAAAAGTTTTGTATCATGTGTGTGTGTCATGTGATGTGTATTTGTGGCCGTGTTTCTGATATGTATTTGTGGGCTGTGTGTATGATGTGAGGGGGCATGTACCCCACAGCTCATGTGTAGAAGTCGTCAGGTTTGAGAATCAGAGCCTTCTCACCAGCCCTTATTCGATCAACTCTTTAACGAATCCTTCCTGCTAAATGTACATGTCACATACAACAAAAGCCGAGCTCTGAACCCGTCTCCCTATATAAACAATGCAAGCCTTTCGCATCACAATGGAGCTGCATATCTAACAGATTTATGTCCACAAATCAGACACTGGAACTAGAATTACAATCCCTTAAAGAAACTTTTGCTTTCCTCTATAAAGACAACTTGACAGGAAAGGTAAATAAACAATTTAGTAAGTACCCATGACATACCAGTCAGATTTAATAAATGTTTTTACTTACTTCAAATTTTTAAGATGAATCACAATAATAAAAACTACAATTCTCCCTTGCTTTCCTCCCAGTGACAGCAACTTTACCTTCAAGTTGGTGTTTGCATTCCTGCCCCGTGTTTCATTCCTTTATTCTATGTGTAAATGAAGAAAGAAACACACAGTCTTGCTTTTTGTCCAGAAGGATGCTTTGAAGGATCTCAGGTCCTCTCATTTCACCAAAGAAATCTTCAATCTCTTCTTTCTTAAATTTAATGTGTGTGTGTTTGTGTGAGTGTGTGTGTGTGTGTGTGTGTGGTGTGTGTGTGTGTGTGAGTGTGTGTGTGGTATGTGTGTGTTTGTGTGTGTGGTGTGTGTGTGGTGTGTGTTTGTGTGAGTGTTTGTGTGTGTGGTGTGTGTTTGTGTGTGTTTGTGTGTGTTTGTGTGTGGTGTGTATGTGTGGTGTGTGTGTGTATGTGTGTGGTGTGTGTTTGTGTGTGTGTTTGTGATGGTTGTGCATGAGTCTCGGCAGAAATGCCATGGCACGGTGTGTGTGAAGACCAGAGATGAGCCAGCTCTCGGGAGTCTATTCTCTACTTCCACCATGGGGCCCTGAGGATTGAAGAGAGGTAGTCAGGCCCGTGTACCAAGGGCTACTACCCACCAAGCCATCTCATCAGCCCTGCAATGCCTTTCACATCTCTTCTCCCAAATTTGAGAGCCAGGAAACCCTTCATCAAAACACTAATTAAGGGTAATTTATTGGTCAGATCCCAAGGACCTTTCTCATCCTGAGAGTGAGCTGAGAAGACAAGGGAATACATCTTTTCCCCCTGTCGTTTCAGAATATTACATGTCAATTTAGACTGTGTTTATAAAGAGAGCAAGATTAATTGTCTTATACAAAAAAAAAAGTCTCATTAAGCAGAGAGATAAATTGAAAATTCGGAGTTCTTAAGAACGCAAAGAGCTAAAGGTGGCATCTAATTTAAACTGTGCCCTCTGGTGTCACTTTCTGAGCACTGCGCGGTATCATTTTCCTCCTCTTCTACATCAGCTTCATCAGCGGATCCCAGCTGAGGACACAGCTTGAACGGTATCGCGAAGAGCCATTTCTAAAAACGTATTAAGGATTCAGAGCGGTGCATGTGGGCACAGAAATACCATGAAGATTCCATGTGAAAGAGGGGATGTAGGAGACAGTTGTCACCCCAAGCAAAGCATAGCTTGGCTTAGACTGCTAGAAACCACTGAATTATGTGAGCATTAACTTTGGTGGTGTCCCTTTGATTCTGTGGGTCCTTCCTTTGCCTTCCTAGAAAGTAGAAATGTTGAGTTGGCTCGGGCATTGTGAGCCCTGCCTTTGCCTTTCAATAACCTGTGTAGATTCACAAAATACTGCCGCATGGGCTCGTCTTCCAACCAGTCCAGCAAACGGCCCTCAGGGATGGGTCCATGCTCCAGGTTTTAACACCTTTCTGAAGTTCATTTAATGGTTTTGCTGTGTAGGTGGAACTGAAAGTCACTGGTATAGACAGGTCTGAGGTTTCTCACAAGTGGACTGACCTATTCACATAGACTATAAACAAGACTTGGTGACAGTGGAGGGGTGGCCTTTTCAAGTGCAGTCAGAACAAGACTGATACTTGCCTGTTGGTCAGGTCGGCCTCGTCACTGGTCTGGAAGCTTCCTGGGAGTAAAGACTATGTTTTGCCAACTCCTCCCATGCTGTTGGTATAGAGTAAGTACTCAATGAAACGGTTCTTCGTTGATATTTTAGAATATGTTTCACGGGGCACATAGGATTAATTGAGTGATCGAAATTTCGTTGGTGGTTCCCAGAATCACAAGCGATTGATTTTTGTTACCAGAATTTGCTTTTCACTTAAAAAGAAAGCATACCTGGGTCCAGAAAGTGGACCCAAGCTCAGCCCTAGAGCTCCTTTGCCTGGCAGATGAGGTCATAACTTCACGGGGCATAGTCACCCGATTTCTGTTAGCTCAGACCCAAGGCCTCCAACCTGAAGTAAAGAAAAGTAGCTTATTTGGGTTCACGGTTTAGAGGTTTTAGTCTAGGACTGGGGAGACCCGTTGCTTTCGGGCCTCTGATGGGTACATCACGGCATGAGCACATGGCACAGCGAGACAACTCACCATGTGGTTGGGATGTTTAAAAAAAAAAGTGAGTGGAGGAGAAAGGGGCTGTCATACCCCCAGTGACTAGAAATCTGCCCACTGGGTCCCACATTTCCAAGGTTCTCCTACCTCCCAGGGGCTACTGTGATGGACAGCAAGTCTTTACTACATGGGCCTTGGGGGCCGTTCCAAACCGTATCCCTGAGGGAACAGAGAACATAAGTTAGATAGTGTTAGTGGCCATTTTTATCAAGATCTGAAGTTCCATTGGCCATTTCCACATCTTGGACCCAGATCATGTGTCTCGGGAGATGGGACAACATGCTGGACCCCCGGAGATACATTGAAGAGTTCCCCTTCCCAATTTTTCTTCCCCAACACTCACTGGAGCAACCACCATACCTCAGTGTTTACTCTCCCTGTTACCACAACACACAGTATCCCAAGTGTCAGATATTTTGCTGCTTGCTAATGGCACAAGGAGAGAAGCACATTAATCCCCTGAGGAAGGTCACCCCAGAACACTCTGCAAGACGGCCTTAGTCTGGAGAGCTGCCCGGTGCACAGCTAAGCCCTTCCTTCTTGCAGGCTTGCTTACGGAGGTGGCACCTGCTGACCTTGCGTGTTTAAGAGCCACCTATTTTGAGGGCTCTAGTGCTCTCCTCCCCACCTACAATTATCACAACTAAAAATACTTCTGAGAAGAGTCTTCAAGGGGGACTTGGCGCCTGGACTGTCCTCCTCCTATTTTGGTGCCATGTTTCAAGGCAGCACCCTTGCTGCTATGGAGCACCCCATCACCAGTGATATGGAGTAGTTCCCGGCTGATGGAAACTTTGTGGTTATGTCTCCTTCCACCAGAAGGGGTACCCATAGGGGTTTTCCAGATAGTTTTATCACTACTTAGCCACAATGTACAGAAACAGCATCTTCCTAGACATCGGCCACCATGCATCTTTCCCATGGCAATGTAGGTTTCTATCTCCCCCAGCTAATGTGGTCCTTCCACCACCATCCATGTGACTGAGGAGCTACTGAGAAAACCTAGGCTGAGAAAACTTCAGGTCGTCGGTGAAGGGACATAGACCAGATGCAGGGAAACAGTTTCCATAGGATCTCAAGCCTATGTGAAATCTACTATGAGGATCTACAAGAAGTTAGAAGTATCACTGGGTAGTGGTGGCACATGCCTTTAAGCCCAGCACTCAGGAGGCAGGTGCAGGAATGTGAGTTCGAGGCCAATCTGGTCTACAGAGTGAGTTCCAGGACAGCCAGTGCTACACAGAGAAACCCTGTCTCAATAGACAAAACAAAACAACAACCAAACCTAGTCACAGTGGTTAAATGAGGGAGTGTACAAAGGAGATAGGTTACATTTTCAAGTCTTTGGTGCTATTTTAGACTGTTTCTTCATCCATGAAATAAGACAGCATCCCTTCATGGTCACATGACCTGTTGAGTCCCTTCTTTAAAAAGCCATTGAGTCTACTGAATGGGGGAGGAGGCTTCTTATTATTTTTCTCTCTAATCCTTTGCTTTTCCTTCACTCCTGTTGGTGGGTTAGAAACCTTCCCTTTGCGGCATGGTCTGAGATTAGAATTTCCCGCACTATGAAATCTCTAGGCACATGACTATAATCCTTGTGCATTGTGGAGACGTTTCTGGTGGAGGATTTGTAAATTCTATCACACACCTCCCTGCCTTCTCTCTACACATTTACAATGGGGTTCCCATACCTTAACGGGCACCTATTAAAAGTTCAGTAACTTTAGCGTATTCGCAGAAATGTGCAACCGTCGATTGCTGCTTAAATTTAGAACATTTAATACGCTCCAACAAATCCCTCTCTGCTAGGCGGCACTTTCCAGTCTCCCCTCCCCTCACTTCTGGCATCCACTCATCAGACTTTTGTTTGTGGAGCTCTGCCTGGTCTGGACATTTTCCATGGGTGGAATCATATGCCATGTGGCCTTTTGTTCCTAAACAGTGTGGTCAGTGGTCCTTGCCTGTCTTAGGTGCCTTAGCTACTTGATGTTGAGGCGACTCTGCTCACCATAACCTCAGAAAGATGGGCCACTATCTGTGACCCCAAGGCAATGCCTGGGATCTGTTGCCAGGCTATCAAGTGACCTCTTGAATAGATCCTGTGATCCTAAAGTCTTATTTTAACCAGAGTTTCTTCCCCCACACTGCATTTTTTTTTTTTGCATGCTTGTCCTGTTAGGGCATAAACTAGATCAAACAAACCTGAGGCTCCCAATGTGATTCCACCATGGATTTCTTCCCTGTTTCTCTCTTTCTCCTAGGGTGATAAGCAGACGGAGATGCCCTCTTCTTTCTGCTGTCTTCAGTGCCTTGTGTCATTCGCTCATCTCAGTTCCACCTTAGCAGTGCACCCCCATCCAAGGATGTTGCCATCGCTCTGATTTAATCGGCATTAAATCCTTTGATTCCCCATATCCTTCCTCTGCCATTTCTTAAAATAGTCTGTAGCACTCAAGTCAAGGATCCTATTGACCTCCCTGTCTCTGATGCTGCCTCATCCTGCAGGAACCCTTTCGCCTATTCTCCTTAAGGGAAACATATAATCAAAACGCTCTTAAGTGAGAACCTGCAGGTCAGGTGGTCCAGGCAGCCCTAAAGTCAATGGGGCAGGTTGTTGCCAAGTCCAGGATCATCTGAGTGGCTGCTAGGGAGAAGGGGTGTTTGATATCTTGACTGCCTTGGAAAGTTAATTCCCTGTGATTGCTTTATTTGTCTCTTGGGATGGGTTGAAGACAGAAGAGTTGGATTGGGGCCATCACAACAGTGCTGGGTTCTTGTCACAGCTCCTACAGGAAGCCTTGCGGTTTGAGTCGCCTTGGCAGGGAGGGAGCTCCAGGGAGGGAGCACGGACTGGGCAATGTGGATTTGAGATTTGGGAACAGTTCTCAAGAGAGGCGTGGGGTTGTGCCCACCCTTGCTAAACACTTGGGTCATTCTGAACCTAGAGATGTCACAGTGGTTCAGTCTCTCTCAGAGAAACCAAGCCCTTTGTAGGACATGCCTTGGGCTAGCAAAAGGATGGTATGTAGAACAGGGCACAGGAGGCACGTGGGAACATCTCCCTAGGGACAAGAGCTCCCATACTGAGCACGAGCCATTGGTGGAGACAAAGGGAACAGTTATCAGGGCAGACGCAGCAGAGGTGCTGTGTGTTTTGACATTCGCCATGCTTGCACGTGAGGAGAGAGCACATGGAAGACACGTTATGGGACGTGAGAACAGAACCCACCTTGAAAATGTCACGGTGATCCCCGGTTGTAGATGGGAACCAGAAAAGCATTTAAACTCAGACTGGCAAGCTAGCGGACAGGGCACTCCAGGCTTAAGAAAACCCAGGTGTTTAAAACCAGGGCAACCTCCTTAGCCAGTGTGCTTGGCCCGGGAGCTCCTCTTTTCATCTGTGGCCCTGCGCTGCCCTCTGCTGGCACTATCCAAAAGTGCAACCTAGTTTTAAAGGCTTCAGATGCCCTTGGCTTTCAGGATCAATTTTACTCACCTGCATGAACCAAGTCAGGCTGTGATGGAAGTAAAATGAACAGAAGTCAGCATATTTTACACTTCTGCCTGGTCCGATCATCAGATCATCAGATCAGATTCAGTTAGCCCTTGGGATTGTGTGGGGCCTTTTATCAGCACTGTGGCTGGATCCTAGGGTGGCTACTGCAATCATTCAGGTTACAGATGAAGAAACAGAGGCACGTAGAAAATGCCTCACCCTTAAGAAATGCCTGTCACAGTCAGTTCCCAGAGCCACAAACCTGTTAAGATGTAGCTTCGTGCTCCACTCCCACCCCAAGCCGAATGGACAGAGAAAGATGGTTTTAAAGTATGTGTTTAAATAAACACATTACTCGGTATGTTTTTGAAATCTGAGACAAAATTCTAGATGTGCTGTTAGCCTGGCATGCAGAGACATCTGCCACAGCGTGGAGGGAATGGGATGCAGGTGTGAGAACGCGCTCACCTCGAAAGGGCACAGTCTCTGAGGAGGAAGCGGCTGTCTGGTAGACAGCTTGCCTGGCCTGGAAGAGCCAGGAAGGCAGTTTTGTGCCGAGGGTAGATTTGAGCTCTTGTGGCCTGGTGAATACAATGGCCTACAGAGGCAGAACATTTGAGGAGAGGCTTGATCTGTGGTTCGGTGAAGGCTCATACAAGAGAGCTAGGGGTGGCTGGACCTCCAGACTCCAGAGCTCCAACGCCACTGTGTCAAACTGCCCTCTTCTTCTTGCAGCTGAAGGCAGTACCCTCTCTAGCCTGTAGGTGGCAGCTTAGGCTCAACAGAGCCTCAGCTTGGTTTTGGTACCCACCTGCAGGGAATCGCTTTCAGCTGGAGATTTGTGAGTAGTATAAGCTACCAACCCATGGGCACTGTGCCTCAGAGACTCTGTGTGTGACTGGAGCAATTTGTTGTTGTCGTTGGGTCTTTGCTTGCTTGCTTGCTTTCTGAAGCAGGTACTTGCTGGTCTCTAAATCCTGGATTCAAGCAATCATCCTGCCTCAGCCTCCCAGGCAGCTGGGTGTAAGAGCGGATGCCATGGTGCCTGACCATGAACATTAGAGTTTTAGAAAGCTCCCTAGCTGGCTTAGCTCTCCACTAGGACGGGGAGTGGCAGTTGGCGCACAGGGCCTTCAGCTCCTGTGAATTCGGTGGGCGGCTTGTTTGACGCCTTTTCACCTCTACCTCTGCAATGGAACTTGGGTCCACAGAAGAAAAGGAGAGTCGCGAGCTGAGGTATCCTATGGAGGATGGAGAATAGACATCAAACAAGAGAGAGAGCGGGAGAGGTTCTTCTCAGACGGAGAGACAAGGGAGCCCTAAGTGGTAAAGGGCATTTCACTCCCTGAAGAAAATAATTAAGCCGTGTGGAGCGCAAAGGAGTGTTCCAGAAAGCAAGAAATCATGCCTTTTCTATGAACCAGAGCTTTAATGTATTCTAGCGGAGGCACTGTGGGTTTGGGGGCTTTGGGAGAACCTGGCCAGGCAGGGGTTGGCAAGGGGTGACAGGGAGGGGGTGGGGCAGCAGACGTGCTTCACAAGGACAGTGGGGTCTTCCTAGGTAGACATATATCCCGAGAGACATTAGATACTGCCAGTGGTCAACTCTTCCCAACGACTCCATGCAGCAAAATGGTGGCTGCCCTGAAATCCTCCCAAGCCCAGTGCCCTCACAAAGAGAAAGGGACATGTTCAACAGCAAGGGCATCTGTTGCCTAGCAACTCAAAACATCAGGAACAGACCCACTGTTGTGGCCTAAGCCTCCTCGGGCATAGCCTCAGGGGAGTCGAAAAGAAAAAATACTCAAAACTCCATGATGAGCAAAATTAAAATTTAGACAAGATCCCTATTGCCAGCTTTTCCTTTTACCTCAAATCTAATACCCAAGAGTACTGCTTGCCCTGGAATTTTCTAGTAAATGCAGGCTGAGGGGTGGGGAGTCTTTCACCGTCCGTCCTCCTCTTGCTGGAGCCACCTACACACCTGAGGAACGTTATCACTTCTGATGTGGGCCCCCATGGGAACGGTGTGCCTGGCGGATCAGTGGCGCCACCTAGTGGGAGAATCTAGCACCAAGCCGACAGCACAGAAGACGTCCAGGAGCCTCTGTCTTCAGAGCAGGTACAGGAGGCAGTGCTTAGGGACATGCACGGTGCCAGCTGATATGGGCAGGATGGAAGACTGTGTGGACAGACATGTCAGGAGGTCAGGGTGTAGGCAGGCAGGGTGTCTCCTCAAAGTAGAAAGGTCTTGTGACCCAGTCTTACCCCTGCCACACACAGGTAGGGTGACCCCGAGGTTGACTCTTGCCTCCTGCCACCCCATCAGTGAAGTGAGAGGGACGATGGAGCCTGCAACTCTAACTTTCACAATCTTTGCTTCACCTAGATGGGACAGAGTTAAGGAAATCAAGTCCTGAGAGTCTTTGAAAATCCGGGGGTGGGGTAGGGGTCTCTGGGTAGGCACTGGGAATACAGGGATCAGTAAGACAGAGAGTAGGGCACTACTCAAGGGGAAAGAGGAACGTGAAAGGTATTCTAGAAGCTGGGCCTGGCATCACCGCTCTATAATCCCAGCTGCTGGAGGTAGCTGAGGCAGGGGGATGGAAAACGCAAGGCCTGGTAAGCTACAGAGTGAATTCAAGGCCAGCTCAGGCAGCCTCGTCAAAAAGCAAAAGTGAAGACAGAGGGTAGGGATGTCGCCACCTGTAAGGTACCTGTCTAGCATCTGGGAGGCCCTGGATTTGATCCTCGTGATTGAAGGCAGGAGTTGCTCCTAGAAACATGTCAGAACGTCCACTAGTGGCTGGGCAGGTGTGAGGAGACAGCCTGGGCAGTGTTTGAACTTCACCAAGTGGAAAGTGAGTCAGTTTGTGGGGAAGCAAAGTTAGGCATTGCCTTCAGACACAGGTGGGACCCACGTTGAGTGCCCTTCTGAGGCGAGGGTGCTGGACCAGTAGGAAGAGAGGCCACCGAGTGTTTTGGCAGAACTGTGGCAGGTCACACAGGCCTGAGGAGGCCTCTGTTGATCTGCACAAACCCAGCTGTGACACCATTTGCCCTGGACACTGTATGTAGTTTCCAATTTACTGTGGTTCAATTTATTCTAGTGAGAAAACAAAACGTGTTAAGTAGAAATCATATTTGAAGATTCCGGTTCTTTCCTGGGCTGTCAACATGACCTATGACCCTTTTCCATGCAGAGTGGCAGCAACGAGCCATAGTTCCCAGTGAGTTCCACTGCCATGAGGGAGGTGACTGGCCCTACAGTGTCCGAGGCAACGAAGCTAGAATATCTGCTGGATTGGGTTATTAAACACACGCTCAACTTCTGCTGTTTTCAGTTTACAACGAGTGTGATCTATGTGCTCTTGAGACAGGCTAGTGAGCCATGTGCATCTCAGAGCATGGGATGTTTTTAATATTTCTATTTATTTGTTTGCTTTTTATTGTTTTTCAAGGCAGGGTTTCTTTGTGCAGCCTTGGCTGCCCTGGGACTCGCTCTGTAGACCAGGCTGGCTTCAACTCACAGAGATCCTCCTGCCTCTGCCTCCCGAGTGCTGGGATTAATGGTGTGTACCTCCACCCCCAGCTTTTATTTATTTATTGATGATTTTATACATGTTTACAATGTTTCGTATTTACCAAACCTGAGGCAGAAGGATGGAGAAGTCAGGGCCTGGTCAGGGACACTGAGTTCAAGGCCAACCTGGACAACTCAGTGAGACCTTTAAAAGATTAAAACAGAACACTGGGTATAGCTTGTCTCCTTCCCACCTTCCATCCTTTCCTTGTCTGTCCTTCCTTCCTTCTGTAACACTTCTGAGTCCAGTTAGTGCTGTCTGGTAGAATACTGGCTGACCCTATTGCTTTGAGCAACTACAGCAGCCAGGAGTTCCCAGGGACAATACTGCCATGTCATATTCAGGAGCCAGAATTTCACCACGATCCTCTCCATTCTCCGGCCCCTACGTTCTTCTCACTCCTTCTTCCATGATGGTCCCTGAGACTTTGGGGCTGGGGCTAACGTAGATGCCTCCATTTAGAGCTGAGTACTCAAAAATCATTTATTCTCAACACGTTGATCAGTTACCAGTCTACAGTAACTGCTACTCATTATGGGTGAAGTCTGTCTGGCCACAGTTGAGAATAACACTAATATACACATTGAAAAAGCAGTTCGACAATATACCCAATCAGCAAAGCGCTGGTAGTGGGGTTTCTCCCGCTACAACCTCCTGAGCTATGGGCATTTGACCCGGTGCCAGGTCTCAAGTCCGATCAGAAAGTGGTTGGTTAGCCCCATAACCTTCATACCACTTGCACTGGTGGGCATATGGCTCTTGCCCAAAAGATCAGTATTACAGCATTCAGGGCTCCCTGTTGGGCAATACTACTAGGAACTTTTCTCCTCTAAGGGCCTGCATAGCAGCTCCCAGCCAACAGGAAGGAAGTTTTCAGGGCAGGTCCAGCTTGAGTTTTCTATGTCCCACAAGCAAAGTATACTATGTCTTCAGCAATAGGGTCTTACCATACAGTAACAGTGGAAACCAAGAGCTTCTGTTGTTTTAGTGATGCCTGTGGCCTTCCTGACTCCTAGAGAAATATTCCAAGCCTGGCACAGATTTTAATTTAATAACCCGTATTTTCTTGGGAAAGCTCTGTCCACCCATGCAGGCAGGGTATTTGTGTTCAAAGTTCTTTTTCTTTATTTTTTTTTTCATTTATTTTTTTTTGCCACCATGTAGTGTTTCCATAGTGGTTTTACATACATCCTTAGTGTTTTTAAGTTTTTATTTCATGTTCCCTGGCGTTTTGCCTGCATAGATGTCTATGTGTCTGTGTGAGGATGTCAGATCCCCAGAAAGTAGAGTTACAGACAGTTGTGAGCTACCATGTGAATGGGTCCTCTGGAAAAGGAGCCAGTGATCTTAACTGAGGAGCCACCTCTCCAGTCCACTCTTGAGATCTTATCAACCCACACCCTCTCCTCCTGTCCACAGTCCATCCTTACTTGAACCTTTAATCCCCAGTATTCCTCCCTCCTATTTTCATATTACAAAAGATTATGGGTCCCTCATTCCACCAGCCTTTAAAACCCGAAGGATGAATTCAATGAAGTCATGAAATGTACTAAGAAGCTTGTCAAAATTGCTCTTTTCATGTAGAGCAATGATTCAGAGTCAAACTGTCTTTTTAATCTCCGGAGCTAGCTCAGGAAGGCTTATGTCATAGAATTACTATTAATATTTTCTTACAGAGATGTCAAGAACCACCAAAAAAACCCATGTGCATTTCTTAGCTATGTTTCAGACAATGAAGCAAAGACAGTAGATTACTCAGGATTATGAGACGAGACCGACCTTGAAAGGAGGAAGCAAGGACATTAATGTCTTGCTCAGTACCAAGCACTCAGGCCTGGGTCAGGGTTTGGAGGCTCAGCTTAGAGAACTATTCTCACGACAGGCTATAGGAGACCTACAGAAGTCAGTATCTCTTGTTGCTAGTACCCATCCCAGTTTCTGGGTAGCTAGGCTGGCTCTGCCCTCTGATCCCTCCCTAAAGAGCACAAAGGAGATAGGTTTCTGCAAAGCACCCTAACAAAAAGGCTCCCTCCCTCCACTCACAGGGATGAGGTCACAGCGATTTTCCATAAGAGATTAGTCTTTATTCTGTAGTGTCTTGAAGACATGGGGCAGTCTGCTTATGCTCCTGCTGACCAATATTAATAGCATCAGATCTAATCCTTTGTAGCTATGGACCACATATCACATAGAAGATCCCGTTAGTGTGGGGATGCTAAACCTGGGGCTGGATGACCAAGTGGCTGGTTCACCTCTGCCGCCTGTCTGTGCTCTTACTTGACTTTCCTGCGGGCTTCTGGGCATAGACTGTGATTGACAAGTACTTCGCTCCTCATCAGCTCAGAACAGGGTCCGTATGTGCGAGCCCCAGATACCATAAGTCATTACCTGTACAACGAGGCCTGGATCTCCAAGGCCGATGGGCGCTAGGAAAACGGGAAAGGGAGACTTGTATCTAGCTTAAAATGGATCATTGAAAGGCTGGATTGTGCCCCAAGGAATGTGCCGGGAAATCTTGGGTCTTCACACCTGTTGCCCCGGGACAGAGACCCCAGGCCCAAAATAGGTGCAGCTGCTGTCGTCTCACCCAGGGCAGAGGCTGAGCCACATTTGGAAATGGATATTTGTCTCTATTCCCATCCTCCTGTCGTCCCCGCTCTAAGGATTTAAGACGTGGGCTCTTCCTCTCCCTCTTCTAGCTTCCCAAGGGATTCCGGCTCTGATTTCCCAATTCTGGGCAACAGTGGGTACTTGGTAAATGGTGGATGTGTGAAAACACAAACCTGAAATGCCTAGTAGCTGAGCTTGTTGGGCAGGCCTCCTCTCTGATACTTGAGCTTGGCTTCAGGGGCCCCTTTTTTGAGAAGCCAACAAAACGGAGTTCATGGTTAAGACTGTCTCAAAACCGGTAAAGATTCGCTTCTGAAGGGTGTTGTCTCCTCCTTACTGATGAGGAAGTCCGAAGAGAGAGGCACAAAGTGGGAGTAGAGAGAACTGGTTTTCCCTAAGGGCAACATATTCTCCCCACCATTCCCTTTGACTTTTCCTACTAAGAATGGGATTTGCCAAGGGCATTGCGTGCCTGCTGTGTAGAAAGCCTCTCCCTTGCGGCTAAAGCCTTCCTTTTGTAAAACTCTGAAGGTATGTGTGTGTGTGTGTGTGTGTGTGTGTGTGTGTGTGTGTGTGTCTCTCTCTCTCTCTCTCTCTCTCTCTCTCTCTCTCTCTCTCTCTCTCTCTCTCTCTCTCTCGCAGTGTGGGGGGGCATTTCTTCTTATCTTTACTTGGGTACTTATTTTATGTGGCCTGTCAAGGTTCTGTCTTATTTGCCTCTGTACCACAGGATTACACACCGTATGCTCTCTGGGAAGCCCTAGTGCTGTGTAATATTAATTTAAAACATGTTACATTTGTTAATTAAATAAAATTAACCTGGGGTCAGGAGGCTGAGCCAGCAACTAGCTGACAGGAAGTGGTAGGGAGGAACCATGTGTAGCTAGGGTTCCTAAGTGGGGGCCGAGCAGAAGGACACGCAGTTTGGGGGTGGGGGAGAGACGTGAGCCGGGAAAGGAAGTGAGCTACTTGGTATTCAGCCTCTCTGAGCGATGAGAATTTCACCTCAGCCTTTGAGTCCTGTGTTCTATGCAGGGTTAGAGATCTAGATAGAGTTCCCTTTAGCAGCCATGATAGAGCTGCTTCCTGAATTGCCTCCTGGCTACAGTCAGTGTGGCCGAAACCTGCTGGTAGCTGCCAAGTTGCAACTGCCAGTTAGGAGAGCAGTAGCTGAAAGGGCAGTTACTGAATTCAATGAAAAAAAACTACACCCTAGAAGATAGAAGTGTTTCACTGTCTTCATGCAAGTTGGATCTTCTCTTAGCAGGTCTGGTGTTGGGATCTTTTCTGACAGGAGCCCAAGGGGGTTTAAGCCTTGCTCACCTCACCCAAAGTTTCCCCAAAGAGGACCTTGTCTTAGTTGTTAGAACATGCCCTTCCGTGGGGGCTCCTTGCTCCTCCGGGTTATAGATAGTCTGACCATCTTGATTAAAAATAGCCAGTGTCATCCTGGGCTTCTGGCCCCAGCGGCCTGCAACAGAGAACACAAGAGCCTTTGGAATGTCTCAGCAGGGCTGGGGTAACCAGATCTCTGCTCCGATCCAGCAAGCACTCCCAGAGCCTCTGGGCCTCAGCTGTTTTTAGCAGTGGGATTAGAGGGAGGGGTGCAAAGAGACCCGGTCTGAGCTACATTTGCTTAATTAAAACTCAGCTGTTGGAGTGACCCAGGCGTGGAGAAGTGAAAAGCTACCCTCACCAGCTGCCGGAGGCCCCGTCTCCCCACATAAGGACATGTCACCCCTATTAGAAACTGGTCCCTTGGTTCCTTAAGAGGGAGCCATCTGTCAATCATAAATCAAGCTTGTGGCCACTCCAAATAAAGAAGTTTGCCTTCCCAGCTGGCAATCCCTTTAGACTTGCCACTCCTTTTAAAAAATTCTATTCTTGAACAGATATTTCTTTTTTAATTAAAGAAAATACAAAAGGTAATAAAAAAATAGAAGAAATCTACTGCTCAGAGATTTGCCACTCAATAAAGAACTCAGCAAGTCAGAAGTTTCTGAATCATTTGAGGATTCCAGGGAGAAAAATCAATCAATTCTTTACCTAGCTACCAGGAAACAATAATAAAAGAGAAAAGTGGGGTTGTTCAAGAAATGGAAAGTAATTAGGAACAGTCCTTACAGTTTGGAGACAATGGGATTCCACCCAAGACAAAAAGCTGGCAGGGGCAATGCCCTCAACCTCTTCTTCATCATGATCCGGGGCTCATGCAGAAGGAGCTCAGATGTCACACAGGATATAATGGCCATCATGTCCCAAGGAATGAGCCAATGGTCTGTGTGAGGGAGAGTCCCAAGGATGGGGTGCAGCATGCTGCTGACCTGCAGAAGGCTGACGGTGCAGAAACTGGGATCAGAAAAAAAAAAAAAAAGCAAGCCCATTTCTGGGTCTGTCAGCCCCTCCTCCTTGCGGAGCTTCACCTGAGGGTTTGGCTGCTGCTTCCGTGGGCAGGCTCTGCAGGGGGATAAAAGTGAAGACTGCAGCTCTGCTATTTTGACCTTGGTTACCATGTGTCTTCTCTTCTCCTGAAGTAAGCAGGAATAGCAAGGCCCATCTCGTCACTGTTGAATCTTCACACGATGATGTGAGAAAGTGCCTGCGGTTTGTGCGGTGGGAGTTCGGTCATGGTGGCTGAGCTCATCCTGGTCGCCCTTGCCAGGGCAGGCCGCCCCATCAGTCTCGTGTGGCATGGCTGCTCTTCCTTTGGAAAGAGACTTCTTCTCCCGTGTTTCTCTGTTCACTAACAGGGATGATGTCTTCTGTAACCGAGGGCACCCTTTGCTTCGTGAAATAAGGAAACTGATAAAATTCATGATACTCGTAACTCTCAGAAAATGATCTTTTTTTTTTCTATCTATATCAGTCACAAAATCACTGCCTAGCACCAGGGTGGCTTCCAGAAGCAAACTGTGCTTTTGAAATGTGGATGAAATGCCACATTTCACTAGTGAGTGGACAAGGAAGATCCCAGAACCTCAGAGACTATCAGAGGTGTGGTGTGGTGTGGTGTGGTGTGGTGTGTGTGGGGGGGGGGGGTGTGGGTGTGGGTGTGGGTGTGTGGCTCCATCCTGCATTCGACACATCAGGAGCGTCTCCAGTGAATCCTTAAGTACTGTCAGCACGTTGACTTCAAGCAAAGCCTGCTCACTCTCCCTTCCTTTCTCATCTACACATGTTGGAACATGAACCTGTCAAAAATAAGGACTGGTTCCGAAACAGAATCACAATGGCAGACCCTCCCCTAAGGATGCAGGGCAATAGTTATTATTCAAGGGTGTGTCTCTGTGTTTTAACTCACTTTCATACTATTCCAGTCATAACAGCTTCTTGGAGGAGCCAGATGGCTCGGTAGGTAAAGGCACTTGCCACCGACCTTGATGGCCTGCCTGAGTTCAGTCCCCAAGGCCCACATAGTGGAAGAGAACCGACTCCCACAGGTTGTCCTCTGACCTCCACATATATGCTTTAGGGACACACAGACACATACACATGCATGTGTGTGCATATGTACTTGCACACATACATACACAATAATTTTTAATTTTATTTTTAATAATTTTAATATTATTTTTAATAATTTTAAATAATTATTTAATTAAAAAATAAATAATTTTTAATAATTAATGTTAATTTAAAAAAAATCCTTACAGTGCAATTGGCTTATAGGTCTGTTAAATCTTACATATGCATAGGTCCCCTTACTATTCTGTATTTTTATATGCACTGTATTTATTTTTTAAGCCCTATCTATTATTTGCTCAGATGAGCTCCCCATATTGTGGACTTACTGATTGCGTCTTTTATCCTTGAATTCCCTGAACTGGTAGCGATCCCATCTAGAGGTCTGATGGGACCCAGTGGAGACTGTGGCTGGGGAATCTTTGTGAACAACACTGTGCACACCCTTGTCTGGGGAGGCAGCAGATGCCTGGCAGCCTTATCTTTTCCTACTTCTGGTAGCAATTCATGAAGGGCTCCTACTTCGTATGAAAACTGTGACATCCCAGGTCTCTTTTTTTTTCCTTTTCACAATCACTATCTAGAATACCTAGGAACAGGGCTTCCTTTGCCTTCTCCACTGCTGCTTCCCACGGAAGACAGCATGCAGCAGCTCTTCCTAACTTCTGAGAGGCGCAGAGGGACCGTTGCTCTTCTGGCCCCACCTCAGGTCAGGCCGTGGTAGAAGTCTTTCCCGGTGCAGTGATTTTCTTAGTCACAGCCACCTAAGAAGGCACTTTCCAGCCCCGGTGTCACCGGGAAGTATTGGAGGCAAATCACATGTTTTCAGAGACAAAATGATTGGGAATCACCAAAAAGACAAACCCAAGCAGAGTCATGGCCCCCTGCCTTCTGTAGTCTCAAACCCAAGTGTTGACTTGGTCCCGAGCACTGTCAGAAACCCCTTGACTTTTACTTCCCACCCGAGTCAAACCGGGTCATCCCAGAATCTCCTTGTCCTCAGTCAGGAAAGGGACTTGGCCCCCCTCTCTGAGGAGCATGCTCGTGACTACCTACTTGTTGAGCTGACCTCTGGTTAGAGTGTTCTGCTCTGCTGGCAGATCAGCCTGCTGGTTATCCTGGCTTTCCCAACCTCTGTCCTCTTTGGGTAAAAGTTGGATCCACTTGGATGATGTGTAAGCAGTTTGTTTATTCAGCTCTGAAATAAGGCAGACTGCACCCAAGATAACGGGACTTAGTGGGAGATATAGACCGAATTCTTTTCCTCTCATTTTTAAATGCATTTTTTTTACTCTGACTTAGGGTTGAACCCAGAGCCTTGTATATGTGAGGTAAGCGCTCTGCTGCTGAGCTACATCCCCAGCCTCTGAGCTCTTAAAAGGACCAGACACCAAGACATTCATTTAAACCATGTATGGAGCCTAACCATTATTTACCAGATTCACGATTATTTCCCTAGTAAAAAGTGTCAGAGAGGAATCCTACCCAATTTGAAACAAGGTGTTCCTGAACCGAACCTTTGTGTTCCTCTTATGTGATATTAATAAATAAACTTTGTAAAACTCTCCCTCCCGACTCCACTAAAACAACACTTAACCTAGAAGTATTTTAAAATTTCTAATCTCAAATGTAAACCAAAAGCCACCCACACACATACACACAAAAGGTACCGATTTAATCTACCAAACCATCTGTTTACTGATATTTTGGTATTCAGCATTTTAAAAAAAATCTCCAAAAGAGGAATCGTTTCCATGTGGGGAAGGAGACACACAAGACCAAACAGCTCAACTTGAAAACAAGGCAAATTTTATTGCATGTGGGAGTCACATGGAAATTACGACTGTCAGGAGCCATGAAAATACACATTCTGCATATCTTCTGCCCTGCGTCAGGGGGGCTCGCTTACTCCTCACTCTCATGGACCACCATCTGGAGAGAATGTGGAAGGTCTCAGTCAGGTCAAGCAGCAGAGACATTTCCTGAAGCCCTTTTCCCGCAAGCATTAAGGACTTGTTTGTATATTTCAGTGGGAGGCAGGGAATGGGGGGGGGGTCCTTGGGAGGACGTATGGAAGCCCACATGAAATCACTCCATAGCCGGAGAGACTGGTCCACAGAGAGAATAAGTCCCCTCTGGGAGCAGCAAGGAGCCCGTGGTTACAGTCACCTTCAGCCACCTCTAGAGGGTGCGCCTGAACAGCCTCTCTCGTACCGGCAGAGGGCGCTGAAAGACAGCTCGGTGGACTAGGATTCACTGTTTTCTAGAAGGTGTTTTTTTTTTTTTTTTTTTTTTTGGTTTTTCGAGACAGGGTTTCTCTGTGGCTTTGGAGCCTGTCCTGGAACTAGCTCTTGTAGACCAGGCTGGTCTCGAACTCACAGAGATCCGCCTGCCTCTGTCTCCCGAGTGCTGGGATTAAAGGCGTGCGCCACCACCGCCCGGCTAGAAGGTGTTTTTTTATTGTGAGCTCAAACCTGGATTCTAGTGGCCCTCCACCCAGGCTAGTGACTATAAACAAAGTTCTATCTCTGGGCTTGGGATTCTCTGGCTGGGAAGTAGAGGATTCACTACAGCAGCTTCCAGCTCAGAAGGGCCTGCGTCTCTCTGAGCACGTCCCAGCTCAGCTTACCCGGCTGGAGGTGAAGTCCCGGGTCTTAGCCCGCAGTTTATTGACTTGCGATTCTGCGATATCGGCACGTTCCTCGGCCTCCTCCAGCTCATGCTGGGCTTTCCGGAACTTGGTGAGATGAACGTTGGCTTGTTCATCCTAAAAGCAAAGAGCCCAGCCGGTGAAATCCGCATGCCCCTCTGTCTGTGGGAAAACCGGCAGGCCACACAAACATCTAACTCACAGCCTCCTCCGCCTGCCTCTTGTAGGACTTGACTTTCACTTGAAGTTTATCCACCAGGTCCTGCAATCGCAGTACATTCTTCCTGTCCTCCTCACTCTGCAAATGAGAACGTGGAGGTGTCACTAGAGAAGGGCCATGTCGTATCATGGGCTGGCCAGTCGGGGGAGGGGCGGTGCAAGTGGTCCATCCTATTCCAGACATGGAGCGCCTTTTGCACCTTGGAGAGAAAGCTCACGTCAGGCGTTCTTTCTACCTACCTGGTACGTAAGCTCCTTGACCCGACGCTCATACTTCCTCAGGCCCTTCACAGACTCTGTGTTCCTTTTCTGCTCTCCTTCCAGCTCAAACTCCAGCTCTCTGATCTGGGGAGATGTTTGGGGCATTATTCTAGAGCTGTTCCCTGAGTGGAGTAGGCTGGGAAGCTAGGCTCGGCCGGGCTTCCCGCTGCAAGTACCCGTGTCTCCAGTTTCTGGATCTGCTTCTTGCCGCCCTTCAGCGCCAGCTGCTCAGCCTCGTCTAGACGGTGCTGCAGGTCCTTCACCGTCTGCTCCAGGTTCTTCTTCATCCGCTCCAGGTGGGCGCTGGTGTCCTGCTCCTTCTTCAGCTCCTCCGCCATCATGGCGGCCTGAAAAGCAAAGTGTGAGGGGAAGGCTCAAAGACTGTCTAGCTGTGGAAACCGGCATACCAGGCTGACCAGAGAGCATGCTTGCAGAAAGGACAAAGGAAGACCACGAGGAAGGAAGTGTCCTGTTCCACAGGACAAAAACTACACTTGGGATATGAGAGAGAGAGAGAGAGAGACAGACAGAGAGAGAGACAGAGAGAGAGAGAGACAGAGAAAGAGAGAGAGACAGTGAGAGAGAGAGAGACAGAGAGAGATAGAGAGAGAGACAGAGAGAGAGAGAGACAGAGACAGAGACATAAAAATGTGCAAGGACTGGGTAAGAAGCCATGTCCTGAAACTGTCTCCTTGGGACCTGTCCACACCCCAGGGAGTCTATTTTGCCATCACCACCACACAGTTTCAAAGGATGCTGAAGCTTGGAGGAGATTAACATGCTACCTAGAATTACAGGAGGAGGGGACTCAAGAATTAAGGATTTGTGTTCCTTCTTTCCTTTGAAAGTAAAACGGCATTGGGGCAGTGTTCCCTCAGAAGGCAGCAGGTGGCGCCATTGGAGCGACAGAACCAGAAAGAAAGCCTGGAGACCCAGGAAGGTTGGAGACGTGATGGGATAGTACCCTCAGAGGGTCTCATTTCCAGACACCAAATGAAAGAGCACACCTCTCTAAGGGCTGAAGAAAGGATACTCCCATCCTCCCTCATCCCTGCCAGCTTTAACAAGACAGGAGGGGAAAGGTGAGTTTGGCGGGAGATGGGAACGGTCTGGGGGCAGCATGTACACCGTGCATATCCTAAGAGGGTAGGCATCTAGCGGTCATGTCTAGGGTTAAGGGAAAGAAGGGCTTTAATGAGGAACAATCTCGGCGGCCATGTTGGGGGAGGGGAAAGAAGCAAGAGCCTCACATCTGTGATGGCCTTTTTGGCCTTCTCCTCTGCGTTCCTTGCATCCCTGCTCGCATCTTCCACCTCACTCTGGAGCTGTGTGAGGTCCGTCTCCAACTTCTTCTTGGTATGGATGAGGCTGGTGTTCTGGGGAGGGGAAAGAGGTGTCATATAGTTGTGTCTGGGGTGGACCCTCGTACCGTACGCTGTGCTCCTGCCCTCACCTGGGTGTGCAACAGCTGCACCCTCTCGTTGGAATCCAGCAGCTCCTGCTCTGCCAGCTTCCGGGCCCTCTCCGTCTGCTCCAGCGTGGCCCGGAGCTCCTCCACCTCAGCCTGCAGCAGGTTGGCTCTGCGCTCCACAATTGCCAGCTGCTCCTTCAGGTCCTCCTGGCCCCGGAGAGCATCATCCAGATGCAGCTGGGTGTCCTAGCCAGAAGACAGAGTGTCTGAAGTGGAGGTCCAAAGACCGTAAGCCTTGCCGAGTCTTTGCATATCTGGACACAGGAAAAGTCCCCCTGCCCCCACCCCAGGGAGCTCCCTCCACCTTCAGCTGTCCCTGGACGCTCCGGAGGTGCTTGAGGTTCTCCGCAGCCTGGCGGTTGGCATGGCTCAACTGGATCTCAATCTCATTAAGGTCACCTTCCATCTTCTTCTTGAGCCGGATGGCCTCATTCCTGCTGCGCACCTCGGCGTCCAGGGCACCTTGCATGGTCTCCACTGTCCTCTGGTAGTTCCTCTTCAGCTGCTCAATCTCTTCATCCTTCTCTGCAATCTTTCTGTCGATCTCTGATTTCACCTGGGTCAGTTCTAGCTGAATTCGGAGGATCTTGGCTTCTTCGTGCTCAAGAGCTGCCTTTAAAAGACAAACCCAAAAGGAACAGTGGCTGCGCTGCTGTAGAGCCCACCACACAGCCTTGGGTCAGCAAAGCTCCACTGAGATATTCCTAAATCAAATCCCATAATAAACAAAACTACCTTAAATAAAATCTCCAACTTACCTTCAGGGCAGAAGTAAAACATTCCACTGTTATTCATTTATGATATACACTCAAGACACAAAAAGTGTTTATACTCTCTGATTTATTAGGAACAGAAAGAGCAGCTATTTTAACTTCAGTTAAGTTTGTAAAATTTCATGGGTAGACCTATTTTAATGCAATGATTTTCTCCCTTGGCCTGTCGTCATGCAGAAGGAGTAAGCATCAGAAGCATGATTCCACGAAGGCAAAGCGTGGCTATCTCTCTCCCAGGCCCATACTGTTCCTCTGTTCTGGTTTTTGCCTCCCCACTCATGCTCACCTCTGCTTCCTCCAGCGCCATCTGAATATCAGCCTTTTCCAGCTCCATCTGCTTTCTGGATTTCTCTAGCTCGTGGATGCTTTTGCCATTCTCGGCAATTTGTTCAGTGAGATCCGCTATCTCTTCTGCAATGCAATAAGTTCCCATTGCATTTGGCTGCCTCTGCACAGGTTCCCGGGATTGTCAAGCACCCACTCAATGCCTTTTGCCAGTCCTCTATAACTCTAGAGACCTCTGCTTCCCAGAGATAAGACACTGTATAGAGAAACTCGAAACAACAGCTTTTTGACAATGAACATTTTCTACGGGTGCATCAGTGGACCCGTGTGGAGGAGCCTGTAAGAGAGTTTTGCCCACACACACACACACACACACACACACACACACACACACTGGCCGTGATGGGTGAGACAAAGGGTTTCCCACAGTCTCAGACCATTTGCCTTGCTTACGTTCTAAGTTCTTGTTCTCCCGTTTCACAGTTTCGAGCTGATCCAAGGCTTCCTCGTAGGCATTTTTCAGTTTGAAGAGCTCGGTGCTCAAGGATCGAGACTCCTTGAGAGCCGCCTCCAGCTCCGCTTGGCTCTCCTCACACTTCGTCTTCCACTCAGCCAGCACCTGCAACATTGTCAAGGAAGGCTCTGTTCGTGAGCTCTTTGCCAAGTTTCTAACAGAATGTCGTCACTGAGGTGACTGTTCTTAGAGTTAGGGGCTTTCCACTGTCTGCCTGCTCTAGATCACTGGACAAGCTAAGGTTTTATTCTGTGAACTTACTCAAGATAACCAATCAGTAATTATTGTCATATCCAAAAAGCAAATAAATTCTTAGAGAAAAAATTAGCCAGACATAATCATCCTTTTCCTAATTTAAAAAAAAAAAAAGACCCTGAACTTCCAGAAGTATTTCATTAAAATGTTGCTTCAAATCACACTTGTATGTCACAGGGAGGGACCCAAGTCAAGTCTGAGTCTCAGACTTGGGTAATATGAGAAAATGGAAAAAAAAATTGTCCTTAAGAGTGCTGTGGAAATTGGCTCACTGCTAACAATTGCCCAAAGGAATTTCTGCTCCACCCTATTCCCAGTCCCCATCACAGATGGAGAAACAACATCCTGGTGAAATTCAGGAATCTTTCTAAGACCATAGCGCTAGAGTAGGGCAGAGTAGGAGGCTGATCTCTTCCTCCCACAGCCCCCACACCCCTACGCCATGGAGTTCAGCCAACATGGAGCTGCCCCACACCTTGTCAAAGTTCCTCTGCTTCTTGTCCAGAGCAGCAGCCATGGAGTTGGCTCTTTCTACATCCACCATGAGGTCCTCCACCTCCCCCTGCAGCCTCTGCTTGGTCTTTTCCAAGGAAGCACATTTTGCATTCACGGCCTCAACTTGCTCCTCCGAATCCTGAAGACGCTGGGCGAGCTTTTTTCTTCAAGAAAATAAGAAGGAAGCAGGCACTGGTAAGTTTCCATTTTCTTGAGCATCATTACTCATCAAGATGGAGTCATTAATCTGCATGGTTCCTATGCCTCTGCACATAAACCCCAATCTACTCAATGATCAATGGCCCATCTCAGGTCTAACCAGGATCAAAGTTGATGTCTTAAAGAATTATGACAATGTACACATGATGGGGAAATGTCCAGGAACAAAACAAGTTCATTAAGTTCATCCCAAGTCACTCTAAAGCCAATGTATTGAGCTATAGGTTTACTTAAAAGTTCTAGTTAGAGTCGCCTACTTGGCCTCCTCCAGCTCCTCCGTGCGCTGGATGGCGTCCGTCTCATATTTGGTCCTCCACTGGGCCACCTCGCTGTTGGCCTTGGACAGCGCCCTCTGCAGCTCAGCTTTGCCTTCCTGCTCCTCCTCGTACTGTTCCCGCAGCAGGTCACAGTCGTGGCGGGAGGACTGCAGGGCATGGGCCAGCGCATTCTTGGCCTGAAAAATATTCAAAAGATACCCCCAAAAAGATTAGGACTGTGTGTGCCACCCAAACCAGGTAGGACCTGCTATCACCACCGACTGAAGTTGCTTTCTTTTCTTTTTCTTTTTCAATCTTGCTTTTAGTTTGCAGGTGCCATTTGAAAATGAGATCAAGAAAGCATCCTTCAGCACGGGTACCTTGCTCTCCTCCTCCAGCTGCCTCTTGAGCTCCTCTATCTGTTGAGTAAAGGCTTGCTTGCTCCTGGAAAGTTGAGATACGATGCTTTCCTTTTCTTCCAGCTGACGGCTCAGCTCACCTGTGTCGGGAAGGAAGTAGCTCATTCATTCATTCGTTCATTCATTCACTTACTCACCAAGGGTAAGACGACGTGGTAATGGGGTAGAGGACAAATAAAGAGGTGGCATCGACCTCCTCTTGAGAGAGTATGGGTGTTTCCATGAAAAGGAAATGCCATCCTAATAAAATGCTGTTGTAAACCACAGGAAGCTAGGCGTGACCCCTGCCAGTGACAGATAAGAGAACCTTTATGAATTTGAACATCGCCAGGGGCATCGCTTCGCCACCCCAGTGGCTAAGGATTTCAGGTGTGTCCTGAAAAACACTTAGGACTTCACCTCTAGAAATCTGAAGTTAGATTCCTGGGTGAATATGATCAGCTGGGGTGTATACACAAGTTAGAAGGAAAGGGCGGGTGGGGGGAGCTTATGACCCTAGAAGGCAGTTCCAAGGGTACCATAAAACTTGCTTCTTTTCTCCTTCTGCAGGCCTACGGCTGCAGCAAAGACCCAGTTGTTCTGTGGCGAGGTGCCAGGGCTGGTTGGAGCTGCATTTCCTGAGTGAATGCCCAAATTGTCCCCTTAATTGTTCCTACACCATGAGCCTGCTGTGTTCAGTCCAGTTCTGTCTTCGCTCTCTGCGATTCCTAAATGCAGCCGGTGGGTAGGAAGTAGAGAGGCCGCTGGTCCTCCTCCTGGTCCAGGTTTTGTCAGATGCAGGTTCTATCTGCTTCATTTTTTATTTTCACTAGACCTGGTGTTCTCCTGGATGTTTGCAACAGCCTATTATATGGATTGCTTCCATCTCCTTTCTCCTGGAATGTATTTTTAGAAATCCTCCTTCCCCAGGTGTCCTAGCAAAGACCTTTAACACCAGAACTGGGCAGGCAGAGGCAGACAGATCTCTGTAAGTTCCAGGCCAGCCTGCTCTACAGAGGGAGTTCCAGGCCTGTCGAATGTCATTGAGTGGGATACTGTCTTCAAAAGAAAACAAAGCAAAGCTAAAACAAAACAAAACATTCTTTCCCCCAAAGAAACTGCCCCAGCTAGGAGAGCCTTCTAGTCTCTGGTGCAGCATCCTAGCACGTGGCTCACCCGCCTCGGTCTGCAGCCGGGACTTCTGGGTTGTCAGCTCACTCAGGCTCCTCTGGGTCTCCTCATTCTTGCCCCTGGCTTCACTTAACTGGTCCTCCAGAGTTCGGCATATCTTCTCCAGATTGGCCTGGGGATTGGAAGGGGAGGGAGGTCTACAGGTGGCCTTAGGCTGACCCACTGCAGGTGTCCTCTCTGGATCTGCCCAGCCAGCCCCTCACCTTGGATTTTGACACACTCTCCACACTGCTGGAGAGGTCGTCAATCTCCAGCTTGAACTCGCTCTTCTCCTTCTCCAGCTTCTGCTTGACGCGCTGCAGGTTGTCGATCTGCTCCGCCAGCTCCGCGGTGCTGTCCGCGTGCTTCTTCCGCAGGGTGGCCACGGTGGCCTCGTGCTGCAGGGTGGCCTCCTCCAGGTCTCTGCGCAGCTTCAGGAACTCGGCCTCGCGCTTCTTATTCAGTTCTATCTGAGTGGAGGTGACCCCTCCCGCCTCCTCCAACCGCTCACTCAGCTCCTCCAGCTCGCGGGCATAGTCGCTGCGCTGCTTCTCTGTCTTGGCCCGGGTGGCTCTCTCTGCCTCTATCTCTTCCTCCAGTTCCTCGATACGAGCCTATAGGGGGTAGCCAGTTCCCGCAAGAGACTCTCAGAATCGCTATTCACAACAGCTAACATGGCATCAGACTGGGTGCCATCAACCCACGAACGCATGAAGAAAATGTCCTTCACTTAAATTCTGGCATATTTCTCAACTACAAAAAAAAAAAAAAAACCAAAACCCTACCATTTTCAACAAAATGGAGGACACTAGATACAGAAAAACACATAGTGTACATTTTTGTGTGAAGAATTTAAGTCAATCTGAATATGAAACTGATTGTTGAAGGTTAGGAAGGTGGGAAAGTGATGAAGAGGGAGCTAGCTGAGTTTTGACACACTATGTGTGATGAACTAGCACACAGAAGCCCATTAATATAGAAAAGTAGTTCAAAATGCTGCTGCTGCTGATGATGATGATGATAACGATGATGATGATGATGATGATAGAGCAGATGAGGTTTTTATTCCCACCAGATAAATCTGCTCATGGACCCCCCCCCCCCCCGAGAAACATAAGTGCTGCTCATTTTCCTCCAAATGAATCTTTCCTGCCCCGATATGATCACTACTCTGGAAATTTCCCCATTCACCTCCTAGCATTTTATTGCAAGTTTGGGGAACATGGTCATCATCTTCCCCACTACCATGCCAGCCTGGCAGAGTTAGATCCCATGAGGCTGGCAGCCACACAGTCCTGCCCCAGCTGCTCTAGATGGCTTTGAACAGACACCACCCATGGGTCTGAGCCATCTGCCAGGCTAAGCAAGAGCTGCAAGCCTCCTACCTGTAACTCTTTGATTTTCTTCTGAAGCTGGAGGCTCAGTGTCTGCTCGTCTTCTACTTTGCTTTGCAGCTGACAATATTCAAAGTCCTTCCTGTGGTGGGACACAGAGACTGCGTGAGGATGGGATCCCCCAGCCACTCACAGAATGGAAGCCACGTTTAGGGGTACATACTTCTTGAGCCTCTCGTCCAGCTGCTGCTTGTCATTCTCCAGATCTAGTATGGACTCTTGGGCAAGCTTCAGGTCTCCCTCCAGCTTCCTTTTGTTTCTTTCTAGGTCCACACGTAGCTTCTTTTCTTGTTCTAGGGAACTCTCCAGCTGCAGAAGGCATCATTTCCCCTTTAGGGTCAAATGATTTCCAAGGGAGCAGCCCCACCCCTGCCCCTGCCCGGGGCTCTTCCACCCTAAGGTTCAAGACTCCTGAGACTGATGCCCGGTGCTCACGTCATCCACTTGCTGCTCCAGCTTGCTCTTGAACTTGCTCAGAGAATTGACCTTGTCTTCCTCAGCCTGGAGGTCATCCAGGGTCTGCTGGTGGGCCTCTTGGAGGGCCTTCTTCTCCCTTGTTAGCTTGGCAATGGTCTCGTCTAACCCAGCCAGCTCCTCGGTAAGGTTCTTTACCTAAAAGAAGCCACAAGCAGTTAGCAGGGCAGATGGAGCTTGGTTCGAAGTGAGTCCATTGAGCTGAGAGAAACAACAGAAGAGTGATAACCTTGTTCTCTGTGGCGTGCTTCTCCTTCTCCACCTTGGCCAGGGTCAGCTCAAGGTCGTCAATGTCTTTCTTCAGCTCCGAGCACTCGTCCTCCAGCTTCCTCTTCTTGGCCGTCAGCTCGGCGTTGATCTCCTCCTCGTCCTCCGCTCTCTCGGTCACCTCTTTGATTTTGGCCTCCAGCTGGAATTTGGCTTTGATCAGCTGGTCACATCGTTCCTCGGCATCCAGCAAATTTTCACTTTCCTTTAAAAAGAAATAGCAATGCCCTTTAAGGAGCGAAGGGTTGAGAGATAGCTGTCGTTCATTCTATGAAAGTCCTCTATGAGGCACTCCAAGTAAAACCCAGCACCCACCCAAGACCAACCCTCATTAATCCAGTTTCCCCAGAACCATAATCAAATCTGGAACATAAAAAAAGCAAAATCCCTCAAGACCTACAGCCTGTACTTGAAGTTGCAGGTCGTTCTTCTCTTGTACCAGAGTGACCAGCTTTTCCTCCAGCTCCTTCCTCTTTGCCTCCGACTTGGCGAGCTCGTCTTTGGTTTTCTGGAACTCCTCCTTCATGGTGGCCATCTCCTTCTCGGTCTCCGCGCTCTTCAGCAGGGGTTTGATCTTGAAGAAGAGCTTCATCCAGGGCCAGTGCTTCACATTCATGAAGGCACGGATGTTGTACTGGATGCAGAAGATGGACTCCCTGAAAACAAAGAATGGATCGGTGTTGTAGATCATTTTAAGGTGTGCTGCTTGTTTTTATGTTTCATTTGTTTAACTCTGTGAAGCTGTGATTCTTTGCCTGTCTAAAACACCTGATGGTCTGATAAAGAGTTGAATGACCAATAGTGAGGCAGGAGAAAGACAGGTGGGGCTGGAAGGCATAGAGAACAAATAGAAGGAGAAATGTGGAAGAGAAGAAGGAGCAAGAGAAGAAGGAGAGGAGGACATCAGGGGTCAGCCACCCAACTACACAACAAGCCACAGAGAAAGAAGAAAAGACATGGAGAAATAGAGGAAGGGAAAAGCCCAAAGGCAAAAGATAGGTGGGATAATTTAAGGTAAAAAAAAAAAAAAAAAAAAAAAAAAACTGGCTGGAAACAAGCCAAGCTAAGGTTGGGCATTCATAAGAAAGACTAAGACTCCATGTGTGATTAATTTGGGAGCTGAGTGGCGGATTCCCCAAAATGGCCAAAAGTAAAGAGTAAAACAACCAACTACAGATCAGCAAGATAGCTCAGCAGGTAAAGGTGACTGATGCTAAGCCTGACAACCTGATTCGGATTCCTAGGTGGGGGCAAGAACTGACTCCTGTAAGTAGCCCTCTGATCCCTACAAGTTTGTTTTGGCATACATGCCCACACATAAACAAACAAACAAACAAATAAATAAATAAATAAATAAAATTAATTTGAGAAGAAAAAAATTATTGCTCATCCCTACAAGGGATTCTCTCGTTCCCCTTCTCCCAAAGAGCTCATACTTGAAGTCCTGGCTCTACCTCCTTTGCATCATCTTCTGGAACTCCACACGCATGAGAAACCCTCTGCACACAGCTTGCGTCCGAGTGATCAGTTTGGCCAAGCGGTCATCCCGCATCTCTTCCAGGGTTCCAAGCAAGCCAGCCTTAAAGAACACCTTCAGAAGAGAGGATAGGTAAGAAGAACGAGGTGTCTGGCTCATCATGTTAAGAGGACACAGAGGCTAACAGCATGAGGCAGAATCGATGTGTTACCTTCGTGTGTCCAAATTTGTACTGTGTGTGGTCGATGTCGATGGAAGCCAGGAGCTTCTCGCAGGCTTTCTTACTGTCGATGAACTGGCCCTCGGGGATGGCACTGGCATTCAGTACTCGGTATCTGCCATTGTGGACACAGAAATGATCACAGGCTGTAGGCAAAGACTGGTGATCACAGGCCTCTCTAACTATAGACCCGGAAGCGTCATTCCCAGGAAGTTAGAGAAACCTGCCCACAGACACATCTCTAAAGCATGAAGCCTTGGGGCCAGGGCTTTCTTTCCCTCTACTGTTAGAGATCGGACATGTCCCCAAAGAAATGTGCAAGATGCAAGAATGTGAACCTTGACCAAGCAGTAGGAAGACTAACCACAAATGCTCTTTTAAAATGTTTTTTTTCCCCCTTGGGATATGTCTTCCTTCCAACTCCAGCCCTTATCCATGTCAAAGGACAACCGTACCTTTGTTTGAAGTCCCCGTACAGGATCCGGTTGGGGAAGCCCTTCCGGCAGATGCGGATGCCTTCCAGGACCCCATTGCACCGCAACTGGTGCAGGACCAGGCTGTGTTCCATGGCCCCTGGGAACACAGATAAGATGCCTGAGCATCCCTTGGAAGCGCTTACAGACTAAGCAGCCGCCGGAGGGCTGGCGGGTGTCTCACCTGGGGTCTTGGTCTCGTTGGGTATTATACAGCGCACAAAGTGAGGATGCGTGGTCCTTAAGTTGGACATCAGCTTGTTCAGGTTTTCCTAAGAGAAGAAAAGATGCCCTTTGGCAGCCTGCTGTAAACCTCCACAGAGACAAATACATGCATGGTGGAGAAAGCGCAAATCCATGGCTTCAACTTGAGAACTGTGATACTAACTCTGTCCTTAAATAGTCCCAAAGGCCGGACATAGAGACCACGGGCACAACTTGGCCATTCCTAGCTTGAAAAATCTAAAATGCACTAAAAACCTGAATTTTTTTTTCTTTTTATAAGTCTGAAACTGTTTGAGGACCAACAGGACAGACAAAAAGAATGTCCCACCTTATGAAGACAAAACAGCAGTAAGCTTCAAATATCAAAATTACCTTCATCCTACCTCTATAAGTCATAAATGGAATACAGATGGATTTTGTGTTTAGAGTTGGACCCCATAATTGAAATCTCATTATATATGAATTAGTAAAATAAATAAATAAATAAATAAATAAATAAATAAATAAATGGAAGTCTAAACCACTCTGGTCCTAAGAACAGGGAAATGTGACCCTCCTCAATCATCTTTCTCCCCGTTTCAAGATGCTCACCAACCACAAAGTGGTTTCCCAAATCAATACAGAAAAGTGTGTCTGTCTCTACCGGGAGCCTGGAGTACTACCTCAAGTGTCCTGAAGGCAACTAGATAGTTAGAACTGAAAACTCGCTTCCACAGCTGGCCACCCTGCTCGTTATAGTACAAAGTGGAAAGAAATCTGGGTTCCATATGTGTTAGCCCTCATCTGTAGGCTGTCAGGCTGTCTACTGACCTTCCTCGCTGTCGGCCCACACTGCTGCTCAGGCAGCATCCCTACCCTTGAATAAATCAAATCTGGCATCTCCGCTCTGCTCCTCTTGCTGTGACTCAAGTGAACTGTGGCTGGATAAACTCAAACGTTTCCTACCCTGAAAAGTGCAGAGACCGTTTGGAAGGAAGAGCCTTTTTTCTTAGCGACTTTCTTCTTCCCACCGTCAGCTGTAAGACACAAAGGAGGGTAGACACTGTGAAGAACTCTACTGAGTCTTTTGGGTGTGTGGGAGAGGCGAGATGATGGTGTGAGGACAAAGCCCCACGCCCATGTCTGGAGTCTGTTAGTTACCATCTGTTGTAGCAAAGGTGGCGTAGAGATGCGCTAGGAGTCTGTTGGAGGACTTCTGGTACAGCCCTACGACGGTCTCATTCAGGGGATCCTTGTTCTTCTCCAGCCAGCCTGAGACACTGTAGTCCACAGTGCCCGCATAGTGAATCAGGGAGAAGTGGGCCTCGGCTTTGCCTTTGACCACCTTAGGCTTCTGGAAGTTGTTGGACTTTCCTAGGTGCTGGTCGTACAGCTTGTTCTTGAAGGAGGTGTCTGTCGCCTTGGGAAACATGCACTCCTCTTCCAGGATGGAGAAGATGCCCATCGGCTGGATTGAAGGTGAGGCAAAGGCATCTGAGTATGTATACATGAACAGCAGGATTCATGGGAAGGGGACTCAGAGCAGACGATTGGGGATACCTTCTCGATGAGCTCAATGCAGGCGGCCAGGTCCATCCCGAAGTCGATGAATGTCCACTCGATGCCTTCCTTCTTGTACTCCTCCTGCTCCAGCACGAACATGTGGTGGTTGAAGAACTGCTGCAGCTTCTCGTTGGTGAAGTTGATGCACAGCTGCTCCAGGCTGTTATACTGAAACGGAAATACGATGTTCACATGAAAAATTAGACCTCATTCAAAATGAAACTCTGTCAGCATTCCTTCTTGTGGATCAGGTCCCACCTGTTCATCTATGTTTTCAGAACCAGTCATGATTCTTCGAAGCTTGGATCAGACCACATCTCCTCTAGAGAGCTTTCTGTCTAGATGTTTCTCCTGCTTCTGGGCATCTCTTGGCACTTATTTTGGGTTTATGCTTCTGCATGCCCTGGGGGCTTCTGTTTCTTCTCAACTAACCTACAAGCCTCCCTTCTTCCCACCTGCATGAGTGCCACCTGGTAAACACTGATTGCCTGTTTGCTTCTAACTCAGAACCTGCCAGGTAAGTCGATCAACCAGTTCATGATTGACAGCAGAAGTTTCCATTTCTCTGCCTCTGCGTTGGATTTTTCTCAGTTTTACCTATTTGGTGAGATCCTTGAAAATTTCACTTGAAGGAAGCCTACAGCCCTGTGTGTGTGTGTGTGTGTGTGTGTGTGTGTGTGTGTATTCATTCACATGTACAGAAATATGTATGACTCACATGAATGTGGTATGTGTGTGTGTGTGTGTGTGTGTGTGTGTGTCTGCAGAGACCAGAAGACAGCTTTGAGCATGTTATTCCCCAAGCAAAATCCACCACCCACCTTTTTTTTTTATTGAGACAAGATCTCTTATTGACCTGGAAATTTCTAGTAGGGTAGGCTGAATAACCAGTGAGCCCCAGGGGTCCACTCTTCTCTGCATCTCCACTGCTAAGACACACCACCATGCCCAGCTTTTTTTTTATTTTTTTTATTTTTTTAATGCATGTATTCTGGGCATCACACTCGGGTCTCCCTACTTTAGAGGCAGGCACTTTACTGACCTAAACCTTCTCCCCAGCCTCTTCACTGTCTGCAAACAATGTAAACTGTCGTGCTGTATGATTTCCCTTCTACCCGGCTCGCTCTTTCTATCCTTCCTGCAAGGAAACCACCTTGGTGCCCTGCTTTAGGGTTATGAAAACTCCCAGTGCAGAGATATAAGAAAACATAAATAACACCAACCTCAAAAATTTCAAAACCCGCAATGTCCAAAACCCCAATGAAGTGTTGTCTTGGGAGCTTTGTATCCAGCTGCTGGTTGATCCGAGTGACCATCCACAAGAAGAGCTTCTCATAAACGGACTTGGAGAGAGCATTCACAGCGTGGTGAACCTGTGGGAGGAAAGGCAGCAAACGCGAATAAGTCGGCAGTGAGCATCAGGGCCCCAGGGCCCTCCTGGCCTCCAGGCGGCCCCTTACCTGGTCCACAGTTTGGCCCTTTGTAACGTACTCATTCCCGACTTTCACTCTGGGAAAGCACAGGGCTTTGAGGAGGTCTGAAGAGTTCAGGCCCATCAGGTAGGCTGTCTTGTCGGCCACTGGTCGGAGAGAAAAGACCATGTTCAGCGAGGTAGAAGGAAAGCCATCCAGATGTTCCATCTCAGCATTTCGATATTCCCCATCCCTTAAATATCTGTGGGGGCCAGTGACACTACATCACTCAGAGAGTGTAGGAGACTTCATGAAGCAGCAGGATTTAGTTCCAGAAAGCCCTGGCCATTCACATTGCATCTGGAATAAGACCTTTCTAAAAATCCAGCAGAAATGGGCGGAGGGGCCAGAGGGATGGCTCAGCAGGTAGAGGCAGAGGCCACCATTCCTGGCATCTGAGTTTGACCCCAGGGACACATATCGTAGAAGGAAAGAAATGACTCCAGAAACCTGTTTATTGACCTCTACACATGAACTATATATAGGGGACACACACACACACGGGGAGGGGGGCAAACTAACAAGTTGTTTTGTTCTGATAGTTCCTTATACTCATTGCAGGCCCAGAAAAAGCTCATCCACCTTCCAGAGGAGAAGAAAGATTAATCATTTTCAAAAGAGGCTCTGAATGGCCCCAGGAGAGTGACCCCTCTGCTCAGGCTCTCTAGCCTGCTGGGGTGACAATGTACCTTCGGTGCCATCTGGCTCAGCTTGCTCCTCTCGCTGCTTCTGCTTGAACTTCATGTTCCCATAATGCATCACGGCCCCTGTCAGCTTATAAAGTCCAGATTTCTCCTCTGGGGTGAAGCCCAAGATGTCAATGGCACTCTGCAACAGAAAGAACAGCTTGTCTATCCATTACCCTCACCAGGTGGCGGCTCTCCCACCTTCCTGTGCTCCTTCTTACGTCTGTAGCCAACAGCTCCTCAGCATCGTCAATGCTGGCCACCAGAATCTCACCCTGGCTGATGAACGGGTAGTCGTAAGGGTTGGTCGTAATCAGCAGCAACTCTGAAATGATGAACGTTTAAGGAGTTCACACGTGTAGTGAAAATTTCACCAGGTGGAATTGTGCTCCTGAGCCCTGGCCTGGGACAGCAACCACTGGGGTCGAAGTTGAATGTCAAAGTAGAGAACTCTAGGGTCTAGACAATTTCACGTTGTTCAGGTCACGACAGAAAACATAATCTATGGGAAACTTTGCGATCCACCCCCGCCCCATGCCGTGTAAGTGGAGAACTCTGGAAAGAAAAATGTCTGTCTTTTTGCATTGCAAATGAGCACTGCATGCCAGCATAGGTTGGGGGCAGTGAATAAGGAAAACTGGACTAGTGTGTGCCAGGACAGGAGCTCAGGCTGGGGAAGCATAGGCTGAATCAGATAGCCTTTTCTAAAGTTGGCTGGAAACTGGAAGCCTGTTTGTAGCCTGGATCCCAGAAGGCTTAGCTGGGGCAGATGGAAAATAAAGAAGGTAGTGAGCATAGAGGCCTCTATCAGCTACAAATCTAGAAGCAGAATGACTCTCTCTAGGTGGCCTGTTGCCCGATTTACGCTGGCCTTACATGGCTAAGGTGGTTCCTTGTGAGAACACAAGGGGGCGCTCAAGGACCATTAAGCACTTAACTATTCAAAGTCTACCATAGAAACAATAAATGGTTTTGTCCATATGATCAGATTTTTCAAGCTGGTACAGTTGGGCTTGGGAGATGACTCAGCAAGTAAAGTGCTTTCCATGTAAGCATAAAGACTGGAGTTCGAATTCCCCTAAAACTCATATGAAAGCCAGGCAGGTGTTGGGGTCCACCTGTAATCCCAGTGCCAAGGAGCCAGAGACAGGGGGGTCCTAGCAGCATGCTGGCTGGCTCGAGCAGCTCCGGCCCTGCTGAGGGACCTTGCCTTAATATTAAGGTTGAGAGAAATTGAGGAAGATACCCAGAGTCAGCCTCGGGCCTCCCTATGCATGAATGTGCACGGACATCCACAGACACACACGCCCTCCACACGCATACTCAATGAATTCTACATAATAATTTTGAAAAACGGTACATTTGCTGCCTAAAAAGCCATACCCCGTGATGGATATAAATCTTCATTGACTGTGGAGTCACTTATGGTTGTAACTAATTCTCTCCTGGGTCCAATGATCCAAAAGCCCAAAGCCGAATTTCCTGTCCCACCCAATACCCTCCCCCAAGCCCCACCCCCTACCCCTATGACCTCACCAATCAGCTCAGGCTTCTTGTTGGAAAGAATCTGGTAGAAGATGTGGTAGCTCCTCTCAGCCTTCAGCTGGAAGGTGACTCTGGATTTCTCCAGCAGATCTGGAATAGAAGCAACAGGCCTGTGGTCCACGCTGCTCCCCACAGCCGTGAGAGCTCACTTGTCCCACTGAGCCTACTTACAGGTTTCAATATCTGCCGAGGCCAGCTTCCCAGTAGTGCCAAAATGGATGCGGATGAATTTGCCCTGCGGGGAGGGTTCCGTGGCTGAGAAGCTTCCTCTAGCTGCCTGAGCCCTGCTCAGAGGAGCCTCTCCCAGGGTAGTTTGAACTGACGTGTCCTGTCTCTCTTCCCTCACTTCCATTTGGTGTGTCTGCTTCTTTCTACGCTCCCCACATCTCATAAATGAAATAACCAGGGTGCCAAACCATGTGGCGTCCTGCTGACAGAATTCTTCCTATTGTGCTTAAGGCGATACCTGATGTCTCAGGGCTAATGCCCTTGTGAGTGACAGGTCTCTTCTCCCTCTCTGTTTCCCCTCTTGTCACACAGGTCCTCTGTGGTAGTGAGTGTTCCACGCACCATTTCCACCTTGGGTGAACATGTAGCCACTCTTCCTCGACCCCTCCTTACCCAGCAGCTTTTGGCTCGTGTACCCAACCCCCAGAAAGCCTTTACCATCCAGCCCTATCTTCTGGGGACCTGGTCCCCAGTTTCTCAGTTACAGCCCCGAGTTTTTGAACCTGACCGTCCTGCAGGCCAAACACCCGGTCATACTCAAGGGCAGACTCACAAAGCGGGAAGAGTTGTCATTCCTCACGGTCTTGGCATTGCCGAAGGCCTCCAGCAGGGGGTTGGCGCTGATGATTTGATCTTCCAGAGTCCCCTAAGCAAGAAAACCAGAGAGGAAGGGAGCCTGTGTTTGTAAGTCCCCAAATCAGGGTTTCAAACCATTCGTCTCCTGCTCTGCTTTCCCGGGCTGCCTGGCTTCCTGGCTGCTCCAGCGATGCCAGGCTTTCCCTCCCTGATATGACGACTGAAAGACCAACCACGCCGGCAGCCTGGCCTCCTCGAGACGCTTCTGCAGCTCTCTTGTCCTTGCCAGCAGTCGGATCTCTCGAGTGACAGTCTTTAATTTGACCCTCCAGATAGTTCGATTGCTCTCACTCCTCTCACAGCCTCACAGGACCCTGAGTCGGGGGGTATCTATGCCTCCCAGCGCTCTCAGGCCGCTGTCTGTGAGGCTACCCTGAAGGAATGAGCTCCCAGACTTGCCCCCCAGATCCACCCTCTTATAAAGTATCGACGCCCCATCGGCTAAGAAATCACGGGATCTAGACCCATGGTCAACCGCAGGCTGTCCCCCAGGCTCTTGCACTCCTCCCCACCTTCATTTTGGAGTCCTTCTTCTTAGCAAGGTCCCCAGTGGCTGCAATTGTTGCAAAGTACTGGATGACCCGCTTGGTGTTCACAGTCTTCCCGGCCCCGGATTCTCCGCTATTTAGAAGGATGGAAAGGCAACTAAATTAGTCCTGTTCGTAAACCAGCACCCAGTGGTATTCTGCACTTTTGACACACAGAGAGGAAGAGGACCCTGGCTACTGCCTTAGTTGATCCAAGCACGGCAATCCCAGTTTTTTAGGCTTTTCCACCCATCCTTAACCTGTCTTTCCACCAAGAGCTCTGCTCCAAATTCAATCTAATGAGCAGAACCGAGAGATTACCATCCTTGGCCCCAGCCGCCAAACCTCTCTAAGCAGGGATACTCACGTGATCAGGATGGACTGGTTTTCACGATCTGTCAAAGGAGAAGAAAACAGAGCTGGTGGCTCCATCTGTCGCGAACGCAGCAGGCCGCACTACTCCGTTCGTTTTCCCTTTATTTATTTACTTATTTATTTTTTGTTTGTCTGTTTAGTCATAGGTGGGGATAAAGAGCTTCTGTCCCTATGATGAGACTCGGAGAAGGGAAGCCACTGAGGAAAACCGAGGCCTCTCATCATCTGAGGTTGAACCATCTGAGATGGTCAGTCTTTGTTTCTGGTCCCTAAGAGGATTCATTCCCTATGGTCTAATCAATATCTACACTAAATGCAAACTTCTCACCTTGCGTCCACCCACCCCCAAGGACCTAAAGCCTCTTTTCCTCCTTGCCCTGCCTTCCCCCAGATCCTCTATCCAAAGTGGACCTGAGCCTGTCTAGTTCCCACTCCCCGTCTCCATGCTTTCTCCTCAAAAGCACACCTGTCAGCATGAACTGGTAGGCGTTGTCAGAGATGGAGAAGATGTGGGGCGGGGCCTCCTGGCGCTTTTTGCCTCGGTAGCCATCCACCACCTCGGGGTTGTACACCGGCAGCCACTTGTAGGGGTTGACGGTGACACAGAAGAGGCCTGAATAGGTCTATGGGAGGAAAAAAATTCATACATGCATACATATTATATGTATTATATGCATATAATATATACATATTATATTTATATTATATGTTTTATATGCATATACATATATAGGTATATATAGATATTGTCTTTATTATTATCCCAGGCTTCTTTTGATAACTCATAAGGAAGACATTTCTATTGATGGATGAAGCAACTGAAATTCAAAGAGGAAAGTAGCCAGTCCTCCTACAGTTAGTACCATGCTGACCCCACTGTGACCTCAACTTTCTTGCTCTTTGGGCTCCTCCACCCTAATTTCCCTTCTCCTCGCTTTCCTTCCTCCAGCCCCCTCCTCCTATCCCATCCATCTCTTGCCTATCCATCTTTCTTGTCGTTCTCTTCCCTACTCCATCTCTTCTCTTTGGGCCAATCAAAGAGGACTCATTCGAAGACTCCCCTCCCCCGACCTCACCACATTTCTGACACCCCAGGAAAGCCTATAGGCGAGAAGCCACTCACGTAGATCATCCAGGACGTGTAGCGGTCCTTGAGGTTGTACAGCACGGCGGGCTCGTTCAGGTGCGTGAGCATGGCCATGTCCTCAATCTTGTCGAACTTGGGGGGATTCATGGCGTACACATCCTCTGGTTTAACCACCAGGGTCTGAAAGGGAAGAGTCATGAGGTTTATCTAACCTTGGTAGAGACTGCAAGCCAGGTGAACAGAAAAAAAATGCCTGGGTGGCAGTAAGGGAATACAAGGGGACCGTGGCATGTGGTGTGGGACGGCGTGTGTTCTGTTCCCACCACCCAGGACTTTGGATTTTCTCTATCCGATGGGCCTGGAGTTGGAGGATAGAGAGAAAAGTGATGGGAGAGGATTTCTAAGGACTGGGGGGGGGGGGCCTGCGGCACAGAATGGGAGCCAAAGAGAGCTGCTTAGCCATGGCGCTGGCTGTCCCTAGTTCTCCTACCTGCTCAGAGAACAGGGCATGTCTGCAGCAGGGACAACAGAAAATGAGAGGAGAGGCACTGTATCCCTGGGCTGGTGCCCACAGGGTCTGCCAACTTCACTGCCCCGTAGAATGTAGAAGCTGCTGCCCAGTCTTGAGACCCCCATCCTTCTTCCTTCCCTGCTCCTGGGGAGGAGCTCCTGGCCCATCCACCCCTTTCTGCAGCATGCCTTCATCTCTGCTTTGAAAGAGAGACTTCCACCACCAAGGGCTAGGCTTTCCTCTGTGGAGAGCCTGTAGATGGGCCTGTCAGCCCCTACCTTTCTTTCTCTTTGGGGTGACTCTGGAAATAGCCAGAGTGGGCCAGAAAGCTGCTTCTTCCCTGCCTCCCTTAAGCCGCCCTGGGCCATGGGCTCCCCTGTGCCCTCTTAGGCATGTTCTCCCTAGACCCAGTGATAATCCTTGATGGAGTCTAGCTTCTGCCTTCCACCCTGCTCTGGAAGCCTATTCTCGGCATCTTCATCTGGAATATGTAGAGGTTCATTCCGGGAGCGTCCATGTTTGTCCTGCCTCCTTTCCCCCCTGCTCTCCTGTATGACACCATTTCCTTCATCTCTTGCATCTTCTCTGTCCCTGACTCAGCTTCTGCCTCCATCACATACACCACATGAATCCAGGACCCTGCCAGTGCTGGGCCAGTATTCTAGCACTGCGCTGTACCCGCGGCTCTTTTATTTACTTCCTTGTAACATTTCCAGATACAGGATCTTCTCAAATCCCAATTTTCTTCCTGCCTCCCACAGAATATAATAGGCTCAATTGCCCATCCCTTTCCAGATAGAGAGTCTGGTTTTGGCATTGACCTTGTGGTCCTCTAGGGTCCCTTACCTTCCTTCGTTAGATGACCAATGACAGAACTGGGGTGCGGGGGGGACCTACAAGCAGTGGGTATTCCAGAAGTACTCATCCCTTGAGACAGTGAAGCTAGTCCTCTGGCCCAGGACAATGCAATGATAAAAGACACCCAAGACTAAATGCTTGGGTCAGCCACCAGTGGGCCCATCTCCCATCTGGCTATAGAGGTCAGGGCATTCTGCTTTCTCCTAGTGTCTGGATACATAAGGCTGATTTGGCAGCTGAATTCCAGACCCAGGCTCTGGCTGCAGACGTGGGTGGAGGAGGTGGGGATGCTTATGCAAAGCCATATGAGGAGCAGGGGTCAGTGCTGAGGAAGAAACAGAGCCAACACCTTACCCTGTTGTCTTCTGTCTCCACGGTGACCTTCCCATCCTGGCTACTCTTAATTTTCCCCTTGGCATATTCTTCCTTTGAGTCAACCACAAAGCAGTAGGTTTTGGCATCAAAGGGCTGGTTCTGGGCTTCGATCCTCTCCTTCTCCGACTTGCGGAGGAAAGGCGCGGCTATGCCAAACACTTCCATCTCAGAGTCGCTACTCATGGCGTCAGCTGCAGAACAAACCCAGCAGTCAGAGCAGCTGCTCCCTGGCCAGACAACAGGCAGCCTCCCGCCTACCCTAGTGTATCAACCTGCCCACCCCGCCTTCCTGTCACCACCCCCCCCCCCCCAGCCTTCTATGGAAGCCTCTCAGACTGGGTCAAGGAGGTTTGGGCTGGTTGGTCCATGCCCAGTGGGGCTCCACACAAGAAGTCAGCTCTGGGAAAATGGAATCAACTCAAATTTGTTGAGTTGCTAAGTATGCTGTGGGCTTAAATAGAGTCCATTTAATTCCAATGTCTTGATTCCTTCAATCTGGTAAAAGGAGTTTTAATGCCACTCCTGACAGTCCATTTTCCTCTTCTGATATGCATATATGCATACATGGCAGACAGAACATTCAAAAACAAATACCATGAAAAAATTGAAAAAATAGAGGCATTCCTCATAGAGAGAATACTGAGCAGCAAATGGAAGAGGCAGTTTTGAACTGTTTTAAATCGAGATGGCTTCTTCCTTCCACACTAGGAATAGACAGAAGGCCAGGCATGGTGGCACATGTCTTTAATCCCAGCTCTCAAGAGGCAGAGGTAGGTGGATCTCTTTGAGTTTGAAGTCAGCCTGGTCCACCTAGTGAGTTCTAGGTCATCCAGGGCTACATAGTGAGACCCTGTCTTAAAAAACAAATAAAACCACAAGGAAGAGATGGGAGCCTCTGGCTGCGACCCAGAGGGAGGAAGGGTCCTTTCTTCCACTCCCTGAAGTCTAGTTTGTGTTTAAGCTCTCCCTAGGACAAGGGAGCTGGGTGATCGGGGTTTCCCTGAAGATTTCCTGCAGCCCAGGACACAACTTGATCCTCACCTGAGTCACACCCACAGGACAGCAGAGAGCAGCAGCAGCTGTGGAGCTATGGGACCTGCAACAGCACAACACGGAGGCTTAGGCACAAGCTCTGCTTCTGTGTTCAACCAGACCTTGAAGAGGCTCAGCTCACACACCCTGAGGCCTAGATGGCTATAAAGAGCCTTAACCCCAAAGCACGCCAGAGGAGCAGACAAGTCATGCCTCTAGCTAGGCAAAACGGCTAACTGCCTGGCAGGCAGGCTCTCCCAGCCCAGTCTGATGGTTTCTTCAAACTGCAAGATCATCCGTCTTGAAAAGGGCGAGGATTCTAAATGGACTGAGTCCCTGGCAATAAAAGCTGTTAGTAGGTGAGGTCAGGCCTCCTGGTTGTCTGTAATCAGAGACAAGACTGAGATTGGCTAATTTAAACCTGGTGACCACAGCATGTAGTCTTGAGGCAACTAAACGCCCAACAGGTATAGAGTCCAGGTAGGGAATGCAGAGTCCTCTGCCCCCTCCGTGGGTCAGAGAGGCAATAGGAGGCCATCAAGCCATGGTGGACAGGCACACATGTGTCCAATGGGATCCTTCCTGAGCAGAGCAAGAAAGAGTGAGAGGCGGAGGGAGCCGGACGCCAGTGTTGATAACCTGCTCGAGGGCCGCCTGGTGTGACAAAGCCAGGCAGGGCCACAGCCCAGAGCTGTGGCTGAACCAGGTGTGGAGGCAGCAAAGGCCAGAAGGGATAGAAGGAAAGTCCTGCCACTTACCTCTGACCACGTTAGAGTGAGCCACAGAGGAGCAGCCACCCCCCTGGGCTTTTATAGGCCACCGCTAACCCCCTGGACTCATTCTTTCTCTATATTTGGAAAGAGAATGAGTGACTCCACAGGCTGAGCACTGGCCCCTTCCACACGTATTTTTTTTTTTTGCTGTCGCCAAGGGAAAAGTATATATAGAAATGAGCAGGGTCCGAAACCATTCTCCCAACTGTAGAAAGCTGGGAATTTGAGATGCCTTTCTCTGAACTCGGGCTAGGTGCTTCTTCACCTGGTACAGGGGGAATCGCCTTTGCTTTGGGAGCCCTGCCTGACTCCAGCCTGCAGGCCCTCTGACCCTGGACGTCGGCGGGAGCCATGACCACTTGGGAACGGGGCACACGCCATTGTGCTCCTTGCTTAGAAATCTCATTACGTGAAAAAATGAAGAAAACAAGACTGAACCTGTTGTGACCCCCTTAGGATTACGAGCCAGGCTCGTCCCAAAGCAAGCGTGTGTCAGGGCGCTTCATAGCTTTTTTTTTCTCCTTTTCCTTCTCCCTCCTTTCTCTCTTTGCTTTCCGTCTCATTACGGTCATTATTAACTTAATCCTTCCTTAAGCACTAGTAGGACCAACAAGCAAGTTAATGACAGGGAGCTATGCCACCGGCCCGTGTTTCACAATGACAGCTGCTTAGGGCCCTGTGGTTATCAAGACATATTACCAATTAGGAAAGACCAGCTGCCAGCTGGGATGGGCGGGTGAGGGGGGCAATGGTGGCCTGCAGAGAAAGAGAGGGTGGGTATTGTCTAACAGATGTGGTCATTTCTAAATCAGGACTGGAATATTCAGAAAAGAATCAGGGTACATTTGAAATTTTTGTTCATTTCCATTCCGCTGTTTGTTTCCTGACCTGTTCTTTGGGGAGGGAGTGGCTGAAGAGCCCTACCCCTTAGTTGCTTATTTTACTAGAAAACTGTGTGCCAATATATCCCACTTAAGAATGAGGACCATCCCCTCCCAGCCTACCCACACACAGCCCAGAAATTGAAGCTAGGTGAAAAAGGAAGAAAACAGGACCAAAGTTTTTATAAGGAGCATTTATTAAACACCCTCTGTATGCTCTTTCCTATCTAAGACACTTTTAGAAGATACGCTGGAATCAAAAGATAGTCTTTCCCCAACAGAAATCACGTTAAGGGTGATGAGTCATGGAGACTTCAGAGATTCACTTCCAAGATCCAGGCAATTTCAGAGCAGAGCCACATGCATTTATATGTTCAGTGAGGCCAGGCAAGGGAAGTGGTTAGAGAGTATGCTGAGGCTCACTAGCTCCCATGCTACCCAGAAGCCCACTGCGGAGCCACATCTTCTCATGGCTCCTCTGGCTCCAGTTTGGACTGAAATGTTCATCTTCCTTCTAGCCCCGTCAGTCCTGAAGCGTCCATCCATCACCTGAAAGAGTGTGGGCTACTGGCTCTGAACTTCCTGTCCAGTGACACATTGTCCCAAGCCACCATGCTTTCTTCTGTCCAGATCCTGGGAAGAGATGGGCAAGACAGACACAGGACAGTGAGGCATCACCTAGGGAACAGATGTTAGCAGGCTCCCAAAGATAATGCAAGAGGCCAGGGCTACGTCTTAGACACAGGCAGAGAGATGGATGCCTCCAGGTTCTTCTTTATCATCTGTAGTCCTTGTTGGGAGGGACTTGTCCTGTATAGCCATCAATTATCTACATAATTGGAGCCATTCACGGGATTCGGAAGAGAAATATTCTGTGCAGGTTACTTTTACCTACTGCTGATCTAAAGTCAGCGATCCTTTCCTCTTCCCATCAGACTCATTTACTGTCACCAAGTAGATCCTGAGCCTAGCAGAGGAAAAAGGAAGGTTCTAGGGGTTGTGACGAGAGCAGCACTGGGGACAGAGAACAGCTCTCTAGAAGTTCTCAGGGACATGGATGACAACAGCAACCATGGCCCAGAAAGCAGAACAAAGAGAGTGTGGAAGGAACCAAGAGACAGAAGTGCTCAGTGGAGTGGTGGGCATGGCTTGCTACAAAAAGAACGTGGGGCTGAGGATTAGCTACACCACAGTCGCCCACAAACATGTGTTTCCAGGACCTGTTCTCTCGTCTGTGAAATCGGAGCAAACTGTGCATCTCATGGAACAGTTAGACACATTCCATAGGCTATTCAAGTATTCAACACACCAGTGTTTGTCAAATGTAAGCTGTCTTCTCTACTTGAATGCATTACAGTATTTCTAAGTGGTAAGTTGAGTAGATTATTCTGAATATGTGTTTACTGAGTTGTAGAGAGGGAACAAGATCAGATAATATATTTTAAGGTGTCTATCTAAAGAGAAAATCTTTGCTATCAGAAGACGCAGCTTTCTGGGGGCAAACTTGATACTCTCTTGGCAGGGAATTCTTTCTCTGATAAACAGGGGACAGATGACATATAGTATATTATTAGCCACCCCTGGGGAACAGAGAAACTCTTGTTCTTGGAGCCATCACACAGGCAGAGCTAATCCCCACAGCCAGAGCCCAGGGCTTCATTTATCCCTTAGGAGCTGGGAAAAGATGAACTGTGTCTCAGGAATGCAGGCAGGCTCAGGAGGTCAGGTGCTCACCACCCGCCCTGGGATGCCTAGCTGCTTCCTCCCTGGCCATTTGCCTTCTGTTTGATGTCTGAACCCGCAGTGTGGATGCTGGGGCTCCCGGCCATGTAGCAGCATTCCCAGGACCACTGTTTGCCAGAGCATGAAGTCAGCTTCGGTGAGCACATGTCTCCTGGATCAAGTGCATTCTCCACGTCCCTCTGTGAGGGGGATTGGGTGTCACTAGAAATGACCGACTCCATTATTCTGGTCCAAAACTGTTCCCTGGTTCTGAGGTGAAAGTTAGGGGCCCTGAGCCAGGAAGGAATTCAAGCAAAGAGAGGTCAAAGCTCTTCCTTCAGTTCAAGTCAACAATGTAGGCTTTCTGTGTTCTGTTTTGTTACTATTATTGAAACATTTTTCAATAATATAAGTAACTTCAAAACATCACAAATGATTTCCCATAGGCAAGGGCCACACAGTGGATGCTTAGCCAGTTTTCTCCATTCTTCTCCCCCTCTTCCTCCTCTGCCTGGCCCCTCCTACTCTGCCTCTTCTTCCCTCTCCTTCTCTCTTCTTTTTCCTCCTTATCTTTCTTTTCCTCCTCATCTTTTCCTTCTTTTCATCTTCTCTTTCTCCCTTTCTCTCATTCTACTGTGCGTTTGCAAATAAATAGCAGCAGACAGGGACCTTCCCTTTGCATCATGCATCTTTTAAAGAGAAGGACAATCTCCACAATGCATTTCTCCACCTAAAAAGTGGATGATAATTTCTGTATCGTTTCTTTTAGACCATGTTTTCCACTTTCATAGTTCATAAATTCATCCCTTTGTAGATCTCTTCTCCCTGACATTAGAAATGAGTCTACTTCGAAGTCCTTTTTGTTTTATGGAACTTTCTTCCATTTGATTTTTGAATCCATTTTGAGTGATGGAAGCATACATTGAGTATGTTTTACACACAAGGCCTAGAACCAAAGAGTGCAAGGGGGAGACCCATGAAGAGAAATGTCTCTATCTTCAAGGAAGTCTCTGTCTCATGGGGTGGGCAGAGGATAAGGCAATAACCCTAATTGTGTAGGGCAAGACAGTGAGTGGCATCAAAAGGCACTTGTGACTTTGAATTCAAGTGAGATAGCAGTGTCTTCCAGCTGGACAAAGTAGACGGGCACCAAGAAGGCAGTGTAAGGGTATTTGGTGAAGAGCCATGCTCAGACCTGGAGCAAGGCAGGTCCAGAAGTCCCTTCCACTTTCCCATCATTCCCCATGCTTTCTGTTACTCTAGGTAGACCACTGTCTGAAAATATTACTATAGTGTTTGGCTGGGATCTTTTTCTTTTTGAAGCAGAATCTCTCTGCGTAGTGAAAGCTGCCTTCCAACTCGCCGCCCTCCTGCCTCAGTCTCCTGTGATTAAGGCCTGTGCCATCACACCTGATCTTGTCTGGATTCTCAGAAGACAGAGACCGCATCCACACAATTCATGATTGCAGGTTATTCTTAGAATCTGACTTTATTTGTACTGCTGTTAATGTCTGCTTGTGCCCAATTTGTAAGTTCAACTGATCACAGACAGCTACACACAGTAGAAAGTGCATCTTGTGTCAGATTGGGTACCCCCTGTGGCTGCAGGCCTGCCCTGGGGTCTTAGAACGTATCCCACATGCACAAGGAGGCAGTAGGCCTATAACTAGTGAGGAGGATGTTTTGGGGGAGGTGTTCTGTTGAGGGTAACAGTGGGAAGATAAAGGACAGAAAGAGGAAACTTTCAGGGAATGAAAAAAAAAGCAGACCCCATAAATGTAGTCCAGGGAAAGTCATCACTGGGCGACAGACAGCTACTGAAGCATTGGAATTCTCTTTCCTTTGGAAGGAGAAGCACATGGCTGAAGAGATGGAGGAGGGATATGGCTTGACTTTTTATAACTCTTATGCTGGCCTATTCTAAAAATTAATACATTCAAAGCATAGTTTTAAAAAGCCTCTCTATTCTGCCAATGTAATGAAAGTTAATCTGTCTGCCTTCCATCATATAACCTATTATAAGTGCTCACTATGAGTGCAAGGGTAAAAATGGCCAGCACCTTTCAGTCACTTTGGGGCACTGCTCTGGAGATTTTTTGCAAGCCCAGTTCATGCATTATTATATAAATACTATGCGGGAGGCATGAGTAGGAACTTTGATTGTTGAGCAGGAAACTAAAAAGAAACCAGCTTGGAATATGAAGCCAGCAAATACCAGCTTGGAGTTAGAATGTCAAAGCCAGGCTATGAAGCATCTCATTAACTCAGTGGGAAGAGATCGGAGACAGTTGATTCAGAGATTATGCACAAGCTGGGGTACCCGCAAAATGGATCAGGAGAAGCTTCTGGGAAATGTCAACCCTTAATCTGTCAGAGACAGAGCTGGTGCTGAAAAGTGACCACATAGGGACGTGTGATGTCACACGGTGGTAAAATAGAAGGAAAACACAGGAGGGGAAGGTGTTTGTCGGGTTTGTGACATTCAGCTGGCTCAGAGGAGATGACAGCTACTGTCCCAAGTCTGTGCTGGACTGCAGTGATTGATGGGACGCATGTGGTTGGGAGGGTAGAGTACCCTGATGGACGTGGATGAGGATGCTCTAACAGGACAGGAGAAGAGATTCTAAGAAAAGCAGCTTACCAAGAGATAAGGCCCTGCCAGGAGATTCGGCAATTACAATGAAAGGTACAGGCAGTGCCACCCAGAAAAAAGAAGATAACAACCCATTGGCAATAGGCAGGCAAAGAGGAAAGAGATCCAAGGTGTCATCAGGTTACCAAAGCATGATGGAAAACAAATGGCATGGTGACACAGGACTCAGGAAGAAAGGTAGTCAATGGAAGAGAGTGGCAGTTAAGATTTAAATCATAGCCCCTGTGCTGGTTTGAATGAGAATGGCCCGCATTGGCTCTTATGTCTGAATGCTCAGCTCCCTGTTAGTGGAACTGTTTGAGAAGGATTAGGAGGTGTGGCCTTGATGGAGGAGGTGTGTCACTGGGGGTGGGCTTTGACGTTTCAAAAGCCCACACCATGCCTAGTCTCACTCTCTCTGCCTCCTGCCTGCAGATCAGGATGTAGGCTCTCCTTTACTGATGCAGCACCATGCATGTCTGCCTGCTGCCATGCTTCCCACCACGGACTTTCCCTCTGAAATGTGAAATGATAAGCAAGCCCCATATTCAATGTTTTTTTAAGATTTATTTATTTATTATGTATACAACATTCTGCCTCCATGTATGCCCACATGCCAGAAGAGGGCACCAGATCTCATTACAGATGGTTGTGAACCACCATGTGGTTGCTGGGAATTGAACTCACGACCTCTGGAAGAGCAGCCAGTGCTCTTAACCACTGAGCCATCTCTCCAGCCCTCAATGCTTTTTCTTGTAAGTTGCCTTGGTCATGGTGTCATGGTGCTTCATCACAGCTACAGTAATCCTAACTAAGTCTTTAATTTGAAGGGGAATCTAGGTTTCACTCAGAGAACTTTTTCTGCCTGCTGAGATCTCAGAAGTACCCAAGAAGTTGTTGAGAGGACAAAGTTTGCATGAGCAGTTTGATGACAGGAAACCCAGAACAAGGGGAAAGACTTTAAAAAAAAAAAAAACTGAACAGGTGTGTGCCAAAACCTCCGAGTGCTACTCTAGGAGAGAATGACTCCACACCATAAAGATACCAGTTACCCACAGGCTAATATGAAAAGATTCACAATACCAAGAAGACCAGCTGTCTCTCCTGGAGCTTGACAATCAGTCCCAAGTTTCAGACGTGAATGATAAACAACAAAACCAAACAAAGAAGAGACAAGTCTCAGGTATGCCATCACACTGATTAGAACACACTCTGGAGTGGCAGCCGTCACCTTCAATCCCAGCACTCAAGAGGCAGAGGTAGAATCTGAGTCTCTGAGTTTGAGGCCAGCCTGTTCTTCATACTGAGTAGTGAGTTCCAGGCCACACGGTCTACGTAGTGAGACCCTGTAGATAATCAGTAAATAACAAAAAAAATAAAAAATAAAAAAGCAAGCAAAACATGTCACAATCCACACTCAAATAGAGTCACACTGTGCATGAAGATAGACAAAGGGACATGACAGACAGTCTAGACAGAAGCTCTCAAGATGTCTGTGCAAAGCTGATAGTGATAGACAGCAGCATCTCGAGACCAGGATGCACTACTCTTAATAAGCAGTGTGTGGACACCCTATGGTCATCTGTAAAAAAGAGAATGGTACAGGGGCTGGAGAGATGGCTCAGTGGTTAAGAGCACTGAGTGTTCTTCCAGGGGTCCTGAGTTCAATTCCCAGCAACCACATGGTGGCTCACAGCCATCTATAATGAGATCTGGTGCCCTCTTCTGGTATACAGGCATACATGCAGGCAGAATACTGTAGAAAAAAGAGAGAGAAGTATACCTCACAACACACATCAAATTAAACAATGTGTCAGGTCCAAATGTAAAGAAAGAAATAAGCACTAAGGAAAACATGGGTGAATTCCTTTATAATCCCTGCCCTCTCAATATTCAGAGCTGAGAGATTCAGGATACATATGATCTAACAGAGCTGCTGTCATGTCCAGGGTAGCAGATTTGGGCCTCACCTGTCTGTCCTGAAACAGAGACAGGAACGGTGTGAACTCCATCAGTGCTGAGACCTTCCTTGGCTTCCCAGGGTTAGCTCAAGCTACTACCTTCTCCCCTCTCTCCCATCTCTCCCTCCCCTCCTGTCATCTTGGAAAGGAGTCAAATGTTACAGGTTAGCAGCCAGCCCCTGGGTGATTTCCCTGTATACCTCATGCAGTTTGCTGGGTCACTGGAGCTAAGGAAATCTCATGATGGTGAGGAGGGAAGGTGAGGGACCCAGATAAAAATCTTGGAGGGAAGGATGCTTTTTAAAAAATCACCTGCTCATGCGACCTCCCACAGAAGACCCTCGAATTCTTGGATTCTTTGTCTAGCTCAGTCCTCTCCCTCCAGCAATTTACTAGCAGTTACCTTGGGTGGTGAAAACAAGGCTAAATATGGTGGTTCACATCTTTAACCCCAACACCCAGGAGGCAGAGGCAGGCAGAACTCTGTGAGTTCTAGGCCAGCCTGGTCTACATAGAGTTCTAGAATAGTCAGGGCTATGTAAAGAGACCCTGTCTCAAAACACCTAAAAAAAAATTTTAAAACAACCATACATTTTACTCCAAAAGACAGGTCTAGATTTAGTGCTGGAGCACCCGCCCCCAGTTCTGACCTGGTGTGGGCTGAGGCAGCAAATCCCCCAGAGAGAGTTCCTGAAAAGAAGAGGGAACAGGTGGAGCTTGTTTTACCTGCTCAGATTTACCTGGGTGGGGCTAGGGATCTGGATGGAAGGTCTAGGGGCCCTATAACCTCAAGAGCTTCCCCTGCAGGGTGAGAGAAGCAAAAAAAAATGTTAAATTTATCATTATGACAATTTAAAAAGCTCTATAGCAAGCAAAATTGGTGCAATCAATCAACAAATGACAAAACATAATAAAATATTTGCATATTGTAGATCATAGGAAATGGTATTTGATATTACTGAAGGTATGAAGACAGGCGCATAGCAACCAATCATGGACAAGATGACAGATGATGTAGCAGACACTGTGTCCTTAATATACAAATAGTTTTTAGAAATTAAGGAAAAAGAGACAAAAACCCATTCAGCTAGAAGCAAATGGTAAGCCAACAAACAGAATGATTTATTTAAAAAAGCTATTGTACATGCATGTGGCCTTTAAACATGAAAAATGATTATTTTTTTAAAAAGAAAGTCATATTATATCATGCCTAATTAGATAGAAAAAATCTGAACACTGCCAATTCAATTTGTTGGCAAGCAGAGAAGAGATACAGCCTTCTGGTTGGTGAAATATGAATTTTGGAAAATATTAAACCTGTCAAAGAAATAAAAGTGGGTATGTGAGCCGGGCAGTGGTGGCTCATGCCTTTAATCCCAGCACTCAGGAAGCAGAGGCAGGTGGATCTCTGTGAGTTGAAGACCAGTCTGGTCTACAAGAGTTACTTCCAGGACAGGCTCCAAAGCTACAAAGAAACCCTGTCTTGAAAAACAAAACAAAAAACAAAACAAACAAAAAAGTAAGTGTGTGATATCCTGTTGGCCCAGAAAAAAAATATTTTGAAACCTACCCCAAAGACACATCTCCACAAATACAAAATCAAACAAACAAAAAAACTAAGAACAGGCTACTTGTATATTTGGGTTTGTTTTTTAGATTTTTTTCACTCTTATTTTATGGCTTTGTGTGTTTTGTCTGAATGTATGTCTGCATGCCACATGTGTGCAGTTCCCGGAGGCCAGAAGAGGACTTCAGATGCCCTGGAACTGGAGTTACAGTGGTGAGCTGCCATGTAGGTTCTGGGAACTGAGTTTCCTCTGGACGAGCAGCCAGGGCTCTTGACTGCTGAGCCAGCTCTCCAGAGTTAGCCAGGCTATTTACTGTGACACCATCTACAATAAAAGATGGTAAGCAGCACATGCGCTCATTAATACACAGCTGGTTAGATAATTTGTGCCATAATTTATATGGTTCTATGGTAGAATTAAAAATATTTCTATTAGCTGATATAAATTAATTTCCACAATTTATTGTAAATGAGAGAGAGAGAGAGAGAGAGAGAGAGAGAGAGAGAGAGAGAGAGAGATCTAGAATAGTGCATAAAAGTACAGACTTTGGTGCAAGAGAGGAGAAACATTATCTATTTCTATTTGCTCATCTTTACCAAGAAATAAAGTGTCTCAATTACTTTAATATTGCTGTAATAAAATGCCATGACCAATGCAGCTTATAAAAGAAAGCATTTAATTTGAGGATTATGGTTTCAGAGGGCTAGAGTCCATGATGTCCAAGCAAAGGCATGATGGCAGGAACAGCTGAGAGCTCGCATCTGTTGACCTGGAAGTCAGAGGCAGAAAGAAAGAGACAATGGGAATGACCTGAGCCTTTTAAAGCCTCTAAGAGAGCCCCCAGTGACTACTTCCTTCAACAAGGTCACACTCTTAATTCTTCACAAGTAGTTCCATCTTCTGGGGACCAAGTATTCAAACATACTTGAATACTTGAGCCTAGAGGGGTCATTTTCATTCAAACAACCACCAAATGCTAACCCAGAAATTAATGACAACAGCTATGTGCAGAGAGCAATGGGAATGATGCCTTTTCATGGGCTTTATAAATGTAAACACATGGGTGCTAGGAACTGTACCTGGTTTATACATTCAAAAATAAGGTTAAGTAGCTGGGCATGGTAGAAAAGCCTATAACCCCAGCACTTGGAGGCTAAGAATCTTACATTTAAAGTCAGTCTTGGCTATACAGTGAGATGCTGCCTCAACAAAAACAGAACATGAAGAACTGTAAAGAAACTGGGACGTTTGCTAAGTGGTTCTTTTGGCTGCAATGCCAGGTTGTATTAGAAACCATATCCCATAAGCAAGGCCTCTCTTGCATAATGTATCCTTATGGGAACTGAGTGGGGACTTGTAAGAACTACATAATCCCCCAAACCTACTTACCTTCCATGAAGTCCCATCTCTTAAAAGTTTCATGATCTCCTAACATAGCTCCACCAGGGACCAAGTCTTTAGAACTTGGGAATGGTCTCAAAAGGTGTCTATTATAGTACTGGATCACAGCAAATGGTGACTGTTGGCATTTGATGCTCGCAAGAATATGAAAACAGGTGCATAGGAACCAGCGAGGCTGTGGGCAAACCGGCGAGTAACATGGCAACAAAATGGCCATGGCAAGGGACAAGCGGCAACCTATGGGCCCCAGTGCCACCTGTTGACAGAGCAAAGGCAATGGACCTTTCGGGTCTACCTCAAGTGACAAACAGGCTGGGTGTCGGGGCAGAGTGCTCTGGAAAGACACTATTTCTGCTTGGGGATGGAGCTAATGTGAGCCTGACTTAGAGTTGTCGTCTCAGAAATTGACTTAGGAACGCTGCTGAGCAGAACCAGGCCAGGTTAGGTCTCCATGCGGTCTTGGGACACTGAGATACCAATGGGAGGAGATTTACACTTCCTGGTTTCAGGGAGAGTAGAACTCAAAAGGAGGCAGGAAGGATGAGAAAGATGATGTCTCCTCCCCTGCCCCCATCTTTAATAAGAGGCAGCTGTGCACTGGGGTTTCTAACAGAAAGCAGTGATGGACTTCCGTTTTGCATTTGTGGCACTGCTGGGCCAGCAGTAGCAAGGCCTCCTGGAACTGTGCCGAATTCCTTTCTCCCCTTGTACAGATCACAAAGGTATATAATTTATATGTGAATTACACAATTTATAATTAACATCTGTCACAGTCACTGCTTGGGTCCCTCTGTCTGGTGTAAGCATGAGCACATGGTGGGGTACTTCTCAGGTGGGGACAGGGATTCACACAGTAGCTCCAATCTGGAGGGCACAGAGCATGGCCATCAATAGGTGTCAGTGGGCAGAGACAGGCTAGCTGGCAGAGGAGCCAACTGTAGACAGGCTCTTTCTTCCGTCCTCCCATTATGGGACATGAGGGGCCTCCCAGCCTGAGAGCAGAGCAGGATTGAGGGGTAGGAGGAGCAAAAGGCAGTATCCAAGATTATATGACCACACCGAGGAAGATCTGGAAGAGACTCGGTCTCTGGGAAGTGGCAAAATCTCTCAACTTTTACTTGTAGCCTTTCTTTCTCTTTCTTTCTTTCTTTCTTTCTTTCTTTCTTATTCTTCCTTCATTCCTTCTTCTTTCTTTCTTCTTCTTTCTTTCTTTCTTTCTTTCTTTCTTTCTTTCTTTCTTTCTTTCTTTCTCTTTCCCCCTCTCCCTCTCCCTCTCTCTCTCTCTCTCTCTCTTACTTTTTTCAGACTAGTTTTCCCACTCTCAACAGCCACTAGTTGCCTGTAATTCTTTGTCTAGGGGTGGGACACTGTGAGATGTCCCCCTGCCATGTCAGCATGTTTATTCTCATTGTTTAGGTTTCATTCAGGCAGCTGTATTATGTATCCTGGCTGTGCTTCCCTGTGAAGTTGGATGTCTTTCTGGTCACTCACAGTCCTCATCTTCATACCCCTTGCCTTTTTTCTCTCAAGTATGTTTTTCTATTTTAGGAACTTTCATATGTCAAAGGTTTTAGTGATCTTGTATGTGTTGCCAAAGCTTTCCTCATTTGTCCCTGATCTTATTTGAGCCTTGCTACAATCCCAGAGAATAGGCAGAGCAGGTGGCCATATCCCTGTTTAATTGGTGGGGAAGCTATGACTCAGCAGGACGTGTGTGTTGTGCAGGGGATGGACTGTGGGGGGTGCTGGTCCCTGTTCTGAGCATATTGCATGGAGCTACCTCAGTGCCTCAACACTGATACAATAGTCTTGAATTATGGAAGAAACAAATTTCCCCTGTAAAATTTAAACTTGCTAAATGTCTTGACCTTAGTTTCTTTCTACATAAAATAAAAAAGATGGGGGAACCTAAATAATTATAAATCCTCATCTCTAGTACCTTCTGACTGTCACTTAAGGTACAAGTGTGTATGTGTGTTGAGGCAAAGGGTTGTCTCTCTAATATATGGCATTCTCTGGCTGACAAACAGCCTGCCACTAAAGGCATTTCTCCCTGGGGTTTCCATGAGGCTATGTATGGGAAGTCCAAGTCATGCTATGCCCTTCTCCAGTCAAAAGCAACTAAACACACAGGGCAACAGTAAACCTAGTGCCTAACTTCCATGGCTGGTGGGATTTAGATCAAGAGGGGTACTGCTGCTTCCTACAACCCCTGCAGACATCATTAGTGGATCACAGAACGTAATACCTGATCCTGCTCTTAATGTTGCAATCTCTCTTAGCACCATAATTAAAATCAACACAGAGACAAACTATTGGTCTTCCTTAGACTTGTCTGTAGCGCCTGCACTATGGGACAGGTTTGCGAGCTGGGAAAAGGGCTGGAGATTTAAACACACACAACACACACACACCACACACACACACCACACACACACACACACACACACACACGGGGGTGGGGGGGAGACACGGGGACCCGGGTCATCCTTGAAACAAGAATGCCCTCTTTATTGTGTTCCAGGGCAGCTTATATAGGGATCCTTAACTGATAACCACACCCCAGCCAAACCCACCAGAAACCACTCCCCTGCCACCAGGAACTCCTGAGGGTCTAAGTGCTCACAGCAGCTGCAAACACAGGAAACAAGTTGTTTTGCTCAAAGCAGCTGCAAGCATAGGAAAAACAAGTGGTTTACAGGAAATTCAGAGTCTGGAGGTCCACAGCCCCCAACACTTAACCATTTTTCCTAATAACGACTCTTTAAAAAAAAAATACACTAGGGCTGAAGAGATGGTTCAGTGGTTAAGAGCACTGGCTATTCTTCCAGAAGTCCTAATTTAATTCCTAGCAACCACATGGTGGTTCATAACCATCTCTAATAGGATCTGATGCCTTCTTCCATGCAGGCATTCATGCAGGGCACTCATACAAAAAATATAAATAATAAAAAATTTTAAATAAAAAAATTGTATCTTCTTTCTTTTTGCACGTTTATAGAGTATGTGTTTGTGTGTGTGCAGATGCATATTCCTGTGCACACATGTAAAGACCAGAGAAGGGTACTGGTGGCCTGCTCTCTTTCTGCGCTATCCTCATGCCTGGCTTTGTTTTATGTGTGTCCTGGAGCTTCAAACTCAGGTCCTAATGATTTACAGCCAGTTCTTCTATCCATGCAGTCATTTCTTCAGTCCCAATGACTCATTCTTATTATATAATACTATCATTCTTATAAACATAATGTATATTCACTTGAAAAGGCTAGGAAAACAGATTAACTAAAAATAAGAAAATTTAAAAAATTATGAACGTGTAGGGGGAAGCTGTTAGTTCGTTCCCAGCTGCCCAGACCATGAAATAATCACACAAACTATACTATTTGCAATACTGTTTGGCCAATAGCCTAAGCGTATCTCTAGCTATCTTTTATATTCTAAACTAACCCATCTCCATTCATCTGTGCATCACCACGAGGTCGTAGCCTACCAGCAAAGTTTCAACAGGTTTCAGCAGAGGCTTCTGTCTCCTATGGCAGCTATATGGCTTCTCCCTGACTGGGCCTTCTTCCTCCCAGCACTCAGTTTAGTTTTCCCTAGTTCAACTAGCTCTACTCTGCCCTATCACAGGCCAAAACAGTTTCTTTACTCATTAACCAAAAAGAGCAACACATCATATACAGGACTTCTCACAGCATGAATGTACTTCCATTGTTGAACAACTGTGGACATTTAGAGTATATTTTTTGTGTTTATGCAAAAATGAGAGCAAACTTTTGTGGCTTACCTAATTCAAATTATGTACCAAATACCTTTTCAGACCCTTAAATATTAATCAACAGCTCCTCTTTTAAACTTACTTCAATGTAATCATTATGTGGTCCTGGAGATCAAAACCAGGGCCTCACATATGCTAGGCAAGTGCTTTATTGCTGAGTTATCCTCACAGCCCTACAGCTCCTTTAGATCCTGAGGCTTTCCGTTTATGAATGTACCACTGTTTACCTGCTGACGGTGAGTACACAGGTAGTTCTGCATCTCACACAAATATACAGTATTTAATACAAAAATGCTGCAGTAAGCAAATGTTTGCATTCACTCCAGTTATTTCTGGAAATAGTAGGATAGCAGGTTTGTAATCTGCCATGAAATCACCATCCAAAATGGTTGCCATGGTTTCTTTGCCGGTTCTCTGCAAGAGTCACTATTAACGGGTACCATTCATTGTAGTGCCTTGTGAACCTGAGACAAAATTTCACTGTTTTAACTTCCAGTACTGATCACTAGCAAGGCCACCTTCTTCATCTATCATTTACCTGTTATTCCTCTTTTGGGAACGATGTATTTCAAGGGTCCTTTGCCTGGATTTTTTAAGTTATTCATATGTAATTTCTTTACGGACCACACACACTTCTTATGCATTGGGGTCAGTAGTTATTTACCTATGTTTTGACCAAGCCTAACAATAACTGATTTTATACGTTCTGCTTTTGCAGCCATGTTGCAACTGCATTTCTTGGTTTTCTGCTTGTAAGAAAAAGGCTCACTCAGAATCTCCAGACAAAGAGCAAGAAGGGAGGAAGTGAAAATATCGTGTAGACTGGACCTAAAACTGGATGCTCGGGAATTCCAGAGCATTGCCCCCTCAACCTGCAAAGGGAGGATCACAGCACAGCAACATGGGAGAAAAATATTAGGCTGTCTATACATTTAAATTTTTATAGATGGAGTGAACATATGTAAGACTATGCAAGAGTATGCACATTCTATTTTATAACACAACAAACTGAAATCACATTACAGCTTGAATTTGCAATGTCTACCAACATTTTATCAGCTTTTCTACAAACTCAGAGGGATGCAGGCCCTTTCTCCCGACACCACCACGATGATACAACTGAAACCATGGCAGGAATCAGGCCTGAAGGCCATCACAAGACCTCAGTGCCCAGCAGATGCAAGGGTGAGGCTGTCTTTCTCAAGCTCAGCCTGGGCTCTTACCTTCGCATCATCCTCTGATGGAAAGTGGATAATGGGCTCACAACTGCAGACCCACCCAGGAATACTTCAGATGGCTGGACTGTAAGGGTAGCACCTCTGGCTCATTCTGTAAAAAGGGACTGAATGGGGGTGGCACAAGGATCACTGGAGTGGACACTGACCAGCTGCTCTTCTCTTTAGCAGCCAACAAGGTCCTTCAATGCTACTCTGCTAAGCTAGAACAAGTTGCTGAGAGTTGAAGCCTCCCACACAGCCCAGACACGCTTTCTTTCTAGACCATTCATAGGAATTCTTCTTCCTCTGTGTTTTGGAGGTATAGATTGCAGAGGAGCACGGAAAAGTCAAACTTCCAGGTATGTAAGCCACCACATAGCTCAGGCCACAGAATACTTCCATCACTCTGGAAGAGGCCTTGTGTCTGCTTCAACCGCAACCAACCATCCCAAGTCCTGCTGGAGCTGAGCACCATGCTGGCTTGTGGTCCCAGCATCTGATGTTGTCCAAATGTGATCCTGGTTTTACAAATGAAAACCCCAACAGGTAGGTTGTTGATTTTGTTCTGGTCCATCGTGCACACTACTACACTTGTGTCCTCCTTGATCTCAGTGCAATGTGCACACAATCACAGTATGATATGGAGTACCATGGCTTCTGAGAATCAAAGGACCAAAGTATAACCACAAGTTATCACTAACTGGATATTTGATGGCATTTAAGTGGTCATTGAATCTAAGTGTCTTCCAAGGGCCTATGTATTAAAAGCTTTGCCATCAGCCAGTGTTACTGAGATATGGTAACACCTTTGAAGGATGTGTTAGTTTGCTTCTCCATCACTGTGAAGAAACACTCTAACCAAAAGCAACTTGGGGAGGGAAGGGTTTCTATGTCATACAGGTTAGTCGTTATCATCAAGGGATAACAAGGCAAGAACCTAGAGCTGTCATTCTCAAACTGTGGGTCACACCTTTGGGGAAGGGGGATTGAACGACCCTTACACAGGGTTGCACATCAGATATTTACATTACAATTCATAACAGTAGCAAAATTACAGCCATGATGTAGCAATGAAAATGATTTTATAGTTGGGAGTCACCATGGCGTGAAGAACTGTTTTAAAGGTCACAGCATTAGACAGCTGAGAACCACTGGTGTAGAGATAGGAACTGAAGCAGAAATCAGAGCAATGCTGCTTATTGGCTTACTCAGCTGGTTATTGTAATACAGCTCAGGCCTACCAGCCTAGGGATGTACCACCCACAGTGGGCTGGGCCCTTCTACATCTATTACCAATCAAGAAAATGTCCCACAGATACGCACATAAGTCAAACTTATGATGGAGGTGATTCTTCAGTTGAGGGTCCCTCTTCCCGGGCAAAACTCATCTCCAGTTAACTATCCTGCAAATGGAGAAGGAAACCTGCTCATAGGACCTCTGCTCTCAAAGTTTTTAGCGGAAGCTGTGTATAGACTAAGACAGAATTAAATCAGCTAAAGCCAGAACAGAAGCTAGGCCCCAGGAACTCTTGGGAAAGATATGAAGTGTACCCTTTTTTATCTTCACAGTGGGAACGACACTTCATATCTAGAGCCAGAAATGCTTGACAGGAATGGTTGCAATCTGATGGAGCAGTTGTCAAAGCCAGCAGCTGTTTGGCTATTTACTGCACTGATGAATTACACTGACAAGGACTGCAAGTTCAAAGACAGCTTAGGGTACATAATAAGAACACCCCAGGGCCAGGTGCCCTGGTGCACACCTTTAATCCCAGCACTCAGAAGGCAGAGGCAGGTGGATCTCTGTGAGTCTGAGGCCAGCCTAGTCTACAGAAAGTTCCAGGACGGCCAGGGCTACAGAAAAACCATTTCAAACAAACAAACAATCAATCAACAACAAAAAAAACCAACCACAAAAAACCCAAACAAACGAAATAAATAAAATAAAATATCCCAATGAAACAAAACCAGTAAACAATGTCTCAGAGAACTACCTTTCTTCCTAATCTCAGAAACGCTTGGAAACCAGCTAGTTTCCTGGGCCCCTGTGCGTGCTAATTGGCTCCTGAAACACACCTGGTGACGTGGCCTGCTCTAACCACACCTGTGATCGATCTTGTATCAGCAATCAAAGTCCTATTTTGGGCTGGAACCAGAAGTAGTTTTTTTGTCTCCAACACACCTTTTTACTTTTTAAAAAAAATTTCTAAATCCTAATGCTATGTAAGAAAGCAGATATAGGGACTAAGGAGACAGTTGAAGTATTTAAGCGTGAGGTCCTGAGTTCAATCCCTAGGACTATGTATTGAAAGAAAAAAAAAAAACAAAAAACAAAAATTCTAAAAACCAGATTTGGCAGCACATGCCTATAACCACAGCCCTGAGAAGCAGAAACAGGAAGTTGCCCGGTGTGTTCCCTGCTTAGCCAGTCTGCCAGGGGAATTTTAGGCCAAGTAGAGACCTTCCCAGAAAACATGGTGGACAACTTATGGCACCCAAGGGTTACTTCTGGCTTTCACACATGCATCCACAAGAACGTGTACACACACACACACACACACACACACACACACACACACACACACACACAGCAGGGGGGAGGGGACCCACCACCACACAGTTGGATTTACATGGTCAAAATATGTGCCACAGCAGTGAACAAGCAGAAACAAGAAAACTCAGGACCTGAGACATAGAACTTAGTGATCTGGGCAACCCCCACCCTCCTGTCCCCCAAGAAAGGGAGATCATCCCTGAGGTCCCCATCCCTGCATCTGTCCCGAGATCATCCCTGAGGTCCCCATTCCTGCATCTGTCCTGAGATCATCCCTGAGGTCCCCGTCCCTGTATCTGTCCTGAGATCATTCCTGAGGTCCCCGTCCCTGCATCTGTCCTGAGGGAGATTATCCCTGAGGTCCCTGTCCCTGTATCTGTCCCGAGATCATCTCTGAGGTTCCTGTCTCTGCATCTGTCCTGAGGGAGATCATCCCTGAGGTCCCCATCCCTGCATCTGTCCTGAGATCATCCCTGAGGTCCCCGTCCCTGTATCTGTCGAGATCATCTCTGAGGTCCCCGTCTTGGCATCTATCCTGAGGGAGATCATCCCTGAGGTCCCCGTCTCTGCATCTGTCCCGAGATCATCCCTGAGGTCCCTGTCCCTGCATCTGTCCTGAGATCATCTCTGAGGTCCCCGTCTCTGCATCTGCCCTGTTAAACTCTAAGCCTGTAAACCTGACTTTGGATGAAGAGCATATGAAAGGTTTCCATAAAGGCTCTTCTTTCTGGAGCATCACAGGAGGGCTAACTTGCAACAGTTTTCCTTTCTGGGGTATCACAGGAGGGCTAACCTGCAAAAGCTGAGAATGAGCAAGCATGCCAGTGTTCTGGGGCAAAACATTTGCTATTTCTGATGCTCAGTATCTTCTTGTAAGATCAAGTCTTTACGAAGCTCCCAAGAAAGACATTCTAAACCAAGTACTTGGGAGAGGAACAAATCTTCCAGTTGCCTATCATGAAGTGGTTTGCTACAACTGAGTGGTTTAAACAGGAGACATCCATTTTCTTAAGGTTCTGGAGATCAGCAGTCTACAACGGAGATGTGAGAAGTTGGTTTCTTCTACACACCTCTGTGGTTAGTGGATGGACACCAGTTTCCACCTGTTCTCCTGGGTCCTCATCTCCTACGTTTTTAGGACACCAATATTACATTAGGGAGGGCCTAACCTAACAGCCTCATTTTAACTAAATGACCTCCTTAAAGACTTAATCTCCAAATACAGTCACATTCTGACATGACTGATTCCAGGACGTGGACACATGAACTGTGAATGACATGATTTAGCCTGTAACAGATACAGGGTACTCTTTCACAGTGATGTTTAAGTGTTCACATTAGGCTTAATGTATGTACTGAGACGTTAAAATGCAGGAGATAAGCCCGCATCATGCGCACATAAAAGCTGACTGGTGTATGGAAAGAATGCTTTCCAACAAGGCTTATTTGTAGCACTTTTGGACTTACTGGAAAGGCTCAAGTTGAAATGTGCCAGCCAAACCCAGGTATTAGGGCAGTTTAATTCAGAAACAAAGTCAAGTCAAGATACATCATTACTCAACTAGCATGGTCTTTTCTTTTTCTGGAGACAGTTTCACTGGGTATCCCGGCTGGCCTCAAATTCATAGAGAACCACCTGCCTCTGCCTCTGCCTCTGCCCTGAGTGCTGGGACTAAAAGTGTTTGCCACCATGCCCAGGGCAACAGCATTTTCTGGAACAGCTGCTGACAACCCCTGGTTATGCTTACTGTTTCTCCATGAGGCACCTGATCCAGGTGTGGACTCGTATCATTAGCCTGTCAGTCATCTGTTCCCAGGAAACCCAGGTGTCTGTATGTCACCCAGACAAGAGGTGAGCTCCAAGTCTGGGAGCCTGCATTTAACAAGCACCAACCTACCCACCCATTTCAGCCTGCAGCCTCTGCCCTGACTATGGGTGCACTAGGTACCCACTCTCCACAGAAGCCAAGTGACACTTTTCCAAGTTGCTAAACTGATTACATCTTTATTTTATGTGCTGTATAATCTGGCATATGAAAAAAAAAACTAGACCAGTCGTAATTAATATCCTCATTTCAATTTGGTTTATCACTGAAAACCAGCCAAATCACTTAGTTTAAAAAAAAAAAAAATAACAAAAGCAAAAATTGAGCCAAGAGTTATGTCCACACAGAAGTTTTCTCCTTTAGTTGTCCATGCAGCAGTTGCTGAGGGAATGAAATGCAAACCTGACAGTTACACTCCTCTCCAAGGAAGACTGAACTCTATGCTCAAGTATAAAGATGACTTGAAAGTCTATCTTGACTATCAACCATCGAAACACAAGAGCACTGTGGAAATTATACGCTGCTGTAGAATCTGGCCCCACAATTTGTCCGAGCAAGGTCCCAGATGCTATTGGGGTATCAGTGCTGCTCCAAGGGCCATTCCTACGGGCCTGGGAGGCCTGTTCTGCTTACCCTGGCCCTTTGGACTTATGGTAGCTACGGGGCAGACTCATTTGGCTGAGCCCAAGGGCAACATCTTAAGTAGAACGATGATCTCAGGATATGAAGGCCATGTTGTATAGAGGCTCCTCTGGGAGACAAAGTCCTCAACAAGACAGTCAGTCCTGTGTCTGGTGACACCACTCTAGCTACCTCCTCTTGTGTGACCTCATGTGTGCAGCAATTGAACCAGCTATTTCTGCCGCCTTCTTGTTTTGGCCAAAGTAATCGAGAAACTCTCCATCTGGTCCCACCAAGTACATTATTATTGTATGATCAACCTGTAAAGAAGAGAGGAAGAGACATGTTACTGAAGAGAAAGAGGCTGCAGGGTAAGAGACATTAACATCGGTGCTTAAATAACCACTGTAGCATCTGCTCAGAGAAGCACTGTCTACCAAATGGGCCTGTGCTGACTGCAGCCAGGGACTACCTGAAAACCTCACATTCCAGAAATATGCAATGGCCGCTGCTGTGGGTCAGCTTAGGAATCTTTTGGTACAATTTTTCATATACTCACCTGTACATTCTCTGAGAGAAGAATTCACCTTCTGTCAGCCTTCATAAATACCCTACGCGGTAGAACAGCAAAGCTGTTTTGAAACACCTTCCACTTCTGAGGGTATCTCATCTAACCCCTTCTCCATTCATTCATGGGAGCCAGAGCAGGGCTCAGAACTACTCTGAGTAGTTCAGAACACAGTCTGGGTGTCCAACCTCATTACTGGCTCTCATTACTGCCAAATCTCCGCTTGCCATGGTTTATGAGTAGCCAGAAAACCAACCACTAGCTGAAGCATGTAATTTGCAAATTCTAATAGTGATTTAGTCAAGATATTGGTGATTCAAACAAAAACTGGAAGGCATTTTTCTCCCCTGGGAAATCTGCATTTGCTATTCAGAGCTTTGCAGCTGCAGCCGACTGCTTGGAAACCCCACTGGCCACAAATGCTGCTCTAGGAGCCTCTTCAATCCATCATCAATTCTCCTGACTATGATCTTAAAATGCCTCAGTTCCAATTCAAGTTGAGACTAGTCACTGCTTTTTACTATTCATTTCCACAATATTTTAAGAGTAAATATGGCATCCTAAGTCCTTGGAATTTGTTACAGGCTTGTTCGGCAAGACAGGAAAAGATAGGAATGCCAACACACATACCACCAAATGGAAACTCCCCAGAATATACCCCAACCCACATTATCTGGCCATGAGGCTATTACCTTTTTATACACACACATTCATAAGGAGATAGCAAATGGAAAGAGCCACTCGCTTGCCATCAGGAAAGAATGCCACCAGAGCTGAGACAGCTGGTGACTTCATGTGGAGAATTTACAGCAGGAGCCAGGCAAGGCCCGGAATTTCTCCTCACATTTGACAGAGGATTCAGTACTAAAACTCTGGCTGCCCCCTCAAGCCTTTCTCTGAAGCTTACACTCCTCTTTCCTTCACTGTTTCCTTTTTTAGAGAATTTTTGAAAATTTCACATACACATATATATACACACTCCACATACCCTTTCCTTTTTCCCTATGCACTTTTTTCCTTAAAAAACAGAATCCAGTATGTTGGACTTCTTTTAGCAGTCTGCAGTACAGAAATACAAACCCAGCAATTTCATATCCTTACTTCCTCAGTGTGTGTGCGTGGTGCTTATGTACATGTGGGGTGAGTATGTACACCCACACAGATGCAGAGGCCAGAGACCACGTTGGGTGGCCTCCTTTGTCACTCTCAGTCTCATTCCCTTGGAACAAGGTCTCTCACTAAACCTGCAGCATCGAGCCATTACAAACTTCCTGTTACTGCCCCAACAGTGCTGGAGTTTCAGGAGGGCATGACCATGCCTGGTTTTTAATTGGCTTCTGGGGCTGTAATCTCATCCCGTGCTTACACAACAGGCATGTTACCCCCTGAGCTACCACCCCACCCCTCGCTGTCATTTCAACCCAAGATAGGCATCCTCTATAAAGTAGCACAGGCTGGAGGGGAAGTTGCAGACACTTCTACGTGCCAAATTTGACCTGAAGACCCAGCACCTGTCCAGTTTCAAAGTCCACACCATTTTCTTATCGCTATGCTGCCACTATTTCCAATTCAACCGCAGGGGTGGCAAGTCGTATCTCTTAATATACATTTCTTTATCGCCTAAAAGAGTAGCACATGCACACCAGTCTTCCATTCTGGATTCCCCATGTCCTCTGGCTTTTCCAGCAGGGAACCACCGTCACTAGTTACTGCTATATTCGCAGAGAAATTCTCTCCATCTGCTATGTCCGTACCCAGCACCATCTACCACTGCCACACAACTGACACTTCATGACAGCCTACTGTCAGGCAACACAGAAACCACTGTTCTACATCAGGACAGATAAAGTAACTCTTCAAAAATAGTTGACTCGGGTTTCAGTCCTTAGTCTTTCCCAACAACGCTGTAGATTCACCTGTGAGCTAATTTCCAAGTAGCACCCATGTCGGTGAAAGCAGCTTTTACACCCTTCCGCACTGCCCTGAAGAGGGCCTACCAGATGCATCCTATCAACAACACACAAAACACCTGTTGTTTGGAACTCCAACAACCGTGTTTTCCCAACTCTAACAACAGGTGCTCAAACTTCCCAATCACAGCCAAACAGGATTTTAAAAAGATGTACCACTAAATAATCCCACTTTTTTCTTATGAATCTGTCTTAGCTTAAATTTAAAAAGCCATTAGTACTCGTCCTGAACTATTTCTAACATTTACATACAATAATGTGGCATTATGTCTATAATAATTATGTATATAGTATTGTGCAAATTTGGCTTTGTGGTGAAACCTATTTGGCATGCTCCATTTATATCCACTGTCTACAGATTTAATTCTCTCCCCACTGTCAGAGATCATGGAAATATCATCCCGTTACACCAAGGATAACCTTTAAGCGCTGCCCCCACTGGTCCTTAAACCCTAATGTATTTCCATCTATCCACAGCCTCAAGACATGGAGTCACACTAAAGAAAAACTCAGAAGAACCTAGGAAGTGTCTCCAGCTCCCCCTGTTGGCTGATTTAGCAAATAAATGCACAGCCATAAGTCCCTGAGCTCTGTCAGACCAGCAGGACAGTATGCAATCTAGGATACATCCTAGAAGGTCAAGGAAGTCTCCATAAAATCTATGTATGTGTACTTTATCCTTTAAGACAAAAATAACAACTATATTTCAGATTACCTGAATCACAAGTACAAATTTCAAGGCCTAACATGTGCTTGGTTTGTGATGAACTCACTGGCTCCAGGCGGTGCACTGCTGCAGACCCACAGATAACAAGGAATGATAATTTTTACTATGTAAAGGGCACCCGATGGAGGTAGACTATGCAATCAAGGGAAAAAAAATTAGAAAATTGTGAAGGTGTAGTTGACAGCATTGTGGGACCACAGAGGCTAGCTGCCTAACCCCATTCCTGCAGTTAAGAACAGCTTTGGTTTCAGTAAAATACTTGCCGTTTAAATGGAATGTTTCACTTGCTTTTATTTTTGAGACAGGGTCTCACTTATGTAGCCCTAGTTGGCCTGAAACTTGCTATGTAGATCAGACTGACCGCAAACTCACCAGGTCTGGTTGAACTCAAATGCTACAAATAAAACCAGCCATTGTGTTTACTTGAAGTTTTTTAACTTCAGTCTATAATAGAATTAACAAAATTTGTTTACAGCTGAAGATTAGCCCCTCTCAGGTGAACCAAACCAACCACTCTAACTGTGTGAAAGGGGAAAGTCTGACAAGTCCTTCACCCCTGTGGGGTCTCCTCTTTGACACTTGCACACTTTTCCACTTCACACTGCAGGGGCAGCAAGACAAAGACGCAGGAGAGCCAGACTACGCTTCCTGCAAACGTAGGGCTTCAGAAAAAATTCACTTTTTTTTTCTTGTCTTTTTCCCCCACGAATCCCAAGTTTCCCCAATGCTATAAGGCCTCAGGCTTGGAAAATATGGTGTCATGTTGGGCTTAACTGAGGCATTGAGGTCAAAAGTCTGTTTTATTCTGGCCATAGGCTATATGGGCACACAAGATGCTACAAGCTCAAAAGGGCTAGAGAGGGACTGAAGGGATGGCCGAGTGTGCCAGCGCTTACCGTGAAAGCAAGAAGAGCGAGAATTGCCTGCATCCAGGTGAAAGTCAACTATGGCCACAGACATCTGTATGTGCATACAGGGGAGCAGAGACTGGCAGATTCTGGAAGCTTGTTTATCAACATCACAGTCAGCATGTACACGCACGCACGCACGCACGCACGCACGTACAGGAGAAAAGGCACAAACTATAGTGGAGACACTATGCATATTGTTGTAGGGAAAGCCTCAGGATACTGGTAAATCAGTGACTCAGGGTCAGCCTCCCTATCAGTTTTACACATAAAATGAAATTTATAATTAATCACTTTACTTAACTAACATTATAGAAAACCCAGAGTAAGACAAATGGAAAAGAAAATCAATAACAATACTATAGCACCATGTCAACTCTGAATGCGCTGAGAAACAAGAACCTAGCTGACAAGAAAAGTCAGTCCTTTGCACACCATGAAACAACCAATCGGAAATGGGCTCAGTCACTCAAGACTTCCCAGACAACACTGATTAACAAGGAAACAGGTCCTTAAAGAACCACAAAGGTAAACTGGGCAGATGTCCCATCTCTCATTATCGAACCCCAAGCTGAACTTTGCAGACATTAAAACTTGTAGATAGTCTGTTATTTGAAGACTATTTTTTTTTCCTCTTGCTTTTCAATGAAATAAAAGACTCCCTGAGGATCGCACTGCTTCTAAAAAGGAACACCTGTCTTCCACCTCATCAAGGACCCGGGAGAACCAACGCAGATGCCGAGGAACTAACACTGAAGAGCACTGAAGCCAGTGACGCTCTTCTGAATCCAGCACGGAGCCTGAGTATTTGCTTTTACAACTGTGCGCAACTAGGGAAGTCGGACAAGCTATGGAATAAATGTAAATTAAGCAATAAACACCCACCTTTCAAAAATATGTGCTATTGGAATTTCAAATAATTTACGGTAGCCTCAGCTTCCTTTTTAAACGTGATTTTTGTTTTATGTATTTGAGTGTTTGCCTACATGTATGTGTAATCATGTGTGTGCCTAGTGCCTGTAGAGTCCAGACATTGGATCCCTTGGAACTGGATTGATACTCAACTATGAACCACAATGTGGGTACTGGGAACTGAAGCAGGTTCTTTGGAAGTGCTCTTAATCACTGAGCCATCTCTTCAGCCCTTCAGGTTTTCCTTTATCTCAGAAGCCAGTCAGCATGTAAAGTATGTGAGAACCTGGGACCTGAGGCCAGGCGAGAAGCTGAAGCTGAGCATTTACTTACTATGTAGTCCTCATCTTCATCCTTAGGGCCAGGGCTGTAGTAGACCCTGTATGCTCTGGCCACTCCATCAATCTCTTCTTTTGTGCCAGTCAAACCAACCAATTTGGGAGAAAATTCTAGATATAAACATAAGAAAGACAGTGAAAATGAAAGACAAGAAATATAACAATCTTTATTTAAAATAAAACCAAAATAACAGAAAAATATACATAAATAAAAACCCTAATGAATAAAAACACTGTAAAGCAGCTTTGGTGCCACTTTGTTCCTGAGTCACCAAACATTTCTGCATGATTTAAAGAAAAACAGACCCAGAGAAGAAATGAAAATTCTCCCATGATAGATGTTGGATCTTTAGTGACTACAATAAAGATCTAGAGGAAACATATTCTAGTTACTTAGATTATGTTTTAAATTGACTTAGTTACAAACACATCTAAGTGAGGATTCCTGAAGTACTTCAGGCTTTTCACTGGATCAGATGGAAAGATACTTAGTTCAAGAGGCTGGTAAGATGGCTCAGTGGGTATGAGAGGTTTGTGTAGTGGTTTGAAAGATTTTGGTCCCCAAGAGAGTCGCACTATTAGGTGTGGCCTTGATGGAGCAGGTATGATCTTATTGGAGGAAGTATGTCACTATGGAGGTGGGCTCTGAGGTCTCACATATGTTCATGATACCATCCAGTGTCTCCTGCTGCCTGTGACTCTCAGCTCCTGCTGCAGGTCTGCATGTTGTCCTGTCACATCACGATGACAATGGACTATATCTCTGCAAATGTAAGTCAGTCACCCAATTAAGCAAAACACACCTTTCACATAAGCTGAGATGGCTTCTTTTGTGTCCCTTTCTGGGTCAATGGTGATGAAAAGTGGAGTTAAATTCGGCAGGGACGGAATACTGTCTGAAAGAAAGTTTCAATTAGTCCAATAGTCACCATAAGGGAAGAGACAGAGAGAGACGGACAGACAGAGAGAGAGAGAGACAGAGACAGACACAGAGAGAGAGACAGAGAGAGACAGACAGAGAGAGAGACAGAGACAGAGACCCAGCAACACTAGAGACAGTGGAGCAGCAGCAAAATGTCAGGGGAGAACAGGACAGATTAGACTCTCTGGAGTGGAGGAGGAGTTTCTGCCTGTGATGGCACCAGTCAGCCGTTCCACCAAACACCCCTGCTGATACATAACGGCTGCTACCCCAGATTACGTCTGGTAGCCATCTCACTTCCTAATGCAGTCCAATCCCTGCAGCTTTTCCTACCGTAGCTCAGGGACGAGGTTATCAATAAAGACTGAATACACCAAAACAATTTAAAGAGGCATGCTTCCTTCTAATTGCTTTTAATGGACACAAATAAAACATAACCTGCCACTCCAGACTTCCTAATCTAATAACTATCAATGTCACTGGGGAAGCACAATGAGAATGTTCCAATAAAAGGAGATAGTGGCACAATGACATTTTGAAGTGACCTGACATTTGGCACCCAAAAAAGCCTCCTTAGGAAGAGAGCAGGGTCCTGGAATCACAGCATCTAGCTGAACATGGAAACTTTATGTTCTTACAGACCAAATAGTTACAACACCCTGTCTGACACACTACAGGAGGTGAGAAACAGTACCGTTCAACAGTGCAGTTAGGACTGTGTTCTTACCTATTTCATCTACAACTTGAATCATTTTTTCTAGTTCTTCTGGACAGATATCAGGGCAATGAGTGAAGCCAAAATAAATCAATACCCACTGGCCCAGGTAGTCCTTGTCAGTCTTGGGCTCGCCATCATGAGTTGTGAGGGAAAAGGGTCCTCCTAGTAAAGGCTTTCCAATGCTGCGATGTCGTTGCTTCTCCAGCTCTTAAAGAGATACACCAAACAAGTCATTGTAACCAGAGTCACTGAAACATCTGACAAAGTTAGCATAACACTAGTAACAGTATGTGGGTGGAGTGGGAGGTAGAAAATAAATATATCAGCTTTCAAGACACCAACAAAAATATTGTCAGAAAAACAAGCATAAAATAAGAAAATTAAATGCTGTAACACATAGTAAGCACTGGAATGAGTGGTAAAAAAGTGTTCTCCTAGAACAACCCAGCACTAAGATGTTCAGCGTGGGGGTGAGGGCGCCTGGAGGCTGGGTGTGCTAGAGGCAGCTTCAACAGAAAGGGAATGTTGATGGGACCTTAGTTTTGTATAGAAAATTCAATAAACAAAGCAAATAAACAGGAATAAGTGTTACTAATGGAAAGCCGGAACAATGGGCGGGAAAAAAATGGAATGCTCTCTGTAGTATTAAGACAATCAGAGGTACTGGTATGAGTTAATGGTTTCCATATACAGGGATCCTCCAACAAAAAGGAAAAAGTTATTTTTGTTGTTGAGAAATGCTGAAATAAGCTGAAACAAATAAAGTTCAAGGAGAGCCAGTGGCAGAAGGAAAACCCAAGGATGACTGAAAACAGGATCCTGTGTGAACAGCAAGCTCGTTTCCAGTTTCATTTCTGATACTGTGATAAAATAGTCAAAAACAAACTCAGGGCCGGGAGGTGGTGGTACCCGCCTTTAATCCCAGCAACTCTGAGTTGGAGGCCAGCCTGGTCTACAAGAACGCGTTCCAGAATAGTCAGGGCTACACAGTGAGACGCTGACTCAAAACAAAACTAAAGAAACTCGGATGAGAAGGGGTTTATCTAACAATTCCTGGTATAACCCATGTGTGGGGAAGTCCGAGTGGGAGGCGCATGCAGCAACTAGTAAATTATACCCACAGTCTAGAGGAGAGAGATAGAAACTATGCATGCATACTTTAGCTAGCTTTCTATATTCTTACTAAGTACAGGGCCCCAAACCAGGAAATGGGGCTGCCTGCCACTTTCAGGCTGGGTTTTTCCCCAAAGTCCATTAGGACAATCAAGAAAATTCCCAAGGTGATATATGTTCACAGGCCAACTGCTAAAATTCTAATGCCTCTGCATTCTCACTCCCGTATTCTAACATTTCTCTTTATTAACAGCATCAAGAAACTCTAAATAACTCATTTAAACAATATTTATCCAAATTTTTAAACCAAATCTCAAAGTCTTAGAATATCCAGTAAAATATAAAGTTTGTTTTCTTTTAATAATCCTGTCAACATTTCGAGATGGCATTTCCTAGTAGTTCCTGGCTTTCCCTCCATCACAGGCAGCCTGTTCCTGTCCACTGCTGCCGCCCTAACTGGTCTGCATTACCTACTCTCCATGCCTGACCTCTAGGAAGTCTTCTCAGATACCAATGTTAAAGGCCCTCACATACCCTGCCCTGCCCTCCAGCCTGGAAGAATGCCATCCAGTGAAAGCTTTGGTTTCTGTGTCTGCCTCCTTGTCAACTGCATTCCAACCGCTGGGCATCTCAGTCATCTTTGCACCCACCCTCGGGACTTCCAACTGCCCACATCCAACCTATTTACAGTTGTCTTCCCAAAGATTAAGCAGCGTCATTTTGGATTCCATCCTTGAAAAGTTAAAGACAACGATGGAAAAATATGCAAAACTAAATGCTGCAGTCTGGTTAATTATATCAATTTTAATTTTTTAGTTGTCCATGACCATATAAAATGTCAACAATGGGAGAGGGGTTGGATAAAAGCTATATGGAGACTTTTCTTTGCCATCTTCACAACATCCTAAATCAGTAAATCTAAAATTATTTTTAAATTAAAAAAAGTAAAAACAGGGCAGGGCAACAGCTCAGTGGATAAAAGTGCTTGATATAAAAACCTGACTACTTAGGCTCAATCCCAGGAACCCACCATGAAGTAAAGAAGACACTAGCCAGGCAGTGGTGATTCATGCTTTTAATCCTGGCACTCAGGGGGCAGAGACAGGCAGATCTCTGAGTTTGAGGTCATCCTGGTCTACAGAACTAGTTCCAGGACAGCTAGGGCTGTTACACAGAGAAACCTTGTCTTGGAAAAGAAAAAAAAGAATACACTAGAACCAACTCCCAAAAGTTGTCTTCTGGCTTTCGCCATGGCATGCTTGCACCTGAACTCACACACACACAGGTATAAACAAACAAAATAAAAAGTTCAAAAACAAAAAAAGATGGTCCAAAAGAATGACTACTTACGTTCTATCTTTTCTTTCTTGAAGTATTTCATTCCAGCCAATAAAGATCCTCCAATGGCAAAAGTCAACGCTAGAGACTTCCAAGAAACGGGCTACTGGGGCAGAGAGTTGAACCAAATAAACAAGTAAGATGCAAACTTCTAACCATGCTTTACCTATTACAAAGTTTTCATAGCACGTATATACACACAAACCATTATCACACATGTTCAATGTTTTAGGCTACTTTGGGATACATCCTGAAAGTTTCTGTGAATACAGTAACATCTACTACAAAAGCACTCATTTCCAGGGCAAAGTTAGTTACCCAAGCTAATTTAAAAACAATGTAAGGGTTGAAGACGGAGCTCAATTAACTGGTAGAGTGCTTGTTTGACAAGTACCAAACCCCTGGGTTCCATGCCAGGCACTGAGTAAAACCGGGTGTGGTGATGCACACCTGTAATCTTAACGCGCTGGGAGGGGAAGGCAGGAGGATCAAGCTCAAAGGCATTCTTGGTGAAATATCAAGTTCTACGCCAACCTGAGATATGAGAGACCTGGTCTCAACAAACAGCGCAAAGTCCGTAACTGATTACTATTGGCTCAAGCTGCTACTGTACTCTTTAAAACCTAAAATGTTTGCTACCTGTGCCTAAGATTTGCCCTGCTCCCCAAGTCCACATTTCTTACAAGCACGAGCAAGGCAGAGGCTCTGAATTTGAGTCACAACTAGAACAAGAGGAAGAAAAAAAAAAAAAAACAGGAGAGGAAGGGAGGAAAAAAGGAGGAGGAGGAATACCCAAACGCAGCAGAGGCCCACATTTTTGCTTCAATTTCAACTTACACAATGAAGCACTGAAGGGGGAATTCAATTCAGTGAGATTATAAAAGTGCTCTGAATTTTGAATCATGATAAAGTTGAGATCCTTAAAACCTAGAATTGATTTTTTTTTTTTTTCTGGAGCAAAAGCCCGGGTTGTGACGGCGCGGAGGGTGAGTGAATTTCTCAAGTTCTGTCGAGGCAGGGACTACTGGCTGACTAGCAACCAGTTCTGTCAAGGCTAGGATTACCGGCGGACCAGGAAGCAAAGTGACTCCATGGCCCTTTCAGGGCACGCCAGGGAGTTCTGAGGTTGGTGACCTAGCCGGACCCGGAGATACCGGGCTGCAGAGAGTGGTGAGTCCGGAAGGCTCCATGTAAACACTCACCCCGGGCTTCATGCGGCGCGACCCGGCTTGGCCGCCCTTGGGCTCCGGCCCTTTGGCCCCTGGCGGTGGCGGCGCGGCGCTGAAAGCCCGGATCCCCAGGCGGCAGCGCGCCTCTCGGGGGCACAGACTCCCCACCGGACCCCAAAGCCCATGGCCGTGAGGAAACAGACGCCAGAGCTGGCGACACTGCGGTCGCATCACCGTACAGCAAGCCCGCATCAACGCCGCCATGAGTTTAGGAGACCCCGCCTCCTTTGGGCCGCCCCTTTATTTCCGCAGGAGCTTCCGCTTCCGCCGGAAGCCGGGTGAGGCTGCTCTTTCCTCTCGGCTCGGTGGTGATGCAGTTTACCCGCGGGTTGTCAAGGAGTCGGTGTTTGCACAGCTGCCAGCGGTAGGTGCTTCTCTGGCTGGAAACGGGTGGTGCGGGCTGTAGGCGGCGGCGTACCCTGGGCGGGAGCGCTTCTGGGTCCTGAGCTGAGCCTGGCGGGCTGGAACAACTAAACATCCTTGGACATGACGATGGGACAAGGTGGCACCGGGTCTCCTAGCGGGGTTCGCTCCTCTAGCTGCAAGAGACTGGGGATCCCCTCCTCTTGCTCAGTCAAAATACGGGCTAAGTAGAAGAGCAAAGTCTCGGACCCCACAATTAGAAATCGTCTCGTGACATTTGAAGTAATCCATGACTTAGGAAAAAAAATACTAATAAGACTTTGGGTGCCTAGGGTGGTGAGAAGACTTAAGACCCATGTGCCCGCGCTTGTAACTACCGTACGAGCCGCCTGAGAGCAAGGCACTGCAAAAGTGTGTGCTGTGTCATACCACATCCTTCATTTATCCACTGGATCGTTTCGGTTTCGTCCTTTCTCATAAAGATCTCGCCACTCCCAACCCCCCACCCCCGATTTTAAAAGTTTGTTGAAGGTTTCCTCATCTGGGACTGCTTAGTTAGTTGGCTACAGCTAAATACTTATTTTTCGTTTCTTGAGAAATTTTAACTCGTATTCCGCTTATTTGCTTGTTGTTATTTGCTGTGCCTGTGCTGAGCAGTTACGGGCTCTTCTTTCTGTCTCAGTGCCAGCAACCTTTGCCCCTCCCTCCCTCCCTTCCCACCCTGCCTTTGTGGTTGCTTGGGGTTTGTAAAGCAACAGCCCCTACCCTTTAATAAAAGCTTTTTTTTTTTCAACCCCAGTGAGACCCCATCATTGCTTCGGTGGTTGTTGCATTAAAGCGTGATACTGTTTATCTCAATGTTTGGACCGTCTGACCTATTGTGCTGCTCTCCAACACAGCAATTACTGTTGTAGTTTAATGGGATTTGTTTCTTCTCTAGTTGAGTTGATCTGGAATCTTCTGAAATTTATGCTCAACGCTAGTAGTTTTTGTTGTTGTTGTTGTTGTTGTTGTTGTTTAAAGAAATCATTGTTGAAGTTTATGGAGAGGTTTTTCAAATTTAAAGAATAGCGGTTAATAGAAAGTGGTTAATGGTTAAGAGGAGAGTACACACCCAGAAGCATGGGTGCGGGCCTCTTAGGAGAGTCACACTAATTGTCTTTATAACATATAAGTGTGTGTGTGTGTGTGCGTGTGTATGATTTGGATGGCTTCTGAAGGTATATCTCAAAAGACTGTCTAACATTTTCATTTTCCTGGGAAATGAGATTATAGACTGGCTCTAGGGGTGCACTACATAGAATTACACAAAGGCCGTGGATCGTGTTTAGTGCAAATAAAGTTTATAGTCTTGTTTGTAAAATTTCCAGAAACTGTAGCTTTGTGTCTGGGAAAAGAGCGGGACCATACTCCAAGGTGATGTGTGCTTAGGCCTTAAGCATAGCGCATTGCTGTCTTAACATTATTTGAAATCTCTATATAAAGGGAATATTGTCCCTTTGTAGGTGACCTTCACAGCAAACACTATTAATAATGGGAAAATCCTGACTCTCAGCTGACAAGGGACTCCAACCCAATTCCTTTCTGTGTCTCCTACCTCACTTCCCCTCTGAGACTTTGATCCCTTGATTTTAAGAGTTAATTGTAGTTGTAGTTGGTGTTGGTTGTATAACTTATTTGCTGGACAGGGATATACCCTGCCTATCCAGCCATCAGCTGTCTCAAGCTGTCTCATCTGTATGGGTTGAGAGAGAATCTGAGCATGCAAGATCATCATTCCATGGGAATGTAGATTAGAGGATGTCATTACTTGCCACATCTAACCACGGAAACAATAAAGAATGTTACACCTGGTCCTAAAATTAGCACTGAAGTAACCAGGCCTTTAACCACGTGGTACCTGAGACCTGTGATGCTAATGAATCATTAAAACTTGCCACAAAACCCTACAGTGATTTAATTGTGGTGTATAAATCTTGGATGATTGAGGATACATGTCCTGGTTGTTGTTATATATACCCAGCACTTTAATGGTGGCGCAAGTTCTCCTTGTGCTATTGATAGACTACCAGGGGCCATCAGTGTGACTGTCCTCATCTTACACTTTTGGGTTAAGAATTGGCAGAAGTATACACCTGATTATTACTGAGAGTATGGGAAAATACAAAGAACAATGCTAGAAAAGTTTTGAAAATGTGTGTGTGCATGTAAGTGTGGGTACCCAAAGAGGCCAGAGGTAACAGATCCCCTAGAGCTGGAGCTCCAGGTGGTTGTGAGCTACCTGACATGGGTGCTGGGAACTGAACTCATATCCTCTGCAAGGACAGTCTTCACTCTTTACTTTTTGAGCCATTGCTTCTGTCTATGGATTCTTAATTTTTTTAAAAGACTTATTTTATGTGGACGTGCCTATCTGTGTAGTGCCCTCCGATACCAGAAGAGGACTTTGGATCCCTTGGAGATAGAGTTGCAACAAGTTGTGAGTCACTCAGTATGGTTGCTGGGATCTGAACTGTTTCCCAGGAATGACCAGCAAACAAACTCAACTACTGAGCCATCTCTCCAGCCCCCCAAGAAATATTTTAATGGTTAAGATGATGACGTAGATAAGAGGGCAATAGTGTAAGGTTGTAGCTATTGGTTGTGTATTATCCCAACAGCACCCGAAAGGAAAACAGTGACGCAAATCGAGACACAGAGTGAGGTCTCAGCTCCTGATAGGTCTGTAGAATGGGGCTGAGCTTGGTTTTTAAGAAGGTAAGCATTTTTCTCTCTTGTCTGAAAAGAGCTCTCATGTCTTCTCATGCTTTGCAGATACAAGAGATCTTATCGTGGGGTGCTCTTGAAGCAACACTACATTATGGACTGTCCCTTAGCAGCTGCCAGGAAAGGCGGCAGCCCCAGTGGGGCAGGAGCAGGAAGCCTTGCTTCCTGCTGCTGCCTCTAGTGGTCTCAAGAGCACTCTCTTTAGAGTCCTGTGCTCCGGTGAGGCTAGGGTTCTCAGCTACAGAAAGGAGTTTCAGGATGAATCAGTATGATGCATATTTGGAGTTTATTACGAGATTTTATAGATTTTAGCCTGAGAGTTAATAGGAAAGAGGTGCTTAGGAGGAGAGCCACAGATCATGGGTGTGGAATTCTCAAGAGAGTGGTGAGTTGTTAAATTTCTACTCGGCATTTCAGCTCACTGTCGGTCAAAGCTCATTTTTCCCCTCCATTTTATTTATTTACCAAAATATCTTTATCTATTGGATACGACACTGTATTTTAATTGTAACCAGCTGTTGAATGAATCACAGGTATTACCTCTAAGCTGGACTCTATAGAGCCCTGGCAAAAGTAGCTTGTTGTATAGCGTAAATCTGGAACTTTTATTATTAACAAAAACCACCACGGAATCAGATGGGTTTACTTACAATTTAGGAACTTCTCTTGAAAGAGACGGGGCGTGCATAGTACCATTTGATGCCTGTTTTATCATTAGTTGACGAGGCTACTTAAATTGTGTGCTGGCTGGGACAGTGGGCTGGCCTAAGTGGGATGAGCTAAACTGGAAGTTTTCTCAACTTGCTGGCACTGTAGCATGGCTGCTTCATCGTAGGTCCAGACTCTTGTGCCTAATCACTGTTAGGGTCCGAGAAAAGCCCCCAAAGAAGACCAACAACCACGTATGCAATAACAAGAGTGCTTTATTGATTCCAATGTTGGGGTGGCAAAAGAATGACCCCCAAAGTGACCTACAAGCTCCTTTAAATGGAGTTAGGGGAATTCCAAAGAGGAGGGATTAATCTGGGTTGATTGGTGAAGGAAAGATTAATATAGAGGTTTATTGGTGGAAGGTCCTAGTGGTTAGGGACCTTCCAGCAGCAGGGTAGGGAAAGCTATTGTTAGCCTGGGAGCATCTCCTGAGCCAGCAAAAGGACTTTGGGGGCCTGCTGAGCTAGCACAAGGGCTTGCGGGAGTGCTTGCTAATGGTCACCCATAAGTTGTGGTTTTCATGAGACCTGCTTGCTCAGCTCTGTCCCACCCTAGTGAAGTGAAACTCAGGTCTGGGCTCTGTCAGGACTGTGGTCGGCTGCCCCTCCCCTTCCAGCCTTCTCAGTCCCAAGCATGCCCTGCCTCACACTTTATCTTATTGACACTAACATTGTGAAATACTTTTTTTTGAGTGTTGTGTGGGTGTTTTGTGTAGATGGGGATTGCGAAAAAGTTCCTGTCAATTTGTTCCTTATTCTCCATTTCCCCACTGGAGATGGATTTGAGTTTCTGGTCTCTGTCCACAAGCCCTCTTGCATCTATTTCCCTGAACCATGAAGCACAGCCCAGAATTAGCCAAGTAATTTCTCTCCATGCGTGGTTCTTCTTGCCCACCCTTACTCACTGTGATCCTAACCGTCTGCCCATGAATGTAGCCTGGCCCTTCCACCTGGACTCTTAGCTTTCCCTTAAGAGGTCACAGGTGGAGCAGAGACGCTCATGGGGATAAGAGACAGGTTCCCAGGCCTTCACTCATTACTAGCTACCCAGGGAAAGTAGTCCTGATTTTGTTAGTAGTGTGTGACACCCCGCCCCCATCTCCCTTATTCCCCTTCTTCCCATTCTGTCACAAGTTAAAAAACAACAGCGGGTGCACGGTCATACAATGGCATCTCTAGAGATGACTGGTCATTGATCTGTGTCTTAAACAAGAAAAGGATCTCTGAAGATACATAAGACACAGAGTTTTGCAAATGCCATCATCATTTTCACTGGAATCTGAAGTTTCTGTTGGTTTCAGGGCTACTGATAAAACCAGGAGACAGAAACTGGTGGAAGGAAATTGGCTCACGAGGGGTGAGAGGGTGGGCAGTTAGATGCCAAAGCCTTTAAGAGATACAAGCAGCTGCACCAAGATAATGTGCAATTATCCCCTGGACCGTGCAACCTTTTTCTTTGAAAGTCAGAGCTGACCCAAGACTTGCGGGGAACTGGCACTTTTATTTCCTTTTTAGAGGCTCTGTTTTTCTGCCCATCAGCTCACGTGAGTTGAGGAGAGAGGCTGCTGATAGAAACGCCCTTAGAACTCAGAGTGGCAGGTGAGAGGGGGTGGGTCTGTAGAAGACGAGCAGAAGTAATCGCTTGTTCTGCTTACATTACACATCAAGGCAGCTCCAAAGGGAAGACGAGCTCACTCTGTTAAATAGTTCCCAAAAAGAATGCTAAGTTTCAGGTCCAGTACATCGTGAGTAGAAGGAACTGCCAGACCCCGCACCTCTCAGTCCAATAAAATTTGCTTCTCCTGTCCATAGGCTTATCCTCATCCTTTCTCCTTTCAGGTATATCTTTTGCCTGGTGTCCCCCCCCCCCACACACACACATAACTTCTGTTATTATTGAGGTCGAAGATCCCTTGTGTCCAGTATCACCAGTCTGATTTTTTGTGTTTTCTGTTTATTCAAGATGATTTAGTTAATAACACTGTATATTGCCTCCCTTTCATTGAGCTCAGGTATATTTGTTCAAGGCTGGCTTTGAAATCATGATCCTCCTGCCTTGGCCTCCAGAATCCAGGGCTTTCAGGCATTCATCATGGGAGCTGGTCCTTGCCTTACTTATGAAGGTCGAGGACAACTTGGGGCCTGGAGTTCACTTTTTTCACCATGTGGGTCTTAGGAATTGAGCTCAGCTCATTAGCCTTGGCATTTAGCAGTACCTTTACCCAGTGAGCCATCCAGTGCCAGCAGTCTCAGAGTAGGAGAGCCCCTCGTGCTCCTCCCGGCTGAGTCTGGCCCCTGTGCTAAGAATGGAGCAGGAGCCTCTGGTAGGAGTCCACTTAAGTGGGATTAGATAGGAAATTCGGAACTAGGTGGAACAGGTGGCTGGCGACCAGGAGTCAGAAGGGTTTTAGTCAGAGAGTTTTTAGAAGGTCTTAATCAGTTCAGACAGAAATATAGTGGTTTATCTTTCATAGTAAGAACAGTTGATAATTTAGCACCTTGACCTTCTATTTTTGTCATAATCCTTAGTATTCTTTGTTCTTTTAGAGTTACATATTATGCTTATAAATAACCTAATGAGATTCTTTTCCTCAATTTAAATGGAGACTATGTGTGGAATGAAAAGATTTGCTTTCTGTTCTGGTTCAGGTATGGGGGTTGATGCTAAGATTAGGAAAACTGGTTCAAATTAGAATCAGCTGTTGAAGCGGGGCCTGCTGCTCATGGAAAGGACTTGTGCTTACACTGATTTCGTAGTGTTTGTATTTTTATTTATGTATTTCTATATATTTACACTCATATATATTTGAGAGGCCATAAGAGGATACCAGCTCCTTCGTAACTGGAGTTACAGGTTGTGTGAGCTTTCTGACATGGGTGCCTGCAATTCTGGTAGCTGCAGGAAGCTCTCTAAACCACTGGGTATTTATCTCTCCAGCCCCTGCCTTGGCTTTTTTAAACTCAAAATTATTCTTCTTGGTATTAGTTACTTCTCTGTTGTAACTTTTTTTAAAGTGGTCAAATAATAACCTATAGAAGAGTTTATTTTGGCTTATAGTTCAGAGGGATCAGAATCTTTTTTATCCGGGCAAGGTAGCACATGCCTTTAGTGCTAGTACTCTGAATGTAGAGGCAGATGAATCTGTATGAGTTTTAGGCCAGCCTGATCTACACAAAGAGTTCTAGGATAGCCAGGGCTACCTATCTCCAACACCTCCTTCCTCCACCCCATGAGTATGTTGTAGCAGGCATGGTGGCACAGCAGAAAACTGAAAGATCACATGTTCAAAGGCAGCATGAACCAGAGATTTAACTTTAAACTCTGAAAGCCCATCCTCGGTGGCTTACTTATGCCAACAAGGCTGCACCTCCCCATAATGCCTCCAACTGGGGGCAGTACACCAAATTCCCAAGCCTCTGGGGCCATTCCTCCTTAAACCACCTCCTCTTTTCATATCACTGTCTTTCCTTATACTCCAGACACAGAAAAGGGAGAGACGAGACTGATTCTCAGGCTGCTCATCAACAAAGAGAAAAGACTCGGCCTGCTTGAGTATCCCAGAGTGGAGGTGTGCTCTGGAAGTGGAGTGGATGTGCGTGCATGTCATGGGGCAGTGTGACGGCTGGGTTCTGGGGGAATTGTTTGACTCGGGAGAGGATGTGTCCTCATATTTTAAATGGGTGGGAGGTGAGAAATGGTTCTAGATTTGAATTTGGCTGTTATAGTTGGAATTCCTGATGGTCGATATGATAGTGCCCTTCTGTAAGTTGTTAGCCTTCTGAGCGACAGAGGTTATCATCTTTTTATGGATGAGAACTGAAGCATTTTAGAGCTAAGACTTTGGCCTCGAGAGCCTGCATACTTGTCTGTCTTGCTGTTTAGTCAGTTAACCGGTTTTGTTGTTTTCTTCTGTCCATTGGAAAGCTGCAGTATTTTAACTTGAATATCTTCCCCCTCTTGGTAGCTTACTTAGAAGCCTGCTTGGAGGTAATGGCTGAGAAGCTGGACCCCGATGACCTGGCCGATGGTTCAGAGCCACTTTTTTCTTTTGGAGTTATAGCAGATATTCAATATGCTGATTTAGAAGATGGATTCAATTATCAAAGAAGCAGGCGGAGGTACTACAGACACAGTCTTGTTCACTTACAGGGTGCCATTGAAGACTGGAATAAAGAAAGCATCATGCCCTGCTGTGTCCTCCAGCTTGGAGACATCATCGATGGCTACAATGCACAGTATAAAGTATCGGAAAAGTCTCTAGAAGTTGTCATGAACACATTCAAATTACTTAAAGCCCCAGTTCACCACACATGGGGAAACCATGAATTCTATAACTTCAGTAGAGACTTCTTAACAAACTCCAAACTTAACAGCAAGTTTCTAGAAGACCGAATTGTGCAGCATCCTGAGACCATGCCATCAGAGAACTATTATGCTTATCACTTTGTACCGTTCCCTAAATTCCGGTTCATTTTACTTGATGCTTATGACCTGAGTGTCTTGGGCATAGATCAGTCTTCTCCAAAATATGAGCAGTGTATGAAGATGCTGAGGGAACACAACCCAAATGTGGAGTTAAATAGTCCCCAAGGTGAATTATTGCTTTGAACTGAGAATCTAATACATTGTCTTTAAATTCTTCAGCTACCTTTTATTCAGCAGGAAGATGGATGATTAAGGTAAAAGTTTATTGTCGCCATTGTTCAGGGTCAGGATTCTTACAAGCTTGATGTCACATAAATTGGTGTTATAATAAGTAACTCAAACTTCAGACATTGAGCAGATATTTGAGTGCCTGTTCTGGAATAAGATAGATAGATAGATAGATAGATAGATAGATAGATAGATAGATAGATAGATAGATAGATCCATAGCAGTATGTAGGTAAGACAGAAAATAAATGTATTTCAATACCTAAAATAATCAACTTACGAGGAGGAAAGTCTGTCTTGGTTTATAGGTTTGGGGGCGGGGGGTTAGTCCATAATCCCTTGACGTGGTTGCATTTGGGCTGTGCTGAAGCAGCGTGTTAGGACAGGGAATACAAACTAGAGCAAGCTGCTTACTTATAGCCAGGAAGCAGAGTGGGAAAAGAGGGCCTGAGCTCATAGTGACTTGACTTCCCTTACTAGCTACTGCCTCTAAAAGATGCTACCACCTCCTAATAGCACCACAGTTGGTGACCAAGTCTTCAACACAGGAGCCACTTTGAGCATTTCAGACCCAAACTATAGCAGTAAATGAAACAAAAGCGAGGTTGTCCGCCCGTGGTCACTGTGCCGAGCAAACAGTCTGTTAGAGCGGAGAACAGGGCTGCTGTAGAGTAGGTGAGCAGAAGGCCCTGGACTCAGGTATCACACTGTTGTCTAGATGACAGCATTTACACTTGGAAAAAGTTGGGTAGGAAACTGGCAGGCACAGGGAGACACAAATGCAGGGGCACAGGGTTGCATAAGACTTTGACATTATTTAGAAGCACAGGATCCACTAGGGTGAAGGTGACAAGTACAAGACTATGTAGTGGGGCCCAGTAGACACAGAAAGAAAGGAAGAGAGGGTTGTATTTTCAGTGTCGTGAAAAGCCAGTGAAGTAAGCAGGGGAGGCCAAGATGAGAATTCACATCGCTGTATTTATGTATTGCTCTACATTCTGAAGATGGTGATCAGAAGAACATGTTCTTTATGTTACTCAAACTTGAATGTCCAAATGAGGGAGGAAATGACATGCGATGGGTCTAATTTGCTGAATTCATTCAGGACTTTCTGAGCCCCAGTATGTCCAGTTTAATGGAGGATTCAGCCAAGAACAGCTGAACTGGTTGAATGAAGTTCTTACGTTCTCTGACCTGAACGAGGAAAAGGTGGTGATCGTGAGTAAGTATGTAAATTGTTTCTTTGGTTACAGTGGCATTTTAGAAACTGGGGAGATATCCATGAAAGAATAGTAATATTCCTGATGCTAATCAGTTTTCTCAGCAGCAGATTGGATCTGGCAGCCTTGATCTCCAGAGGTTCTTTAAAATCCCCTGCACTGTTTTTGTTCAGTGATGTTTTTATGTTACACAACCCCTGGGCAGCTCCTAAGCTGGTTTTTGTTTTTGTTTTTGTTTTGCTACATCGTTCTTTATATGTAACTTTCCTATTTATGGAAATCAGTGAGATTGGATTCCAGCACAGAATCTGGCTGACTCCTGGCTGCCTTTACAGATGCCCGGCACAGGATGGCCTGTGAATTCTGTAGGCCTCGGACATCATTTTTTATACAAATGTCTTCTACCTTATATCTGAACAAGCTACCCATCTGTTTGTTCTGTGTGCCGGAGATGTGGCTATAGGTTGTCCACTCCGTAGCTCAGTCTGGCTTTGAACTCATGATCCTCCTCCTGCAGTTTCCTAAGTGCTGAAATTATAGAGCACATTGCCACCTTGGTCTTCATGTGGATGAAGAAGCATCATACTTAGGTTTGGTTTTCCTGAATACTGTTTTCGGTCTTTTTTTCTTGATTTAATTGGCTCCTAATTTTTCTTTAACAGGCCATCTTCCCATTTACCCAGAGGCCTCTGACAGCGTGTGCCTGGCTTGGAACTACGAGGACGCCCTGTCAATCATATGGTCTCACAAATGTGTGGTGTGTTTCCTTGCCGGTCACACACATGACGGTGGTTACTCTGAGGACCCTTTTGGTGTGCACCACGTCAACCTTGAAGGAGTTATTGAAACAGCTCCAGATAGCCAGGCCTTCGGCACAGTTCACGTCTACCCTGACAAAATGCTTCTGAAAGGGAGAGGCAGAGTTCCAGACAGAGTTATGAACTACAGAAGGGAGTAGGCTTTGTGTTTGTAGTCTATTATCTTGCCTGTCTTTGTAGAAAGAGAATGCTGCTGTTTTGTATTTACTCGATTGCATAAAAAGTTAAATTCTCACTGGGGGCGGGGTGGTGGTGGTGCATGCCTTTAATCCCAGCACTTGGGAGGCAGAGGCAGGCAGATCTCTGAGTTTGAGGCCAGCCTGGTCTACAGAGTGAGTTCCAGGATAGCCAGGGCTATTAACACAGAGAAACCCTGTCTTGAAAACAAACAAACAAAAAAGGCTAGATTCTCAGTTCCTTTCTTAAGTATTCTGTTTGTGTACAAAGTGGATTTGTGGCTTTCAGTATGTGTGAGTGAAGATGAAATTCAGAAGTGTTGTTTTTAGATAATATATCCAAGCCCCAACAGCTAGACGTAAAGTAAACCAGGAAGGAGACTCATGGGTATATAGTCTGATAAGGGACTGTATACAGCCTAATTTGAATTTCTTCTTTTTGTGCAAGGAATATGTGCACTTGTGTTAACTCTAGAACTTCATACATGAAAGCCCAGGCAAGTTTGCCTTGCTTCCCCGCTGTGTGGACCATTTTAGTTTAGAACACCTATACTTAGATAAAGGTGACATTCCTGTTCTGTGAAGAAAAACTGAGAAGTTATTTCAGGTAAAAGCATGGTGCTTCCATCTCAGAAGGGCCTTCAGGGAAGTGCTAAGTGACACCAGGACCAAGTGCTGAGTGCTGGCTGGCCTGCTCTGTTTGAAATACCCAGTACTCTGTGGGACCACACTATATAAAATGGTTTATTTTTTACTTCTTCTCTAGACAGATGGAGCCCATTTAACTCCACTTTTGCTTGTATCAAAGCTTTATCTGCAGAAAGTCTTGACAGCAAACAGACCATTGATGAATAGAGTTTGATTCAAGGCTGAAGAATAGAAATACTAGTCAATGTAAGTACCTGTGAAGTGCTTACCGGAAAACAGCTACATTGTCTGTGAATGCACCAGTGAATTCTTGGCATAGGTGGTGACCACCACGTGTATTTGTTCTCAGGTCATCCTAAAGGTCAGGATTCTGAAACCATTTCATCAGGCTGCAAACAAAGTGTTTGTTGGTGTAGCCACATTTCAGTGGGATGCTCTGGGTAGAGTCCTCTTTCTTACCTCTTCCAGCCTCTTCAGGTGCACTTGGGCATTGCTTGACCCTCTGGGTAGTCTAAGCTCCTGTCCATGTCAGGATTCAGGATTCTTTTTTTTTCTTTTCTTTTTTCTTTCTTCCTTTTTTTTTTTTTGTTTGTTTGTTTGTTTGTTTGTTTTTTGAGACAGGGTTTCTCTGTAGCTTTGAAGCCTGTCCTAGAACTAGCTCTTGTAGACCAGGCTGGCCTCCAACTCACAGAGATCCACCTGCCTTTGCCTCCTGAGTGCTGAGATTAAAGGCGTGTGCCACCACCAGCCGGCTCCATGTCAGGATTCTTGATCTCATGTGCAAAGTTCATCTCCCAGTGTAAGGCCACAGGGATCGTGACTCTACCCAGCTGGCCACAGCATGACTTGTGTTCTGTGTCCACTGATGTCACCAGGATGGAAAGAGACATACAAACACAAGTACAAATGTGAGAAATTGCCCACCACATATAAAAGGATGAAAAATGTGGAAGAGAAACTTGAATTTAATTTAAAGAGATTAGGGATGACATGGGGAGAAAAAGGAAAGAAAAATTGTTTGGATGGGTGGGGAAGATGAGTGAGTGAGGGGTGGAGAGCTAAGGCCTAAGAGGAACTCTTAGTTCCTGAGCTGTGGGTGTGTGTCTAGAGAGCAAACTATGATGGGCAAGCATAGGAAAAGGGAGAAGACTGTGGGGCTCTGGGAAAACATTCTGAGAACTGGAATGTTAAATCTGCTATCAATTCTTAAATGTAGTAGAAAAATAGAGTGTAGTCTTTGCCCCTCCAAAGCACTGTGTGTACCAGTGGCTGCCATCTCAGTATCGTGACTGAAGCCAGAAAGTTCTTCCTCTGCCATTCAGACCGATGATAGGTCAAAACTAAGTATAACTAGCAGAAATCCAGAAATATCGAGGTACAGAGAAGATTCCAGGCCAAAGTTTGATGCCCAATATTGGTTATGGGAAGGACAAGAAAACAGCACTGCCCAGTGGATTTTGGAAGTCCTGGTCTGGAAGAACCCCTGATTAACAGCAAGTCTCCCTGTGCTGAGATCATTCAGTCTTGCCTCCAAGAACTGCAAAAACTCTCACGGAGAGAGCAGTGTAACTAGTCAACAAAGTCACCGAAGCCCAAGAGCAGGTTGCACAACACAGAAAATGGACCGACAGTTCCCATACACATCTTATTTATACAGAAATAAAACCATAAATAATGAAGAGAAAGTTTAGCCTCCATGTTGGCTAGCCTTAACTACAATGACCTGCCTAAAAATAAATAAAAACTATTCCATGGATAAGGACCAAAGACAAGTCAGACCAAAAGTAGGAGGCATAGATACTGGGAATGGCCCGAGTCTTTAGAAACCTCAAATCTCATCCCTAGTGACTGCTTCCTCCAGCCAGCCATGCCACACGTTCTAGCCTGCCCAAAAAGGGCTGCCACCTGGGGACCATCCAGGCATATGGGGGCCATTCTCATCCAAACCACTCATCTGGTTATGGAGTTTCATTCCAGCCTAGATAAACTAGGCTAATTAAATAATCTAACATACTCAAATAGTCACACTTTAAAAAGTAAATACAATATATTTTATTTAGCTTAATTTATCTCAAAATTATTTTTCAGCATATAATCAGTATAAAATACAATCTGTGTTTATGTCTCTAAACTTTATTGTTTTGTACTGGAGCACAGTCTCCTGACTCTAAACTGTTCCAAATACTTCATGCATGCGCACATACGGACGTCATTCCAAGCACACAACTTTTTCTGCCAATTGAGTACCTGCTTCTAAAAGTACAAAGTTATGAATTTACTTCTTTGGTCACCCTGCCCACAAGCCAAGTGCTCAGTAACATGTGGCTGCTCTGGATGGTGTCACCCTACAGTGCTCTCAGTATAGTCCCATCAATATTCATTAAAAGAACATAGATTGCCATCTTATTTTTCACTGAGAATAAGAAATTATGATTAATATTCCCTATCCATCTTTTCTATATTCCAAATTAATCTTTTCCATACTTTCTTTAATTTCTACGGTTTTCTACTTTCATTGAAAGACAAGCCTATCATTTGACTCACCTGTTTTAGAGTCACTGAGCCAGGGATTACAGTCTTTTCCTGAATTCACCTCTATGTCCGCATATTTCCCAACCTCTGCCCCTTCTCTGTAATCACAGACAGCCCTACATAATCTTCTCGGGGTGCCTCACGTCTGTTCGGTTGCAGTAACTAAGGAGATCTGACACCCTACATATACATGAGGAAATATCTAGCCACCAGGAGAGTCCTGGTTTTGCCCCAGTCACATAGCACGAAGGCTGAATTCAAGCTCAAATTTCTGCTCAGTGCCTGTTCCGCTGCTGTGAGAGAAGAGGCCTCTGGAGACTCAGGCCTCACTTCTTGTCTGTCCAGTCTTCATGTTGCAGGCGGTCCTGTTAATTCTCAAGACTTTGAATCATCTCTAGTAGTCACTCAGATTTCTTGAAATAAACCACGAAACTGTTCTATTTCCTGGATTATTTGTACCTAATGTGTATAAAATACTGAAAATACTAATTTAAACGCTATTGGGTTCATCTAGATGACTGTCTTGCAGTGAGCTGGCCAGGAGGACCGCATCTCCTTGTTTCTGTATACGTAGACCCATGAAACGAATGGGAAAAGAGCAATCGCAGCAGCAATAGCCAAGTACATTCTTCCACCAACTGGATTCCTATAAAAATAAAAAGTATTATAAAGTCCAAGATAACACTTTGCCTTGGAAATATGCATGAAGTTTGAATTGGTAAAATATTACATCTTACTAGGTTCCCTTTATTGAAACTAATATTTTGTACAAAATCTTTATATACTTAATCTTGATATATGTTGCAAATGCCTTTTCCCACTCTGTATTTGAGGAATATTGATTAATTAGATGATACTAAAATGAATCTTTTAGTATCATCTTTTTATTTTTGTCCCCTTGTAAGAAATCTTTCCCTCCCTGAGACTGCTTGCTTGAGGCAGGGTCTTACTATGGAGCCCTTGCTGGCCTTATATTTGTTATGTAGCTCAGGCTGGCCTTGAACTCATAGCAATCTTCCTGCCTCTCTCCCTGAGTGTTGGTGTAAGATGTAGCTAGCACCCTGCCCAACTTTTCCAGGGTCTTGAAGACACTGTTGCTTTCTCTAGAAATTTTGTTGTTTTGTAATTTTAAATTAGATTGATAATCCACCTGGAAGTGATTTTTACAGTTCTTTTTTTTTTTTCATAACAATAAAATCTTTAAAAATAAAGATTTTTGCCCTCTGTGCCTATGAGTGAAATTACTACAATTCTATTCTTTTTAATGTTTTTGGTAATTTTGTTGTAGAGGTTCTGCCCTCAGCACTTGCGTTGGAAAGCGGCCCCTCCTTCCTGCTTACGAGGCATTTGCTAATGGTCAGCACTGTCCTTCCTGTATGTCAGTCTTCGTCAGCTGTGCCATCCAGGTCTAGAGTTGTGTTGTAGGGAAAATTTAAAAAAAAATAAAGTCCTACTTAACAAAAAGATTGAAAAGTGATGAAGTAAACTTCCAAGACATAAGGAGGATCCAGCTTAGTGAGGAGGGGCTCAAGGTCCCCCACCCCCACAACAAACCCTAGGGAGTTTACTGTTGTTGGGGGAGGGAGAGTCAGCTTTCTTTAAGGGTGTGGTCCCTGGTAGGTTGGCCATGCCCCAGTGAATGGCCTCAGTCCTGGTGATGCCATCCTGTGATCCCAGCTACTCAGGAGACTGAGGTAGGAAGATTGGAAATATAAGACCAGCCTGATAGTTCAAGGCCAGACTGAGCAACTGAGACCTTGCCTCAACATAAAAAATAAAGAAATCGGGATATAGCTCACTGGTTGAACAAATGCCTTAGCATGCACAAGCCCTATATTCAGTCTCCAGTACCTGAACGATAAATGAATAAATTTTATAAATCAAGTCTAGAATAGGAATCCCCTTAAATGCCTTACAGTATTGTTGATAACCTCTTTAAGTCAACTGAATGTTTTCGTGGATTTGTTGACTTCATCTAGGATTTTAAGTACAATGCACAAAGTTGTTTGCAATGCTATCCAAGGACTCGATTCATTAGCGAAGTCGTATGTTCTCATTTACCCCTAACGTTTCTTTTATCCATGCCTCCTCAGGATCCTGCTCTTGTATGTATACGTAAAATAAATATGTATTTATTTTAGGTCTTGCCAGGGCTTATTCATGTGGTAATTTTAGAGAGTCCTTATTTGGCCTTATTGGTTCTCTTAGCTTTGTGTGTCAGTTTTTCATTTAATTGCTTTTTGCTTTAATGCTTATTTCTTGTTTCGGGGGGCGTTTAATTGGATGTTCCTCTAACCTTGAAGCCTAGCTCATTTATCCCAGGCTCCTCATCCCTTCATATCAAATATGTACTTAAGTTCAGAATTTACGTCTGAGAGAGGTTTTAAACTGCATTTCATAAATGTCAGAATTACCCTTTCAGTTCCAGGTGTTTCTGACTTCCGTTATGCTTTCTTTTTTTGGAAGCAAATATCCTAATTTCTAAATATACAGCAATTGCCTTATTATATTGTTGTTAATGGTTTCTATGTCAATTACACTATGCTCAGAGAATATACTTTGTAGGATATAAGTTCTTTGAACTATGTAGGGGGTATTTTATGGCTGAGCCTATAGTGGTTTTTGAAATAATGTGCATGTGAAAAGAAAGTGGATTCTGCCAGCCGTGTGCATGTGAGCACACGCGCGTGCGTGCGTGGTGTGTGTGTGTGTGTGTGTGTGTGTGTGTGTGTGTGTGTGTATGCCAGAGGTTGACATTGACTGTCTTATCACTCACTGTCTACAGCTGTTCTAAGATTTATTTTTATTTTGTGTGTATAAGTATTTGCCTACATGTATGTAAGAGGATCATATGTGTACCTACCTGGTGCCCCTGGAGGCCAAAAGCGTATTGGATCCCCCAGGACTGGAGCTATGGACTGTTATGAGACATCATGTGGGTGCTGGGAACTGAACGCAGGGCTTCTCCAAGAGCAGCAGGTGCTCCTAGCTGCTGAGGCATCACGCCAGCCTCACTGCCCACCTTTCTTGAAGGCAGGCCCTCTTACAGAACTCAGAGCTCACAGATTGGCTAGGCTGGCGGGCCGGCAAGCCCCCAGGACCCATCAATCTCCAGTCTCTTAAGCACTGGGGTTACATGTGTGCACAGATCTACCTGGTTTTACATGGGTGCTGGGAATTTGAACTTGGGTCCTCAGACTTTCACTGCAAGTGCTGTCAGCTGACCCGGTCGCACCATGTTGGGCTGCCATTTGATGGGGACTAGTCAAAATTCCTTCCCGCTACTATCCGATATGTTTCTCCTTTTAGTTTTTTTCCAATATTTTCAATTTTTTTCATTCACATCTTCATATTCTTTATTATATTTCTAATCCCACGCCTTTACCCTGGCAAGAGGTATTTTTGTCGAGGCTGGTCCTTGCCAAAGTACTTTAACAACAGCTGAGCCATCATCTTTCCCCAGCCCCAGATTCTTCCATCCATAATCATGAGTCCTGGAGTGTTCACGAGGTCTAGTTTCTTACTGTGTAAGTAAAACCTGTATCTACACTGCCTTTGTTTGTTTGCATTAATGGATAGGAGAAGTGTGCTAATGTCTCACAAAGTAATTGTGAATTTTTGTTTTTAACTGGCAACATTATTGTATCTATTTGAGGTGATGTTATTGGGCATATGCACATTTAGAATAGCTGTATCTTCTTGAGGAACTGAAGGTTTGGCCATTAACAAGTGTATTCCGTCAGGTATAGAGGCACATGCCTATAATCCAGGAAGATCAAGGGTTCAAGGTCATCCTCTGCTACGTAGTGACTTTGGGGCCAGCCTAGGCTACATGAGACCCTGTTATAAATAAATATGTGTGTGCATGCACATACACACATACACGGCTGGCAGAATCCACTTTCTTTTCACATGCACATTATTTCAAAACCACTATAAGCTCAGCTATAAAATATCTCCTACGTAGTTCAAAGAATTTATATCCTAAAAAGCATATTCTCTGAGCATAGTGTAATTGACAGACACCATTTAACAACAATGTACATTTGGAAATTAGGACATTACTTTCAAATACATTTGGCCCCAAACATATTTATGTGTTAGGAGTGCTTTGCCTACATATATGCCTGTGCATCTCTTGTATGCTTTGTACCTGTGGAGGCCAGAAGACGGCATCAGATCCCCTGGGACTGGGCTAACAGGTAGCCAGCTATGAGCTACGCTGTGGGTGCTTGAAATTGAACTCCGGTCCTCTGGAAAAGCAGCAGTGATCTTAACCCCTGAGCTGTCTCTCCCGTCCCTAAGCCCTTGATTTTTAACTGATGGGTTGAACTTACTTTGCTGAGCTGTGACACAGTGCCATCCAGGCTGTGATGATCACCAGGCCAGACAGCTCTCTGAAAAACACCATGTTCCACATTATGAAGTGACTGTCATTCCCCTGCTGCGTGTCATTAGGAGTGGTACAGCCCTGAAAGCAGCCTGGGGGTCATTTGTCATTAGTTTTGAGCTTTTAAAGATGTCAGTGCTTTGCAGGGGCTCAAACCAATACAAACTCTAAGCAGACTGAGCTAGCTGGGGAAGATTGCAGGGAGAATAAGGGCTCGTGGTATTAATCAGACTAGTAGTGTTGAGAGGATTGTGCTCATGGAGTTGTGTGTCAGGTGGGTGTGGCTCTTGCACTGGCTGAATAAGCATATTGTCACTGCCACTGGAGGCCCCACTTTGAGTCTACCCTGATTCCTGGGCTTCACACTGGAGATGACAATCCATTTAGTATAAATCCCCATCTGCAGACCCAGCCTGGCCACCTCTCCAATTTACATAGGCTAGGGTCCAGAGCAAACCACACCTTGTCAGAGACACCTAACATACAAGCCTCTGGAGCATGGAGCCAGCAGACACCAGCAGCGGGAAGAAAGTGAGTGAAGGTCTCTTAGTAAGACCGGGAGCCAAGCAAAGGAAGGTCAGAATAAGTGGTTCTGACCAAGGGGATACACCAAACAAGGCTGGCAGAGGTTGACTCAACTACTGACTTCTGAGGTGGCTGATTGCACTTGCACATTAGACTCTGGCCTAAGAGTAATTCAGAATGTCACCAGCTCATCAGACTGGAACATTACTGTACTGTGTCCTTACTAGTTATGGGGGGAAAGGGTGTGTGTGTGTCAAGCTCCGTCTGCCCGGCAGTAATGTGGAATTGGTAATGGCTGTGAGAGCTGTGATAGAGAAGTCCAAGAGACCACCATTTACTGTACTATGCCCTTCCTAGTTACAGTGTGTGTGTGTGTGACAGAGAGAGAGAGAGAGAGAGAGAGAGAGAGAGAGAGAGAGAGAGAGAGGATCCACCTGCCCAGCAGTAATGTGGAATTGGTAATGGCTGTGAGCTGTGATAGAGGAGTTCAAGAGACAATGCTGAGTTTGAATCCTGGCTCCACCATTTCCACATTTTCTTCATCCTATAATGGCTGTTAATGACCTTGCTCCTCCAGGTACGTTTTGGGGGGAGTGAAACCATCATTGTGCACAGGCAAGTTGCTGTTGTAAAGGATTACTCAGGTCTGCCCCACCCCTCCAAAGAGCAAAAGTCACTGCTCACCTGCCTTCTTCCTCGTTTAGGATGCTCTGCTGTGCATGGCGCAAGAAGTGGTATGCCAAGCTGCTGGCCCACAGCACGCAGAACAGCATGTGTATCACAGACACACTCTTCCAGATGAAATTACCTACAAGTACACATCCTGCAGCTGTTAATCAGGTTGAATCCAGAAGCAGGCTCTCTTTTACTTGCTTTATGAGAATTACTAATTTTCTTGGGAGAGCCACCCTTCCCACACCACTTGCCCATCACCAGCCCCTGGCCTCAGCACTCTCTGTTGCTTAGCTTAGTGGAATAATACATGTAAGCTTACGCAAGGAGGCATAAAGCATGTTCTTGCTTGTAAGGAGCTTGCCCTTACTGGGGTGCACATAAAAGCATGCCGTGTGTGGCTGTAAGTACCATGCTTCGGGAGATTGGAAGGAGCAACATATACTAGTGAAAAAAAGTAGAGGTGGTTACAGACATGACAAGCACTTTCCATACACAAGTGGCAGTTCGTAGACATAGATTTTGAATAAGTTTCAAATAAGAAAGTGGTTAACAGGAGTGGTGGTGTTCTAAGAATGTGCAAAGTAAAGGGGTTGATCTGGATTAGAAGATAAAAAACAGCTAAGAGGCAATGATTGCCCGAGTCTGAGAAGGTAAGATCACCACTGCAATTGATGCCCACTGGACACCAGCCGGAGGCTTAGGAAGTCAGTGCAGCGACTAAACCCATCTCCCTTAGGAGCTAAATCTCATACACAACAATCAGCCCAAGAGATCTCGAGTCACCATTGAGGAAGGCTAGTACGCCAAGACCTTGGGAAGTCTCCCTAGGGTGGTCTAGCTAAAGAGGAGCTCCTCGTTATGAGAAGGGAGCGGAAATGCCTGGAATCCCGGTTTTCTCTTGGGAGTGGGCCAGGTAGATTCTCACCATTCTAAGAACTCTGATTTGCTGAGCCTCCATGGAGAATCCACTGTTCATACCTGTGACAAGAGGATTAAACCCAACAAGCAGGGTAAGCAATGCAGGGATCATGTACACCACCTGTCAGCAAAAAGGAGACGGGAAGGTTAGGAAGTGTGCCCAAACTGGGAGTGTAGCCCAGTTGTAGAGTGTCCTCATCCCCAGCACTGAAAACGGGAGTGTGCTCAACATGCAGCACGTTCGGAAGATCTAGCAAATAAATGTGTGATCAGTGGTCACCAAGCTGTGCGATTTTCCTGTTTTAGTTGTCACCGAGGATGTGATAACGCCTGCTGTTATGACCTCATCACCACATCAGGCTGTGATTTTTTTTTTTTACCTCCCTTAGTCAGCTCTTCCAAGAAACACTTTTCATCCCCAAGATGTAGGTCTGAGCAGAGTGTTTAGTCACCGTTGGCCTCCCAGTCTCTCCCAAGCAACTTCCACACCCAGAATGACCTTCCCCACCTGCATAAAAGAGCATTCTCTGCAAAACAGAGTGGGAGCAGTTGCAAATGGCCAGATGGCCCTGCTGGGCTGGACCTCACAGATCATGTGACTCGGTATGCCACCTCTGCAAGTGAAGTCACAGGAAAGCATCCAAACTATGTGTGGGTCTGATGTGCCCAGTACGAGACCAGGCTCTTCCTTTTGGAAAGGGAGTTGGAAGATCAGCCCTAAAGAAACCCCATTCCCAAGCCTCATCATAACAGACTCTGGTTGCATGCATGTGTGTGTGTGTGTGTGTGTGTGTATGTGTGTGTGTGTTTCATAAAACCTGGAGACTTTCGAGTGAGGTGGCTGCTTGCACTGTTTAGAGCAGGAACCTTCGGTTCTGAAGAGCAGTCTCTTCAGAAGTTATCAGAGCTGTCTGTCTTAAGTGACCAGTTTTTGAGCCCAGCAAACATTTGGATCACAGAGTCGGCATTTGGATCCATCTTTCCTGCTCCATCCCAGCTCACGACTGGAGCCAGTTGGTAGCTGCAAGTCAAGTTGTCCCTGACAGATGGACAGTCACGCTCTTTGAGGGAGACCTCCACTTGCCAGTCTTTAGCATGAAGGAATCACCTGGGGTCTTGTTTAAATGCAGGTGCTGACTGGGGAGTTCTACAGGAGGTCTCAGCATTCTGCCTTTCTGACAAGTCCCTGGAGGGGCCACTGCTGCTCTTCTGAGGACACTTGGGTCAGTCCGCATGGAAAACTATGACTCGGCTCCCAGGAGTGAGACAGACCGGGATAGAGAGAATTAGAGACAGAAGACAATAGGCAAGCACACACCATACAATATTCAATTGTGCTCTATGAGAAATGTTTGGCATAGATTTTTAAAATGTGCATCCAAGTGCCTGGGTATCTGTCTTACCAGATTAAACAGCCTTATTACAGTGTCTTATACACATATGAACAAATTTATCCTTTAAACTAAGTAAGTCTCTTCTGGCAAGTGTGATGTGGTAATCCTTATTAAAATGCTTTTCTCTGTCTATAATGGAAGATGAAAATAACTGGGGGCAGAGAGAATGAAAAGAACGGCTTCTAGTACACAAGCTAAAACAATGCTCAGCAAAGATACAAACCCAGTACAATCCACTTATAATGCTCTTTTCTGTTGCTGTTGGGATTTAATCAATCTAATTAGTTTATTGTTTTACAAGTAAATGAGTGCCTGTCTGTATGTACCTATGTGTGTACAATGTATGTGTTGTGGTCAGAGGACAACTTTCTGGGGTTAGTTCTCTCATTCTACTTTTATGTGGGTCACCAGGACCAAAATCAGTTTGTCAGGTTTTGGGGCGAGTGCCTCTACTCACTGAGCCATCTTGCCAGTCCTTTGTTGATGTTTAACAATGGAAAACCTGAAGGTATTATAGCACTCACTTAACAGAACTTAATTCAGTGGCATCGTAGAGTACCCTGGACTCATTTCTAATTCTTGTCTACTGCAAAACTATGTTTTCAACTTCTTTGGCAGCTAGAAATGGTTCATGTCCAGAAATAATGTTAGGTGATGTCTTCCAGCGTCCCAGTAAATTACATACAGAGCACGGTTGCTTAGGCATCAGATTAGGACCTCAACAACGTGGCGTGCTCATTTGTGAAAACTGAAGAGCTCCTGTCCAAGGGGCTCCTTGGAAACCATTTTCTCTGTAACTTAAGGAATGAAAGCCCAGGAAGAAAACCGTCTTACCCCGGCTTTGATTCTTATTACATTAGATTTACTTCTCTGGGACTGGGGGTCTGGAGCCACAGCAACCGTTCTGTAAACATGAGGGCGGCTCAGAAGAGAAAGCCCGAGCTGTCTGTGCCACTGCTGACCATCAAACAACCTCCTGAGTTTCTTAAGTGACATGTTCTGTATTTTTATAAACTATTGTTGCAATCCATATCCCATTATTTGCCTCTGTGAGCATCCTATACAAATAGCCTCCATGAACAAGAGGAAGCAGGGACCATGGGAATGAGCTGGGTGAAATCCTAGTCCCCGGAGCCCAGAGAGTATTGTGCTATTGTTCATCTGTACATCCGTTCATTCTGCACTTTCCTCGGGAGGATTTCTATGAGGAAGCTTTTGTAAAGGCTCCTAAGAAGAGAAAAGAACGTGTCTTTGTCCTCCTGGAAGCTGGCTGCACAGAACACAAGCCAAAGGAGTTGTTGCTACAATGAGAGTTCAAAGAAAAGATGGTCAGATCCTCTGGGGGAGAGGCAGAGTAACTGCTTTTGGGTGAGACAGCATCTGAGGCACTTCCAGAAACCTCGACAGACGGCAATGCACTAGGAGCAAGACGCAGTAGTGATCATTTCTGGACTGGACTTCAAAGGCCATGCTGGAAATGTGGGCGGGGCCGTGCTACGATGAGCCTAAAGACCAAAGAGAGGCTCTCCAACTTAGCTTGAGGAATAACAAATGTTTAGAAGCAGACAGTGATATGCAGGTGACCTAGGAAAGGAACAGGCGATAGGAGGCAGGCACAAGAGTTAGAAGGCTGTCAGAGGAAGTGAGGAAGGGCTGAGTGGAAATGAGGGAGGACGCCCATCAGAATGTGTGGCCTGTTTGCCATTATCCATACACAGGTGAGGTGGAACGCTCAGGCACCGGGTACATAACTATCTCTAGAGTGGGTTTGGTTGAATTCCTTTTTACTTTTACCTCGGATGGCATCTCAAGGCAGTGATGTGCAAAGCTGCCTAAGTAGTTCTGATGAGAACAGAAATGGCTGGGTCAGCAGGAGGACCGGGCTGGGGAAGGAAAGGGGTGTTGAGGAGCGGTATGATGGCACAGGTGGCTATTTGCTCCAGTCTTTTAGAGATTCATCGTGACCTTGGATTGTCATGACTGGTGACATGATTGTCGAGGGGATGAGAGTTGCTTGGAAAGGCTTCCATGTCTCCAGAAAGTTCAGAATTTACCCCACCGGGAGCAAGTTATATTATCACAGCGATTTTCCCCTTCAAGGAGAAAAATTTGGAAAACAAGCTCACGAGTGTTGGTTTTTCAGGTTTTAGGCAAATGCCGCTGGGATCAGAGGCACAGTTGTGTCAAATGGAGGAACATAGTAGCTCATACTCACCACCCAGAACTCTGCATCTGGATCATTCACCTAGAATGTCAAAACATCAGGATGTTAGCTGACATTAGACCCGAAGCGCCCTATGTCTGGTCTGACCTCATATTTACTATTCATTGCGAAGAGCCTGGCGCTGCAGTGAGCTCAGCGTACTGAACACCTGCCAACTAGTCTAGGGGTCTGTACAGGCACAGAAACCCATTCAATCTCACGGGAACTGAAGATTCGGAAAAGTGCCCGAGTGGCAGTTCTGGGTCCCTTTCTGAGAAATCAGCCGCCAGGTCAGGCTCTCAGTGTGTTGCTTAATCACACGAACTTATCCGTGTTCTGGTAGAGAGGGTTCAGCAGTCTCGGGAAACGGAAACCCCGGTTCTGCTCCACCCTGCGAACTGGCTGCACCGGCGTCTCCGCGGTGCCGCTGCCCGCCCTCCTCAGCCCGTCTGACCTGCACCACAGCGGCCAGGGCGAAGAAGGCCGACATGAGCAAGTTGCAGGCCCGCCACAAGCCGGGAGCCCAGTGAGCCCCTGTGGTCGCCATTGCCTGGAAGCGGGAGGAGCAGGCGTGGCCAGAGGCAGGGGCACGGCTAGTGGGGCAGTACCCAGAAGGAAGGGCGGGGTGCAGAGGGCTGAGGCTGGGCTCGGCGAGGGCAGAACTCAAATGGCGGGGGCGGAGCTAGAGGGGCAGGACTCAGATGGCGGGGGCGGGGCTAGAGGGGCAGGACTCAGGGGGCGGGGCGGGGCTAGAGGGGCAGGACTCAGATGGAGGGGCGGGGCTAGCGGGGCAGCACTCAGATGGTGGGCGGGCATTCCCTTGTCCTAGGACGGTCTCTCGGTGCCCACAGCGGAGAAGTGTGGCATCGACCTTGCTGTGCTGTCTTCCTTGGCGTGCCCTGGAGGCAGGGTTGACGCTGTCCCCATTTTACTGTTGGAAAGTGATTCCTACAGGGTCCAGGTGACTTGCTGAGCCTTGCTAAGGTCGCCCAGTTGGTGGAGAGATAGAAGGAAATCGGATTTGAACTCTTGTAGAGAGGTGTACCTCCAAAAGCCTGCGTCCCCTAGGCTAAGGCTGTACTTTCTCATACTTAAAAAAAAAAAAAAAAAAAAAAGCAAATGAGAAAAAATAAAATAAACACAAAAAGAAGTGAAGAATAAAAAGGGAAAAGAAGTGTTTATGTGTGTGTATGTGAGTGAGAGAGAGAGAGAATGCTCCAGTTCAGTTTTCCTTCCTTCCTTCCTTCTTTTTTTCTTTCTAATGTATTACTTTCCATTTTTGTTTTGTTTTGTTTGAATGAAGGCCTCACTACACACCCCCGGCTACCTGGAATTCACTATGATAGACAGACTGGCCTTGAACTCAGAGATCTTCCAGCCTCCAGTGCTGGGATTAAAGGCCTGCACCACCATGCCTGGCCTTTCAGGTTAGTACGTATGTGCTTCTTTCCAAAGCTCCTGTACTTTCAGAGCCAGAAAAGGGCTGTGATAATTTCCTAAGTGAAGGACAGACACAGCTGTTCATCAGCTAGCCTCTTTCTTCTTCGTGCAAGCTCTCTTACCATAAAAGATATTTACATATTATACACATTTCCATTTCCCTCCCACCAGCAAAACCAACATTTCCTACACTCATTTGCTCACCCACTTCTTAGAGAGAAAGGTACGACAGTATCCGCAGCTCTCTGCTCGCCTGCTTCAGCCTGCTCTGTTGTGTGAGCTTCCCTTCTGACAGCGCTTCTCTGGCTTCATTTACACACCCACACACGCCTCATCAGTTTTTAGTCTAAACAGTCTCCGTCACCTCAGATCCTGCACTTGGGGTTTGACTGTCCCCCTTTCCTTTTGACTAAATGTCTTTAAACTGCTCAGAAGGATTTTCCCTTCTGCTTCATTCTTGAGACCAGGGTTCCATGTCGGAAACCAGCTTTGACAAAAATACCACTTATGGGGTAGGAGCATGGGGATCAGATACGTTAATAAAGAGCACGAAGAAGTGAGTAAAATAATAAAACAGAAACATAGGATACTACCGGGAGGGAGTTCCAGTGAACACTGAAATTGCCTACCTGCATTTAAATTTTCTATATGCTTTTATTCCCAATATAAGGGGGGGGGGGAAGAAGGCAACAAAAGACTTCTTTAACATGATACAAAGGACAACTCAAACAGTTACTTGCTTCAATATTTTGAGGCATCAAGTCATTAGCATTCTGCTGTTTAGGCAGCGAACCCACCCTAGGCCAAGTATCTTGAGTATAGCCATTCGCTGTGTTATTAGGTCAAACCCCCTATTACAAAAGAAGTAGCAGAGTATGTTTGCATAACCTGTCATCTGTCAGAATGGAGTGGATCTACCTGTATGCGCCATCTTAATGTCAAAAGCACTAAGTAACCACATCCTGAGTCAGGATATATGGCCCCGGTTGTTGTCAACAATTCTGAGCAACCTCAAATTCTCTGACCTTCAGACAAGTGGAAATAGGCTCACATTTTTGGGCTTCCACAGTTTTGCAACCTATGGGACCTAACAGATGACCTCTTGAAATAAGGGATTTCTCTGGAGCAGTGGTTCTTACCTTCCTTTATAAGTCTGCCATGTGAGATTTTAATCGCTCTGTCACAGCTTTCTCTTCTTCAGTCAGTAGAGTCAGCTTCAGGTCTGTTTGCTTTTGTAGTTCTTGTACCATGGTCATTGTCTTGCTCAGAGTAGCACAAATGCGGCTCTTGTTCTCTTTTTGCTCAACAGAAAGTGGCTTACAGTGTGCACACAAAGCTTGATATCGAGACTTTATTGCTGATAATTCCTTTAAAATTTCACCTGGAGTTTTCCTCTCCTGCTGAATCTGGGTGATTAGTCTTGATTTCATACTCCAGCCTATATTGAATGTAATCCAAATCAGAATCAGCTTTCTGGAACATCAGTTCCAGCTTATCGACCTCTGCCTCCATGTTGAATAGTTGACATTCCTGATGGTTCTTACCTTCCTAATGCTGCGACCCCGTTATCCAGTTCCCCATGTTGTGCTGACTCCCAACCATAAAATTATTTTTGTTGCTATTTCATAACTGTAATTTTGCTACTATTATGAACCATAATGTAAATGCCTGTGTTTTCTGATGGCCTTAGGTGACCCCTGTGAAAGGGGTCACAACCCAGAAGTTGAGAAACACTGTCCTGGTGTGGGATGTCCTTCTGTGTGCGGGTGGCCGGGAAACAACAGCGCAATCTCTGTCTATGCTGTCCTTCAGGGTTTTGAGATACACAGTAAAGATTTCCAGGAAATGCTGCTTTCCCTCCCTGTATGACCTAGGGAGGCTTAAGGGGTCTTCTGTAAGGTGTGGTCTCATTTATCCAAGGGCTGAAAGAGGGATTCCTTAGGACCTGATTGACACCACTTTTATCACCTCTTAGATATTTGGAAGACCAAGAGAATTTTCCACCCACGATCTTGTCCTTTTACACTAATAAGATAAAGGACCGGTGTAGACAGGAGATTAAAACTCATCTTGACTTTGGAGTTTAAGGATTAGGCTGTTGGAACCATGAATGTCCACAAGATGGCGGACTTTCACTGCGAACCAAGTCCCTGGGAGCGGAGGCTGCGCCTTCCCTTGGATCTCCCTGGAGAGGTGTGATGTAGATTTCCAGGGTGGATATGAATTTGGAGTCAGCCCTGGGTGAAGAAATACAAATAGAGTTTTGTACCAGAACCTTTAACATTCAAGCTGAGGCGCCGCGAGGAACGAGCTAAGTTTTGCTGCGCTATTGGCAGAGCTTAAACCCATTTGCTACCCCAAGATTCCAGGAAAACCAGAAGAGATTGTAAAACGCAATTCCCCAAGCAAACAAAGATGAGAACAACTGTCGATTGCTGAGTCTTTATGCAAGACCGAGGTAGCTTTGGGCATCTTAACACCACCTCAGATTATGCCTCTGTATATCTAAACTACTCCCAGGAGACCTGAGCTTCTCCGGTGCCCCTCTCTTCACGGATGACACCATCACGATCATGTACACAGTTGCTCTTTTTGTTAGTGGTGTAAGGGTGCCTTCGCAAATTACCATGAAAGCAAAGAAAGGATTGTCTCATAATTCTGGAGTCTGGAAGTACAAACTGAAGGTGTCAGCAGGACCACATTCCCGGGAAAGCACTTAGGGGAAATGTCTGCCTTGTTCTTTTCTGGTTTTGGAGGCTCCTTCTGGCCAGCTCCGCCTTGTAAACTCTGTCTTCCCAGTCTTCCCTGTGTAGGCACCTTCTCTCTGCCTTCATCCTTTTAAAGTGTATGTGTGTGTGTGCTAAGGTGTGCTTGCTGGAGCCAGCTCTCTCCTTCCACCATACCAGGCTCTGGGGTTAAACTCAGGTCACATCAGGTTTGACAGCGAGCACCTTTACTCAGAGTCATCTTGTTGTCCCCCTCCTGTCTTCTAGGTAGACCAATCATGGGACTCAAGATCCACCTGGAGAATCCAGACTGATCTCATTTCTAATTATCAAGTTGATCATATTTTCAATGATTCTTTTCTTTTTCTTTTCGTTCTTCAAATAAGGTCATGTGCACAGACTTCTAGGGCTGAGGGTAGACATATCTTCAGCTACCGTCCAGCTTGTTAACTGTAGAAAACTATCAGTCCCTCCCTCCTCCTTCCTCAGGCAGCCCACCTGTGATTCTGGTAGACCTTTCAGCATTGTCACCCCATCTTCACTGCTATACCCCCCAAAAGCTGCTTATGTGCCCTTCTAGGCCCCAGTGAGCACCAGGCTGGTTTCTCTCTTATTGTGGACTGTGTTGAGTTCCCCCAAATGCATATTCTGGCTATATGGAGACAGGGCTTTTAAGGAGAGAGTTAAGTGAGGTCGCTAGATCGGGATCCTAATCTATAGGACTAGTGCTTTACAGGAAGAGGGTTCAATACAAATATCTACACATCTTTCTCTCCTCCTGAGAGAGCCCAGAGAAAGCCACAGGAGGGCCTGTGAGCAGGAGGCTGTGTACAAGTCAGGAAGAAAGCGCTCTCCAGCCGTCAGCCCTGATGGCATTGAGAACTCCCAGCTTCCAGCAACACATGACAATAACTGTCTGTTGTTTGAGCCGCCCCGCCCCACATAGTACCTATGAGGGTAGTCAAGCAAAAAGAGACCCATGTTCTGAGCTTGCTCTCACCCACATTGCAACCACTGATCGCTACAAGACACAAATCTCAAACTTCTACATAAAACCACCCCTCCTTCCTTCTCAACCTCTTTCATCCTTTCTTCCTTCCTCCCTTTGGTCCTCCTTCAGATTGATGCAGGGCACTGCTCTGGACATCATCAGAGTGAGCAGAACAGACAACCACAGCTAATCCTCACCAGGGAAACTCCAAAGACAGGGACCAATGGTTTGAACAATCTGCAATGCCCTGCAAAGCTGGAGACGGCAGGCTGAGTCTGCTCCCCACTGCCCTCCCTTCCCCGCCACTTCACACAGCTTCGTGTGCTCACAGCCCTGTGGTAACACAGGCCTCCTACCATGCAGCTCTCTTTCCTGCAGACATGGGCTCTGCATGGTTCCTTTCCCTTGTCTACTTAACTCCCACCCCTGTTTGCACTCAGTCTCCTGGAGCAATCCAGCCACGCCCTCAGCATCTGCTTTTTGCTTTGGTAGTATTGATCACACCGGCAATGAAACAATCAGTTGCTTGGTGTTTGTGTAGCTTACCAGACTGCAAACCCCATGAGGACAATATCTGCACCTATTATTTTTCTTCTTCCTGTTGCTTTCCCACTTAGCACAGAGCTGGTGCTCATTAGCTATTGTGACAGGAATGAGCCCTAGATTCAGGAACAATTCTGATAAACACCTACCATCCTTTACATCTTTTTAGAGCGTATATGAATTCAAAGTGAATCCTTGGCACTCATGGAAACAATTACCTAGAAAAAAAAATACTTTTTCTGACAAAAAAAAAAAATAAGGCTTGGTTACATATTAAATGACCAGAGCAAAATACGGAGCAAACTAAGACATCATATTAACAGGCAACCGTGGCCTAGGCCTGCCCTCATGTCCTATATTGTGGTTGCTGTACAGTAGATTTTAGATGTTTTATTCCCAGCTGATGGAGGTGTTAGCTTTATATTTTAATATATTTTTATTTGCATGTGCTTGTCTGTATATGCATGTGGGTGTGCGTACATGCATGTGTGTATATGTGTATGCATGTGGGGGGTGTGCATGCATGTGTGTGTGCATGTATGTGGGCGTGGGCGTGTGTGCATGCAGGTGTGGGTGTGTGTACATGCATGTGTGTGTATGTGCATGCATGTGGGTGTGGGCATGTGTACATGCATACATGTAGGTCAGAGGAGAACTTGTGGGTTTCAGTTTTCTGCTTTCACCATGTGGTTCCTGGGATTGAACTCAGGTCCTCAGGCTTGGAGGCAAGCGCTTTTACCGCTGAGCTGTCTTGCCAGCCTCCTGCTAGTTTTAGATGATAAGAGAATTCTGAACAGAATTATTTTTCAATTCACATATTTATTATTACATGCAGGTTTGAGAATGCCACAGCACACAGCTGGAGGTCAGAGGACAAATCTCAGGCGTTGGTTCCCACCTCCCTCCAGGAGTTCTGAGAATCAAACTCGGGTGTCAGGTTTGTGGAGCAAGCCCTTTTTCCAGCTGAACTGCCTCTCTGACCCTTAGCACTAAGAGGAAGTTTGCTAATGAATAACAGTTTTCTTTATTAAGTAACTGTTGCCGTCAGGAGAACAGTCATACTGCAGTGCTGACAGAAACAAGAGGAAAGGAAGTCCCTAGCATCCTCCATAGGGAGCCATGCTGGGAAGGAGGGGAACGGGGGAAGGGAGGCTGTTTATGAGACAAAGCCTTTGCTGCTGAAGCGCATCCCACATCCCATCCCGCATCCCGTCAGCAGTTCCTCTGGGATGAGTGGGGACTGACTGGGAGAAGTCATGAGGGAGGGGTTGTTATCTGTGTGTGTGGGGGGGGGGGATGCGCGCGCGCGCACGTGTGTTTGTTAATACATTAGTGTCTGCATGCGTCAGAGTTGCTGATTACTCTGTTTGCAAACTATGCCACCAAAAACAAACCCTTTGAGCAGACACTGGACTGGGGTTGATGAGATGCGCACTGGAGCACTTGGGGCAAATTGCACAGTGGCTTAAAGGAAACACGGATTGATGGTGGCAGAGGGAGGAATGGATGGGTAGCTGTGTGACAAGCAAGGTGGAGTGAGCTGTCGCTATAAACTAGAGGTGGGGGACGGAGAGTGGCTCCCTGCATAGTGCCTTCCAACTTTGTCCTGTGTTTGCACATTTTCATAAAGAAATGCTGAAAAAAATGAAACACAGTAAACTACAAGAAGTGTTTCAAAAGTAGCTAGCATTCACTGTACTCATAAGACAACACAGAGATATATGAGTAGAAGATAACTCATCTTTTTTTAGTTGTTTGTTTTGCTTTATTTATTTTTGATTCATCCATTCCCTTCGTAGCCCAGGTTAGCCTAGAACTTGCTCTCTATCCTGGGGCTTCTGCTTGTCTTTCAAGTGTTGAAAATTCAGGCCTGTGCCACTATATCTAGCCACTTGTTCTTGATATTACAGTGGCTCCCCTTATCCTTAGGGGACACGTCCAAAGTCCCTCAGCGGATGCCTGACACCAGAAATAGTTCCAAACCCTATCTCTGTACACTATGCTCTCCTTCTCTATACACACACCTATAAGTGAGTTTAAGTTATAAATTAGCACAGAGAATAACAACTGATAATAAAATACAGCATGTGCAATGACATGCTGTACTAAAAATGACATGAATTTGGTCATATTAATCTCTCCAAACTGTTGTTCCTCATGGGTGACTAAAACTCTGGGGAGGGAAAGCAGTTAAGGAGATTGCTGAGGGTGAAGGGGGATGATAGGCAGGGAGGATGCTGAGGGGTGGGGGTGGGGTGGGGTGGGGGTGAGGCAGAGGTCAGGAGTCTTAGCAGGATCTGAGGGAGGAGGCAGCCAGTGGATCCTCCAACACAGAGGAGTGGAAGGCAACTGCCTGCTCCTTGGTGTTCCTGGCTTGTGAAACTGGTTCTCCAAACTTGTTTCTCTGTGTAGTCAGCAAAATCGACCAAGTGCTAGTGTATTGTGACCTGCCAGGAACAAAAGTATTCTAAAGAGAAATGTGTCCCTCAGTTGAAACAATGGACCTACAAATAAATGGGAACTTCCCCAGGAATCTCGTGCCCTGAGAAGCAAAGGACACGATACTAGTCAGAAGGGGGAGAGTCTGTCTCCCTGAAAGGGATCCCACACATTTCTAAGAATTTGGCAGGCCACCTTATAGGATGAGACTAAAACCCAGATGCTGATGGGTCAGTGGTGGGCAGGACCACACCTTGTCACTGCTGAGATGCGTTATCCTTAGGTCTCCGTTTAAACCCTAGTCTTACTTCTGAACCCCTCAGACTGACTTGCAGGGCTTTGCTGGATCCCTTTGTCCTTCCCCCCAATGTGGCCACATTGAATAAACCTTCCTTTCTGATTTCTACTTTTAATTTGGCTTTTTAACTCAGCTTATTGAGGATGAATGGCCCACCTCACGTGGTTATGATCCCAAGCCTGATGACATTAAGAGTAAACTCGGCGAGAGAGAAATACTGACTTCTGTTTTGAGCTGGGTTGCGCTGTTCCGAGGGCTGCAGGCCCAAATTTCCTACTTGATAGCACTGTAAACTTACACCCTTAGTGGCTGGGTGGTGGCTGTGCCTCCATGGCCGGGGTGTGGTGTTTTGATGAAAATGGTGCCTCAAACACCTACAATCTAATCGTTCTTCCAACACTCATAGGTGTGTGGCCCTGGCACTATCTATTAAAATAGAGACAGTGGTATTTGGCTGGTAGAGTTGCTTTGTGTTATGACTGGTTCAAGTTCAGTTGTGCATTCTCAGATCTGAGGTTTGCCTAGGGCACCCATGGTTCTAAGTATCAATGGCTTTGGACATAGCCAAGCCAGCCCTTTGCCTTGTAACATACTCAGCCTCTATCCTCAGCTTCTGCAGTAGGTGACTGAACCAAGTGTACATAAAAATATCTGAAAAACATTGTATCTACATTGATTATGTACAGACTTGTTTATAACCTAAACAATACAATGTATCTTATGTTGTACCAGCAAGTGATCGGAAAGATTTTGAAAGCGCACAGGAGGACTTGTGTATATTCATGCAAGCACTACACCTTTTATCATATTTATTTATTATTTGTATATATGTGTATAGGGGTGTGCTCATCTGTGCTTGTGCGTGTGGGGGCTCACAGTTTGATGGAAGGGGTCTTCCTCGATCTAGCCTGACTATTTATTGAGGCAGGGTCTCTCACTGGGCCCTCACTGGCCAACTACTCTAGCCAAAAGGGCGAGTTCCTGGATCCTCTTGTCTCTTCCCTCTCAGCACTGGGGTTACAGACATGTGCCTGGCTTTTACACAGTCCTGGGAATCTGAGCTTAGGCCCTCATGCATGTACAGAAATTAGTTTGCCCATTGAATCATCTCTCCAATTGCTTAAACTTTTTTTTTTTTTTTTTTTTTTTTTTTTTTTTTTTTTTTTTTTTTTGGTTTTTCGAGACAGGGTTTCCCTGTAGTTTCTAGAGCCTGTCCTGGAACTAGCTCTTGTAGACCAGGCTGGCCTTGAACTCAGAGATCCGCCTGCCTCTGCCTCCCGAGTGCTGGGATTAAAGGTGTGCGCCACCACTGCCCGGCTGCTTAAACATTTTTTAACTTAAAATTTTTCATTATTTTTTTCTATGACATTTTATGTAAGGAACTTACACATTCAAGAACTTGGGTGTCCATGGTGGGGCCCAGAGCCACCCCTCATAGATATTGAGGGGTACCATGTGTGTTTTCCTTAATCACAGGGACTGGTTCTTTTTTGAGTCTCTCCCAGCCTGCTTGGTTGAATACTCCTTTTGTTCCCATCTCCCACTTGTTCCCACCCCCATCTGGTTCCCACCTCCCACTGGTTCTCCCCCACACACATACACACTGGTTCCCATCTCCCATTATTTCCTACCCCAACTGGTTCCCACCTTCCACTGGTTCTCACCCTTTCAACACACTGGTTCCCACTTTCCACTGGTTCCCACCTCCCATTGAGCCACCCTAGTGCATCCTCTGCCTTCTTCCCACCTTCCTCACACATTTTTAAAAAATGCTTTATTTATTTATTGTGTTTACAGTGAGGGCACCAGATCTCACTCTAGATGGTTGTGAGCCACCATGTGGTCGCTGGGGAATTGAACTCAGGACTTTTGGAAGAGCAGTCAATGCTTTTAACCTCCAAGCCATCTCTCCAGCCCCTTCCTCACACATTTTTATTTTAATGTATCTAAAATCAGATTTTTCAGCCTTTTCTCTACCAAATACTGGCCTCTCCTCCAAGTCCTCCTTAGTCTGTAACTGACACCACCAGCTTCACCAGAGGCTCAGACCCAAATCCCTGATGTCATCCTTGACCAATTTTTCTCTTCTGAACCTAATACATCTTGTTGCTTTAGAAATATATCCACAGTTGGGTGTCCCCTCTCTACCCTCAGGATCGGTGGCCTACCCAGAACCTCCAGCCCTTCTCACCTAGGCTGCTGTTGCTGCCCAACTAATTAGTCTCCTAGCTTCCACTCTTGTGAGATTCCAATCTTACAGCCCCCCAACAGTGATCACAAGTCTCCCAAACAAACAAACGAACAAACAACAAAACCCACATGGGTCCAGCAGAATAAGGCTCAGTGTGGACAAGCACCTGCTGCCAAACTCGATAACCAGGATCTGCTCCCCAGGACCCACATGGAGGAAGGAGAGAACTGGCTCCTGCAAGTTGTCCTTTGACCTCACACGCACACCATGCTACTCCCAAGAAATAAGTAAGTAAATAAGTGTAAAGACAAAACAGAACGAACCCCCCCCCCCAACAACTCATGACTCTCTTCACCCCAAAGCTCTTTAACAGTTTTGTAACAAAATCTCCATCTCCTAGCCAGGCCTGGTTATGCGGGGCAGTGATCCCAGCCCCTGGAGAGACAGAGGCAGGTGGATCTCAAGTTTAAGAAAGGCCTGGATTCAAGGCCAGCAATGAGCAATTTAGTGAGACTCTGTGTCAAAAAAAGTTTTTTCAATGCCCCCTCCACAAAAAAAGGGCTGGTGTTACAGTCTGATGCCTAGCATGCCTAAGACCCCAGCTTTAAGCCCCAGTGTTTATTAGAGAAAAAACAAACCCACGTCCTGAGGATTTCTGTAGGACTTAAGACTTCTAATGGGTAACTGTAACTGTAGCTGGCTAGAAGCTCAAGGTGTAGACCAGACTGGCCTTAGACTCACAGAAATCCCTCTGCCTCTGCTTCCTGAGTTCTAGGATTAAAGCTTAAAGGTGTTCCACACCCAGCAAGGTCTTTCCTACCTTATGCCCTCTAATGAAACTATTACTTATTTGTTTGTTTATTTATATTGTTTGGGTGGGGCTGAGGATAAGGACCAGGGTGGGAAATGTGCTAAACACACACTCCACCAATGAGTCATTCCCCTAGTCCTGACGTTTTTTTAGATATAGACCTGGCTGAGTCTCGCTTCCTTAGGTTTCTGATCAGATTGGGCACACTCCATCTCCTGACTTTGTCATGATTTTCTTTCTAGGGCCCCTGTTGCTTGATGTATGTTCACTCACATAAAGGTTCAGAGGGCAGGTGAATGAAGGAGAAGACACTTGGCCCTGTCAGCTCTGTGCAGGGCTTGGGAAATGCCCCCAGCAAACTGACTACAGGGGCCATGCTCATCTTCCTTTGTAGAGAAAATAGGCGTATTGGAGGGGGTCACAGAGTCCTGAATCAAAGCTTGATCTTGAATGGAAAAACAATCCCTGGGCAGTTTATTCACAGGTTACCTTTGGATTTGGGAATGAAAGCAAGCCCTTTCTGTGAATTACCAACCCTGATTTCTGTTTCCCTAACCAACTCCTCTTCACCTGGTGCCTGGTCCCCTGTCACTGCCTGGGATGTGTCTTTTCTTAAAGACCACAAAGGTCCCCCTAGTCAGAGATTGCATGCCCAGCACACACTTTCTGTTGGTTTCCAGGCAGCAATGCTGAGTTCAGCAAAGGCTATTGAAAGACATTTGTCAGATCTGTCTACCGGGCATGCTTTGAAGTCACTTCTGCTGAGATACTGGTTTCTCTTGTTGCTGCAGACAAACGGTCCTGTGCACCACTGGCAGGAAGTGAGGCCTTTCATCTCTGGTGGGCCATTGCTTTGTGCTCCTTTTAAAAAATTGAATTACATTCAGTCCAGTGTAAGTGTATTTTTAAGATGCCATGGTCGATAGAAAGTTGCAGGATTCCCTTATCAGAGGGAGATTGTATTTCTCACAGTAATACAGATCGACTGTGTACTTGGCTGATTACATTTGGTACAATTTAAATACTTGATGGAATGTAGGAAGACAGACAGGAAACTAAGAAATACTGGAGAGATGGGAACGTGGAAGCTGGCAAGGGGTAAAGGAGGAGGGGAGGCAAAGAGATGTACAGAGGGAGGGGAAAGGGATAAGGAAGGGGTGAGAAGAGAAAAAAAACAGGAGAGTCACACCAAAAAGAGAACAGAGAAAGAGAAAAAAAGAGGAAAGAGGAATAGAGGGGGAAGATGATAAAGAGCAGGAGGAAAGAGAAGGGAGAAAAGGGAAAGAGACGGAGAGGACAAGAAGGGAGAGGGAGAGAGGGAGGAGATAAAGGTAAAAAAGGAGAAAGATAGAGATGGGAATGCGGAAGGGGCAGGAGAAAAGGAGAGAGAGAAAGGGAGAGGGAGTGAAAAAGAAAAAAGAGGGAGTGGGAGAGGGAGGTAGGAAGAGGAGTAGAGAGAGAAGGGAGATAGACAGACAGATGTAGTGGTATATTATTTGTATTTTGATAAATAAGTCTTTCCTGAAGACCAGCGGCAAAGCTAAAGCCACTAGAGGTCAGGCAATAGTAACACACACCTTTAATCCCAGGATTGGGGAAACGGAGGCAGAAGGCTCTCTGTAAATTCAAGGCCGCCCTGGGCTACACAAGATTGATACAGAAACAAATCCAGGTGGTGGTAGCTCACACTTTTAATCCCTGTACTAGGGAGTCATGCATTTAATCCCATCACTAGAGGGAATATAAAACAAGAGGAGAGGGGGATTTAATCTGCTTAGTTTTGCGGTGGCCCAGCCTTGGCAGAGGTAAGACTCGCTAGTGTCTTGGTTGCTTTGCTTTTCTGGTTTTCGAGTTGAACCCCAATTTAGAGAGAGAAGTGTGGCTTGGGCTCACAGTTTTTGAGTTTTCAGCCCATGACGGATTGTTCCCGTGACAGCACATCATAACATGAGTACACAGGGGTAGCAAAGCCACTCATCCTAGTGGCCAGGAACAAAAAAAGAGGAAGCTGGGGTCCTCCCATCCCCTTCAATGCCACATCCCTAGATTCAAGACCTCTTATTAGGTCCTACCACCTCCCAGTGCCACCCATCTGGGGACTAGACCTTTAAGAGGACCTTTAGAGGACAGTCCAGTTCCAAGCTGTCACCACCCCAAGCTCTAGACATTCCAACTTTGGGTGCAGGGATGGATTAGTTCAGCTAGTGAGAGGGGGCTGGTTCCCCTCTCCTGACTATGTTGTTGTGTGAGAAAGAGATCTGGCCTACCCAGAAGGGCCTAAGGATAACTCTAACAGTAGATGAAGGGTGTGTGTGTGTCTGTGTGTGTGTGTGTGTGAGAGAGAGAGAGAGAGAGAGAGAGAGAGAGAGAGAGAGAGAGAGAGAGGGAGAGAGGGAGGGGAGAGAGAGAGAGAGAGAGAGAGAGAGAGAGAGAGAGAGAGGGAGGGCGAGAGCGCTGGATTAAGGAGTTGAATCAGTTTTCACTAGTAGTTAGAATGGTTTCTGATCCCCTAAGATTCTCAGAGATTGCATTTTGTTAGCCACTTTTCAATGGGCTCCCAATTAGGTCACTCACAACTCAAGGGATTCTGAGACAGCAGCCAACCAGCTAACATTTAAGGGGTGAGTGCTCTGTGCCAGGTGCCTTGCCCCAGATCAGTAGTAGATTTGGTTGTATACCCCCCTATCTTGAGGCTGCATCTCACTCTGAAAAGAGCTATAAATGCCATGGCAATCTACCATGGCCACCCTACCATAAGGCTGTTGGAATATTGCACTCTGTGGGTTTTTTGTTTTGTTTTTTTTTTGTTTTGTTTTGTTTTTGTTTTTTCGAGACAGGGTTTCTCTGTAGCTTTGGAGCCTGTCCTGGAACTAGCTCTTGTAGACCAGGCTGGTCTCGAACTCACAGAGATCCGCCTGCCTCTGCTTCCCGAGTGCTGGGATTAAAGGCATGCGCCACCACCGCCCGGCGTGCACTCTGTGTTTTTAGTCCTGGTATTTACATATCTTCATGTGTGCCTGTGTATAGGGTAGCGTTAAGGGGCTGTGACCTGTGGGTGTAGAAGTAATATGTATATGATCTGTTCAATTCTACACCATGCTCTATTTTTGCAATGAACCTTAATTACTCTAATGATTTAGAGGGGAAACGCTATTAAAATAAAATGATAAGCACCATAGTGGGATACCGGAGAGGACTGGATGCTCTTAGGAGCACTTAGCAGGCATTAGCTCTGGGTCCCTGAATGACTCTGCAGGGAGAAGCTGGAGAGAAGGCTCCTGAGGTTCTCCTGTGCCTGGAGACCCACATGCTCCTGCCTACATTCGTGGGGTAGAGGGTTAGGGGGTCAGGGAAGCCAGGTGCAGAGTCTTCCAGGTACTTAACCTGTCCCAGATCCAGTGGGAAACAACATTTCTGAAGCTCATTTCCCCACCTTAGTGGAGAGCTGGTTACTGGAAACACAAGACCCTTTGCTCTGAGGCTCCAGAAGCCAAACATTAAGAAACCGTTGCAAATACAGTAATTGCTCAGAATGAACATTAATGTCCTATTAAGAAGAGTCGCTGAGCAGGCTGCAACCTCTAATTCAGCAGCTGAGCACCATGCTAATGTGATTTGAGCTTCTTCCCTCCCCAGGGCCTGGGGCCCAGGCCAGAACTGTCTTAGCTTCCTGCCCTCCCTTCTTCTTGGCAGACGCTCAAAAATCCCAAGTTCTGTCTTTCAGGGCAGGTATCCTAGAGGAAGCTCAGCCATCACACAACCATTGGTTGTTGCCTCTGCACTGGACTAGGTGTGTGTGTCAGTGGGGGTTGGTGCCAAGAGATTTATTAAATCTGGAGTGCCTTTGGGACTGCAGATATTTGTCTAAAATTGCAGGATAATTGTGATCAAGAGATAAGAGAGTTGGAGGATTAGCATGCTGTCTTATTTGCTTTCTGTTGCCGTGATAAAATACTGCCTTGATAAAAGCAACTTTTATCAAGTGGGGTGTGGGGGCGCATATTTGGCTTACACATTCTGATGACAGTCCATCAGTGAGGAAAGCCAAGGCAGGAACTCAAGCAGGACTGGACCTGGAGGCAGGAACGGAAGCAGGGACCCTGGAAGAGTGCTGCTTACTCTCTTGCTCCCATAGCTTTCCCAGCCTGCTTTCTTATTATACAACCCAGGACCAGGACCCAGCGGTGACATCACCCACAGTGGGCTGGACCTGCTCACATCGGTCATTAATCAAAATTATGCCCCTACAGACTGACCAAAAGGTCAGTCTGATGGAAGGTCTTTCTCAACTGAGGTTCCTCTTCCCAGATAGCTTGTGTTAAGTTGACCAAAGCATACCAGGACAGACATAGTACATTCTTGGTTAGGTGTTTCCTTCTGGGGATACACTGGTCACAAAGACAGATTTGGTCCCTCTAACATGGAGCTCATATTCCAGTGAGACAGATACTGAATAAGCAGTTACACGCTAGAGATTTAACTATGATAGTCACAACATGCACAACAAATAATACAGCAGTTCCTGATGTTACTGCAGTGTTTAGCTTGAAAGCTGGGTCCTGGCAATCTCAATAAGCAAGGTTTGGTCACCCATCCTCAATATCCCAATTAAACAGAAAACAGTAGAAAGGAGAGAAAGGAGAATTATTCACACACCGGGAAGAGGGACCAATAAAGAGGTCCAGCGACCATCCCTTCAAAAACCATCTTGGGAGTACTGATCTAAGGTTTAGGTTTTAATGTGGGAGCAAGAATATGTCCCTAGCAATTGTGGTCAAGGTGTGGTCCCACCCACCACTGACTCATGATTTTCTTGGCTCCAGTCTCTCTTGCAAGTGGTCTGATCAGCTACCAGGACTGGGACATCTTTTCTCAAAGACAAGTCCCTCCTCTGGCTGGCACCAGGGCTTTATAGCTCTTTTCTCCCTCAAGCAAGAAATCTGGGGAAACTGCTTCTGGGAGCCTATTGTTTCAACAGTCTGATTGCTACGCAGAGGGCACATGTGTCTCTCTGAAGAGGCTATCTTCTCTCTTCTCAGGGATAAAGGGGACAATGGGGTGGGGCTGATCTAGTCTGGGAGTCCAGAAAAGCTTTCTAAGGGAAATAGGTGAATGCTGGGCAGGGATAGGATCCAAGGGAAGAAGGGGTTTAGCAGGCTGAGGGGAGAATCGGTACTGCTGGAGGACATGAGAGGCTTCCTGCAAAAGACAAGGCAGCCTGGCATGGTGCCCAAGACCGGGAGTCGGGAGACCCTTGGGGAGATCGGGCTTCTAGTCCACCTCTCTGTCATTAGCTTTACGTTGCTGTACAGGATCCTTCTGTGACCCTGAGAACCCCCACTTTGCCTGCAAGGATTTCAAATCCTCAGTTTCTTAACATGGTGTAAAAAGTTGTAGATATGCCTTCTCTTCAGTCTTTTTTATCTTGGTGGAGGAAGCAAGATGATGAAGGGGATCTTACCATGTGAAGGCATCACTACTCGACACATACACATACACATTGCGCCACGCTGTGGCTCTATCACCTTCAGAGGCGGATATTTAGCAAACGTGGCTACCCTACTAAGTGCAAGAGAAAGTGGAACTGCAGTGCCAAGGCTTGGAGACAAACTACCGCCGGGACTGGGTGAATCTCCCGGTTAGCTAAGGAGCAATAGCTAAGCCCAAGAGGGGTTGCTGCTGGAGCATCCAGTTCATCTCGAGGGTTTCAGTGACTGGTTTTAAAGGAAAGATACATCTGCGATTTGACTTCTAGGTTCTGAGTTGGGACCAGTTGGTCAGAGGATGTAGTGAAGCCAAGTTAGACTATAAGACTGACGTGTAAAGCCAAGGGTGACACACCCCATGACCGGGGCCAAGTTCTGTACTTTTGCAGACCTTGCAGAGGCAGGTAGGTCTATACACTATGCTGGGACTGACTGTTTTTTGTTTGTTTATTTGTTTGTTTTTTGGTTTTTTGGTCCATTCCTCACCCTAGCAGTTTGAGAGGTTACCCTGGATGTCTTGGAACCCCAGTCATGAGATCATTCGAGTTCTTCCAATTGGCATGAAGGCTGGGACTTGATGACAGAAGGAAGGGGCTATGCTGAAGCGCTGGAGTGGAGGGGGCGCCATTTCCAGCCCTGTTCTTTATTACTAAGTGACTGCCAAATGCTACAGCCTGTGCTCCCAACCCTCTTCAGGGATGCAGAAGTTCTTTGACCTCTACCATCTCAGGCAGCTCTCAGCAATCAGCCTTGAATTCCCTCATGTACCTAGCCTGAGGTCATACCTCCCATACCGGGCAACCTATGACAGTGATGATCAGAGCCAGGCTATAAAAGTATGGCTTCTTCTTTTCCGCTTGGAGCAGCCCCCACAGCACTGATGGGGCTCTTCATTTCAAATATACTGTGGCTCCTTTTTTTCCTCCTTCATCTAACTGTCTCAACACTGCACATTTTGTGTCGTGTCTGCCTGCCTGGGACACCAACCTGCGACAATGGCCTTTAGCAAATCTCTCTAAACGTTGAAGTCTGGGCTTCCTGGTTTACAAAAAGAGAATATTAAAACCCGTGCCTTAGGTTGTGAGAATCGAAAGCACTCACCCTTGGTGGTATGGTATTTATTTGTGAGTTGGGCAAACAGCTCAGGGGTTAAGTCCTTACAGCACAAGCATGAAAAGCAGTGAAGACTAGAACCTGGATCTCCAGAACCCATGTGTCTTAGGTAGGGTTGCCATTGCTGTGATGAAATATCATGACCAAATCAACTTGGGGAAGAAAGGGTTATCTGGCTAACGCTTTTACATTACTGTTTATCACTGAAGGAAGTAAGGACAGGAACTCAAACAGGGCAGGAACCTGGAAGCAGGAGCTGATACAGAGGTCACAGAGGGTTGCTGCTTATTAGTTTGCCCCTCCTACTTTCTTGAAGCACCAAGGACCACCAGCCCAGGGGCAACCCCACCCACAATGGATCGAGACCTCCCCCATCAATCACTAATTAAGAAAATGTCCTAGGGCTGGAGAGATGGCTCAGAGGTTAAGAGCATTGCCTGCTCTTCCAAAGGTCCTGAGTTCAATTCCCAGCAACCACATGGTGGCTCACAACCATCTGTAATGAAATCTGGTGCCCTCTTCTGGCCTGCAGACATACACACAGACAGAATATTGTATACATAATAAATAAATAAATATTTAAAAAAAAAAAAAGAAAATGTCCTATAAACCTTGCTGACAGCCTGATCTTATGGAGACATTTTCTCAAATAAGGTTTCTTCTTCTCTGATGACTCTTGCTTGTGTAAATTTGACATAAAACTAGCCAGCACACCATGTAAATGTTTAGTGGCTAATCCAGCCTCAGAAGGTAGAGACAAGGGATTCTGCAGAGCAAACGGCGTAGGTGGCTTTGGTTTGGATTCAGGCATCCAGCCTCTTTGAATAAGGTAGAAAGTAGTTAAGGGTGATTCATCTCATCAACCTTGGCATCCACATGCATGCACACCCAACACACTTGTGTGCCCACAGGCATACAAAATGCATAGATGCACATGCACACCACACACACAAGGGAAAAAGAACAAAGGACATCTATGTGTGTTGTATTTGTGTGTGACGTCAGAAGAACATGGTCAAGTCACTGATGGCGTCATCTCTCAGCTGTAATAGGGTTTGCACTCAGGAATGAAAACAGACTTCCCCCAGCACCCTGGAGACCACATCCATGCTTGATCTGGGATATAGAACCTTGTGATGAAGAGAGAGCTAGGCGGACTTCCGTGTGTCTGACGTGTGCTCAGAGGTATTACTTTTGGGTGAGTATTTGCTCTCAGTCCTTCTTTACTCAGTTGGAGGAGCGACTGTGGAGATCAAGAGCAATGGGGAACCCTTCTTAGTTAAGATTTCATTCCCTGAAGGTTCCCTGATGAGCCTGCCTGGAGGATCTTGATTGGCAGCCAGACTGGCAGGGTTGGGAGGGGTGAGGGAGTAGGCAGAGTGGGGCTAGGGGAAGTTAGACTTGTGCACAGATGAACACCAGGGCCTGAGACCACTCCCATTTCCCCTAGTCCTTATTATCTTCCTCCCTCCATGGATTCTTGGGTGAACACAACAAAAGCCCTCCTGCTGACTGAGGTTGAATTTATCTTACCTTACTTAATAGGACTTCCCAGATTCTTGAATTTCTGCTCTGCCTTATCAGTTCATACCTCCCTTTGATGGCAAAGGAAAAGGGGAGTGTGAAGGGACCCAGGACAATTGTATATCTGTCCCTTAGTGGTGAGGGACTCCTGACACATAGTAGGTACTCAATGATTGTTCTCTTTTATTTCTTCCTATTCCTGCCTCTGATCCACTGTGGTGATAAGTGTGTGTTATGTCTTCAGAGAGACTTAGAGATACAAAATGATGGGTGTTAGAGAGTACTCCACTTGATGTAGCTCTATGACGTTGGTTACATGCCTAAACCTCGGTCACTCTCAGACCAGGTGTCCAGCAGTGATGACATTTTGGGCTGAGTAACTCTTTGCTTTTTTTTTTTTGTTGTTGTTGTTCTGTGTGTGGTAAGTTGGTTAGACAGCCTCTCCAGTCACCAAATGCCAGTAAGACACCCAACTTATGCTAATCAAAACTGTCTTCAGATGTGGCCAAATGTCTCCAAAGACTGAGGGAATCAAAGTCAGCTGCAGTTTAGAAGCTCTGGTGTCAGTGGTTTGGAAGAAAACAGAAAGTATCCCCCACCTCCTTCCACAGCATGGATACCCCCTCTCTCTGCCAAACCCCGAAAAACCCAAACCTCTCAATATGACATCATGTTCACTGTCATCCTAAGTTGTACCTACTGCTGCCCATACTCCTCTAGGAAAGACTGAGAGTCTCTGTTTCCTTCCTGGAGAAGCTGGGCATCTGACTTCATCTGGTTGACAGGGAGTAGAAAAACCCCTAGTTTGTGTAAGAGACCACCCAGGTGAGGTGCATTTGGTTTCCTCACAGTCCTTTCAGGGGCTCTCGGTAGCAGGGAGTGGAAGTATTTTCAGACTGCAACTCTTCCAGCACTGCTCAGTGTTGCCTAGCAACAGCACAGGCCTGCAGCAGCCCCAGTAGTACAAACTGTGGACAAAGAGCAGAGGATACAAAGAGTCATGCCCTGTTCTTTGCGGGCTTTGTATAAAGTGTTTGCATTCACGATCTCCTGGCTCCATTCTTGCCCCTGGTCACCCTGGCCTTTGAGCCTCTCACAGAGCATCAGCCTGAGCTCTGGGCTACAACCCTGAGAAAGAACCCAGGGGAGGGTTTGTCCTAGATCCCCTTTTCAGCCCAAACTCCATGTAGACTGAATTCATTCATTTATTCACGTTCCCAATCACTCATTCGGCAGATTAATTTTGTGCTTTGGCTCTGTGTTTATTAGATTACTCTGTGTATATGTGTGTGTGTTTCTAAAAAGACTGGAATGACTGAGGCATGACCTAATACTTTGCAGCAGTGAGGATTTAATCTTCCATATTTTTAAAAAGGTTTATTTTTAATTACGTGTGTGCATCTGAATTGTATGTGGGCATGTGCATGTGAGTTCAGGTGCTCATGAAGGCCTGAAGCATTGGGTCACCCTGGTGCTGGAGTTACAGGCAGTTGTGAACCACCTGATATGGGAGCAAGGAGCTAACTCAGGTCCTCTGGAAGCATCTGTTCTTGACCACTGCACAGTCTTGGGGAATCTCATGCTAGGAGAAGGGAAAGGCTGAAGCCTGGGCCAGCTAGGAGGACCTTGTCCCCATAAAGCAGCTTCACAGATCTGACAGCTTATCAGGTCACCTTGCAGGACAGCCTGAGATTCAGACAGCGGTGGGTCAGTGACGGGCAGGGGCATACCTTGACTAGGACTGCTCAGCTATGCCCAATTCCATTTAAATGTAAGCCTCGCATCAGCCCTGAGTCACTGGGCCCCTTTGCTGACTCCACCTCCCAATGTAACCACATCAAATCCATCTCCTCCCCCTATTTACTGGGACTTGGCTCTTTAGTTGGTACACTGAGGACGAGTGAATGAACCTATCGTGTTTAGACTGCCATAGACCAGACTCGTACCCTTAAACTTTCGGTAACCGACTCTACCCGCTAGATGCCAGTAATAACCTTCCATGATGTATGATGTCTAGAAAAATTTCCAGACATTGCCAAATGTCTTCTATGGGGGGTTGGTGGGAGGGTGGCAAAATCAGCCTGGTTGAGAATCATTGCTGTTGATCTTGGTGGTGGTGGTAGGGCTTAGGGGGAATAGTGCCTAGAGGCTTGGCCGCTCTATTAACTACATTCTAAAGTACACACCCCTGAAGCCTAATTGAGTTAGTTGGAACATGCAACCCATGCGCTGACATGTTTTTATCCATTACATTTCTGCTGCAAGGGACAGAGCTGAGTGGCTGGGACAGAGACCGTCTGGTTTATGAGCTCTGAAGTGATTACTACATGGTGCTTAATAGGGAAGTTCAGGGTCCTCTCTAGTTTTTGAAGGGATGGAGTGAGACGGGCTGGGGTGGGAAGACACAGATCCACTGAAAGGAAAGAATAAATCTTCTTCTCTCCCGCTCTCAGTGGCTTCCTGTATGTGCCAGCTGGGTGCTATGGCCCAGCAGGTTTGGTGCCAGGCTGGAATTTTCCATTGCTGTCTGGCTCCTGGCCAAGCTGTGCCCAGCTCCCTTTGACCAGCCCTCAGCTCTACTTATCTCTAGGGTAAACAAATGCCCTGCACAGAGCCCAGGGAGGAACCGGGCTCAGGAGTGTGGCAGAGGGTACAGGAATCGGAGTCTGATCTGCCAGTGGGGGGAAAGGAAGGGATGGCGAACTGACTGAAAGGAGGAAAGAATGTTCATTCATTTGGCATTTACAGAGCACCAACTGGGTTCTAGTCACTGTATGAAGAACAAACACAGTGAGATGCTGTCCTTGTCCTTTCAGATTTGATAGGGTTTGGGGAGAAATCAAGGAGGGGATCAGTACCCTGGGGAAGCACGGAAGGATGAGAACATGCAGGACTGACCTACCCTTGGTTTTGTTAGAGGTCAAAGGGGCTTTGAGATAGGACACTTGATGCCCATGTGTGAGCTCCAAGTCTGTCCTCGCTCCCTTGCTCTCACTGAGCAGCCTGGAAGCTCCCTAGATACATAACTATTGGTTCTCCATCATTCACCTCTGTGCCTTGATTTTCATGTCCCCCTGTAGTTGAGACTTTAGTCCCCAAGGAAGGGCTTCAGTCATTCCCATTTCTTTTCTGCAAACCATGAGACATGCTGGGCTGTTTGTGGTGACCACATAGCCCAGTAGAGCAGCTGCTGCTGGTATATGGCTCATGCCAGGCCCTCAGCATGGTCAGCATCCCTCTGTCTTCCAAGGGAACTAAATAGAAACCCAGCCAGTCTACCTCTGCCTTCTCACTTGCTCTCTCATTGTGTTGGGGGAGGGGCCATAGGTTACAGTGCATTGTGGGTGATGGTTACACAGGCAACTGTCTTCAACACCGGGTCCTTTATTTCATAAGGCGAACATGGATGAATGTCTGAAGGGCCTTGGCGAGGGTGGTGCTGTTACCAAGCTTTTATTATTCATACCTGTCCAGGTGCTTAATAGTTTGCAAAGCAGTTTGAAGCCACCTCATGAATCACACCACACGAGCTCTATGAGGCCAACAGGGTGAGCACCATTTATCAGTCAGGTGTGTTTGGATGCTGAGAAAATGACTTTTGCTCTGTGGGGGTAAGAAAATGAAAATCAATCAAAAGAACTTGTGAGGAAAGACAGAGGGAGGCTCACAGATTAGTTGGGGTTCTAAGAACCAGCTCTTGGTTCCCAGACAAGGGACACAACTTTTCAGGGCCTCTCTGCTCAAGGCTCCATCCTGGGGGACAGTACTGGATGAACTTGGTTTAGGGCAGGGGCACATGTCCAATGGACAGAGCCCTGGAGGTGTTCTTGGGTACCATGTCTGCTCTTGTATCTACCAGCTCCATTTTCTCCACAGGCAAATATACATGTCCTCCAGGGCCAAGCTCAGGTCAGGAACCTACACCCCCCTGGCACACTAGGAACACGGTCTTTTCCTCTCCGTCCTCTTTCTCTGAGTCCTCAGTGAAGTTGTATCATCACCTTTTCACCTTTGGCTTCTAGTTCTCCACTCCTCTCTATATGAGCATGAGCGGAGTTCAGCCCTCTGTTAATTCCCTGTCTTCTGGTGAACGGTGCGCCTCGGGCTTATCCTCCACTCCTCTCTATAGGAACATGAGCGGAGTTCAGCCCTCTGTTAATTCCCTGTCTTCTGGTGAACGGTGCGCCTCGGGCTTATCCTCCACTCCTCTCTATAGGAACATGAGCGGAGTTCAGCCCTCTGTTAATTCCCTGTCTTCTGGTGAACGGTGCGCCTCGGGCTTATCCTCCACTCCTCTCTATATGAGCATGAGCGGAGTTCAGCCCTCTGTTAATTCCCTGTCTTCTGGTGAACGGTGCGCCTCGGGCTTATCCTCCAGGACTGTCTGCCTAGTCTGCGGCAGAGTGATGGTTCCAGGTTGCAAATCCCATCATGCCCTTGTCCAAACACACTCAGAGATCTCTGGGCTGCCTGTGACGTGGTTCTCAACTTCCCGTGACCTTAACCTACTGTAAAAATCTTTTCAAAGGTTGCAGTCGACTTTTCTAATGCATTTATTTATATAAAGGAAGCAAAACTTACACGAATCAATACTTACCCGCGTTTCTGGTCTAAATCACATTTGGGAACTGCCTGTCAGAATCCCCTAAATTGATTTCGCTATCTGCTAGTGGGTCATCTGTTTAGAAAATATTGACTCCAGGAATCAAGTTGAATTCCTTTGGAATGATAGAAAAGATTGTGTCCACCTCCTGTGCTCACCTGTTTCTAGTGTTTTGGTTTCTTGCCCGTCAATCTGTTTCTTTGGTTCCTCTGTATACGGCCCATACTAGTTGAGTTTGCCCATCCCATTCGCTCTCCCTCTGCCTCACTTCCTTCAAGTCTTAGCTCACCTCTTTGGCATAGGTTCCAGCATCTTGATGCCCTCAGGGTACCTTGTGTGTGGTGTTGGGGTCTGCTTAGGTGTCTATAGTGTGGAGATGTGAAATTATAGATATTCCCAGCCCTATAAACCAGTCTTTTGAAGCAGTGTGGTTTTACTCCCTGATCCCAGTTGACTCTCATGCGCACAGACACTAGCACTGAAGACTGGACTGGTTATAGAAGCAGACAGGCCCTGTGCTACCTCATGGAAACACTGAAAGTGTCTGCCTCAAGGAAGGGGCTTCTGCAAGGGAAGTCTTTTAATAAAGAAGAAGATAATTAATAGTGATGTTCTGGGTAGCTTAAAATGCCAAGTGTCCATGCAGGGCCAAGGGTAGATCTTAGATTCTAGTTTTTGATCAGGAGGAAGCAGCTTCTTCTTAATGGACTTCCACAAAGCGCAGACACATTCCCTTTTTCATATGGTAATTTCAATCCAAAGGAGTGGCAAAGCTGATGTTTACCTGTCTAGGGCTACCTGTCCTGAAGTAACCATGAGGGGGGAAGGTCATTCTCATTGGCCTCTAAGACCATTTTTCCCTGTAATAATATTTGTATAAAAAGAACAGAATTCATTACGATGTTTGCTCACATGCACGCAATATCCTCTGATCATATCTATCCCCCCATTTCCTTCCCTAGTCCCATCCACAACTCGTTGGACTCCCCCTGTGAAAATTAGAACCTGTTGTAGTCTCATGTTTCTCTTTGTAAAAATCTAGATTCCATATATGAGAGAAAAATATGTAATATGTGTCTTTCTGAGTTATTTTAATTAATGTGATGATATTGTTATGTACATTTTTCTGCAAATTACATGATTTTGTTCTATATAGCTAAGCAAAGCTCGTGTGTGTGTGTGTGTGTGTGTGTGTACATATATATTACATTTTCCTTATTCCTTCACCTGTTGATGAACACAGAGGCTAATTTCATTACTTGGCTATTGTAAATAATGTCACAATAAACATGAATATACAAATTTCTTTGTAAAATGCTGACTTTGCTTTTTATTGGTATGCTTGGGAGTTCTGTCATGCACCTTAAAACGATTTTTAAAATTGCATTTTAATTATTTATTTGTTTGTGTGTGTGTGTGTGTGTGTGTGTGTATGCATGCGCACGTGCAGAATGGTTCATGGTTGGAGCCCAGAGGATAACTTGAGGGAGTCAGTGGTCAGTGCTCTCCTTCACCTTGTGGGTCCTAGGGCTTGAATTCAGATTGTGAGACTTGGTGACAAATGCCTTTCCTGCTGAAACTTTTTACTGGCCCCGCCCTCCATCTTAATGGGAAACACTGTCAATTATCCATAGATGCCCGAAGGTCCAAAGGACCAGACACTGCTTTTCCCTTGCGCTGGCACGGAGAAGCCAGGCTTGTGGTCCAGTGTCAGCCATGCTGGTTCACACACCAGGGAGCTTGAATCAGGAGCTGGTGATGGGCAGCAGAAGAGACGAGGACTCAGTGACATATGCAGACCACTGAGCAGAATGACAGGGGACTGACCTCTGGGCTTACTGGCAAGATCATTGGTGCAATTTAGCTTAGCTTCCCCGTTTGCTTTCTGTGTTAGGAAACTGACTCCCAGCGTTTGTGGTCATTAGGGGACCCATTCTGCATTAATGACTTTCTCCCTAAATCTACCAACATTGACTCGTTTGCCACTTGCAGGGACAACCCTCACAAACACACTTTGCAGAGTAAATATTTGCTGCCAGGAGGATCAGTGACTCCATGACCCGTATCTTCTCTTCTGGCTTTCACTTAATTATTTTTAATTCCACCCTGGCCTCCATCGCAAGCACCTAGCAACAAGACCTTGATCTTGGCCATCTTTTCCACCAGGGAGACCTAATATTGACAGAGACACAGCTGGTGTTCACTCCCTAGGGAGATAGAGTCAATCCCCAGCTGACTCCCGGGGCAGCAAGGGTAGGTGGGTGGGGGCGGGGCGTTCTGCTCCTCCTAGAGCAGAGAAGGTAGATTCAGGCTTTTAGTGTGAGGGCACAAGGCATGGCAAAGAAATTCTCTGGTGTAGGCTTGCTAAGGAAGTGAATGAGCTTGCTTCCAGAGGGCAGGGATTCTTGCAGAGAAGACACATTTGTCTTCACTGCCAATCATCTTCCCATTTACAAGTCCTGAGCCAACCAGCTAGGGCCAGTGAATAAGACTTCACACATCAAGGAGAGACAGCCAAGGTAGCTAGCAGTTCTCGTTTGGATATTGGCTCGGATGCAGATGGTGTGATGCCAACAGTGTATCAAGTCACGGATGCAGTTGGTGTGATGCCAACAATGTATCAGTAACTCCCTGGGCGTGGCTGGTTGGAGCACCGTAAGAGACATGGAGGAGGTCCAGAAAGGTACTGTCCAACACCGGGTAGAAGGATGACAAGAAACCATGGCTAATGAGCCAGGAACCAGTCTCTGCCAACTCTAGACGAGGCAACAAGAGGATGGAGCTTAAACTTAGAGGCGAGGGAGAGGGACAACATGCTCTCCAAATATTTCTAAGACCTTAGAATGATTTCCACTCTCCCTTTGGCTTCTGGAACCTGGCCACTTCCTCCCTTTAGAGGTGGGGTTTGTGTGCTTGCTCCTTGAGACTGCTTCAATGGGTTACTTTTGGCAGGAGAGAAGTCAGCTGAACACTGCTATCATGCTGTAAGGAAGTGCAAGCTGTGTAAAAGTGACCTGCAGATTCATCAACTTGGGCTTAAGCTGGCAGGCAGCATCATGCTCTAATAGCATGAGAGAGTGCGTCTCTAGATGTTTCCAGCCCGCATCTTCCAGGCTGCATGCAACAGAGACAAGGTACCTCTGTTGAGCCCTACTCAACCCTCACACCTGTTCATCAAATGATTTCTGTTTTTCATATAAGCCAGTAAAGCTTTGCTATTAAAAAAAAAAGAAACCCCTCTAAGTGGAAAACCCTGTGCCCACCCAGCTTGTGTGCCATGGCCTACACAGGCCTGGACTTTGTTCACGAAGCCTGACACCAGCTCAAAGTTTCACCAGCAGAACGTGGCCTTTTTGGACCTCTCATTGTTACACAGCATCTAACTCTGTTTTCCACAAGGACACCTGCCTCCCTGCTTACACTGACTTAACTTCCTAGCATGTTCTCTTGGTAATTCCTAAAACCTCTTCATTTAAGTTCCCATTCATTTTTCCCGATTCTATTGTCTGTAGAATTAACCTAGTTTCTTTCTTTCTTTTTCTTTTCCCCCCCCCGATGGCTATAGAAGTCGCATAGGATCTCCTGGGACTATCCCTTTGTATGGCTAAAATATCACCATTATTTTGGTCTTTCATCTTAGAGGAAAGTTCGTAGAGCATTCTGTGTTCCTCACTACCTCATCCTTGGTCTGTGGTGGAGGCAGGCTCCGACCTAAGCATCTCTGCCCAGGTAGAATCTAGCTTGTATCTGAAGTGCTCGGTGGCTTCATGGAGGTGTTGATCAGAGGTCTAGAATCAGACCTTGAGAAGTGATGTCTAGAAGGGAACAGTCTCTGCGATTGGAACATGTGGGAGGACCAAGGACCTCTTATTGACTAAAGGACAGATCCTCGCCCCTTGTGTCTGGGAGTACAGACCAAACAGGCACCCTGGCTGCCCTCAGATACCTGCCGTGGCTCTCTCCACTACTTGGGACTGCAGAGTAGCGACCATCGGCCACATCTAGTTTCCAAACATTTCTCTCTGCTCCAGGGGAGACCCTGTACTCAAAAGCGGTCATCCTCCAGTCTCATCCCATGCCACAGCAGCAGCCCTCTCTGGGGCTCTACATCTTCCTGCTCTGGACAATGCATGCAAACAGAATCATGGAGTAGGTTCCTCTGTGTCTGGCTTCTTTACTCAGGAAGATGGCTTTGAGTTTCCTCCACACTACAGCATCTCTTTTCTAGCTATGGCCCATCAAATATACTGACCCTGGTGAGTGGTGGTTCCTGGTTCCTGCCCCTTTGCCCTGGGAGAATTTAGATTTGTGACTGGCCCTGGATGTGAAGGCCCAGCATCTTGTGGGTCATTGTCCAAGGGTCAGGCTATCCTCTTCTGGTAAGGAAGGTGGGTGGTGGGCACCTTTGCTGATCTCGGGTCCTTTCTTTCTTGATATGTGAGAAGGGATTGCTGGCCACTGGTTACTCAGACTGGAGCTTGGATAGGGTCCTAACAAGGGACCAGTGTAGAGTGACACCCACCATGGCATCTTCCACACAACATTTGGAGCAAGGCCAGTGAGGGTCACTTAGCTCATTCCCTCCTGGACCCTTTGTCTTTCACCGTGCACAGGACCTAGCCCATTGGAGCAAAGGCTGTGACACGGGCCACGTTCATCTCTGAGCATAACCACGTCTTGCTTGGGCAAGGATGCATGTTGTCAGCATGGGCAGATGGGATGATGTCTGCTTAGATTTCCTAAGGCGTCTATTTGACCAGGAGAAGACACAGTGGGAATGGGATGGAGGTGCATCCATAAGAGAAGAGCAAGTACCAAGGGTTTAGCGCCCCCTCCCCATGCCTGGCTGCCAGACATCCCTCTGTAAACACTTCTTTCCTCCCCACTTCCTTTTCCATTTCCCCCTTGTCTCTACCTGACTCTTTCTAGGGGCTCATCTTGTTCAGAGTAAAAGCCAAGGCTTTAGAGAGAGTTCTCCTTGTGTTTCTTCCTTTCCGGATCTCATTGTCTTGCTGTTTCTTGAATGCCCTGGGCCCATGGCTGCCCCAGGATCTTTGTAACTGCGGTTTCTGTCCTGCATCCAGATAGTTCCACACTGCCTCCTTACTGACTTCAGTTGGCGTTGTCTCTGCTACTCTCAGATTCCAGTATTTCCTCCTGTCCTCTCATTAACGTGTCTTCTACTGAGTGTCAGTCACTGGCAAGCTAGTGTATGTGGGTGTGTGTGCGCGCGTGTGCATATGTGTGTTTATATGTGAATTAGTAGCCATCTTGCTCTGTCTCTTCACCGACTGGAATGGCATCTCCATGATTTTGTCAGTGTGGTCCTTTGCTATGCACCCAGTACCTGGTACAGAGTGTTTGTTGAATGAATGGATGCTCTGAATTCACACCCAGGGGACCTGAAACCCTGCTGGGCTGAACTGGAATGTACAGCTGCCTCCATTAGCTGCATCATCATCGACATCAGTGCGAGTGTGGTTCTCTTCAGCTCCAGCTGGACCGGGGCTCTAGTCATACAGGTTTGGGGGACACAGCAGGTGTCTGATTGTTGACTTGACTTCAACCTAGTCAAGGAAATGCGTGGCTCAAAAAGCATGTCATAACTTGTACAAAGGAAACCCGAGGCAGTTTCTCTAGTTTTCTTCCTGGCTGGCCCGAGGTCTTCTGAGCTTCCTGGTCCTCAACACTCTTTTGAGTCCTGTCATCTGACAAGGCCATGTCCAATGTCCGAAGGAGATCCCATAACCCTGGAACCTGGCAATCTCCTTCTTAGGTGTGGGTGTGGGTTATTTAGAGAAGAGGGGGAGTTCATCTCAGAAAAGTAGTGTGCATCCATTGTGTATTGAGAGATTCTCAGGTGTGTGTATGTGTGTGTGTGCATGTGTGTGTGTGTATGGTGTGTGTGTGTGTGTGTGTGTGTGTGTGTGTGTGTGTGTACTGAGGAAGAGGGAATCACAGGAATACTTTCAAGTTCTTCCCCTGTGACATTACGGACAGTTCCTGGCACACCCCAGGTTTTAGTGGCAATACAGTTCTCTGAAATGTAATCATAATTGTTTTATGTCCTTCTAGTTTATTTCACTGATAACACTGATTTTCAGCCCCAACTGCACCTTAGCCTCACTGGAGAGCTTCAGAAGATGCTGCTGTGCAGGCTTTTCCCCACAGCGGGCAACTGGGAGTCTGGACATGGACTTGGGCCATCAGCATGCTGCTGAGCCCCTCCCCCACCAGGTGATGAACTACTGTGCTTCAGTCTTTTGGGAGTACCCAGACGTTTTATTGGGACTTAAGGAAAATTGCCCTGAACTTGTACTCTGGGGGGTGGAGGTGGGAGAGGGTGGGGTGGGTCAGTGCTTACTTACACCATCCTATCATCTTCACCCTTGAGCAGGTTTCTGGGTCTTTTTGATCCTTATTCTATTCTTTAGTAAGGGGAAGATGCTTTCTCACCTGCTGCTGGACCATGGTTGAAAGGCATATGTGCAAAACAGCTTTGTAAATCTCGAAAGGATGTACAAATTCCAGAAAGATATTATTAGAATTATATGTGCTGGTCTTTTGTAGAGACCACAAATGGACACATGCTCACAGGAAGGGTGTCCTGAGAACGAAGCCATGGCAGGCTGGGCTCAATTTGCTAAAGCTGAAAATCAACCATGCTTGTGATTCTGGGATCCGACACTAGAGGGCGCAAGCTCCATGGCACAGCCTCTAGGATACCTGGTTGTGTGTTGGGGTGGGGGAAGTGTGATAATTTTTTGCCTTCCCTTGGCTAAAGTGCAATTATTTATGGAAAGAATATTCTAAATATCAAGATCAGAGGTCAGGCACCCTTCTTGCGCTATCCACACACAGTCGGTTGGCGGATTCCATATTCTCTAGCCCCTTCTTGCATTCTTTCTCAATATTTTTAGTCATTGTAATCAACATTCTCTTTGGCCTTGCAGGTTCAGATGTAAGAGCAGCGTCAGAAAGCTTTGTGTCTGGCAGAGACCCAGGAAGGAGGCCTCTTGGCTCCTGTGAAAACTTAATTAGCTCGGGAGCTATTCTTTCTCTCATTCCATGCTCTGCTGACCTCCTCTGGGCTTTCTGGGCTTTCCGGGGCTTTTTTTCTGGGTGGGGGTGTGTATGGATGTAAAGCCACACTTCCTGCCTCCTCCACTTCCCGGGTGGGCCCACTCTTTGCAAGTCACAGTTGGAAGATGTAGATGTCACGGAGGGTAATTGTAGAAACTGACTGACGCTTTCATTTTGCAATTGAGGAAGCAGGGACTTCTAACTGAAGGAAAACAGACCACAACACTGCGGCTTACGTTAGGTTTCTTACAAGACTCTAACACTGTCTGTTGAGTTTCCCCTGTCTTTCTCTGCTGTTTGAAAATACATCTGAAATGTGGGCATCGTTACGGCTCGGCTGGTGTCAGTACAAGCAAGCATTTCAGAGCAACAAACAACTCCCAGTGGCTGTCTCTTGTGAGGCAACTGTGTGTTGAGCTGGCCCACATTCTCGTACACAGTCCCTATGACAGAGAAGGCTGGGACTTCCCAGTGGCTCCTGTCCGGTGCTACTCCCCACCCTAGAGAGCAGGAAAGGCTGACGGAGAGCAGGAGCGCCACTCATAGTGTCCCCACTAGCGCCCTAGGTCCCCAGCGGCCCAAGGTTTAGGCTTATGGGGCACGAAGGGTGGGTTTTCTAGATAATGTAGTGAGGCAGAAGTGCACTAACTGCTGACTAGTGGAACCATGTGACGTCACCCCCGGCCAGCCACGTCTAGTGGAAAAACGTGAGCCAAGCAGGGAGAGGTACCTGGTCGGAGTGAAGGTGAGTTATACAGGGTTGGTCTCCCAAACAAGATCCCTGCTGTGGCCTTTTGCCAGGTCCCTGCTGTGACTGTGTCTGGTTTTCCCCACTGTGGGCTCTCCCTGCTCTTAGGTAAGATTCCCCGGATTACTCAGCCCTTGCCTCTCTTCCTGTCCCGTTTCACAACACCCTTCAACCACTTTCCTTCCTCCTAGAACCTCCTTTTGCGTCTCTAAGGAATCCTTCTTTTCCAGAGGCATGCGTGCCCTTTTGTTCTTTGTAGACTCTGATGGCCTATTTGACTCGATCCTAGGCCAGGCATAGATCTTCCGGGTGGGCAGGTGCCCATCCTTAATCATTTCAGCAGGGCAAATATTACAGGTGGGGACAGCAAAGTCAGATCATAGTTCATATCACAAGGCGTTTGAGGGAAAGCACCTGCATATAGCAGGTGTTTACAGTCAAGGTGGGTCTGCTTTCTCTTGGTGCCAGTCATAGGGAACAGTTGGGACAGCCTTGGCTGTCCCGCTTCTAAGTCTCCACCCGTTCTATTCCCTCTGCCAAAAGCACTCTTCCCATCTTTGCCTTTTCACGTCTCCAAATCTTTCCTTTTACAGAGCAAATGGCTCTTCATCCTGGAAGAGCATAAGTCTCCCAGTTACTTGTTAGTTCTTGGCAAACATCCTTAAGATCATGAACGACATCTGGTGAATTGCTGCAGTAGAGGCTCCCCAATCTATCCACACTTCCCTGTGCCCGTGCCTTCTGCCCGGCCCCCTGACGTACTCTGACCAGCAGAACTATAAAGGAGATGGAAGCAGAGCATGTGAAAAAAAAATGTATATACTGTGTGTTCTTGTCTTCACTTGCTGATCTTGGAAGCCAGAAACCACCATGTGAAAAGCCTGGGACAGTTGGCTGCTGGATGATTGAAGTACAGGAGCGATTGTCTTCTTGCTCTGGTCAGCAGCTGGCCAATCAGCAGGCACAGGGCAAGAGCACTGGGCTGCCAGATGTCCTGCTCCTTAGCTGTAGATAAGCAAGTGAGAGCCACTGACTGGAGTCAGGCCACCTCACACCAAAGCTTCCCGAGATGCAGAATCATGAACTCAAGAAGTTGTTCTTTTTTAAAGCTGCTTTGTTCTGGAGTGGTTTGTCAGATAACAGAAGCAGACAGAGGACTGAATCATTAGAAAGAAAGATAGCTGGTGCATTGAAACTAGGGAAAACTGGGTTTTCCTGGTTACCTTTACGCGTCTCCTTGATACAGCCTAGAGCATTACTTCTCAACCTGTGGGTCCCAGCCCCATTGGAAGTCAAATAACCGTTTTATGGGGTTACCTAAGACTATCAGAAAACACAGATATTTACATTACAATTATAACAGTAGCAAAATCACAGTTATGAAGTAACAGTGAAAATACTTTTATGGTTGGGAATCACCGTAATAGGGGAGACTGTATTAAAGGGTCACAGCATTAGGAAAGTGTGGAATATTCCTTTACATTGTGTGAATATATGTCACTGTGATTGGTTTAATAAAGAAACTGACTAGCCAACAGCTGGACAGGTAGAAGTTAGGTGGGACTTGCAGAAAAAAGAGAGCTCGAGGAAGAAGGGAGGAGTCTTGGGGGCAAAAGGAGACTCAGAGACAAGCAAGATAGATTTACTGTATTTTTTTATAAAAGGTATCACCACATGACAGAGCATAGATAAGAAAAATGGGTTAATTGAAAATGTAAGAGTTAGCTAGTAGCAAGCCTGAGCTATATTGGCCGAGGATTTATAATTAATAATAAGTTTCTGTGTAGTTATTTGGGAACTGACTGGCAGGACAGAAAAATGCCTACAGGAAGGTTGAGAACCACTGGCCTAGTCACCTGAGAAGGGAGTCTCAAGTGGAGTAGTTTCTGGATCAGTTTAGCCTGCGGGTATGTCTGTGGAAGATTGTCTTGATTGTTAATGGGTGTAGAAGGGCCCAGTCCTGTGTGTGGCACTGTTCCCTGGGCATCTGAGTCCGGGCTGTAAAAGCACCAGCCTTCAAATGGTCGGGCAGTTCCTCCATGGTTTGCACTGCAAGTTCCTGCTTTTGACTTCCCCCAGTGATGGACTGTGACCCGGAAGCAGAAATAAACCCTTTCCTCCCCATGTTACTTTGGATCATGCTGTGGTTTTGTCACAGCGACAGAGAGGAAACCAGATCATAGATTTTTTTTTTATAGATTAAAGGAAAAGAGAATGTATAAATACGATTGTAAGGTGAAGTATGAAACTAACATGCAATAAAAAGGCGTCGCAGGCCAACAGAGTGAGGTTCTGCCTCAAACACAAAAATAAAGAAGAAAGGAAGCAACCTTGGGAGCTACCTTCTGCCACAGACGCAGATGGCAGCATGTGGAAGGGAAGGACAAGGTAATGTCAGAGTGCCAGGGAGGGAAGTAAGAAGTATTGTCTTGTCCAACAGAAAGCACAATGTGTGTTCAAAAGTGGAGGAAAAAACCTCAAGTGTGCAAACTTGTCACGTTCACTTACCAGTCAAAATAAATGTTACCACATAACCACAATCCTGTGATCTTCCCACGACAAACTATCAGCATGGCAAAAGAAAGAAAAAATCAAGTATAAAATGGTTACTAGGAACCAACACTTCTTCCATGCGCCCCTCCCCCAAAAAAATTCAATTTGTCAATCTTATACATGTTAACTCCTAATTTTATGACTTGTCCCTAAATAAAACTTCTTCAAACCAAGGTACATACTCCAATAGAGTTTGATGGCCTGAGCTGGGGCTTTCAGAAACTATCTGGTAAGGTCTGCTGGATCCCACAGCGTCCTTTTGTCATAGAGATGAGTTGGGGACAGTTTTCCTAAATGGACCACAGACCGTCTGATGCACAGCCCAGGGGAGGCACAGCTCCTCCGTGCTGGACAGACTTCTCCAGCCCTCTTATCCCAGTCTGTTCTTAGGTTGTGAATGCCTATTTGTGGACTTTCCACTACACTGTGGCATTCTTGTGGCTGGGGCTGTTTGTTACTCACTAATAGATCCTACTACCCTTTACCACAGTACAAACGTGTTGAGTGAGTGTTATCGGCGCGTTGTTTAGTTATAAAGTCAACACCGGAGTTTCCCATATTTGGTAGTGACAGAACTTCTGCAGTTTGTTGTCTGCTTGTGATTGCTGCACAGTGATTTCTGGCAGCCCGGTCTCTGTGCAGCCTCAGTTCCCAACTCTGTGCCCAGCAGCAACACAATAGGCACGGTGGGAATATTTACACCGTAGGTGTGGGCAAATCAGAGTTGTGTTTCTGGTTTTTGACATTTTTTTTATCAGCACATCATGGGTTTTTGCAGAATTTCTGGTCAATGTTTGAGAACTGTTGACTTTGGGTCAGCCAACTGTGGCTTAAAGGTCAAATACACCCTGTTTCTCGCTTTTGTGTCTCCCATGAGTTGTGTGCATGCGTGTATAAACTTTTCAAAGTTTTGTAAAAGAAGGAAGAGAAGGAAAAAACACAAAGAAAAGAGAAGAAGAGAAAGAGGCTGAAGAGGCGAGGTGGGAAGAGAGAACTAACAATGCAGACGGTGAATTATTTAACATCTAGCCTTTTTGCTGACCCCTGACCTAGGGAATCTTAACTCTGGTTGCCCTTAATTAATATCACCATGGAGAGCTAGGCATTCATTATTGCATCTGTACCCCATAATGCCTGAGGTGGGGTTTCACTCTTCTTTTCTCTCTGAGGGTCAGGTCTCTTGGCTCTCATCCTCTCTCACTGTTCCTCCAAACTTGTCTCTGGTCCAGTTCCAGCCTGGTTCCAGATACCATTGAGTCTCCCGTGAGTGATTTTTTATTTTAGGGTTACCATGAATTCAGTCATTGCCTCATCTGAAAATAAGTGAGTAGAGAAGGCGAGGACCACGAGATGGGGGCGGGCATGACTCTGGGTGACGGGAAACACTGATAGCTGAGCCAAGTTCTGCTCACCTCTCTGATGGTTGGAGCCCACGGAAGACACAGGACAGAAATATTCCTATTTTGGGTTAAAACAGGTGGGTAAACTTGTTAATCTCTCAGGGCTGTGCAGGGAGGAGTACTTCGGAGTCTGGTTTGAGTACACCTTGAGTCAGGTATATCTCTCTGGGTCAGGTACGTCTCTCTGATCAGGTAGGTCTCTCTGGGTGCTTCAAGGAAGGAACGGGTGGAGGACCTTGGAAGATGCTCACCTCATCTGTTTGTTTTGAGGAATGATGATAAAAAAAATGTGGTGAATTATTTTTAACCAACATACCAGAGTCAATTATAGCTCTAGGCTTTAAGGTAGAGTATACACTTGGATGACTATCATTGCTCAAGAATGTGTGACCCTTCCTGGGAGACACTTCTAAAGCCTGCAGCAAATTCTTTTGAATTTATCTTATGTTGGTAACTTTTCTTTGATGATAGGTTACTTTGAATAAATAACCAAAATTTAGTTGGGATGAAACAGATTTGCTTAGTGGAGAGGCAAAACGATAACTCACTTTAAAATAAGGAACTTAAGCATTCCCATGGGCAACATAGCTTAGTAATTATTGAAATTATGGATTGTGGAGCCGGGTAGTCTGGGTTTACAGCCAGGTCTATCACCTGCCAGAAACAAAAATAGTATTGATTTTTTTAAAAAAATTCATATATATTTGTTGTCAGTGTTTTTTTTTTTCTTTAGGCATTCTACATATTTCAGGGTGATTTGATACGTATGTCTCTAATGGTTAATGATGTTGAACATGCCTATCTTCCATATAGTGAACTTTGGGGAAATGTATATTCAACTATTTTACTCATTTCAAATCTTTGTTATTTAGTGCATATGTTTCTTGTCTTAAAAAAGATGTATCGTTTTAAGATGATGTGTACATGTATGCGTGTCTATCTGGGTGAGAGTATGTGCACATAAGCCCAGGTGCCCATGAGAGTCTGAGGCATTGGATGCCCTGGAGCTGGAGAGGCAGGTGGTAATGAGCAGACAATCCTGTGTGGGTGCTGGGAGCTGAACTCAGGTCCTCTGCAAGAGCAGTATTTGATCTTAACTACTGAGCTGTCTCTCCAGCCACTGGTAAATTAATTAATGTTAATTAAAATTAAATTTTTTAATTTAAAAAATATTGTCTTGGTGACTTTTTACCATTCTATAATATTCCTTTTCATCCCTGAAAATTCTCTTTCCTTTTTCTGGTGTGTGTGTGTGTGTGTGTGTGTGTGTGTGTGTGTGTCCCACTCTCTGAGTCAGGCTAGCCTGAACTCTTGATCCTCTTATCTTAGGTTCTCAGATAACATGTGTGTCACCATGCCTAGCATATTCCCCTTGTTCCTACATTAGCTTTTCATCTTCCTGAAATTCAGCTGGAGTTACCCCAAAAAGCTGTAGCTGGGAAGTGACCAAAATCTGTATTCCCCAAAACCCTGACAAGGGGCTGGCTAGGAGTCCAAAGGCTGAGGCACGAAATTGAGAGTGGCAGATGACTGTAATCCCAGATACTCCTCAGGTCTCGGCAGGAAGACTGTAGATTTGAGACCAGCTTGGGTAGTTTTGTGAGACCTACTACAGTGTGGGTAGGGGCTGGTCCTGGGGATGTAGCTCGGGGTAGAGTGCTTCCTAGAGTGAGTGAGACCCTGGCTTCCTCCACCTCTAATCTGGAGGAGGTGCAAGAAGCACTGACACCAGGTGACCCCGGGCAAAATATCCATAAGAGGAACTAATTTACAGAGTGCTGAACCTTATCCTCACGATTGACAGGGAGAGAAAGGGTTGTGCTACCTAGATATGTCTTCAGTTAGGGGGTCAGTATAAAGAGTTTTGAAAAATTATTTATTATTATTATTATTATTATTAAATTATTATTATTGTGTGTGGGTGATGTGTATGTGGGTCGGCACATGCCACAGAACGTGTGTGGAGGTCGGAGAACACCTCTGTGAACTTGGTTCTCTCCTCCCACCTGTACATGGAAGCCGTGATCGAACTTGGGTCTTCAAGCTTGTGCAGCAGGTGACCTTACCTGCAAAGCCGTCTTGCCTGCCTCAGGGTGGAGTTTTTGCGAGGACTTGAGGCATCTGGGGTCAAGGCTGAGGCCATGTTTTTTCTTCCAGAGTTTTGGGCAAACCACTTTATTACCTTTATCAGTAACTGGGGTGTCGGAAGCCTTGGCACAGGTTTGAGTCTGCTGGGGAGACTCCGCAGCTGGCCAAGTCAAAGAGTAGAGCCGTTAAGCCACCCTGTGATTTTATTCAGGAAACAGAAAGTGGGTGAAATCAGGCTCCCTCCACCCATTAGTGCAACCTCCACCTTTCTTTGGGTTGTGTTTGCATGGCCTATGTTTCCCCAGCCGTTTGCTTTTAACACGTCGATATCATTGTGTTTGAAGCGAGTTTCTTGTAGATAGCATATAATTGAGTAATTGCAAATATTCCACCTGGATAATCTCTGTCTTGTAATTTGCGTGTTGGATTCAGGCCTATCATTTTATTGTTTGTTTTCTCTTTGTCCTTTGTTCTCCCATTTTCTCTCTTTTAGTGAGCTCCCGTGTGTGTGTGTGTGTGTGTGTGTGTGTGTGTGTGTGTGTGTGTATTTTTCCCCTTGGTGGTTGCCTTAGAGGTTACAATGTAACTACTATGTTCACTTGTTCTTTATTAACTTAGGATGGAGGGCATTTAGAACTTTATGTGGGTGCCATTGCTCTCCCCTCTGTGCTGGAGGGTCTTAGAGCTTATACCCATAGACATCAAACATATCACCAACGGCTTGAGTTATTCAAAACGAGGTTTGTCTGCTCAGCTCTGTTATTTTATTGTTACGTCACACTGAACTATTTGTGGCTATAAACAAGACACACGGATGTGCAAACATTTTTAAATTTATTATATTTCATATGTATGGATGTTTTGACTGCTTGCATGTATATGTACCACATGTGTAGCTGGTGCCTATAGGGGCCAGAAGAGGGTGCTGGATCCCTTGGAACTGGAGTTACAAATGATTGTTGCGGCGAGCGAACCCTGACCAGCAGGGAAAGATCACCACCGACACAGGATTCTTCTCTGATCACACTTTAATGAAGCGCTGCTTGGTTGAGGGAGAGCTGGAAGCAGGGGGCCCCGAGCCGGGCTGGGTGGCGGCTTATATAGAGGAGGACGGGGCGTGTCTACTGATTAGGTGACGTGGCAGAAAAGGATTGGTGGAAACCTGTTGCCAGGCAGATGTGGCGCGAAAAGTTCGCGCCACATACTTGTTTACTTTAGCCCTCGGCGCCATCTTGTAATGGCGAATGTAAGTGCGGCCGCCACAGATTGTGAGCTGTCATGTGGGTGCTGAGGTCTGAACCTGGGTCTTCTGTAAGAGCAGCTAGTGCTCTTAACCACCGAGCCATCTCTCCAGCTCCTCTAGGGCAAATTTCAATGACATTCCTGGAGCAGGGGTCAACAAGAAGATACTATCATTTTATAACTGATTTTGAATCCTCATTAGCAGAAATGGGGGAACTTAGGGAAGCAGGGAAAATGTATACAATGCAGGAGAACTGGGAGGGAATGGGGTGTCTGGAGGAGACTGGGGATCTGATTACATGGAGAGTAGGCTGAGGAAGAGAGTTTTTGAGAGATGGAGTCTTTTTGATTGCCTTCCTTTGATATTCAATCTAGGAGCCATGGGACCCTGTAGGAATCACCTCATCATCTTGACCTTCGCTTCCCTATGAGACAGTGTACATGAAGGAACACATATACTTCTTGCATGGTGGTAATTGCTCTTGCCATGGAAGCCTTCCTGTGTGTAGTTTGTGCCCCTACAGATTTATCAAAACAGCTTGTTTAACTCTAAAAAAGAGAGACAGAGGAAGGCTCGGGAGCTGCCCCTTACTTGTGGCTGTCAGCCCCAGGTGCACATCAGTTACCAGATTCCTGGGGCATGAGACTGCTGCCTGCCTGCAGAGATTCCAGCTCAGCTGGCGACTGAGTGGCGGCTAGATATTAGATCCACTGAGAGCTATCAAATGAAGAGCTTGTTTCTCTGCTGATTACAAATGCCCACTAACGCTCCAACTTTCAGATCTTGTGAGGGTAGCTGGGCAATCTCAGCTATGCCAAAGGAACCCCCCTTCCCTCCTCTCCATGTCTTTTTTCCTCTCTCTTCTAAAGGATTTTAAAAAGTGAGTGTGTGGTTGTGTGTCTCACATGCACAAGTGCAGAAAGTGCTCCTACCCGCTAAGTCATCTCTCCAGCTCCAAATGCTGCCTTCTTGAAATTGTTTTTGTTGGGGCTGGAGAGATGACTCAGTACTTATGAGCGCTGGCTGCCCTTGTAGAGGACCCAGGATTGATACCCAGCTCCCATCTGGCAGCTCACAACCATCTCTAACTCCAGTTCCAGGGGCACCCGATGCCCTCTTTGGGCCTCCATGGACACTGCACACATTTTGTACCTATAAATCCATCCATATACACAGAGAAACTCATAAAATAAAACAAGTAAATATTTAAAGATAAATTGCTTTAGTTGGACATTTTTGTTGCAGCAACAAGGCGAGTCACAGAGACGTCATTTACTCATGCATAGTCTTCATCTCGTAGCCTCTTAGCACTTGCAAGGCCTTCAGTGTGTCTCTTCTCTCATTCTTTATGTTGATCGCTTTATTTCGGTTTTCCTCATGAGTCCGTCTTTATTCATGGATCAAAGATTCAACATTTGGTTATCTTGATTTCATCTATTCTTTTTTATAAGAATTGCTTCATGTATTTTGTTGGTGCAAGAAGGTAAGTCCTGTACTTGTCACTTTATGCTGGCAGAAGCTGGGTGCCTGTGTGTTCCCTCTAATTCAAACTCTCTGATTTGGGTGCAGTTGGAATTACTTGGTGGGACGTATTAAAATGCAGATGGTCTGCTTAGCAATATGAAGCCCGGGAAACGGGCAGAGATCTGCCTCTTGGCGCATGTGCTGACTTTATATACCCTTTTACCTTTCTCTTTTCACCTGTGTCTAAGTGTGCTTCGTGGATCTCAAAGTGCTCTGGCATCAGATTGCCGGGCTCCATCCCGTTTCTTCTTGTCGCTAACTGCAGTCCAGGACAAGTTCCTTCATTTCTCTGGATCACTTATCATAGTTTTTCAAGGTTATGGTAAGTATGAGAGATAACGCATGGACAGTGCTGACACAGGATAAAAACTTAATAGATGTGGATTATTACTGCATTGTGCTATCTTTCCTGATAGCTCTAAGGGCCCGTTTTACAGATGGAAGTGGAAGGTCATTTGGCTAGTGAGTTACAAAGCTAAAGGTGGAACCCAGGTCTGACCTCTAGTCCAAAACTTTCTCTACCTCGGTTGACTGTGACTTTTAGGTGGTTACTGGGCAAGGGGGAGAGGGTATGTGTGTGTGTGTGTGTGTGTGTGTGTGTGTATGTGTGTTAAAGACAAGAAACAATCTTCCCCTTTGCATGAGGTTCAAGCCTGCCACTAACTTTCAACTTTGTGGGCATCACTTCCATACTGTGGTGTTTGACATCAAGCCAAGTCCTGGACTTTAATCCAAATCACAGTTTCTGCAATGGGTCCGACTGCTGGCTAGTATTCTACCTCCAACATTCAGGGACTCAAACATAAGTTTGAACGTGTCCAGGGGCTGGGCAGGAATCTGGCTTTATGATCTGCTTCCTTTGCTATGCCCTTTAGTTCCAAAGCCCCTTGCCTGTCCCAGCGCAGCACATTCAGAAACATGCCAAGTGCAAAACTGTTGATAATACCGAGCAGGATCTGTTCCTGGAGAAGGTAAGCTGCGGGCACACAGCCTCCAGCCTCTCAGCTTGAGGCCTGAAGCATCGAGCTGCCCATTCCAAGCAATGCACCTTTCGTTCCCTTTCCAGTCTGTGTTCATTTGTGAGCATCAGGGCTTGTGGAAAAGCAGGGTATCATTTTTTTTCCTGTGTATAACAACAGAGTTGAACAAGCCCATTTCAGTGGTTACAAAGGCAATGAAAACTTTCACCGGGGCTGGAGAGATGGCTCAGCGGTTAAGAGCACTGACTGCTCTTCCAGAGGACCCGGGTTCAATTCCCAGCACCCACATGGCAGCTCAGAACTGTCTGAAAATGCAGTTCCACGAGATCTGACACCTTCACACCAATGAACATAAAGTTAAATAAATCATTAGAAATTAAAAAAAAAAAAACTTTCACCGCGTTAAGTAGAACAGGAGGAATTTGGGATGAAGGACAGTAAAAATGTAGACATTGTCAATTTAATGCAGAATGGCTGTGATGGCTGATAAGTCTGGAATTAATTAGGATTCTTCCTGATTGGAATCGGTTATGAGGAAAGGGTGTGGACAGTGTGATTTCTAAGTGCTCATCATTATGGCAGCTGGTCTAAGTACACCTGTATAATTGACCCCTGGCATTGACTTATATCAGTGATAAATGATAGCAAAGATAAAGGCAGTTCATTTCAGAAGTCAGCTTCAATGTCTTGGTTGTAGCCCTTGTCCCTGTAGGGAGGCTATGTTGGTACCCACCAGCATAATTGCTTGAATGTGGCTGATACTTTCCAGTGGCCTTGGAGTCCAATATGTGTTTTGAGTGGCTATAGTTCATGGACCAGAAGTTTGCTTCCCTAATACATCTGGCTTATGTGAATCTCTATTCTTTGCTTTGCGTATTTGTGTACATTAAAATACAGCAAGCAGGAAAGGAAAGGGGAGAAAAAGGGAATGTATAGAGTTCCACCCATTTCAGTGGTTCTCAACTGTAGGAGGAGAGCCCACTTGTTTGTTCCGGCCGTCTGACTAGCTTAGCCCCGAAATAACCACACGGAAATTGTATTAATTAAATCACTGCTTGGCCCATTAGCTCTAGCTTCTTATTGGCCAACTCTTACATCTTAATTTAACCCATTTCTATTAATCTGTATATCACCACAAGGTCATGGCCTATCTGCAAAGTTCTGGCATGTCTGACTGCAGCAGTGGCTCCATAGGGTCTCCCTGACTCTGCCCTTCTTCCTCCCAGCATTCATTTCTGTCTTCCCCGCCTACCTAAGTTCTGTACTATCAGCAGATCAAGGCAGTTTCTTTATTCATTAACCAAGAAAAGCAACACACAGACAGAAGGACCTCCCACACTACTTAACCTATGGGTCATGACCCCCACAGGGGTTGCATATCAGATATTTACGTTACAACTCATAACATTAGCAAAATTACAGTCATGAGTCGCAACTCAATAATTTTATGATTGAAGGTCACCACAACATGAGGGACTATAGTAAAGTCTCTGCAGCTTTGGGACGGTTGAGAATCACTGACCTCAGCCTTCCTGAACTCTGCTATATATGTAACCTTTGCTGAAGTCCTTAAATCATGTCACATAGCACACTTCCACGCCTGTATCCTCTGAAGAACATAGTGCTGGCATCGACACGCCTTTGTGCTCAGCACAGCAAGACTCCTGATTATACCACTTTACCAACATGGCTGGTTGCCCAGGAGATCCTCATCCATCTCTGGACCTTTGCTTTTACCCAGCGAGGAAGAATGAAGTGGCAGGAAGAGCAGCAAGCCAGGGACCAGGCGGAGTGGGTTTCAGGCCACCTGTGACTCATTCTCACATGGGAAACATGGAGTTGGAACAAGAGGAACGCTTCTTTATTCCCCCCCCCCCAGGGGCATTAGCCATGGCTGGGCGTGCCTGACAACCTGACAGGCAGCCACGTGTGACTGGCAGATAATTGTTGCCTTTGGTGGCATTCCTCCTCAGCTGTGCAAGTGGCCCATGTCACTGGGCCGGGAAAAGGAAACTCACAGGCAAAATGATGGGAATTTTACTTGAAAATTTGGACATAGTTTTGAAGTACTGAACACACGCAAAAAGACTACAAAGTGAAAGTCAACATACAAGAGGGATAGGAAGGGATTGGAGGGTGGGAAAAGTGGACAGGGGAAATTTGATCAAAGCACGTTATATACATGCATGAATATTAAATAAAACCGAGAAAGTAATAAGAAAGTCAGCATTCATACAGGGCTGCAATAGTGAAAGAAGATTTTGGACTTGGTGTTTGGAGGCTGACCTCTCTCAACTCCATGCCTGAAGGTTGCTTCTTTCCTGTCACCGAGAAGAGTTTGTGCAAACCCACCTGTGGTGCACTTCTGTAAAACCAGCCATTAAGAGGCTGAGGCAGGAGGATTGTGGGTTTCAGAGCAAGCCTGTGCTACGCAGTAAGACCCAAAGGATGCGTTTGGTTGGAAAGTGTACTAAGCGAGAAAAGGAAGAAGTGGGGCCATCTAGCACCAAGCAAACACTGGTCCCCACCGCTGAGTCTTTCCCCTAACTCCACTTTGCTGGGCAAGGCTTTGCAGGAAGAAGTGGGTACATCAACCTCTAGCAACTTGCACGGCTCTGTGGCAGAGCAGCCTGGCCTTGAGATTGCCGTGATGGAGAGGGACTCTGGGGACTAGTTCTGGGCCAGATAACCACATAACTTTCATCCCCAGCTAGTCTGAATGACGAAGACAAAGGAAGGACTTTGCAAGAACTGGAGGTAATGTTTGTACGGGGTCACTTTGGGAAGGCTAAGCAGAGCATCCAGGACAAACTTCACTGATGCCAAGCTAATGCTGGTCTTACTTATGAGTCGAAGTGGAAGGGAATGTGGGGTTTGTGGAAGGGGTCAAAGTCCTGAGCACACGAGTGGTGGTGATGGGGAGAGCGGCGAGCGGTAAGAAGAGCTAAGAAGCATTTAGTCTCCAATTTTTTTCACACCGCCCTTCTCCACACAGGCAGCCGAGAGCTGAAATCTCTGGTTTCATTTGTTCTTCACACAGCCCAAGGGATTTATGGGGTTATAATGCATTACTTTAAATGTTTCAAAAATGCTAATGGAAATCCTCATACATCTGGTTTTTTTTGCTTTTTGCATACCCGGTTATGGATGAGTTTGATTAATAAATCATGGGAAAACGGATTAATTATTCCATAATGATTACAGTCTCTTTGGCAGACAACATATTTCGAGACAAGAAGGATGGGGGAGGAAGACTAAAGGAGGATTTTGATGTGATGATGACCAGGTTGGAAACTCACACAGCACCGGAAGGATGCTCTCCATCTTAGAACTTTTTCCAGAAGGGGGACCACAGAGCACGGGTTGTCTGGCATTGTAGGTGTAGCAGGATGGGAGTGATGGGGACAGGGGAGGTGCTAGATCTTTTTGTCACCATCTCTACAGACTCAGGGAGTCATTAGGTGAGAATAAGAGATAGCTCACGCCCTCCTGAACAAATGGGGACGCCCTAACAACGCCTCGTTTTGTTCATCTCTATTCACTTCTATCTCAGTTCCTCTCACCCATGGGTTTTATTTGTTCCCATTCACCACCCATCCTTCTTGGCATCTTCCCCTGAAGTGTCTCACCTCTCGATGTTTCCACTCCCTTTCTCTGGCTTTTTCCCTTCTTTTCCAAAGGCCCAGGTATCTCTCCTACCTCACCTAGCTTTCTTTCCCAGTGAGGGCGATTATTTGTTTTTCTTGAAAATTGAGGCCTCCTCTCCAAGAAGACAGTAGGAAGCACTCATCCATACCACCTGCTCTTTGGCTAAGAGATCAGTTGTGAGTGACATGGGACAGCGTGGGCTAGCCAGGACATGAGGTTCCCCATGGCTGAAAGAGCTGCCAGGGGCTAGATCAGCCTGGATTGGACTCCATGTGACAGAGATCAGGACAAAGTTTATGGTCCTGTGCCCAGGGCGAGTGTAGAGGACATACAGTCACACACAGGTCAGCTCTTGGGCAAATGTTAAATTCCATACCCCACACCAATCAGGACAGAAGTTCTCATTCCCAGAGCTAGGGTCAGAGTCTGGGATCTGGCAGCTCTAACAAACCATGTTCACCCACCTGTACTAGATGGTCTAGATAAAGACACGTAATAGGGAAAAGCATGGAAAAGAAGATATATTCAATGTGACTGCATAGGGAAGATGAGCAAAGAGGTCTAGTAACCCATCAAGTTCATTTCTCAGGTCCTAACATGAGTTTTAGATTGAGATAGAAGGTCAGATGTGTGTATAACTAACCACTCTCCATTAAGGTATGGTCCTACCCATCACCATTGTCTCAACTCCAGTCTCTCCTGCCAAAAGTCTGCCAAACTATAAATCTCCCTCAAGCAGCCTTCAGCCTGTTCCTTCTCCCAGCAGGAGGTTCCTGGGAAATTCCACTTCCTTGGGGGTCAATTGTCTTAATCGGCTGACAGCCAAAGAGAGGAGCACATTTGTCTGTAGAATATCTTCGGTCCTGCCTGGGCCATTCTATTCCAGGACTTGAATCCACCTGACCTGAGTTCACTGGGGGATGTACTGACCACCTGTCACTGGACCCTACTTCTAGAGCTGGTCATTCAACAGCTGTAGGATATTGGGGGGTGACCAGCCACACTGATTTGTCTAGGACCAAGGGTTCCTAAGACACATAACCTTCAGCACTGGAGCCAGGAAAGCCCCTAGGGGGATAGGGAGTTGGGCACCCTGCCATGGCCACCATATGTAAGTTTAAGTTAAGTCTCTATCATTTTATTTATCAATAAGACTCAGGAGTCAAAGGTTGGGGTAAAAACCTGCTAGCTCAGAGAGGATGAGTAGCAACTAGCTGACCTTGCTTTTTGACCAGAGACACCTCAACAGACACACCTCCTCCCTCGTCCCAGAACCAAAAGGAAGCTCAAACTCCAAGCCCCACCCTTTTCTTCCTGTATGGCTTCTCTATCCAAAATGCTGCCTTCTCTATGGCCAATTCCAGTCGGCCAGTCACTGCTTCCACCCCCTGATTCAAGATATACCTATATTGGGGAGCCTTGAGAGCATCAGTGTGTGATCAATATATCCCACAGCAGACAGGCACCACCACGGGAATCCATTTATTCAGTGCTCGTATATGCATAGAGAGCTTTCTCATAGAGCAAACTTGGGCATCTTAGACCCGTAGCCAGATGCTGGGATTCCGAGCTTCCCATCCCGGTGTCTCCTACAAAGGCAATTTGGATGTCACCTTTGTTTTTCTGGCTGGCCTCTAGCCTGGTGTCCCTACCCTGCCAGGAAAGTTGTGGGAGTCTTGGAACAGACTCTCCAACACATGAACAGATTCAGCTATCTGCTAGTTGGCACTTACTGCTTTGTTTCTCTGCCAGGTGATCATTATGTCTCCTGAACCGATACAACCCAAGCGTGTGCTACATGAGGACCCAGTAGTGTCCTCAGAGAATAAACATGGATCCTTGATGTGGGAGGAAGCAGGGCAAACTCAGAAAACGCCTGTTTCCCTAAATGCTTGTACTTGGCTTTCCAACTCCATTGCCCTCGGGGTTGGCCTTTACCCGGGCTCTTTGACCTTTCATGCAGATAACATTTCTGAACCCACCTCAACTGTAGCAGAGTCAACATGCACGCTAGCCATGGGGAGCTTCCTTATTCCCACCTACGTAATTTCACTGAGAAATGAGTTGATTCTAGGGCACTTGGAGGTAACTGGTTGGGAGTGAACCATCTTTCCCTCTAGAATGTCCATCTCCCCCAGGCTTTGTGGGCTCTGTGATGAAGAACACCCACCAAGTGTGTGTAGGCAGAGGCTACTGATTTTAGGTGCGTGGAAAAACCCAGCTGCCCTCCCTAGGAACCTACAGTAGAGTGAGCAGTGGTGAGAAAAGCCAAGAGGGAGGCAGATCAGACCTAACTTGGCTTCATCTGACTACAGGATGAACACCTATGCATTCAGCATTCTGGCATCTGGGGTGACACAGAACATTGTGGTGTTCTACTCCTTCCCTGGGGCAAAGCACAGCCAGGTTGGTGCCTGAGGTGTGTGACTCGCTTGCAGCGTGAGTCTGCCTCAGTTCCCCTGACCTGTGCTGCTTGCTTGCTTGTTACTGCCTGAGGCTCTGCGTGACTGGGGAGAAGCCAGCCAACCACTCCCAGAGGGAAGAGAGTACTTAATTGACAGTACAGAGACCTAGTCTGCAAACCTAGATCTGCCACTTTCATTCAACAGCTTGAACTTGGGAGAACTGCTTCACATGTGGGTTTCCCTCTCTCCAAGATGACTAGGGTCTTGGGGATCTTTGCTCTTCACTGTGTCATGGGCACTAATGGCAAGAGGAAGCACCCGAAGTTTTACTAGGAAGGCAGAGTCTTAGACGCTCTCTACACTCACTGAATTTGAAGCTGCATTCTAGAAGATTCCTGACAGTTGAGGGAGCATGGCTCCACCGTCTCCTTTAGCCTCTGTGCCTGAGCGTTTGAATCTTAAAGAGTCTCCGAGCTTTGTCCCTGAAGATGTGCAGCTGTGGGCTGAGCTTTGCGGCAGAGGAATTTCCCCCGGTTTCCATATGCCCTGTGGACACGTCCCTCCCCCACCCCCCGTTGCTCTCAATTCCAGGATCTCATTCTCTGTGAGTCAACATTTCTTTCTATGATAGTCCTTGAAGGGCTAAGGGGATAACCTTATCAAAGATTGCTGGACACTTGCTGTCCAAGTCCATGGTTAGATGCTCCATCCTATAAAAGCATCTGCTAACTGAGAAAGATGATTCAAGTTAATGTCTTCTAAGTGGATCCAGGATGTATGTATGTACCCAACAGTCTTCATCTTGCTATTCTCAGACTCAGAGCAAGGGGGGAACAAAAGAGTGCAAATAGCATCCGGGACTCCCTGCAGTGAGGGCTTTGGGTGAGGTGGGACTCTCAGCTCTGTCTTCTTTTGGTGTGAACATATGGGCTGAGCGTGAGCCTAGTTTTTCCCTGTGAGTGCAGATGAGGCTGTTGCTGAGCGAGAGTCAGAGACTGCATTTGGTATCTAGTCAAAGAAAGAGAGTGGCTCCATTTCTGGAATTAAATAACAGCAGCAGCATCAGTAACAACAAACAAAACACCCAACTGTGTTGGCCACATGAAGACAAGCTGCTAGGACTCCAGCAGAGTGTCTTCCTAAGGACGTTGATTACTTGACCTATTCCTTACTGTGATGACGGCAGGACCTCAAGTAAGAGGTGGTCCCTTCTGGGTATGAGGTCAGCTCCCACACACAAATTTCCAACTGAGACAATTGATAGGGTCACGAATGAGAGAGGTCAAGGAAGGTTCTGGATAAAAGGACAATCTTTCTTTTTACTGGGATGTTCTTTCATCATGTCTGTTCAGGTTTCTGAGTCCATCCTCGAACTGAGAAGCCAAGCTGCTAGCTGAGCCCAGAGATGCCCTAAGAATCCATGGGGGCGGGGCTAAACCCTGTGCTCTGTGTGTTCCCTTCGGTGGGCATTGCATTCAAAGTAGACTTCTGAGGTAAATAAATGGGAGGCAGTGCTCTTAAACTGAGGGGATGGGAATGGTTTGCCATCACGCAGACTCAGAATCAACATCATGTCACATAACAACATACCCATGTATCCATGTCTTTATTTTATTTAGGCAACTGATCCATACCATCAAAAATATGGGACAGTTTAAAGAGAACATGTACATTTAGGGCATACTATAAATACAAAGTGCAAAATCAGACCATGGGAAACATAAATTAGTGGAGCAGGTCAGCCTGGGTTACCAAACAGAGTACATCTCTCCATTTGGCCCAGGAATAGTGGTCTTCAGGAGATACTGGAGTCAGGCTGTATTGGATTACATGTACTTTAGGCTAGAAATACAGTCTTGTCCTTGAAGTCATGAACAACACACAGACATCACAGAAGAAGACTAGAGCACTTGTCAAAATAAAATGCCTGAAGGTTTCGGTAGACCTGAAACTCAATGTGAGCAGCCCCGCAGCCTGGCTCTCTCTGCACCTAGGTGGGCCTGTGTGAGCAGTGCCAGCATGCTCATCAGTACGGAGAGTCCCCTGGCATGCAGTTTAGCTGTGCATTCATGATTCAGTATCCAGTGTGTGTGCTGAGTGGTGGGATGAAGAGGAGCCAGGGGCTCAGAGTCCAGTGACCACCAAAGGGACATGCCAGCAGTCTTACATAATGCATGTTCATGGGAGACCCCGGCCGGGTGTCTGCTTGATTCCAATGGGCAGTTCTTTGAAAGAACTTTGACCAGAGGCTTCCTTGGTATCGAAGTCTGTAGCAGAATGGTTCCTATAAAAGCCCCGCGGGTGGAACTTCATGATTTCTCAGTCCCTCACAAGCTTCTGGAATGGTGACAGCAGCCTCAGTGGGTTGGTGCAGGATGCTTGGGCTCCAGATAGGGCCCTGGTAGTCAAGGTCATTTGTGGCTATCCTTGTGGGTGATGTGAAGGCTTCATCATGGCAGCATCTGGGTTGCTCTTGGATACTATCAGTGGATGCGCTGCAAAGAGAGCACATCTTGATTTACTTCTTCTGTGTTAGACAGACCCGTGCGTGACAAAAATAGATGAGATTCAATGGCCACACTTGGGCCTAAGTCCCAGTTCCCAAGTCCCTCAACACCCACCAAATTTTCTTGGGCTATTGAAAACAAATCAGATACCTGGATTTCTTCCACCTACCAAATGGAGGTTTGAGTCCTTTATTCTGACTTGGAAGCAATAAAAATAAGCAATTGATTCAGCTGCTTACATAAAAGGTACTTATCAAATATTAACTCCTTCAAGACAAAGGTAATGCCTTGTCTTGGGCTTTTGATTCTTTACCCTCCTGCACTTCCAGAGGTCCATCTTTTCGTAACCCTCTCCACCCCCTTTCCTGTCCTCCACTCACCGTCTCATTCAGTTTCCTATATCCATCCCCTCTAAGGGAATCCTACTCCATCAGGCCATTGTCCTGCCTCTTCAATCCCATCACCAAATGCTTGGAAGACCGCTCTGTACCCAGGCCTTGTGCATCTCAACAGCCACTCCAGAAGGAGTGCTCATCTGGTCTTTCCCAGCTGTTTACTGATAAAGGCTCATTGCTGAGACTCGTCACCTTTCCTGAGGCTTCAACATTCTCAATAGCTCTGAAACGTACCATGGCCAATCCTCCATGCCAGCTATAAGGTCTTCCTTTGTCCTCTTGTTACCTTCATCGTGATGCTCCCTGATTATTACTGGGAACTTCACTTGGGCTACCCAAGCAGCATTCCCCATCCCATCCTCTAAGTGCAGGCATGGCCCATAGCTCTGACCTTGCCGCGCATGGGAAGCATTAGTGGCTTGGCCAGACACTTGGCATACTTTTGCATAAAGGGCCAGGTGATGTGGGATTCCCCTCTGCATGTTTTGCATACCATTGGTTAATAAAGAAGCTATTCTGGGCCTATTGCAGTGCAGAATAGGGCAAGGTGGGAATTCTAAGCAGATAAAGGCAGAAAGAAGACAGAGTCAGGGAGATGCTATATAGCTTCCAAGGAGAAAGACACTCATGGGAGCCTGCTGGAATCTTACTGGTAGGCCAAGATCTCGTGGTGATGCACAGGTTAATAGAGATGGGTTAATTTAAGATATAAGAGCTAGCTAGCAATACACCTAAGTGATTGGCCAAGCAGTGTTTTAATTAATACAGTTTCTATGTGATTATTTCAGGTCTGGGTGGCCAGAAACGAACAAGCAGTCTGCTTACAGCTAGGTAGTCAATAGTTTAGACTTTTTAGGCTGTCTAGTCTCTCTTTAAACTATTCAACCCTTCTACTACTGCAGAAAGCAGCCAGGGGGTAATACCAGAAGTCAAAGAACTAGCTTAGAGCCAATGAAGCTTTACTTACAAAAGTAAGAGGCAGGCCAGATTTGGCCAGAGGCCATATCTGCTGATGCCCAGTCATGTAGAAAGAATATGAACTAATGCAGATGCACAGGGCTTCACCGTTTAGCTCTATTGCATTGCTCAGCTGGTTAGTCACTATGCACCTTGTCATCCTTATCTGTGAAGGGGACCAGTGATGACCATGTTGATGATGGTGGTGATAGTAATGAGGAGGAGGAGGAGGAAGAAGAAGAGGAAGAAATCCATGATACTTTTCTCAAAGCATAACTGCAATACCTTGGATCCTGGCCTGGAGTCTTAGTGTTCCTTCCATGCCTCCATTCTCCCGCAGAGTCTGTAGTATCCCCTTTCCCCCAAGCCTCTTCTTCCTTTACAATCTCATCAACAGTCAATACCTCCAATCCTGCCTCCAGCTCCATGTCGGATCTCTTTTCTGAGTTAAGCAATACACACACTCAACCCCAGTTGAGTAGTTTTGCTCATACACTCCATTTGCTCAAACTGTCCATGCTTGAGAGAAAAATGCACCACTTTAGTCAAACATGGTTTCTCCTGACCTCTCTTATCACAGGAATGGTGATACTTTCTGAGTCTTTGTTACAGCATCCCCTGGCAGCAGAGCAAGACAGCCCTTTCTGTTAAGATGTCTCCATGCTCCCCCAACTCCCTTCTCAGAGCCATCATTTCTCTCCAAACTGTTCTTACTTAACACTTGCACTCTGGGGTGTTCCCCCCACCTTCTAACTCATTGCATTCACACTGCTAAGTTACTCTTCCCAAAGAATGGGGGAAATGACCATTCTCCAGTCTCTAATGACAACATGCCCACCCATATCAAGTACCAGAAGCCCCACTAAGTGTTAAGGGTCCTGGATGGACTACATAGAAGACCCCTAAATCCAAAACATCTACTTAACCTACTCAGAGCTCCCTACATTTTTTGGTCTCTAAGCCTCTCTCTTTCCAGGCTAATCTTGCCTTTGCCATCTCTAGCTGTCAAATTTGTATTTGTTTTTCAGGGCCGGGACAGACATCTGAATCTCCCTGTGGTTGGATACATGACCCTTGTTTTCAGTTAGGGGCTCTGCGCTCACTCCAGCTTGCAGAGCCTGTGCAAGGCTGGGCTTATCTCCCAGACTGCACTTTCCTGGGTTCTTCCGGGAAGCAGTGTGCACTTGCAATATCTCTCCCCTCAGATTAGAAATCCCTGGGGAGACTTAAGAGATGCTTGGCTGTCCACACAGTCCCAGTACCGTGTCTGTTCCGGGCATGGGCTTGCTGAGCAATTGTGGGTGTCCTTTTACACAGCTAACCTTTGAGCAGACATAGCAGCAGCTTGGGCAGAGGAGAGAAAGTACCTGCTTGAGAACACGAATGCAGAGGACCAAGTTTCACTTTCCAGGGCTCAGGGCCTTGAGCCTTGTATACCTTTCGACCTTGATGGTAGAGTAGCAAGTGTAGGTGATAGTTCCACGATGGGTGTGAGTAAGTGTGATGGAAGCCATAGGACATTTGTGTACAATGAGGAAGGGATGTATCTATGTGCGTGTAGTATATTCATGTGTCAATATGGCGAAGGAGGCAATCTGGGAGCATGTATGTTTAGTGTATTGCTAGATGGTAGGATATGTGTTGGAAGTGAATGAAAAGGCAAGGGAGTGTGTGTGTGTGTGTGTGTGTGTGCGCGTGTGTGCGTGTGTGTTTGGGGTGGGAATTATCTTAGATCCTATTTGCAAACAGACAATAGTCTTCACCTGACTTTTCCTGGGGACTTATCTTTATGGGACTTGCCCAAGAAATTAAAAAAAACAAACCAACAACAACAACAACAAAACCCCAACCAAACAAAAGAACCAACCAGGGAGCAAACAACCTGGAAACACAGTGGCCAAGAGATAAAAATCAAAGCAAGGAGGTCTCACTTTGTACACAGTTGGGCTATAAAAACAAGCCAGTCATTCCAGTCATTTTGAAACAGCCTTTGAGGTTTAGCACCAACCGCCCCCCTGCCTCTGGAGAAGAGGCACACTGCAGGCTAATGGCTGGCAGAGCAGCCAGACCAGGGCTCTACCCTTCAGCAGACCCGGAACGCGATCTCTTAGCCCTGGGGCAGGGTGGATCAGGTCCTATCAACCTCATCTCAGCGGTCTCCAAAAGATGTGGGAGGTGATATGGCATTGGCCTCTGAACTCAGGAATCTGTGTCTTTTCCCCTGACCCCACTCCGAAAGCTGAGAACTGGCTAAACCAGTTACAATTGCCATAAATCATAAATAAAGTTAGTGATTATACTGAGGCCAAAGGTTGCAGAATGCAAGGGAATTGACAGCAATGATCTTGGAGAGGTAGTGCTGAGTACCAGAGGAAATGTTCAAGAAAATCACTACTTCTTATTTTTTGTTTTTGCTTTTGGTTTTTGTTTTTTTGAGACAGGGTTTCTCTGTAGCTTTGGAGACTGTCCTGGGACTCGCTCTTTTAGACCAGGTTGGCCTAGAACTCACAGAGATCCACCTGCCTCTGCCTCCCATGTGCTGGACTTAAAGGTGTGCGCCACCATCGCCCGGCTGGAAAACACTCCTTCTATGCAAGTTCAGTTGTAAAACTACTGAAGAACCAGCGTCCTGGATGAGCAGACCATGTGGACTGGGGCTCTGGATACCTGTTCCCTCATTCAGCCTTACACTCCTGCTCCCTCTGGGGATCTTTGACTTGCACTACTTGATCAAAGATTCATTGCAAAGGGAAGGGCAATGACTTGACCAAGGTCATAGAAGAGCACGTAGCCCCACAGTAAGCTAGCAGCTTCTGGGGCAGAAAGGCTATGCTCTTATTCGGGACCACTCTATTGCAGGGATGGAGAGAAAGGTCACTGGTGACCTGGTGGCTCTGAAGGCCTCCTACACACAGACTTTGAAGGATAGAAAAGTGAACGTGCTCTTGGAATGACTTCTGCTCCACGGAGAAGACACTGGGTAGCCCCCAAATCTGAAAATTCCAGATGAGCCTGAGTAAAAACCTGCCGGCATCTGCTACCGTTGCCACCCACAACGAAACAAAAGTAGGAAAAACAAAACACCCTCTTCACACCACGCACTGACTTAAGAATTGATCACGCTGGGTGTCGTAATTTAAAAAAAAAAGTGGCATGTGAGAGAAAGATGCCATGAGACAGAATTCATGTGGAGGGGTATTTAACAGGGGAAAGGGAACGTAAAAAGAGGGAAGGGGAGTGGGGAGACTGGTCTCTGGGAACAGGAGCAACAGAAGAGAAGAGAGAGGCAGAGAAAAAAGGGGAGAGAGATAGACAAAATGAGAGAGATGGGAGGTGGGCGGGGCTCTTTCGAAAGGGAACATAGTGAATGTGCACAGGAGATGCTCTTAGTGGCTACAGCTGAGGACGTATCCTGTCAGGGAAGGATGCATCCAAGGGTAGGCCAGTACAGATGCCGAATGCTAACGCTGGGGATGCTGCTTTTTTGCCTAACATGCCTGAGGCCCTGGTTCCTGCCCCAGCATCACAGAGGCAGAATTGGTCCTAATCTTTCAGGAGTGTCTATCAGAAAGGAAGGTTCCCCTACTGTCCACTGCCCTGTGCCAGCCATCAGCATGATGACAGAGGCGTGACTGATTGCCTGCCCTTTTCCTTGCTTAACCACTACCAGCAACACCCTTTGAGGTCGAGGTCATTTCTAATGATTCTATCTCCTATCTCCACTTTACAGACTTGGAGACAGGTTTGCCGAAGGGAGGTAACTTTCCCTAGGTCACACAGATAGGAAGAAACAATACAGGACCCAAGGCAAATGGTGTAGAACTTCAGCCCTGTCTTGGCTATTGAACTCAATTTTTAAAAATAAATTTGGAGGGGCTGGAGAGATGGCTCGGTGATTAAGAACACTGACTGCTCTTCCAGAGGACCTGGGTTCAATTCCCAACACCCACATGAAGCTAACAGCTGTCTGTAACTCCAAGATCTGACACCCTCACACAGACATAAATGCAAGCAAAACACCAATGCACTTAAGATAAAAATTAATAAATTACCTAAAAATAAATTTGAAACTATATTATTTTGTGTGTGTGTGTGTGTGTGTGTGTTACATGTTAGCAAGTGTGAAAACATGCCTTGGTGCAGACGTAGAGGTCAGAGGACAACTTAAAGGGTCAGTATTCCCTTCAAGCATATGGGTCTCTGTGGTTGAACTCAGATCATCAAACTTAGCAACAGGTGCCTTTTCCTACTGAGTCATCTCTCTGGTCTGGGATTATTACACTTCTGTTGGACACAGGACAAAGAACCCAGTGCTGGACATGTCAAAACTCTTGACACAAATTCTTATCACCCTGTGTGTTGTGGCTAGGATAATGTTTTGGAGACAGATTCAGTTGAATCAAGACAAACCCCTGCTCATAAAAAATCCACCAATACCTTACTTCGATTAGAGGCATGACCAACATGCTTAAGAAAATCCCTGGAGTCTGGGATAGACTGAGCCTTTGTCTCCTCAGCCCTTACTCTTCACCCTTCTGCTTTCTTGCTCCTTTTAGAACTGTGCCAAATTTATTCCCTCTCCTGAAAGACCCTCTACTCAAACTCCCCTTTCCTGGGTGCTCAGCCTGCTACCACCTCTGGGAAGCCTTCCAACTTAGTTTCTGTTGGATGCCCCGGTCCTTCCTAGTCCTCAGCTCACTTTGTTACTGTACTGTTGCTAGTTTGACTGTGTGGCCAATGCCAGTCCCTCTCTCCTGACAGTGAACTCCCTGACCTGATCTTTACAGCATCTCTGGTACCTTATCTCCTTGCCTGACTCATTCCCATGGTACAGCAGGCAAACTGGAGCCTTCCTTGCTCTAAAGCTTCATGATAGAAAACATGAACTGATTCTCAGCCCGGCCAACTCTGAGGGACAACCACGAACTCCAGGTCTGGATTTCAGGTGGGCTTGAGTGTTTAACAACAACATTTAACACGCACGTGAACCCAATCATTTGCAAAAAGCCACTCCTGCCTTACCACTTTCTGGCCTATTTAGTGAGAGTGGAGAATAGTATCCCCATTTCTAAGGTTAAAGATGCAGAGGCTCTACCCAAGCCTCTACCCAAAGTCACCCAGTTAAGGGATGTGGAAGCCCAGTGTGGATCCTGGGGCTTCTGATGTCTCCTTTCTCGTCTCATCTACCTTTGACTCAACATTCTGCTCTATTCTCACAGCTCTGGGGCCAAATGTAGACTCCAATAAAAGAGAGAATCATTATTTCCTTCCTCCATCTCAGCAATGACCTTTGCTCCCTTACCTCCTAATCAAAAGGGAGTGTCAAGCTGCACCCACCTGCGGAGGAGGGTGTAAGATCAAACCGACCAGTGCTCCCGTGTCAGTCCTCCGGGAAGAGCTGCCATCTGACTCTGGGTTGTAATGTCCAGCCCAGTGTTATTTTCTGGTTTCACTTCTGTGTCCAAAGCTTACAGGTTGTTCCATGCAGTCAAGTGAGCCACTTGCCTAGCTGCGACATATGACTTGGCCAATGAAAGCTCAAAGCCAGTTTTTAGACTTCAAGACCTCTGAGGCTGGTCTAGGCACATGTGTTCTATGTATTAGTCTTTGTGAGGAGCAGGAAAGGGGCACTTCTGAGGGAAGCAGACTCTGTCCCACCTGTCAGGTGCAGGAAGGAAGCGAGAGAGAAAGGCCATTCTGGATGGTTCTGCTCTGGTTGCTCCCACACAGCCCAGCTCACACTCCCTCAGGCACACAAGGCCATTAGCAGCTGCTGGGGGACTTTCCATACTTTCCTCAAGCTGGAGCCATCCCCTGACCCCTCCGTACAACGGGGAGTCAAGACGGGCTCTTTTCTCCCATGTTCAGTACTGAAGGGATAAAGGTCGTGTGTGTGTGTGTGTGTGTGTGTGTCTGTGTGTGTGTGAAATCATTGTGGCCTGTCAGAAGAAGGAGGAATGTAGAGAAAATGATCCCTAAAGAGAAAGCATCCATTCCACGTTGTCCTGGCTTGTCCATTACAACATTAATGCGAGCCTAGACGTACAGAATCCTCAGCTGAGGTTCAGTCATCCACCCACCTGCCCATGCCATCCTGGCCTGTCCCTGCCTGTCTGAGCCTCCTTTACCCCCTTGCTAGGCAGGTCTTGTGTGCACTCACCTCGTCCCAGCGGGGCATTCGGTGTGGGGGGCATCATGTCCAGGTGGCTCCAGGTTCCTAGCTGCATACGCCACCAGCATCTCTCTCGTCCGTGGCCACACTAGAAGTCCAGCTTCTCAAGAGGCACCTCGATATTGAAGGAATACCAGGCAAGCCAGAACAGTAGGCTCAGGGCCAGGATCAGAGCCCCTGTGTAGACCAAGAAGTCCCAGTAGTTCAGTGTGGCGAAGATCCCCACCAGCAAAAGCACCAGGCCCACAGCGTCGCTCAAAAGAGCCACAATGAGGAAAAATACACAGCGCCCGAGATGGCATCTTGTACAAGGTCTGCCCAGGAGCATTGCCCAGGAGCAGCGGGAGGAGTCCAGCTGCGCTCCTGGGGCTGATTTGCATGGGAGGTGGCAGTCCTGTGTTGTCTCTCCCTGTGGGTGTGAGCAAATGCATGAGCTGGTGCGTCTTGGAACAAGGAGGAAGTCCACGTGGGTCCACCTTTATGAGCCTGGCAGCCAGTGGGGCAGGATATTTCTTAACTGTTTCACGGTTCAGGAATGATCCCAGCCCAAACAATATGACATCGCTGCTGATTGGACTGGCGCTTGCTGGGATCAGCAAGGCTATGTGGTGGAGAAGTGAGCTTCAGGTGGATTGGCAGCTGGAGGTCCTGCGACCCTGGAAGAGGATGCCTCCCCTGTTCTCTGATGCGAGAGTCGGCCAGCCTGAAGGCCCCAAATTCCTGAGAATGGCGTCTGCACCTACTGTGAGAGTGCAGGGCTTGCCTTCTCCTGTGATTTCCACCCTGCTGTTCCTGGTGGGAAAAGGAGGGATTTAAAAATTAATTATATTTGTTCTTTGTTCACGTGTGGTTTTTTTGTTCCGTTTTATTATTGCTTTTTTATTTTTTATTTTATTTTTATTTTTCTTATTTTTTTATTTTTTATTTTTTTCTTTTTGAGACAGGGTTTCTCTGGGTAGTCTTGGCTGTCCTGGAACTTACTCTATAGACCAGGTTGGGCTAGAACTCCACAGAGATCCTCTTGCCTCTGCTTCCTGAGTATTGGGATTAAAGGCATATGTCACCACTGCCTTGCTCCTATGTATTTATAATGAATCCTAAATGATTGAATCCCCTCCCCCCTGTTATCTCTCTCACTCCTGTGGATAGGAGCCGGATGACACCTGTAGATTTGGAAATGTGCTGTAAGGGTTGCTTCTTCCACACTAGCCACTATTGTGTTGGCCTTTTGGATTCTCTACTCGATTTCTGAAGGGTGTAAGTTCCTTAAAATGATGGACAGGAGAGATAAGAGCAGATGGTGAGACAGGGAGACGTGGAGAGGATAGGGCGAGAAGATTCTCTTCCTTCTGTTGACACTGTATTCAGTATGAGTCAATGGCACTTCCCAAGCATGAGCCCAGAGGTCTTTGCCAGTGACTGTTTCCCACACCAACTAGTTTTTTTTTTTTTTAATTTGTTTTACCTCTTGTGGTGGATGATGCCAATCTGCCCATACAGATACTGTGAGCATGTGTGAATATGACAGGTAAGGTTTTTTTTTTTCATGGTGGCTACTTACAAGATGAACAAACTGAAGATCACATGAGAAAAATGCATAGCCCAATCCCCTCAGCAGAGTCACACAGGTGAGCATGGCTCTGTCCCCATTCAGGATGAAGCCTCAGATGAGATACCAACCCTTTTCAAGCTTCGGTTTTCCCAGACAAAGTAAATAATTTCTATTCCCCATCTTCCACAAAGAATGAGAATAAAGAAGAGGTTCTCATTTAGTTCGCTTAGTTTTCTATGTATAAAATAAACTTTGAAGGAAGAGAAACTTGCAGAAAATATGTTGGGGAAGGAGAGTGGAGGCACAACACAAGCCAGAGGTTTCAGGATCCAAAGCACCTTAAGATTTGATTCAATGGGGCTGGAGAGATGACTAGGTGGTTAGCACTGCCTGCTCTTCCAAAGGTCATCAGTTCAATTCTCAGCAACCACATGGTGGCTCATGACCATCTGTAATGAGATCTGGTGCCCCCTTCTGGCCTGCAGGCATACATGCAGGCAGAACACTGTATACATAAATAAATAAATAAATCTTAAAAATAAAAAGATTTGATCTAAGCCATGTAGCCAAATTGAAGCATCTCAAAGACAGAAATACCTGGAGTAAGCCTCTGGACCAGTATTGCATCCCTACTATTATATCGTCAGGGATGGTTCACCCATGTGGGATGCCTCCTTGCTGGGGAAGCCAGGGCTTTCCCACTTTGTCACCCAGCTTTGACTGTGAGCTTCTTGAGAAGACTGGCAAAGAGTGATGGCAAGTAGATTCCTCTGCTGTGGCTGCGGCTGTGCGGGGTATGGCTGACTCCTGCCAACCTAGCTGTAAACAGGTTCCCATGTATCTTTCTGAGTCTTTCTCTCTCCCTCCCTCTCTCTCCTTCTCTGTGTGTATGTGTGTGTGTGTGGGGGGGGGGTGGCGGTCTAGGTAGGGCACATAATTTTACATGTAGTGCTAAAATTTCTACATGTTAGGAAATCCCTTGGTCTTGGTCAACCAAGACCGTGGGTTAATGACCTGTTACCTAGCATGCTGCTGTGCACTGCGCCCCTCCCCCCCGTGTCTGCGCTCTGTGCGCTGGCACCCAGTTCGCGAGCTTTGGGCAAGGGGGCTGGAGGTTAAAATACACAGACACACACAGACAGAGAGACAGAGACAGGGGTCATCCTTGAATTCCCCAAGAATGCCCCCTTTATTGTGTTCAGGGGCAGATTATATAGAGATAGCCACGCCCCAGCCAAACCCACCAGAAACCACTCTCCTGCCATCAGGACCTCCTGAAGGTCTCGTGCTCAGAACAGCTGTAGGCACTCAGATCAGGGGATTACAAGAAACTCAGGATCTGGGGTCTCACTGCTCCCAACATCTCCCCCTAAATTTTTTATAGTGTGACCATATCAGACCCAGGACTTTTAGGAGTGGCTTTGTCATGACCCCAGGAGCAGTCAGAAACCACTGCTCCTTCAGCAGTCCCCTAAATAACATACCCCAGCTGCCATACCCCCGAGGCACATTCATTCTTGTCAGCTGAGTGCATGGAAGACACTTTTTTGCTCGTGCACCTCTTTGGCTTCCCTAGCAGCCCAGCTGATCCTGTTTCTGCTAAGTGACCATATGCTGCATTCTCATGGGTTGTCTGATCTTACACAGGATTTAAAGATGAATGCCCATGGCAACAGGCATTAAGATTGCCAGCAGTAGGGTCCCCAGTCACCACTGGACCCAGCCTCCCATTTGAGCTATGGTATTCTACCAACCCTTAGACTAACACAGTTACAATCTGGTGTGCTAATAGTAACATTTCAACGGTTATTCAAGTAACCATTGAGTTGTTTCACCACATAAGAGGCATTAGCAATATTAACAGATGTCATACAAATGGAATAATGAACAAGACATTTGTTGTACTAGCCATAAGTCCACCTGCTCCTACAATAGGGCAGTTTCTTGATTTAAATTTGCTGCCACAGACTCTTTGGCGTGCATAGCCTAGAAGTGCCACTGCCTTTTCCTTGCCCCGCTGCTGCGTTCTCGGGCAACCCAGTGCGGTCTGTGCTCCGGCTTGTCTCAGCTCCAGCACTTGTTGCGTTTGCTGATACTTCTGGCACTGCTGTGGCATCCACCAGGCTAGGCACCGACTGGGCTGAGGCAATGTGCCTTCCACCACCGCCACCTAGCAAAGCTCTGCTCCAGCTGCCTTCTAGCCCCAACTGCATTTGTTCTGGGTCCAAACTGGTGCATGGAGTGGAGCGGAACTTAGGGAAGCAGGCTTGCTGCTCTGCAACCACTGAAGGGGCCCCACTTAGGGAATTTGGGCATTGCCAATCTGTCTGGCTACTTCCTGCTGAGAGGGACGCTGCATTCTTGGGGGTATTTACTTCAACATTTCAGGAGGTCTCAGTGATTCAAACCACATGAATCTCAAATAAATCCTCAGGTTCTCATCGTCTGTGGAGACAAAAGCAGAACCTCCTTTCCAAAACATCAAATTCTTAAGCCCATATTTTAAAGTCAAGATACCTTTCTTTGCAGTTCCTAGAATCAAATGTTTTTCTCCAGTCCAGAACACAAAAGACAACACAATCAACATATCATACATCTGTACACATTTATCTTTTTTTAAAGCTATATACATTCTATCTTTTCTCAATATATATGTCCCCTCCGGCCGGAGACAACCCTGTTCATTTACCCCTCTTCATATCACAGGAAGTTGGTAACAGGAAAGCTGTTCCATGCTGCCCTGTTTCTGGCCAGCTTTGTTCAGTGCACTCCCTGGCTCCATCTCCACAGCAGCCGTTGCACTACAGATGTCCTTCAGTATCCGTGGTCATGAGTTCTAGAACCGTGGAAGGTGCTGCGATCTGGGGAAAGCCCAATTTTCTTGTACAAATAGGCTCCGTGTTTTTATGGCATCTGCATGCATTCTCCCTTTACTTGGGAGGTTCTCAACTTTCCCATTACTGCTGCCATTAAGTGCAGTTCCTTAAGTGTGGCGTCCCCAACCATAAAATTATTCTCATTGCTACTTCATAACTGTAACTTTGCTACTGCTATGAATTGTAATACAAATACTTGTATTTTCTGATCATCTTAGGTGAACCCTGTGAAGGGATCGTTTAACTCTACCCCCAAAAGGGGCCGTGACCCACGGGTTGAGAATCACTGCTTTAAACCATCTCTAGATTACTTCTAATATTCAATACATTATCTATGCCATGGACATGCTTGTAATATTGTGTTCTCTAGGGGTTGATGACAAGAATAAATGTCTGGCGGAGAGAGTTCCAGGACAGCCAGGGCTACACAGAGACAACCTGTCAAAAAAAAGAATAAAAAATCTTTCAAAATACTTTTATTCTGAGGTTAATTGAGTCTACATATGTAGACTCCTCAATCACAGAGAGCTTTATCAGTTACAGAGAGCTTGGAGTGTCATTTTCTGTTTGTCTCCTCGGTCTCTCTGTCTTACACACACACACACACACACACACACACACACACACACACACGCATACTTCATTTCTAGTTGAAAACTGTGACATATTTACAAACAAAAGGAGCAGACTTGAAGCCCCGAACCATGTGGGAATGCAGATCTCAGTGACATCAGTTCGTGGGTAATTGCCCTGCTGATTCAGAGCTCTCTCTCTTTCTTTACTCCCAAGAGTGGGTCACGTTGTCTTCCTGGTTCTGCAGCTTGACATTCTCTCCTTACGGCCACAGCCACATTGCACAGGACAAACTGTAGGCACCAGTAGACTGACCAGACCACAAGCAGCCCCTCCGCTCTTCCCGGTGGCTTCTTTGATCCTGTTCCCTGATGTGGCCTCTCCTGTGTGTTAAGTCAGTGTAGGTATTTGCACAGCTGGAGAAACCGATGGGATGCCTGATAAAAAGCTGGGTGACTGAGGGCTAGGGAGAGGAGGCAGAAGTCAAGACCAGGCAGAGAGAGAGGCGTGAAATAATGGAAAATACTCGGGGTTCCCACCCTGGATCTGGGACAACTCCAGCAAGAAAAGCTCACCTGACCCAACCAAGAACAGCTGGTGGCCCCCTGTGTTAGCAAAGACACTCACCTCTCTGCGCCCCGAGATGAAGTCACCAGTTCACTTCACCAGCACGACACCCTCCGCTGCTGCTTCAATAAATAAGCCCAACACAGTGGCCTAAATGACAGATGCGTGTTATTTCCCAGCTTGGAGACTGAAAGTCTGTGAATAGCATTGTCAGGGATGGCTCCAAGGAGAAGCCGTTCCTTCCTCTCATGGCTTCTGCTGGTCGGTAGCCTCTCCGTGGTTCCTGGGAGGAGGCATCAGGCTGACCTCTGCTTTCATCTTCTTGTTGTCCCTGTGCATGTGACTCTGTGGATTGGGGGCCACTCAACTGGAGTTTAATCTCATCTTTATTAATTGTGTCTCTGAGGGCTGCACTTCCAAATGTGATCGTGTTGTAAGGTTCTGGGGTTTAGGACTTCATTATATGAAGCTGGCAGACATAATTCAATTCACAGCCTAGAAGAACAGCCAGAAGATCTGTTTGGAGAGCCTCTGATGTTGAGCAGTGGTTTAGCCAGAATGGACAAACCTCCAAACCCATTCCTTGGAGACACGGATAATTATAAAATGTCAGCACCCCATCCAAGGTGGTCTACCATATCACCATGCGCCAGGAGGAAAGTGCCAGTTCCAAGGATGCTGAGTACCAATTTGTTGTCCTGGCTTCACTGAAAGAAAAGCTAAGAAGGCAGGCCTCCCTTGCCTGGGTTCAGGCTGGTCATTCTTTCCATCACCAAGCCGAAGGGCTCATAGCCCATGAGTAGATAACCCCAAATGACCCCCAGAATGTATACAGCCTTGAGATGCAGCACATTTTCCCAGGTATTTCGGGGGCACACCTACAATCCCAGCTCTCAGGAGGTTTAGGCAGGAGGATCGTACATTCAAGTTCAGTCTGGCTAAATAATGAGACCCCCCACCTCAGAAAGTTAAAGACAAAAATATGCTTAAAATTAAAAACAAAATTTAAGCATATTATTATTAAAAATACTACCAATCACTTGCTAAGTGTGGAGGATCAAATGCACATCTTAGGCCACAGTTAATACACGTTAGCTAATATTTAAGGAGGACATGAATTGATAATCTCAAATGGCTGGTAAATACCACAGGGTAAGCTCAAAACCAGGGAAGTGATCGTGTGGGAAGTTGGTACACTGAATGGCAGGTTTGCTTTCTGTGTCATGAGCTTAGTGTGTACAGCAGGCACGACTAGCACCCAGTCCCTAGCCTACTCCAGGCTTGGTCATCTAAAGTCTCTGTCTCCAATTTCTTAGGTTTCCAAGGCTTTAGTGACCCCCAGGGTTCAGAGGGGTTTGTCTTCTCGTTCTTGCCTCAGAGCCCTGCCTCTTCTCAGCAAAGGAGACATTTGGCCTTTGACAAAGCCACCATTACCTGACCTCACCCTGTGATGTCACAGAAGGACTGCTTCTCCATGACCTTAGATCCTAATAGCCATTTGTGGTTGAGGCAGGGGTGGGCCAGCCATGCGCTCAGCTGATTCTGCATCACAGTTTCCTGATCTGACTCTGTGAATGACCAAGTCCCAGTCAGCTTCTGGGTAGGGCTGGCCCTGCTGTCCTGTTCATCAGGTCTCCCTGCCTTGTCACAGTGCAGGGGTGCCTGACGGTGCCACTCACTGCCTTGTGACCATGAGCAGGTCACTGGCCCTTTCTTTCTCTCAATTGTTTCCTTTTAATCCCTAGTTCACGAGGCTATTGAAAAGATTAAGTTCGTAGTTGTGAACTCAAGAGCGTACACTGGAAACCTTGTCACTTATGTCGCCACAGTCTTTCAGGCCTGACCTTCCAGGAGAAACTGTCTTTAGCCATTTCTCACCCCCACCCGCCCCCTCTGGGTGCTGGATTACAGATGTGCATCAACACGCCATCCCTACCCCTTTCACAGCAAACCTCCCATCCCTCCTCAGGCCATCAGGATACACCGAGCCCTCTTTCCATCTCTGGGGCCCTTCCAAAAATTTTTCCTTCCCTTACCAGCATGGCTCTCTGTGGTCAGCTTCCTCATCCCTTGGCTTTCCTCATTTCCACAATCTGGGGCTCACTAGGCCCCAGTTCACATGTGCCACAGATGTACCTACGTCTGCTTATCAGACAACACTAGTGTATCTATTTGTTAATGCTGAATACTTTGCCTTTTCACTAAACTACTTCTAAATATTTCAGCTAATGTCACTGAAAATCTCATATTACCTATGACAGAGAGCATTTAGTGTACACACACACACACACACACACACACACACACACAAATAGCTATGGAATTAAGTTGGACTGGGGTCTTCAAGCTTTTTTTGTACTAGATCAGACAGTAATGGGTTTTGTGGGTCAGTCATGTTACACACTGTAGTCACTATTACAACTGTTCGAGTCTGACATTGTGGCCGTAGATGAAATAAAAGTGAATGGGTGCATCTGTGTTCCAATAAAACTTTATTTGCAAAACACGGCAGTGGGTCGTGCTGACTCTTGAACTAGACATTGCTGGTACCTGGAGCTGATGAGCCTGAGCCCTGCTCTCTCAAATAAAGGCCCAAGATAAACAGATTTTAAAAGGTGTGTAAACCTTTTAGTAGCAATCAGATACTGTCCTGAAAGTCCTATGAAAAGACCAAATGAAAACTGAAGTGCCAATACCTTTCCATGTGAGCCTGCGCACTAGCACATGGCCCAGGGGACAGCACCAGATCAATGATCTGAGATCAATCTTCATTTACTTCTCCTTTTCCCCAGGCTGAGACTGAGGGTATTTTCAGAAATGTATTTATTCAACCTGAGTGCCTGTCAATCTTCAAAGCCTGTCCTTCTTCCTGTTAGGCTTCTGAGGAACTTGAAAGAACCCAGAGGCTGCCTGGGCCTCTAGGAGCCATGCCCAGGGCCTCCTGCTCCTCTACAACCTCTCCAGCCCTCCCCTGGCTTTCTTCTCTCACTCCCCATGGGCTGTTCTAAAGCTTTAAAAGCTTCCCCTTCCCATTATCACCTACAGATAGGAACTAGGGTTGTGCTTTAAGGTACAGTGGGCATTCATTCATGTTCAGGTGGAACAGGAGCCCTGCTCCTGTTCAGAGCTGGAGGCAGTGAAGAGGTCTGCCTAAGGTGGCTCAGCAGGCAGGTTAACAGTCCCAGTGAGACGGTCCAGGTGGCTGTTGTGCCTTAAACTCAAGCACCACTCTTCCCTCTGTTCTGTCCTCTGTTCATGTAAACTTAGAGGAACAAGTTGCTTTCTTTCTTAATTCTCATTTTAATTAAAAATATCTTATATCAAAATTTTGTTTCAATTGTGGTAAAATGCACCCCTTCCCAACTCACCATTGAAACCGTTTTGAGGTGTGTGGGGCACATGGATATGTGTAAGCATCATCACCGCCCATCTCTAGAACTTCCGGTCTTCCCCAGCTGAACTCTGTGTTCATTAAACACTCTTATTATTCTCCCACTCCCCAGCCCCCGGAAGCCTCCGTTTCAATTCCCATCGCTATGAATTTAACAACTCTAGACAGAAATGAAAACATCCGATGCTGATCCCTCTGACTGGCTTACTTAGCACACCGTCCTCGGGTTCCATTCCTGTCCCACAGAATGTGTCAGATATCCCTTTCTTTTAGGGATGAGCAGCATTCTTTTGTGCCTTGCATCTTGTTCATCCACTGGTCTGCGGGTTTTGTTCACCTTTGGCTATTTATGATAGTGATGCTATAAACATGGGTGGAGAAGTATGTTTCTGTGCTCCTCCCCCATCTGTCTGGATATACATCCTAAAATGGAATGGCAGGATCTTGTGATGTCCTGTTCTTGATTTTTGGGGACTCTCATTGTGTTTCCCACAGTGGCTGTACCCTTTCCCATTCTTACGAGCAGTGGAGGAGGAAAGGGATCTCTTAAAATCCTCACCAAGATTCGTTGCCTTCCTTTTCCTTTGTTAAGATAACTGTTCTACTGTGGAAAGCTACATAATTCTGCGGGTGCCCTTCACAGCAGTTCCTGCTACATTTATGGTAGCAATGTGGCTTTCTGCTGCTTTCACGGAGATACTCCCACCTGACTGGAGAGCCAGAGGCTGACCTCCCTCACCAATCCTGTAACTCTAATCTGTTCTACTCTGTGTCTTCCCGCTCTTGTTACCCACCCCACCCACCCACCTCCATTCTGGAGGGCACAGCCTTCACTCTTCCCCCCAAATCAGGCTACTTCCCCATAGCACCCTCTTTCATAGAGACTTGGGGATCCCACATGTGCATTTAGTTTTATGGACCCTTTGATGGCTTCTGTTCTGAGTTCATCGCTGAGCACACCACAAGAGACACACAGACCCTAGGTCTCCTACCAGGCTATCTGTTGAGTTTGGGGCTAGAACCCACCCTTCTGTCACCATTTTGAGTTAGTCAGCTGTAGAGCCTGTAAACAGGGTTCAAGGGTTAAGTCAGCACAGGAGTTGGCTGTATGCAGCCTCTTCCTTCTCCCACCTAGGCCCAGCCAGGAACTCTGCTTGGGAGCTGCCCACAACTTCCAGCACCCAAACTTCAGGCCTTCCTGCAGCTGGTTCCTCCAGGGCTCAACAAGCTTGGGCTGCTGAGCTAAAGTCAGGCATGCGTGCTTCTCTATTACAGCGGAGTCACACTCCCAAAAACCCACTGTAAGCCGAACACACCTTTATTGTGCCAAACAGCATAACTCAACATCACCTTTAGCCTCACAGTGTTACCTGGATTCTGTCGACTACTGAATACAAAATGCTAGCTGCTCGGTGCATCATATGTCAGTTTCAGCGCAGAGTTGGGGAACTGATCCAGAGCTGCTGCTGTGCAGCGAGAACTAAACTGCATTGGCTAGGCAGGCAAAGATCAGAACTCAGAGTTCCGGCTCCTGTTCTTATTGGTTTCAGGCTGGTTTATCACCTTTGTAAAGTTGGGCCGCTTTAAGTTGTGGACTGTCTGTAAGGAAGGAAGAGGTGAAACCCTTGGAAGTTTAAAGTGGGGCAAGGGAGGAGAATGAGACCAGGGAGAGCAGATACCACACTAATCAATCCAGTAAATTACTGTTTATGTACGGCAGCAATCACTGGCCCAGGGTAAACATCCCTGGAGCTCTGGAGACACTCAGGAATCACACACACACACACACACACACACACACACACACACAGAGAGAGAGAGAGAGAGAAAGTCTTCAAGCAGAACAAGAGAATGGTAATCAGGAGGCTTGCTACAGTAAACCGGGTCAGAAGAGAATATCGGGAGTGACATCAACACAGTGACATTCAGACCACTTTTTTGTCACCTGAGCCATTTATCAGATCTTAACAAATTTTTAGGTTCGCAAAAACCCATTGTTAACTACTAGCACGGTCTTGCACAGCAGCTGTCCAGAACGTGTGAATGAGAATTCCTGAAAAGACGCGTGTCAGCAGAGACTGATTAACCAGTTAGAAATGCGCCAACGTGGAAAGGTTGGGATGCTGCAGGTCCAGACGTGACTTACCTTATCTCAGGCTAGTGTTAGGCCCTAATAGTCATCCCTTGCCCACCTTGTGTCAGAACTAAGGTCCTGTGATCCCTAGGTAGACCTTTTGCAGTCTGTTAACTCAGCAGGTCACTAGCCTTCACCCTCCCCCAAACTAAGAAGGCTCTCAGGTGACATCTGAGGCCAATAGCAAAGCTTCCACCATCTTGCTGTGACCACCTCGCTGATGTACCCATCACATATTTTAAGCTTGCCTTGATTATGACTTTTTTTTTCCATGAAAACCATAAAATATTTTAAACTGTTTCCATGTTGCAACATGGAATATGGGGTAACCTAAATCTGTGCTCCCAGGCCATGATCACTCAACATGGTATCAGAAAAAAAAATCTCTTATTTCCCTTTTAAAATAAAAGTTGTGGTTTTTTTTGCATTTACAAATATATTTATTTTATATAGTTAGACTTTTTTTTTTTTTTTTGAGACAGGGTTTCTCTGCAGCTTTAGAAGCCTGTCCTGGAGCTAGCTCTTGTAGACCAGGCTGGTCTCAAACTTATAGCTAGACTTTTATGACATTTTAATTGATAAAAATTATTTAAAGGCTATTGTATATTATAAGAAAAAGTCAAAAGATAGTTGATTTATTTTTTTTTATTTCTGTGTGCATGTGTGTGCATGTGTGTGCATGGGTACAAACCTCAAGTGTGCAGGTAGACGAGGGAGTTGGATCTCATGGAGGGGGAGTTATGGGAGGTTGTGAGACTCTGGACATGGGTGCTGGGGACAGAATTCAGGTCCTCTGAAAGAGCAACAGGAGGTGCTCTTAACCATAGCCACCTCCATCATAAAACGAAAATTTAAGGAACTCAGTCACATGTAGCAAAGAAAGTAATAGGAGCAACCTAAATGGCAAGCACCAGTCGGCACACGTCTGCGTATGGCAGAGACGGAGTAGTGGGAAGGAAGAAGAGAGCTGGTGTGTTAGCCGGCTTCCCCTCACTGTCCCAGCACCGGACACAATCGGCTGACAGAGAGAAAGGGATAATTTTGGCTCATACCTTTGAGCATTTCAGTCCACGGCTGTTTGACTTCATTGCCTTTGAGCCTGCGGGGAAGAAGCATAGCAGGGCGGGAATGTGTGGGGGGTAAGATGTTTGTCATGGTGCCTGGAAAGCAGGGAGAGGAATAGGAAGAGGCTGAGGTCCCGATACCTTCTTCAAAGACACAACCTTAGTGTCTTAACTCTGTTCCTCTAAGCCTTTCCTATGAAGGGTTCTGCCATTCCTCAATGGTGACATGTTGGGGACAAAGACTCCACTGTATGTGGCTTGGGGGGGGACACTCAATATTCCAACTCTGACCAATGCCTTGGCTCTGCAGCTCACACGGGCCTCTCTGCCCTTGCCTTTTCTTCCCTTCTGTTGACACGTTCTGTCCCAGATCTTCACTTGGTTGCCCCCCCCTTCTTCATTTCAGCTCTCACAGTAAATGTCCCTTCCCCAGAGGTGACTTCCGTGACCTCACTATCAGGTGGTACAGCCCACTGTTTAACCCCTCAGCTGTGTTTTGACTTCTTAGTTAGCTCCTGGCACACCATCTTAATGGAAGTTGTTCGTGTTTACGGCCTGTTTGTTCCTCCCATGAAGAGTGTTCTAGAATCAAGGAACTTCAGTCTGCTGTGCATGCCCTTCCGTCCAGTGCCCAGAGCAGCATTCAGGAAGTTCTCAGTGGCTATTTGTTGCATGAACAACTGAAAGAGTATCCCATGCCCTTCCCATATGAGCGTCATTCCCCGCCCATCTACTTTCTCCTCCAGAGTGAGCAGGCACACCTCATTCTCCAGCAGCTTGTCTAGCCCTGTGGGGCTACACCCACCCCATCCCTGTAGACAGAGGCTGCTTGCTTATTCCTGGCTGCCCTGACCCGAAATAGTTACACAGAAACTTTATTAATTACAACACTGCTTGGTCAATGACTCTAGCGTATTCCTAGCAAGCTCTTATATCTTAAATTAACCCATTCCTATTATTTTATATTTTATCATGAGGTTCGTGGCCTACTGGCAAGGTTCTGGCTGGCAGCTCGCATCTTTCTTCTCTGGTGGCTGCATGGTTTCTCACTGACTCCGCCTACTCTCTCTCTATATCTTTCAGCCTGGCTTTACTCTGTTAAGCCATTGGCTGAAATCAGCTTCTTTATTAACCAATGACAATAAAACATATTTACAGCACACATCACCTCCCACATCACATCCCTCCTCAGCTTTTTCCTTTACACACACACACACACACACACACACACACACACACACACACACACACACTTCCTGAGGGACTGCCTCCTCTGCCCCTTTTATCCCTTCATTGTGCTGAACCTAAAAGCTTGCTCTGACATTGTCTGTGGCTCTCACTTGGTGCTGGTCCTTATTCTGGTTTCTGAGTTCAGTCCCAGAAAGCCACACCCTCTCCCTCAGGCACATTGAATGGGGCTCTTTCTTCTCTTTTTCCTGTGAAGGAGGGCTGGTGGAGTCTTTCCAGAATGATATGCTTGGGGTTCTCATATGGATTCTGAGCCAAATTCTGAGTGCAAATGTGCATATACAAATCCACCAGAGGACTAAGAGGATCTCTAATAATGGCAAAAAGACATAGGTAAGAGGCTGCACTCGGGTACCAAGCTGTTCCATTTCTCTGCTTAGAGTCCCACCTGGATGAATCTATCTATGGCTTCACATATTCAAGCTAGGATTTGTTCCCGAGGATTTGGGAACCTTTGTGTTATGGTTGTAGCATGGAGTTTCCTGGGACAAAGGTAACATGGTGCCTGCATTTTACTGAATGCCCTCTGCCTAGACTATTCAGCCACAATAAGAAAGGACCACACACTGAGTGACTTGCAGCCAACAGAAAGTCACATCTCATGAGTCAAAGGCTGAAATACAGGAGTGGAGGGTAGCATAGCGGGTGGTGTGGAAAGGCCTCAGGTGGCAGTGACTGATTGTTATCTTGTCTCCTATGGCGAAGACAGAGGGCCTGTTCTGGGGTCTCTGAACAAGGGAACTAATCCTCTTCAGGAGAGGTTCGTCCTCATAAACTGATCACTGTTCCCACCTCCTGATGCTCTCACCTTGGAATTTAGATTTCAGCACTCCTTGGGGAGGGGAGCAGAGACCTTCCAACCAGGGAACTGACAGCACTATGTGAATATATTCTTCCAGCATCCTCTCTCTTGTCTTTTTTTTTTTTAATCCTGGGATGCCTAATGGGATAACTGCTATTCTCATCCATAACTAGAGATCTGAGGCAGAAAACCATGTGGTGTAGCTGATAGAGTCGGGTTTTGAATCCAGGACTGTTTCTCACCAAAGCCTCCCACTTTCCCATGGAAAATAAGTGTTTCTCACCAAGTATGTGGCTAAGTAATAGTGATGAGCACAGGCAGGTGGAAGGGAGAGAGTACAGCGGGAAGAAAGGAGCAGGGTGAGAGGGGAGGAGCCAGATGAGCCACGTGAGAAGTGGAGACTATTGCTGGCAGACGGACTGGGACAGAATGGAGCCAGGGGCACTGAGCACCAAGGGAGGACCTGAAAATAGTCTGGAGGCTGTCTCAGTCAGTGCTCTGTTGCTGTAAAGGTACATCATGACCATGGCAACTTTTAAAAAAATATTTATTTGTTATGTATACAGTGTTCTGTCTGCTTATATGCCTGCGTGCCAGAAGAGGGCCCCAGACCTTACTATGGATGGTTGTGGGCCACCATGTGGTTGCTGGGAATTGAACTCAGGACCTCTGGAAGAGCAGCCAATGCTCTTAACCTCTGAGCCATCCCTCCAGCCCCACCATGACAACTCTTACAAAGGAAAGCGTTTAATTGGGGTTTGCTTACAGCTTCAGAGGGTTAGTTCATTCTTGTCTAGTCAGAAAGCAAGGCGGCCTGCAGACAGACATGGTGCTGGAGTGGTAGCTGAGATTGGTAGCCAGATTGTCAGGCAGCAGGAAGAGAGAGACACTAGGCCTGGCTTGAGCATTTGAAACCCCAAAGCCCACCCCCAATGACACACTTCATCTGATGAGGCCACACCCACTAATTCCTCTCAAGTTGCACCACTCCTTAAAGACCAAGCATTATGGGGGTGGAAGTAGGGGGTGCTCATCTTTTCCTATTCAAACTACTACGGTGAGGATGGAGTCTGGCTTAATGCCAGGAAATTGGTGGCAGGAGATGGGGAGTCAAAAGCCAAATGGAGAGCGCAGACCTCACAACAGGAGAAGGAGCTGTGGAAGGATATGACAGAGAAGGAGAATCTGTGTGAATAAAACACAGTGGCGTGCATGTGTGAAAATGCCCCAGTGAAACTGGTTTCCTTTCTTATTTTATTTAAGGTGTATTTTTTATTTCTACTTGTGTATTCATGTGCCTGCATGAATCTATGCCACTTACGTATGGGTGCCCACGGAGGCCAGAAGAAATTTTAAGAGTTCTTGGATCTGAAGTTGCAGGCAGTTGGGATTGTTTCCTACTCCATGTGGGTGCTGGGAGCTGAGCTTAGATCCTCAGGAAGAGCAGTAAGCACTATTAGCCACTGAGACATCCCTCCAGTCCCCAGGTGAATGGCAAACCCTCCCAAAGATGTCTAATTGAAATCTTTGGAGCTTGGGGGTAGATTGTTCTACACGGAGAAGGGGACTTTGCCGATGTGACTGAGAGCTTTAGAGGTTGAACTGCACCCTACCTAATGGACATGTTGACATCCCTGTCCCCAGGCCCTCAGGATGGGGCTCTATATGAGACAAAGCCTTTATAGAAGCAGCCATGTATAAGGAGGTCATGTGGGTAGCCCTAGTCAAACATGGCTGGCGGACCTATAAGAAGAGATTAGGACACAGACCTGCATGGGCAAAGGACCCCATGGGGACACAGAGAAGATGGCACCTGCCAGCCAAGGACACTGGTCTCAAATGAATCCAGTTCTGTTGCTCTGACTTCCACCTTCCAGCTTCCACACCCATGAGAACAGACGTTTGTTGTCTAAGCCATCGGCTCTGTGGGATTTTGTCACAGAAGTATTAGCCAACTAAGACCAAGACTTGAACTTGAAATACGCTATCCCTGTGGCTCTAACATAAAGTCTCAATAGAAGAGACCCATATAAGGCCAAGAACAAAGGACTTTATAAGGAAGAGAGGAGACAAGAAGGTCAGGACAGATGTGATGACATAAGAAGCCAGATCCTTCCTCTCTCTGGAGATAGAATGACTCTACCCACAGGAATGCAGACAGCCGATACAAACTACATAGAGCAGAGGGTGGATTCCTTCCTGGATACTCCAGAAGGAATGGTGGTCCTGACAATGCTTTGCTGTAGCCCTCTGAGATGGGTTTTGAACTTCTGACCTCCAGGGCTGTAAGATAATACATTTAAACACTAAGAGTAGCAAGCTAACAGTCCATTAGAAATTGGATGTGGGGAAACACCTTTTCACAGAGCCACAATAAAACCATTGCCATGAAAATCATTCAGAGAACTACTTAATTTTTTAAAGAATTATTTATTTTTAATTTATTTGTATGGGTGTTATACCTACATGTATGTCTGCTCACAGTGCCCACAGAGGCTGGAAGAGGGCATTGGATCCCCTAGGACCAGAGTTATAGATGGTTGTGAGTCACCAGGTGGGTGCTGGGGATTGGACTTTTGAAGAGCAGCCAGTGCTCTTAACTACTGAGCCATCTCTCTATCCCTAGAGAACTGTTTAGAGCAAGAAAAAGGTGGGGGTTGAGGAAGGGAAAGTTCTAGAAAAAGGCTGAACTACAGTGCTATGTACTGAAGGTGGGAGCTCCCGACAGTGTAGACAAGCAGAAGTGTGGGAAGCGCTTTATCCTGTAGACCCAAGTATATTCTACAAACATGCACCTGCCACAATTCGAATGCTGGGATGGATGGGTTTCAGAGCAAGACTGCAAAATAGAGCAGGCCCAGAGGTCAAAGTGGAGGTTCTCTTCTCCTACTAGCCAGTGGGCAGTCTTTTCTCTTGCCTGGGCCTCCTCTGCCTGAATCTGATGTGAAAACTTGTCATATATATATTCCAGAGGCCTGGAGAGGCAGGCATTCCGATGAGTACCATCATCTGTAATTCCCCCACCGTGATCATACTGTATCACACCTGAAGATCCCCCCCATTGTGATCATACTGCATCACAGTCAAAGATTCCCCCCACCGTGATCATACTGCATTGCACCTGAAGATCCCCCCACCGTGATCATACTGTATCACACCCGAAGATCCCCCCACCGTGATCATACTGCATCACACCTGAAGATCCCCCCACCGTGATCATACTGCATCACACCTGAAGATTCCCTTGCCTCTCGTCTCTGGGGATTAGTCGGATTGATTTCTGAAAGTCAGAGCTTCTGTCTTCATTATGTCATCCAGGTTCTGATGTTTGCTGTGGGCTTGGCTAATTGGGCAATTGGAATGTCAGTTAGAAATGGTGAATGAAGAAAGAGGCAGAGGAAAGGAGGGCCAGAGCCCGAGGAGTGAGTGATGTGGCTGTGGCTAGAAACACTTCCCACGCCTCCCAGGAAAGGAGCACAGTTCCCATTGGCATTTTGTCATTTATTGAAGACAATCCCAACTTAGTACATGATCGATAAGGACCATTGATAATGACTCTCCCTTCTTTTTTTGCATTCGTTTTAGTGGCTTTTACAGAGGAATCCGCAGGACAGTGGAAGATGGTCTCATTCTGGGGTACCCTTTAGTGAACCCGTCTTTCCCTTAGAGTGGAAGACCTGGACTGTGAGAAGGCCTGGGGGTCCTCCCTCTTATATGTACCTGCAGGTTGCAGGAGAACTGAGCATAGTCCCTCAGACCTGAGGTTCCTTGCTGGAGACCTAAGGTTAGTTACAGAGACCTAGTTAGTTACAGAGTGACAGTTCCTGCTTGGGCCAGCAGATTCTCTAAGGCTGCCTGTGAGTCTCGGGAGAAAGTCTCAGGCGTGAACAGCTGTCCCCACCCAAGCTAAGCACAGACAGGCCTCTGGGGTGGGAGATGAAAATAAGCCCCCAGTGGATCCTTTTCTATTTTGCTTTGTGTTTGGAGCATCTCTCCAAGACCTGGTATCCGCCTACCTTGTCTAGACCACAAATTCACTCTAGAATGTAATTTTTTCAGGTCAAGTTTTGGGTCTCAATACTGGGCTTGTGGGATCCTCTGCACCACCATCACCTCAGAGGAGGGCCACTAGTTGCAGAGAGGCACCTGAATGCATGAGAGCCACTCTGTCTCTTTTCTCCCTGGCATCCTTCTTGGGAGAGGAAATATGGCAATGGGGGAGCATTTTAGAGGTGGAGGGGTTTGTGGGTACTGTCTTCAAATGCCTGGCGAAACAGGATAAACACGGCAGACACTGTTAAATAGAATACAATTCGACATGACATTAATTCCTTTAGGCTTCAGATTAGATTAAATTCTCCAAAACAGAGGAGCTACAGGAGGAGCAGGTAATACATCTGATGAGATGGTGCTGCGGATGCTGGCCCTGCCTTCAGGCCAGTGAGATGACTGAAGTCATTGCCCAGGATGCTTTGGTTCAGAAATGTGGCATCCAGCCTGGCTTCACTCACAGATTGTCCCCACCTCAGGCTTTCACAAGGCAATGGTCTTTGGCAAAAAGTTCCAAGATGTGCTGCTTTTGTGGGTGATTCAGCCCATTTCCTAGCCCTCATTTGTGTGGGGAGCCCAGTAGGGGGTAACCAATATTTGGGATTTTTTTTTTTCTTAAAGGCTCTTCTTTGTTTCTGTCTGTCTACTGAAGACTTAGCTTGAGGGGTGGAGGGTATGGGCAGGTACTGACGTGGCTGCAGATCTACAACTTGAAGATTTCCTGGCACCAGGATTAGCCCCGAACTCCCTTCCATTGAGGCATACATGATAGTGATGTTTCAAAGACCCTCCTCCCAGAGCTCTTTACAATGAGCTCTGGGGAGAATGAGGTGCGTGGGGTATGGACTCCAAGTGAGCTGGCTGGGTGCTCATCTGCGTGCTCCCTTTCATGAAAGCACCAGGGAATGAGAGGCCTCGCCACAGGGCTGACCTTCCATGTCAGTCCTGTTTCCGAGGTTCTAACACTCAAATTAGTGACAGCATTGAAATAACCCCAGATTTGGTCCTGACCTGCCTGCTTGCTGGGCATGGGTGTACTGGACGTCCTGGGCCCACTGGTATGAGTCTTGATGAAGGAAATGGCTATCTGAAATGAGTTTTGAAAGGCCAGAGGCTCCCCAAATTCTGACTCTTTAGTTAAGAATATGTGTGTGTGTGTGTGTGTGTGTGTGTGTGTGTGTGTGAGAGAGAGAGAGAGAGAGAGAGAGAGAGCATTAGAAAAATACTGCCTCCATGGATTTCCCAGAATGCAACAGGAACAAAGATGGATTCTGACTCTGCCTATGAAAGTTCTGTGAAAGTCAGGCATTGGAGGAAGGTTGCCATGATGATCCTGAGTGCCCGAAGGTTTAGGGATGAAGGGAGTCAACTGGAACCAATGCAGCTCTTGTCACTCACCCTGTTATCAGGTGCTTTCCCCTAGTCTCTGGTCTGTTCTGGCACAGCTTGGGGGATCTGTTATGGGCACCTGGTTTTTCACCTAATGTCTTCTTGGTGTCTATAAGAAGTTTTGAGGGTACTTACCTCTTGGCCTAGACCTACTTGGTGGGTTCCCCTGGAGATACCTCTCCCAGTCTCTATAGACCCCAGTAGCTTGCAGTGTACCAAGGAGAAGCTGGATGTAAGGCACTTGGGAAAGCAGGAGGGACGTAGACAAGAGGGGATGAAACAGCATCCAGGAGCTACGCAGACTCCTAACTCCATGAGGCCTCTTTGCCCAGCCTTTTCACATGCAAGGTAAAAGTTGCTCCTTCCTTATGCACCTTACCCTTTTCCAACACTTATTTTCCCTTTGTCTTTCGGAGGGACCAGCACAGTCTCCAGAAACCTCTCTGCCTTCCTTTAAATTTATGTTGGACCCATGTGTTCCTATAAGAGCTCCTATAAGAGTTCCATGTGCTCCCTAAGAGCTCAGCATGGGTAGTGCCACCTGGCTTGCCTATGTCTGCCTCTCTCTCACTTTTAGAAAGAAGAGGAGATCAGGGACTGGGTCTGGCTGTTCCCAACCTAGGCCCAGAGAAAGAAACTCAATAAATACTCTCTTGCTTGTGGGGAGGAGCAGGGGTGATAGAGGTTGGGGTCCTCTTTGGTGAATCTATCTCTGGAATTCCATGGAACACTCAGACATGGCGTCCCATCTCAGGTTGGGTCATGCCTGAGAGGAAGGGGAAGGTCCCATCTGTGACCCTTCCTTCCTTCTGTTCTGGCAATGCATAGAGACAGAGATGGGGTAGGGGAAAGGAGTTAGAACAAGGAGCATTTGTTCTTGGCTAACTGCCAAGATGAAGGCAGTCTGTGAGAAGGGCATTGGAGGGTCAAGGGGAAAGAGACACTGCTTAGCCTGTGCTATTTCCTCTGGTGTCAATACTATAGATTTGGGAATGAACTTCCTTGGCTAGCTGACTTTTAGAGCTATTTTCAGAGGAATGATCTGCCCTGGACAGCGTCCCTTGCCTACAGCCCCCATCACTGTTCAGATTTTGGAATGTGTGGTACATGAGAATTATCCTGTCTCTTGTAATGCTAGTCAATGTCTCACCCAAGGAGGGCGTCAAGACTGTCAGACCCAGTGGGTCTGAGGTCATCCTTCCATCCTTGATCAGTTTTAGTTCCAGAAGGATGCAGATGTGGAATCCAGCTCAGACACGCAATTATAACAAGAAGTTCTTCTTGGGAGCATGGTCAGCCCCCAAAGAATTTCCCAGCATGCACTGCCCTTGGCAGAGAAAGTGGGATGAAGGATGGCTAAATGCAGGTGCCAGGGATGCGAATATTGAGACTATCCAAGGGAGCATCAGCAGCGATGGAGAAACCAGGTGAAACGCAGCCAGCAACACTGCGAGATTGTGTGAGGGTGAAGCCCTGAGCTCTGTCCTGCTCTCAGGGCCAAGAGGAGGGTTTGTCTGAATCAGCTTGGTGGTACCCCACAGAGAAGGTTAGCAGACTGGTCAACAGATCTTCTGGTCAGATTGCCTTCAGCGATTCAGAAGGAAGAACTTGAGGCTTTGGAAGAAGCTGGACTTCTGCCTTTGTTTCTGCTTCTTTTTGATGATGGGCACCCACACCAGCCCACACACCAGCATCATGAGTCCCAAGGACAGGAAGGCAGGCCCTATCATCTTGAGGACTGGCACAACTGTATGCTTCTCTTCCAAGATATAGGCCACGCAGGTGATGGCCACACCAAAGAGCAGAATGGCAGCGCCCACTGACATGATGATGATGGGCTTGTGGTAGATTTCCCAGTTGCTCCTGGGGGTGGTGGTCCAGACAGACTCGCTTCTGGAGCTGATGCACAGGGAGCTGGCTGTCTGGCTGGGCAGGAGGTCCTTGGACTCTGGAGACTTCTCGTCTACCTCCAGCGCCTTGGGGAGCACCTCCATCGTCATGGCTGTTTAAGACCAGGTACCTAGTATTAACGACAGTTAGAAAGGATGGTGAAGCCAAGGTGATCCATTCCTGTCCTTCCTATACTCGGTACTCAGTGTCCCTCTCCAGTTTGGCTCTCAGTGGAGGGGAATACAGTGGAGGATATATGTGTGTGTGTGTGTGTGTGTGTGTGTGTGTGCGCGCGCGTGTGCGTGTGTGTATGCGTGTGTGTGTGTGTGTGTTGACGTTAATGGTAAATCTAGGTGATGTCTACATAAATAAAAATGTCCCAGGGCTGGGGAGATGGCTCAGAGGGTAAAGTGCTTCCTATGCCAGTGTGAGAACTTGCATTTGGATCCCGGGCACCCATTTAAAAAGCAGGCAGGGCAGCACATTGGGGTGAAGGTTGGAATGGAGACGAGGAGTCCTGGGAGCTTGCTGGCCTGCTAGCCTAGCCAAATTAGCAAACTTGAGGTTCGACAAAAGAACCTATCTCAAAAATTAAAGTGGAGAGCTATTGAGGAAGGCACAAATTGTCACACTCTGGCCTCCAACACACATTCTCACATGCTAGTGCGCCCATCCATCCTCGTGAACACATATACACATATAGCTCTCACACACAAACTCAAAGAAGTGCTATAGGATAATATTTTTTTTTCTTGCTCTGTTTTCTAAAACAGTGAGACTCACTGTGTGATCTAGGTTCACTTTGTAAATCGGAATCCTCCTGCCTTGACACAATGAGTGCCGGGGTTGCGGGCAAGTGTCACCACACGGGGCTAATGACTTGTCATTCTAATAATTACCCTCCCATTTAAAACCAGGGAATGGCGACATTTAAGAATAAACAAACCCAAACCATAGTTTACTGAGTGGTGCGTCATTTTTCAAGTCCAACCCTTCTCTAGCTGTGTGACCTCAAGTGAGTTATTAACCTCTCTGTGCTTCTGTTTTCTTATCTACAAAATGAGGGTAATAATATTAGCTCCCTCACAGGGGTTTCCAAAGGGTTAAAGGAGAGCAGGTGTGGACTGTATTGATCTATGTCGGGCATATTCTGGGTGTTTGGTGCTGTTGTTTGATTGTTGGGATGACAATGCTCTATCCTTACTGGCCTCTCTCTCTCTCTCTCTCTCTCTCTCTCTCTGTCTGTCTTTTTAACTCTTCTCATCAGGCTGAAGCAACACACAACTGCCCGCACTGATCATTAGTCCCATCTTACAGATTAGAAAGCTGAGGCTTGGGGGAGAGGTGAGTCAATTAGTTTGTAAGAGCTCAGTTTTCACCTGCAGGTCAGTGCTGCTTCAGACACCTGAGATTTCATGAGCTTTGTTCACTAAGGAGTCTCAGCTTTTGCAGCATGTCACGTGATCTTCTATCTTGCAAACTTATCCCCCCCCCCCCCCCATATACATTGAACCCACATTGAAACTGTTGTGGCAGAGCTTCGGTTTGGATTCGGCTGAATGTGTCCCCAGGGTCCCTGGTAAGGTTGGGAGCGTGGCACCTTAACCTGACTGTGGTGTGCATGGTGGTGCCTTGGGGTGGTGGCTACATTAGAAGAGGTAGTTTGCATGGTGTATCTGTGATTGGGTCTCCGTGCATTTCTCAGAAAAGGAGGAGAGGCCTGACACGCCTGAGCAATTCCCGGCGCCTATCTGGGACTTCGCCCACACGGGATCACTGACGATTCAGACCCTTGTACCTTCTAAATTGAGCTAATAAACCACTGTTCTCTATAAACTAGCCGCTTGCAAGCTATTCATCGCGGTAACAGAAGGTGTACTTTATATAACCGAAGTGCCGGCAATCCAGCTCAACCGCCTCTTCTAATGTCTCTCTAAACCCTGAGGGTTCCCTCATCTCCTCTTCTCCACTCAGGGGTGCAGATTCTCACGTGACTGAAGCGCTTCAGAGCTGAGAAGCCCCACCAGCTTGCCAGAAATGGCTCCATCAGACCAGTGTGTTCTCACACTCCTTCAAACTGAAGCCTTTCAAACTGGAAATGGGTTCTAGTGTTAAAGCCCCATTGTCTACAGTAAGATCACGCGAGATGAATGACTGATGAAAGACGCTTTCCCCACTGTGACGGGTAATGTTTGAGAGGAAGGGAAGGCTAGGAAGGTCCCGAGGTTTGCCTCATATCCCTATCTGTGTATCTGGCACTGTGCTTCACGCACGCACATGCGCGCGCGCGCGCGCGCGCGCACACACACACACACACACACACACACACACACACACACACACACGAGATTCTGTAAACTTTTCCCAGAATGAGTGAGCTGGGATCACACTCCTCCCCTGCTTTCTTCCCTCCCTCCCCTCCTTTCTCCTGTTCACTACATCAAACCCAGGTGAACCCTACCTGTGCAGCATGAGTTCCTCCCAGGGCTTCTTGCAACAAACTTAGAGCCTTCAGTATTCAAACACATGCCAGCATGAGATTGGGAGACTGTCTCCTGCAGCAGTCAGAACACTGGGGAAGGTGGGCTGGTCAACACAACCACAATAAATTCCTTTTCCCCAGCCCACTTACGGTGCTGGTGAGAGGGCCTGTGGCAGACCGGATGATGAAGGCATGGATGCATTGGGGAAACTGTGTTGGCAGCTCTGGAGCAGAAGGCAGCTTGAGATGAAGGAGAGCTGTCTGGTGCTGGGGACTCCCAAGTCCCTGTGGCCAGTGCTTTCCTTCTTCAGTCTTGCTACAATGTTGGCTTCAGCCTGATTCCTCCCACCTCCCTTCCTTCACCCAGTGCAGTTCAGGTCCCTACCTGATCACTGGGTTTATTTTCTAACACCTCAAAGAACAACGTCTACAGCTTCCACTTTCTAGATTGAGCAACTAAAGACCCCTCCCCACTGACAGAGGAAATAGAATCATAAAAATTACCGCAGTCGTCTCAGATTTAGATATTCACATTCAGATGCTAGTCCACCGAGAGGGAATATTTGGGCCTCTTGCTCTCAAAAAACTGCCATGGTGTTTTCGTAACCATAGGCACAGGGGCGCTGGCTTCTTTGGGATAGGACATTTTGCATAAGCTAAGCCATCGTTTTAAAGGGTGGATCTTCTCTCTCTGTGGGAATGGGGGTAGGGAAGAGACATAAAACATCCTGGAAAACCTTGGGGGCTGCTTACTGTAACCTGTGGTCACTGGAGGGTGTCTGGTCTTCCTCAGGATTTCCCTGGGTACCCATTCGTAAGAGAGAACCAGGGTAGAGACATTGATGTTAGAGAGGCTGAAGCTGGGGGGAGGGAGCAGTGGTTCTCAGTTGTACCTGGGAAAAGAGCTGAGGCTGGACCAGGAAGGGCCTGTTCCCCCGAACTGCTAAATGGGGTGTGGCAGGGCCTCCTGAACAGAAAGTGCCAGTTGGAGGCAGCGGGATGATTCTTGGCTTCTGAGAAGGGGGTGGCACCATCACTAGGCTTGCTGGAGGCACCCCACACCTTCTCTTTGGCTCTTCAAACACGGTTACTAGCTTAGCTTCACTTTGCGAGAGCCGACGCTATAGCCACAAGCACGACAGAGTATGGGCAATGTTTGGAATTCTCCACTTGGAGCTTCAGCCATCCCCGAAGTGACTTTTTCACTGAATTTGGGGGACTCGGGGTTTGACATTCCCTGACACTGGCTTGCATGGGTGGGAGGCAGAGCACTGTTAGGTTTTTAATTCCTTCCATAATTATTCAGTTTAAACTACTTTGAAAGTAAGCCTTTCCTTCTCTTTCTGACATTGGAGAAATCTTTATTTTATGAAACGCCATGGGGCTAGAAGATGATTATTGATTTTGTTACCAGTTGTACTTGATGAGGAAAAATTCTGTGCAGATGTCTTTCTCTCTCTTATATCTATTTCCTCTGGTCATGGCCATTTTTCTTTATTCTTTATTATTTCTTTTTCATTATTTTCTTTTTATACAACTCTCAATCTGTAACTGAGCTATCATGTATCTATTCTTCGGTCATTAGTCTGTCATCTACGTATGTGTGTATGTACTTGCGCGTTGTGGGGGTGGGGTTTCTCCTGTGCCTCCATGGCACCTGGATCACAACACTTAGCTCAGAGGAGCTGATCTTGATGTCACAGCTCAGAATGGGGTTCACATCTAGGGATCTGGTCCAGAGAGAACAACCCTTTGAGCCTTGAATAAGATACTGGGGTTTAGTTCGCGTGTCTCAGGGGACCCCTCACTCATTGCAGTGTTATGCTCTGCTCCTTGGAACACCCAGCTCTTTTTCTTTTTCTGTCTTTTTTTCTTTTTTGTTTTTGTTTTTGTTTTGTTTTATTTTTTTTTAAACAGGATTTCTCCTGTAGCTTTGTAGCCTGTCCTGGAACTAACTCTTGTAGACCAGGCTGGTCTCGAACTCACAGAGATCCTCCTGCCTCTGCCTCCTGAGTGCTGGGATTAAAGGCGCGTGCCACCACTCTTCTAAGATAATTTTTAAAGGACACACACACACACATACACACACACACACACACACACACACACAGAGGGGGGGATGGGGATGATCTGGGAGGAGTTGGGGGGAAGGGAAGCATGATCAAAACATATTCATGAAAATTTTTTAACTGGAAAAAAATATTGGGACAGCTGTGAAACAGGTGCCTCACCAAAAATATCCGTGTCCTGTCATCCGTACCCCTGACAGAGAATAGGGCAAGAAATTCCAGGGTGATTTCCTACCAAAGAGGGTAATGAAAACAAAGAAAAAGAATATAGAGACAGATTGTCCTGGGTCAATGGGATTGGAATCCAACAACTGGTGTGCTTTTCAGAGGAAGGGGACAGAAAGGTGACCCAGAGAGGGCAGGCCTTGGTGGAGAGAGTTGGTGACTGTTTTATGGAGACTCACAGCTGGGCCTCAGAGCCAAGGTAGATTTGAATGTCTGTTGCCTTCAGGGCAGTAATTTGAGAAGGATGTGCAGCTCCCAGGGCCAAATTAGAAAGCCTCAAGGCAGGCTGGAGGGTGGAGCCTCATTTAGGCATGCAGCTGGGCTGCAGCAATCTTCAGAGGGGGAAGGGGGTCCGTAGAGGGGTCTCACACAGATGCAGAGAGTCTTGGCTACAGATTCCATTAAGGTAAGATTCAAAACCAAATAAAGGTATTTGTACTAGGAGAGGCCTGGAGAGTGGCCACTTGGGGTGGTGGTCGATGCTGGGAGTGGGTGCTGTGGGAACTTCAGGGCTGCTGGAACTAGGCAGACCAGACTAGCCTTGAACTCATAGAGATCTGCCTGCCTTTGCCTTCCACCTGTGGCGGTTAAAGGCGTGCCCCACCATACCCATCTCTTCAATAGGATGTTTAGATCTGCATATATAGTTAGATTTCAGCACCGACAGATCTAATCAACTTTGGAAAAAAAAAAAAAACCAAACAACTCGAGAACAATTTCCTTTGTACTGAATACACAGGCTTTTCTCTTTACCGTCACTTCCTAAATAGTTCACAGAGCCATAGTTTCCTTTCTTGATGAAGATTGCCTGGCAAGGGCAAATAAAGAGCACCATAGAAGGCCCGGGTTTCCCATGAGGGCCCTGTTGAGTGTTCTGAGCAGGTATCCAGAGCTACAGGCCAGCAGGGGGAAGGCAGCCAGGAGGCAGACATTTCCCCTTGGGACACAGCCTAACACAATTGTGTAGAGAGGACTTGGAGACCATTTAGAGTATATAGGAGGATGTGTGCTTGCTGCTAAACAGATTTTGCACCATTTTATATAACTGTCTTGCGTGTCCTTAGATTCTGGTATCCATGGGGGTGGTCCCGGAACCAGCTCCCCAACAGGTGCCACATTAAATCAGAGTAATTAGCACATCTATTCCCTTAAACATTTTAGAACATCTTTGTGTGAGAACATTTAAAATCACTTAATCACTTAGGTTCTTTTTCGTTTTTTGTCTTTTTTTTCCTTGTTGGAATCTCAAGGAGCCTAGGTTGGGGAATTTCTCACGTCGTTCCAAGGACGGCCTGGAACTCCTGACAGACCTCTTCTCGCATCCTGAGTGCTGGGAATGCAGCCATGCACCACACACTCCACCAGTCTGACAACTGAAAACATTAGTTTGGGCATTTTATGTGCCAGGGATGGAGCTGCGCACCAGATAGACCAAATCCAGGAGAACTCTGTGGCAGATGTTGATGCTAACAGGTGGGACAAGCGGGAGAGGAAGGCAAATGGCGAATCTTCCCGCGAGGAACACAGCGGAACAACGGAACACCTACAGGGTGATGCTAGTCTTGGGGACTCTCAGAAAGGCTCCTGGGAAAAAATAACTTACAGGAAGAAAGCGAATGGACCCATCAGGGGTTCAGGCACAGGGAGGTGGAGGAGAGACCGTGACACTGGGTGAGGGGCAGTGTGCAGAATTCAACTCTGTCACAGGCAAGAGTGCTTGTTGAGCGTGGAGGAAGAGGATTGCTGAATGACGAGCCTGCGCATGCAGGCAGAAGCCCAGTCCCGGAGACGGAGCCACTTAGAAGTGGTTGCTCAGGTGAGAGACAGGGCAGTCTGGTACTTGTCTGTAGCCATGGAGATGGGGAGTGTGCGCAGTTTGGAGGGTTAGGAAGCTCAGAATGGAGCTGGAAGTGATGGAAGGTGCTGGGCAGCTGCGGTTACCACCTGCTTATAAACAGGCTGCAGAGCAAGAACACTGCACTTAACTAATTAAGAAGTAAATAAATTATTTTTTGTGGTGTTGGGATTGAACCTAGGGCCTTACACATGCTGGGCAAGTGATTTCCCATTGAGGTGCACCTGCGCCCCTGGTGTGCTCGCTGCACACACCTGCTCTCTGTCTCTTTAGAGAAAGAGTCTTGTTGACTTGCTCAGGATAGAGTAAAACTTGCAATCTTCCTGCCTCAGCCTCCCGAACAGCTGGAATTACAGGTGTGCAGCACCAAGCCCAGCTAAGCATTTCAGAGATTTATTATTTCTTTTATTTTCAGATTTATTATTATCAAGTTTAAGTATGTGAATATTCTGCCTGCATGTATGTATTGGACTGTGTGAGTGCCTGGTGTCAGAAGAAGTCAGAAGAGGGCACGTTAATCCTTGGACCTGCAGCTATGGATGGTTGTGAGCTGCTATGTGGGCGCCGAGAATAGAACCCTGGTCCTCTGCAAGAACAGTAAGTGCTCTTAATCCTTCTAAGCCATCTCTCCAGCCCCAAGAGACCCCCCTCACAATGACTGAAGAGTTCACAAGAATATTTTGCAATACATTATGATTGCCCAAAAGTAGAATTTTGGAATCTTAAACAAGTAGTTAATTTTCTTTTCTTTCATGGGGGGGGGGGGATGTTAATACTGCTAAACTCACTAGTTTATGTGTTGTCTGCTGCTGCTTCTGCTTCGTAATTGCAGTGAATTTAACAGTGTGCACAGAGTCAGCAAAACCTCAAACATTCACCACAGCAATTAGCTCTGACAGAAGGCATCAGCGAGCAGGTAAAGAGAGGCAGCAGAAAGCAGCGGAGGGCTAGGCAGGAGGAGAGATGTGACCTCAACTGCACGATTGCACGCTAGGTAGATCACCCTGGCTGCAGGATGGATAAGTGCAGAGGAAGCCAAGAAGTCTGGACAGTGATTTAGAGATGCTTGCAAGCAGTTCAGGCTAAAGACAGGGCAGCTTGGTGTTTGGCCGTAGCCATGGAGATGGAAGGAGGTGCACAGAAATAGCAGGACAAGATGGGACGATAATTACGAGCCCAGGTGCAAGGTGCTTAGAAAAAAATGTTAATGTTTAGCCGGTGATTCCAGTTAACAGAGACAGGTGGAATACATAACACAGCGTTGCCAGATTAAAGAAAGAACGTTCGGTTGGACTTGAACTTGAGACAGGAAACAGATATTTTTAAAAGTAGAAAGTGTGCTTTCAGTATTATATTGAATTGTGACTTATACTGTCCCAATGCGTATTGTTTTTCTGAAACTCAAATTTAAGTCCGACCTTGATCCTTGAAGTCTGGAAGCCCTATGGCAGATGCACGATTCTCCGATGAGAGGTTTCTATCAGGAAGGTGATAAAGCAGAGCCTGGAAGCACATTGGGGAACTGGGATGATGGTTCTTAGGGTTTGTGAGCGAAGGAAGGAGTGCTCCCTTCTGGGAGGCTCTGGGGGAGGAGCTATATATATGGCAGATAGTGGCTCTGTTAGTCCACATTTAATTCAAGTCAAAGGAAAGAATCAGTATCACAGGGGACTTGGAAGAGTCGGGGAAATTCTTTATGAGAAACTCTAAGGTCCAGAAGGCACTGAGGGGAAGCATTAGGAGAGAACAGAGGGGGCCTGTGGCCTAGGAACACCATGGGAACATTCTGAAAGCCTCTGCCATTCCTGAAAGATGATTGCTTCTTTTGTTTTGGAAACAGGTGAGGTCAGTAGGTGGCTCATCATTGTTCATTTTTGCACATGTGTTTATGCGGGCACACATGTGCACAGCTGATGTGTGCTGATGTTTATGCGGGCACACATGTGCACAGCTGATGTGTCGAAGTCAGATAACAGCTTGTGGAAGGAGGCTCTAGTCCTCCACCGTGTGGATTTCTGTACAGAACATAGGTCATCAGGCTCCATGACAAGTGTCTTTACTGGTTGAGCTATCATGATGGCTCTGGGCCATTCTTTCTGTCTCTGTCTCTCTCTCTCTCTTTTGAAACAGAGTCTCACTATGTAGCCCTAGCTGAGTGAGAACTCACTGAATAGAGCGGGTTTTGAACTCACAGAGCTTTGCCCGCCCCTGTCCCCTAACAACCTGGCATATTGTTCTTAAAGAAGATTCCACAAGGATTCATGCAACAATTCCTTAGATCATCCATGACAGATGAAGACTAGTGTTATTAAAATTGTATCTGAGTGGAGGACTCAGTTCCTTTTCCCAGGGTCTGTTAGACATGGGGTTAAGGAGTTGCCTTTGGAGGGGCTGGAGAGATAGCTCAGTGCTTAAGAGCACTGGCTGCTCCTCCAGAGGTCCTGCATTCAAGTCCCAGTAACCCCTTGGTGGCTCACGACCATCTATAATAGGATCTGATGCCCTCTTCTGGTACGCAGGTAAACATGCAGAACATTCATATGTAAAATATAAATAAAATATAAATAAAAAAATTAAAAAAGAAATTGCTATTGGCGTTAAAAATTTGTGCTTTCCCCCTAAGGAAATCATCAAGATCCTCCAAGTGTGGAATGGCAGAAGTGTGGCAGAAAGTAATAGGTCTGTTCAATATGTTCTAGGGATCTGTCTCTCTCAAACAACCAAAAATGGGCAAGAGATTATCAGGCACACAACAAGACAAAAAACGAACACAAACACCCATGAAAAAGTGACACTGGCATTTGATAGGACAGTGCAACACAAAGACCAAGGAGACAGCACCATGCATGCACTAGAGTAGCTAAAAGTGTCAAAATCTCCGACCATCACACTTGCCGCCCGGTGTAGACCAGCCAGAGCTTTCCTGCACTGTTGTGCAGACTAGGAATCTCGTGGAATTAAACACACACCTGTCCCTTGACCTAGCTGTTTTACTCCTAAATATTAAGCACATATGTAAACAAAAGTGTCAAGCAAACAAAAAAAAAAACCTGTGTGTAAGAATATTCGTAGAAGCTTTACGCTGGGGGAGGGTAATAAATTGGGCATATATGCACAATGGAATGTTTCAACTTCTGACACACATAACATTATGCATGAGCCTCAAAGACATCCTGGAACAGCAACAGAAGAACGCAAACACTGTGCATTCCCATTTCTCTGATATTCTAGAAGTAGCTAAGAAACCAGCTAGACTGACAAAGCTCAGAACAGTGCAGGTATGGAGGGAGCAACTAGAGGATGCTCAGGGAGTCTCACATGGGCAGATGGAAGGACACCTTCTAGCCAGTTCCTCCCTGCCTCTTTGTACCTGGAGGAATATGGAGATGCCAACTATGGAGATGGGAGGGGACTGGTGTCTGTGAGAGAGAAGTTTTGGCTTTTTCCTCACACATTCAATACCCATCCTCCAGCCAGTGGCTTGTTGCGGATGACCTGCAGGCTGAGAACGAGAATGAGTGGCTAAGAAAAGCCAGGCTGGATACGTTTCTCCTGCAGTAGAGTCTGAAGGGCCTGAAATGCATCCCTTAATGGGAGGAATTGTAAGAGGGAAGAAGTGAATCATGGCTCTGAAGACGACTGGATAGGACTACCCTTCTGGTTCGAGAAGCTCTTTCTTCCCCGGTCCCTTGGGGCTGGAGCAGAATCTCTTCAACTTCCTGTGCTGTCTAGCATTGGCTCAGAACTTTGCTAAATGGTTAAACAAATAGAGGGGTTTTGGGCAGGGTAGGATAGGGCTTTGCATGCATCTGCAAAGCAATTTACTCAGAGAGTTGGTTTTCTTTCCAGTTTTGGTTGGAGCCATTGAGGGTTGAAACCTGGCTGGTTGGCTTTGTATCGCTAAATCGCTAACCCTGTTCTCTTCCACGTGCCTGTTGTAAACCATCGCCTCCCGTCTGAGAGCAGCTGGTACAGTGACGGTTGAGAGGCATCTGCGGACTCTGGTGCCAGGGAGGCCAGACCTACATCCCCTGCTTTGTGCTTCCTATTAAGGATCGCGCCTCGCGAAGACTGCCCCCTGGTGGCCTAGGTTCATACCAGACTCTGCTGTCAACACTGATAATAACTACCACTTCGCTGGGCAGCAGAGATGTGCTGTTTTGCTCTACCAAGTCTTTCTAGGGAGTCACTAAGGGAGGTGCAACTACCACACCCCCCATTTTACAGGCGAGAAACGGAAGATCAGAGAGTACTGAACAATTAGGTTAGCAGAAAGACGGGGTTGGACTGTAGGTTTGGGTGTCTGTGACTCCAGAGCCAGAGTTAAGGATGATGCCACTCTCTGGGTGGCATTTTTGTTTTTCATTTTCAAATCGAGGGAAGCATGAGAAGGGAGGACACTTTAATTGGAGCACAGTCAATGAGCAGAACTGCCATGACGGGTGTTTGGGTGAGGAGTGAGGGGCGGGGCAGGGGCGGGGGCCATGATAAGCTGAGGAGCCACAGGATGGGATGCTGAGTCCTGAGCTGGGGCCAGTGGGCAGTAAGAAGCCTGTAGCAGAGTGGCCTCAAAGCCACCACCATTGCCACGGAGGATACAGTATCTGGCATCTGGTGCTTTCTTTACCTGGAGGGTCTCTGAGGCCTCCTGCCACTGTAAAGGGGTGGGGTACAGTTAACCTCATTCCCATTTTACAGATTAGGAAACTGAGGCTCCCAGATGCTGGACCTCAAATTCTGGTATTCTTCCTAGGGGATGGAACCTGACTTTTTTCTTCCTCTCTACTGTCTTCCTTTCTAGAACCCTGGCACTGTATAGCTGTCCACTTTTGCTTTAGAATTCACTCCTTAACTCTCTCATGGTGCCACTGCCTTCACTGAAATGAGCTGAAATGTGGGGTTAGTATAGATGGGGTTCTCATATCTATCTAGTAAGCGCAAGGACAGAGTGGTTAGCCGAATTTGATTTCAAGTTAACAATATATACTTTTTAAAAGCATCAGAGTGATCTAACACTGATTTGGCTATCACCTACCCCAAATGCATCCATTGTTGACTAAAAATTCAAGTGGAAACTGGGTGCCCTATGCACAACAAACACATTTAGCTACCTTAATGTGGAAAGAGGCCCCACTGTGTTGCTTCACTCAGTCCTGGAGTTATCTGACTCCTCTGTCCCGCCTCCCCAGACCCTTCCACCTAGAGAGCTCTGATAGGAACCCGGCTATTCTGGGAACTGCAAGGACCTGGTGACATGGAGGAGAGGAGAGGGGAGGGTACAGATGACCTCAGAGCAGGGAGGCCAGTAGACTGGTGGGGAGAGCTGAAGGCAGGCCACAGGCTTTGCATAGTGGAATGGCAACAGTTTCATATTCCGGAGCAGGACCCAGTGTGGGTGGGAAGCAGATCTCTCTCTCTGTCTGTCTCTGTCTCTCTCTCTCTCTGTCTCTCTCTCTGTCTCTCCCTGAATTTGCCATTGTCACCCTGCTCAGCTCCCGTTGCTTGATGCCAATCCCCAGGGTCTTTATCTCCTCTTGCTGTACTGTCCACTTCCAGGAGTTCATTTGGTGATGTCTAGTCTCCTGATAAGGCGTGTGTGGCCCCGTGCCTGGCCCGATAGTGTAGAGACTAGAGAGTGTGGAGTGTGATGCTGCTGTCAACATGGCCTCACGCCATCTGTCCCCAGCTCACAGCACTCTCAGGAAGGGGACTTTCTTCTCTAAGGTCAGAGTTATCTTGAGGACGCCACGCACCTTGCTCTTCAGGCCACACAACTAGTACACAGGCCATTGGGGCTACCGAGCGGAAAAACAGCTCAGGGGAAATGTGTGGTTACATTTGGTTTTACTGAGGGGCGGAGTCCTCACGGCCCTCATCTGCCTGAGGGAGCCATGCCTTTGTCTGGGCTTTTATGTACCTGTCTTGCTCCCTCTTTTCTAAAAGGAAGACTGTCCAAGCTAGGGTACTCCGCCTTGTTTCCCTGGCACCTGCCCCAGCTACCGGCTACACCTGCAGGAAGGAGGGACAAGCCTGCAGCTGCTGAGGTTGGATGTAGGATTCCCAGGGGCAGATGGTCTGTACCCGGTACTTCGGGGTCTATGGGTATCCTTGCACTTCACAATTTGACACTTTTGCTCCTGCCGGGTCACAGGATCCCTGCTCACTTCTTCCCTTTAATGGCTTCCAAGGGTGGAAGGCTAGGAGTTGTCTAAGCACATGCTATCTTTTCTCAGGTGTACAGTGAGAGGCACCCAGCTCACTCACCGCACTTCTCTGCCTGTTTTTCCTGGTAGTCCCAGCAACCTGCTTGAAGCTGATTTTGTCCCATCTCGTCTCTGATATTCACACTGCCTTCCAACTCCACTTCAGAGACTCAACACACTCTTAAAGCAAACTTCAAACCTTCCTTCTTCCAGGGAGGCACAGCGAAGGGCTGCGGGGGTGGGGGTTCTTTTCCTTACCGTGTACACAGTGACCCGGGGGAAGATGGGAGACCTCGGACTCAGTGGGCGCTCACACAGGGAAGAAGCCGGCGATGAGTTTCTGCTCAAGTCCTTCATCCCAGCTGGAGAAAGCCACCCTGGCCCCATCCAGACGAGTCAGTGTGCTGCGAATCCCAGCCACTAAGCAGGCTCCGGCAGGGATGAGCTCACCAGGATGTGGCCTAATGGGTTAACTCTTTGCAGGCTGTTGGCACAGGCACTTGAGTGTGGCTTTCTCAGCTCTGCTCAGCCACTCTTAGACAAATCTTGTGAAAAATTAATGAAGCTTTTCTGCAGCGTGCCTTTGAGTTTCAGTAGAAGTGTGTACTTGGCTGCTCATAGATGGGCAGGATGACTCCCCACCTGGGCTCAGCAGTCCGGTAGGATCTGGGTTGGAGGAGGCTTGAGGCGCAGGTGGCAGGTTATCTGTTCTGCCTGGCTCAGAGCCTGCTGAGACAGGACTGATGGTGAGACAGGGGCTTCTCTACCTGCGTTGGATGTTGGAGACGTATGTGCAGAGTTAGGGAACAACTTCAGCTCCAGGATGAGAGGAATGCCTCTGGAGACATCCCAGGCCTCACAAGCAAGAGTCTCTGCAAAACGCCAGTAGACCAGGTGTCTGTGGGGCGTGGCGCTGGCAAAGCAGCTCCCTCTTGTTTCTCCCAGCTGGCACGATAGCGCCCCCATTGCTCTTTTTGTGAGAGGCCAGTTGTACCTGTGAAGATAAGGAGGCAAAACATGGCACAACGTCTTGCGCTGTATGACCCCATCAGCCTGTGCTCGGGGAAGCCGGTGTGAGCTGTTGTGTGGCTTGTTCTCAAGATTTTGGTGAAATCATGTGATGGATATTATCTAAGATTCTGTTGGCCAGACTGACTGCTGTCCTTCTCCCGACCGTCTTAAGAACATGGGAGTCATTGCTAGTAGGGCAGTGGGGTTGGGGGGGGGGGACCTTGCTACTAGCAATGGTATATTGGGTAGGGGGCTTCCCCTGTGGACTGTAAAATGGCTTTCTCAAGAGACATCCGGCGAAGCTTAAGGTCAAGATCAAAGTCATGGGCTCTTCCATCTCAGGTGTCTTGATTTCCTTAACTTGCAAAGATGAGGGAAAACTCTAGCCAGGGTAGGCCTTGCAGGGAGAGGGATGGGCTATGCAAGCAAGTTGGCTCCTCTGTGAAAATTGAAAACTTCTGCTTAGGGAGCCAAGGAGAGAACAGCTAGGAGGGAGGGCTCAGGGGAGTTGGAGTTTGAAGAATTTAATGGCTGTCACTTCTCTAATGTTGGTGCCTCTTACTTTATACTCAGATCAGCTTATAAAACTGGAGCTATCATGTGCCAAGGAGCCCTGGGATAAATTGCACTGCAATGCAGACAAGGACTTATTCTTCTTTAAATTCAGACTTCTATGCTTTCTTTTCCTGCAGGGTGTGGCTACGTGGTGCAAAACTAACCATCAATAAGAGTTGATCCATAAGCCCTGATTGATTTCTTCTATGCTAGTCATTATTCTAGGCATTTTATCTATATAATAATGCACTATTTACAAAGCCCCACGTGGCAGATAAGGAGGTACATTGTGATTCTCTGTTTGGCCTTGCACAAATTAGTTCTCTAAGCTTTAATTTATTAATTGACCAATTTATTTATTGGGTGTTACCGTTTTTAATTTAAATTTACATTTATTTATCTTGTGTGTGTGTCAGGTGTGTGCAACAGAACATGTGTGTGGGGAGGTCAAAGGACAACTTGGCAGAGTTGGCTGTAGGTTTGTTTGTTTATTTATTTATTTGTTTGTTTATTTATTTATTAGACAATGTTTCTCTGTAGCTTTTGGAGCCTGTCCTGGAACTTAATCTGTAGGCCAGGCTGTCTGTGCCTCCCAAGTGCTGGACTTAAAGGCCTGCGACACCACCACCTGGTGGGAGTATTCTTTTTTTTCATCTACCATTCAGGTTGACCGCCTTGATCAAAGGCGTGATGGTAAGCACCTTTATCTACTGAGTCATCTTGCTGGTTGCCGCCATGGAGTTTGTTTTGTTTTTAACAGTGAACGAATGAGACGACACATATACATGTGCCCAAGAATATACATGTGGAATATAGACATAAATTAAGTTGAAATTAGGGGTCAGACTCAGACAGTAACTATGTCATCTGTAGGCTCCCTCTAGCAGAACAGAGGAAGTAAGAAGCCACCTTGCTCTAGGGCAGGAGTCTTTGGGTATCCTGAGCTGATGAGCTGCTCTTGAGGTTTAGCGTTGATGGGGCAGTAAACAGGTCCAGCAATTACCTCTTTTTTCAGACTCATTTCCAACTCTGTAGCTCACAATTTGTCTAGCTAGGTTCTGCTGCCCCTTTCCTGGGCAATACAATTTCCACGTAACCATGGACGCTAGCGTGACCCACCCTCCATGTGTGGAGGTGATGGGTTTTCCAACGCTAGATTTCAGAGCTGAGAGAAGGAATGCTCCGAGCAGACTAGGATCAGCTGGTTTCTTTAGTAAAAACTAATGACCAATGCAATGCCACTTAGAGTCTCTCTGCTTGTGCAAGCAGACCTGCTCCTTCTAGAATGTTCTCTCTGCTCACCTTCGTTTAGTTGACTAAGATTGGCCTCCCTTCCTCCTCTGAACCTTCATAGTTGCTCTTCGACCAATCACACTTGATAACCATGTCTTGTGTCTTCCCTGCTTTTCCTAACAGTCTCTCAAGCTCCTTGGAGGGCGTTTCCTCAATTAAAAAAAATATGAAACGTTTTCAACATACACACATAGGAAAGGTCTCCCAGTTAACCACTGTGTTCCCTCAATGCAGAAGAAACAATGACCAATGCCCATTCTTTTAAAAAATTTGTTTCTCTCTTGCCCATTCTTTTTTAATTGAAGCAAAATTCAGTCAACTCTTCCAAGCATCATTGTAAAGGCCATTTACACGGCATGGATCAAAGTGCCCACCCCTCCTTCCTTTCTCTGTTTTAAAAAGCCATAGCCCAAGCCTGTCGGAATCATCCATGGCATTGAAACATTCCTTCGTTGCATGCTCACTCCGCACTCAAGTGTGTACCACTCACTTTTTTTTTTTTCCTTTTTGTTTTTGAGACATGGCTTTTCTGTGTGGCTACGGTTATCCTGGAACTCTCTCTCTGTAGACCAGGCTGGGCTTGAACTCAGAGGTCCGCCTGCCTCTGCGCCCCGAGTGCTGGGATTAAAGGTCGCCCTGGCTCGACTGTAAGCTTCTTAGAGGCAATTTCTTCTGAAAAGATCCACACAGCATGCAGGTGTGGCTCTTAGTACCCTGCGTCCTAGACGCTTCTAGTCAGGAGTCTCTTTCCTTTGCCCCTCCCTCTTATTTATGAAGGATATCAGCTTTTCTGACTTAGGAGATTTCTCATATCATAGTGATTTTTTTCTCCTTAAAAAATTCATTGTTTTATGAAAGCACCAAATAAACACGTATGTGCCTATCTTATACAATACAGTGTTTGGAAATGCACATGTATAGGATGGATAAACTGACCTAATTGGCATACGTATTACCTCATGCGTTTGTCATTTCCCCTCACATTCTGGTCTTGGCCGAATACTCCTTCTTGAGTCATTGAATATTTCTGTCCACACTGTATGGCTTGAGTCTCTCATTCTGCTATGGCTTTGGCCTCAGGTTCTCCTTGGTCCAGAAGAGGTTCCCAACTCTATGACCATCAGATACCGTACCTGGCAGTGTCTTTACGTTGCTTGGTCCTTACAGTACCTGTGGTACAGGTAGGACTGCAGCTTCTCTGCTATGGTACAGTGTGACAGGTCACCAAGACCAAGACTTGAATGCAGGGATCATTTCTCTCTTCCCTTCCTTGCCTCGCAGGAAGACGGACTTAAGACACAGGGACTCGCTAGCCATTCAGATCTCCGAGCTCTCTTTGGAGGAGGCCCTGTTCCGAGCAGTGGTTTCCACAGGCCTTATTATCCCTTGCCAAAGCACACTAGGGACCGAGCCTGAGTGGGAGCTTGGGTTGAGGCCTGCAAGGTGGAACAGCACGGCAGTGGGGAAAAAAGCGCAATAAAAAAGTTCCTATGCTCACATTCTTGTCTCTCGCGCTGCTCTGTTATCTGTACATCATAGTAGCACAACATCCGGGCATCACCATAGAAAATGCAGAGAACCCTCATAAACTCTTGGAAAATATGTCCGGGAGCCGGCGTGGGTGGGGTGGGGAAGCGGGGCGCCCCAGCTCCCACTTCTGTCTTTAAACATTTCCTCCCCGTCCCAGCCTATCCGTCTTCTTCTTTCTCTGCCTGGCGTTCCGCACACCTGGCAGTTCTCAAAACTGTCTTAAGTTCCCAGAGGAGCACTCTAAGGGATAAAGCTCCTTCTCCACATTGTGAGCGGAGCAGGTGGCATGAGACAGCATCCAGCTGGGAGCTGCCTAGGGAAAAAGGAGCGCAAAAGCGACAAAGCAAATTTTATCATGGGAAGAAGTCCTCTGGGGGTTAGGAAGAATACACCACAGATAGAGTTTGCAAAGAAGGCGGGCAGGACGGGAACCATCTTTGTTTTTGTTTTTGTTTTTGTTTTTGTTTTCTTTTTTCTTTTTGAGGAGGGATGCGGTTCCCAGGCCGTTCTTAACTGCTAGGACCTGTCCCTTTCAGCGGCTAGGGCCTGTTTGAGTTTCCAGAAAACGCTGGACAGGGTAATGTTCCAAGTCGAAAGACAAGGCTTGGAGGGGCCCGAGGGAGGAGGTAGCAACCGGCTCCTGGGGTGTGGCTGCCATCTAGTGGCCAATTCCGGGTAGAGTAGCTTTCTGAAGGCTACTTTGAATAGTCCCTAGGTCTATCTGGTTTAGTAATTCACGCTGGATTTGAAATTAGAAAATCCAGTTTCACGGTCTGTGTCGATAGATACAACATTGCAGAAATACTTCCCACAATGTGACGATTTCAGAGAATTAAGACTTTCTAACCTTTGAAGCACTTAACGGATTTATGTGTTTGCGCCTTCATCTCGCCAAGGGGAAGGGTCTCCGGATTTCACGGAGTGTAGAACATTTTAGTAAGACTGTACAAGTTTTAGAACATACCAGACGTCAAGGTCCAGACACCCGACTTAACTGAGAGGCAGTTAGCAGGAGGACACAGATGGACTCGGGAGGAAGCTGAAGTTGTGACCTGCAGTCGGGCCTTCCTGGACCTTATAGGCTGTGCTGTACTGTGAGAGTCTTAATAAACGTCTGCTTCCACGCATGCACGAGTAAACTGTTGCAAAGATGCTTTTCCCTGGGTGTAAGATACAGTGCCGACAACAGTTCTGCGGGCTTGGGGTAGAGGATCTTAATAGGTGTACCCAGGAAGGAGGGTGAATTAGGTGAGAGCTGTCTGTTTTATTTTTTATTAATAAAGGTATCTCCAAGATACCTGGAGGGACAAAGCTTGAGTTAGACATTTGTTGATATGTCTGGCTCAAGATCACATGCCTCAAAACTAAAGATGCTGCTGTGGTTTGGATGTGCTTTGCCCCTAAGGGTTTGTGACCTGGAAACATGGCCCCAGTGTGGCAGTGGTAGGAGGTGGGCCTAACAGGCTGCGGCTAGGTTCTGGTGAGCTCTGTGCTTGGAAGGGATTAATGCAGTTCTCAGGAGTCCATGGTTAGCTCTTGGGAGACTACTGTTCGTGAGAGCAGGAGTGGCAGTTCCTTCCTCTCTGGCTTCCGGTTTGCCGTGTGATCATATGTGTTTTGTCGTTCTTTCTTCTAGCATAGTGTAACACGGCCCTTAACAGAGTCTGCTGGATGGGGGAACGCCCAGCAAGCTTGGAGACCATGCTGTCCTGCCTTTTGGGAGCTCCTCAGGCCATCTCAGAGACAAACTTCCACCTTTACACCTTCCAATAGATGCTACATATGCTTGATCCACTGGATATTTCTGGATCAAAGACTTCTGGGGTCCACCCACTAACTCTTTTCTCTTTCCAACATTACTATTTTGTTTAGAAAAATGATTTATTTATTTGGACAAATTGTCTAGTCTGAAGTAAGAAAAACAGTCAACATATTTGTGACTTAACTTATTTATTTCACATTTCTTTAATAACCTTTATCAGGTGTCGGGTCAGCTGAGGCTACCCCTTTTAATGTCACTACCCAAACACTCAGGCTCTTCCTCACTTGGGTGTGGCCTCTCCGAGGGCCTTGTCATGGCGATTTGCATTGGACTGACAAAGAGACAAAAGTCTGGTTGGAAGGGGAAATTGTTTGGAGAGGCATGAGAACACCCTTTTGGCCAAAGCTAGAAGTAGTGTCTATCTCTTCCTTCCATACTGTATTAGAGATTTTGGTCACATGGCCACATTCAGCTGCAAGAGTGATGGGAAATGTAGTCTGACTGAGCACTCAGAGAAGTGGCAACCAGGTCTCGATGGAAACTACTGTTGTCTACCACAGTGTTGACCAAAGCCTGCATCTCACAGTCATCCTCTCTATTGCTGTGTAACAAGATATCTTCACACTGCATAGTAGCGCGATAAAAGCTTATTATTCACATAGATTTTGTGATTTAAGAATTGGAGTAGCGTAGCTGGTGGTTTCTGGCTCAGGATCATTCAGGAAGCGATGGCCAAAATGGCGGCCTAGGCTCCATGTCCTCTAAAGCTTATCTGAGGCTTTGGATGTGCTCTAAGGGCCTGGGGAGTTCTTGCTGGCTGTTGGCAGGCTAGTGCTCCTGCACAGTGTGGCAGCTTGCTTCCCCCTGAAGGAGCGGATCCAGAGAGAAGGGAGGTGCTGTTCTTCACAAGGTCCAGCAGCCACACACTGCTATTTCTACTCATCTTAGTTATTAATAACGTGTCGTGAGTACGCTCAACTTGTCGTGTGTGTGTGTGTGTGTGTGTGTGTGTGTGTGGCGGGGTGAGAGGCCCCACCTTTCAGGGAAGGCTTGTATAAGAACTTATGGATGAAGTTAAAAATCAACACGATTTTAAGGAAAGGGAAGATATGGGAGGGGATTTCAAAACTTGAATTCTTGGGATGTTTGCTGTGTGAGTCCATTTTTTTCCCCTGACATTATACCAGACTTGGCAGTTTATCAGGAAGGGATTTATTGGTTAAGAAGTTCTAGAAGTTAAGTTGTCTAAGGGGACGATGCTGACATCTGATGAGGGCTTCCATGCCGAGTCCTAATGTGGCTGGGTGGCCTGAGAGTTGAGAGTCAGAGAGAGAAAACAATGAACTCCATCTTTGTATTAGGAGCCCCCTTCCAGGATGATGCCCAAGTTCATTTGAGAGGGTGGAGCCCTCAGGAGCTCGCCGCCTCTTAAATCTCCCACCCCTTGATGCTGTTATAATGGCAATTAAATTCCAGCATGAGTCTGGGGAGAGATGTTCAAATCATAGGTCCACTCTTCACACCCTCCTCCCTCTCGTTGCTTTGGCTGTGAGTGTGAACCTTATCGCCGCAGTGGGGGACAATAAGGAGTATTAAGGGTGGAATTAGCTACCAAAGAGAGTCAACTAGAAAATGAATGGAGCTGGGGGATGCTGGTGGCATTTTATAGTCACCCTGACAGCCCTGTTGGGCCTTCTACTTTGGGGCTAAATGGTAGGAAAGGATGAACAGACATCTTATTCAAACCAGCAGAGTTTCTACGGCTGCCGTGAAACACTATGACCAAAAGCAAGTTGGAAAGAAAAGGGTTTGCTTGGCTCACACTTCCACACTGTAGTCCGCTATTGAAGGGAGCCAGGACAGGAACTCAAGCAGTGCAGGAACCTGGAGGCAGGAGCTGATCCAGAGGCCATGGAGGAGAGCTGTCTGCCGACTTGCTCATCACTTGCTCAGTCTGCTTACAGAACCCAGGACCACCAGCCCAGGAGGGGCCCCACCCACCATGAGCTGGGCTCTCTCCCATCAATTACTAATTAAGAAAATACCCTACAGCTGGATCATACAGAGGGGAGGAATTTTCTCAGCTGATGGTTCCTCCTTTCAGATGACTCTAGCCTGTGTCAAGTTGCCATAAAACTAGCCAGCATGGAATTCTTTAAAGGGGCTGTCTGTTACAGAAAATCTCACTCACTGATGCAGCTACAGTGGGCCAGGACAGGATCTGGGAAAGCCCATCTGAATGAGAAAGGGCCACTCACTGTTCCTAAGAGGAACAGGCATGCAGGCTGAGAAGCAAACAAGAATGGGGTTCTCTGTTTACACAATGCAGAGACCACGATGCACGGACTTGACCTGTGGAACTGAAGCCACATAGATCTACGACTTTTAGTGTGTCCTCTATGCGGCTGTGCATGTGTGCCTAGGACGGAGTCAAGAATACACCAGTATGAGTTTGGAGAATAAAACGGCAACAGGCCCATCTTCAAGTGGGAAAGGAAAGGGCTCTAGAAAGTCAAGGAATCTTTTTACCGCCTTCTCCAGTTTTGGGTCAGGTTGGAGGAGAAATCCAGTTGGGTGGGACACTTAGGAACTGCACTCAGTAGTTGGGGATAAGCTGGGTGTCATCTCCTAGCCTGTTCAATTATCTTTATTGGTTGTTTGTCTTTTGAGGCGGTCTCTCCATGTAGCCCAGGCTAACCTTCCACTTTCCCAGGCTAACCTCCCACTTGCTGTCATCCTGAATCCACTTCCCAAGCGCTGGGATGGCAGATGTGCAATACCACACCTGGCCTGTGTAGTCACCTCTGCAATTGCTTTCAAACATCGCAGACTGAATTTTGGCGTTTAATCTGGCTCAGAAATACCACTCCTGAAAATCAGAAGAGCAATTCAGGACAGTGTGGTGGGAGTACTAACCTACTTAACTAACGAGGTCATCTGTTTCGCTAAGGATCTCATCGCTGTTGTGGGTAGGTCTCCTTACAGAGCGTTACAACCCAAAGGATGGGCCCTTTCTGCTCAGCCTTTACAGCCTCCATTCCGCCACACAGGACCATTAGCCAGTTTTAATTGACATTCATGCGTCCTTTCACATAATTTCTCTGTGGACCTATTTGAATCAAGCTGTCCTCCCTGGTGGAGTTTTCAAAAAATAGATTAAACAGTGTTAGCCAGTGACAGCTGTGTCCCCAGATCCTTGTTATAAAGTATAACAGTGAAATTAATAGGGACCTTGTCCTGCCTACTCCCCAAAATTAATAGAGGACAGGGTACCGGGACCTGATGGCTGTGTTTACCAAGCCAGTGATGGAGCCACACTGTGTACAGTCCAAGTAGGTAGACTTGGCCATAGAGAGCCACGCTGGAGCCTTTCTTTACTCCTGCAAGCTCCACCAAGGCCCCAAAAAGTTTAATTGAGGTAAAAAGAATGTTTCTAAAAACCAGAAAGAAAAATTCGCTCAGTCTTTCCCAGGGTAACAAGAAGTCATTAATTCCATTAGAACCTCTGGGCTTCCTCTGTCATGGTTTACTATGGCCTATCTTGTGTGTTCACTGTGCCATGAGATTGGAAGACCCGAGGTTGAAGACAGTATCTTCGCAAATACCCAAATGGCTGCAAGTGTGCTTGATTCTCAAATTCAGTGTAATGGTTAATTTCTCAATTGTCAACTTGATGAGGTCTAGCATCACCTGGGAAAGGGGCCTCTGGGCCTGAGGCAAATTATCCTGGTGAGGTTACTTGAGTTGGGAAGATCCTTTCACTGGGGGCGATGCCCAATCTCTGGTACCAACTTCAGGGGGTCAAAATAGACACACATTCCTTGTGGCTTTTGTTACATCAACAGGAAAAGCAGCCAAGGGATACAGGTGTAGACACTCTAGAACTCCCGGGAGGCTCAATGCCTTCTCTGAGTTCTGCGACTTTTCGTTTCTGCCTGGCTGGATGATAATCCTCTGGCTCGAGGGACTGAACTAAGTGAATGCAGACAGTGGCGTGAGTGCCCAGCATATTGCTCCTTCTGATCACTCTGCCATTGCTGTGATGAAACACCGTGACCAAAGCAACTTGGGAAGGAAAGGGTTCGTTCAGCTTGCACTTCCACATCACAGTGAAGTCAGGACGGGAACTGAAGCAGGGCAGGAACCTGGAAGCAGGAGCTGATTCAGAGGCCATGGTGGGGGTGCTACTTCCTGGCTTGTCCTCATGGCTTGTCCTCATGGCTTGCTCAACCTGCTTTCTTATCGAACCCAGACCCACCAGGGCAGGGATGGCATCATCCACGATGTACTGAGCCCTCCGCATCGATCACTAATTTTAAAAATGCCCTACAGCTGGATCTTATGGAGGCGTTTTCTCAATTGAGGCGCTCTCCTTTTTGATGACTCTAGCTTGTGTCAAGTTGCCATAAAACTAGCCAGTCCAGGCAGAGATGTCATATGGACCTCAACCATTCCAGCAACTCCCCAGAGACTGCTACGGCTGAAGACTTCAGATTAGCTTTACAAGCCTATTCAGTGTGAGTGAGTTTAAGGTAGTAAGATTATTCATAACTTACCTGAAAGTGCTTCTGAATTAATACATTATTTGCCAGTTAATCACACCTGGAAGAATGCAGACTACATCTTAACACTCGAGGTGTTTCCCAGCACCAATAAGCAATTCTCCAGTTTTCCAGCAACCACTGAGGGTCTAGATTTCTTTCAGTTCTGGTGTTAACTACCTTAAAACCTTGAGGAGTCAGTCCCACAAGACATTCCCCACTTTCTATGGCAGCCACAAGCTTGGGTCACTGGTACTTTGGACTAGTTCTTTTTTTTTCATTTTTTTAGTTAAAAATTGAAATTAAAATATAATAATATAATTTCTCGTCTTGACTAGTCAGTTCTAAATTGGGAGTGGCTTTCATTCTTGGATACTTGGCTAGAATGGGTCATACAACACAGGGAAACCCTTTATTTGTATTTACATATTGATTAGAAAGGATTCAATTCAGGGACAGATGCATAGGTGGGATAATGAGGGAGGCCTCCATACTCGGGCATCACTCAGCAATTCCAAGGTTCACCCACAGGAAAGTTCTCTGAACCCCATTTTTCAGACGTTGTATGTAGTCTGTATGCATGCCTGTATGTATGCATGTATTTGTGTATTTTGTGTGTGTTTGTGTTCATGTGTGTATGCATGCATGCATGCATGTGTGTGTGTGTGTGTGTGTGTGCCTGTGTGTGCATGTTGGTGTGTGTAACAAAGGATCCGTAGGGCTATGACTCTCAAACACCAGCTAGCATCAGAATCCCCTGGCGGGCTATTAAAACAGAGTTGCTGAGGTCTGGAGTCGGGGTAGGATAGGGACAGGAAGGGATGGATTTGTCTATTCAGAAGCCTCTTTCTAAAGGTAAGCCAAATGAAAGTGTGGCTGTCCCACCCTCAGGGCAAACTTACAGTCCTAGTCAATCATAAGCGCTAGCAACCCAGAGCTTCGAATCCTTCACAGGAGTTGGTGACAGCCATTTCCTAGGTTATTGTGGTAGATGGGTCAGGGGAGGAGAGAAATCCCATTTTGTTAGACTACGTGCCTTGGAGAGCAGGGGCCAGACACCATGATGAGAATCTATTCTTAAAAACTAAGTTTCCTCAGGGACCTGAGACCAGGGAGTGAGAGAAATCCCAGAGAGGCTGTTGTGGAGAAAGCAGAGCCTGCTCTGCTGCGCCGCAGGCACTGTCTGTAGAAAAGGATCTACGTAGGGGAGATAGATAGCCCAATGGACCAGAACAGACATCACCAACCGAGAATTACCTGAGGTTTGATGGATCTGAGCTTGAGGCATGTGGACCAATCAATTCTGGAGTTACTTATCCATCGTTCACTGTTTTACAGATTGAGAACTCTAAAGTTCCAAGGGTGTCCAAGATGCCCTCCAAGGCTGCATTCCTCCACCTGGGTGATTAACACTCAGGAGACCTTTAAAGTAGGCAGGTAGGTCCTGTGCCTAAACTGACCTCAGTAATGAGGTTGCCTCTACACTCCCACTGCACCCGGAGACACCTCTAAGCTAAAGCAGCCTTCCCGTGGGCATGGTGGTGGATGGGTATGATTTGGGAAGTCTGAAGAAGGGTTAGATTCTGTTCACTTTACAGAATGTAAAGCTGAGTGTGGCCACTAGAGGGCGCTAATCCACTGTAGTAGTGGCAGGCATCAGAAACTGGTCCACTAGGGCACAGTTCATTTTCCTCCCCCATTCAAATACAGTAGCTGTTGGTCTCCATGCTGTGAGGAAGCAGCTCTTTTAATGTCTCATTTTTAAGCTCCACGGGTTCCTTTTGCCTACATGTCTGGCAGAATTTGTATTCTATTGTAGCTTTGAACTTTTGATATCTTTATTCCACTTCATACATTCAGATAATGTTACTTCTGAATTTTTTTCATTCTTAGGCAATGTTTTCTGTTCCTTCATCGTTTTATTCCCTCCCCATGTGTCTTCTTTCTCACCCATTTTGAATAGCATTTTCTCTTTACTTTGATTGGCTCCCCAAAATATCATATGCTTTTAAAAATTATTCTTTCTTACACTTATCTAATTTTGATTTTGAACTTTTTTACAATTGGAATTTTTTTAAAAAAGACTTATTTGTCTTTATTTTATGGGTTTTAATGTTTTACCTGCATTTTTCTCTGTGGACCATGTTATTTCAGTACTCTCAGAGTCCAGAAGAGGGCGTCAGATCCCCTGGAACTGGAGTTGCAATTGTGAACTACCATATGGATGCTGGAAATTTAACAGAGGTCTTCTGAATGAGTAGCCAGTGCTCTTAATTGCTGAGCCATCTCTCCAGCTCCCTGTACACTGTGGATGATTTTTTTTTCAGTACTGGGAATTGAACCTAGGTCTTGAACCAGGAATTGAACTACATGCCCAAGGCATGTAGGCAAATACTCTAGGACTGAATTGCACCAATACTTGGGAAATCTTTTCTTTTAAAGATTTATTTATTTATTTACTTATTTATTTATATTTTGCATGTATGTGTCTGTGCAGATGTCTTTGGAGGCCATAAGAGGTTATCTGTTCCTTTGGAGCTGGAGTGACGTGTAGTTGTGAACTGTCTGATGTGGGCGCTAGCAACTGAACCTGGGTCCTTTAGAAGAGCAGACAGACTTCTTAACCACTGAGCCATCTCCCCAGGCCAGGGAAGTACTTTATTGTTGTTGAGAATCTACCAAGCAGAAAGAAAAAAAATCAAACCAAACCAAACAAACAAAGAAGCAAAACAAAACAAACAAAAAACCAGGGATAAATGACAGGCTGATGAAACAATACACCCAAATATTAATATAGAGAACTCTGGGATAAGATCAAGAGAACAAACTGAAGAATCCATGCGATGGATGGAAGAAAATGCTTAAAAAATATTAAAGGCAGAGAAAACCTAGGGTAAGAAATAGACATTCGAGTAGAAGAAGCATTATATTCTATTATCCCCAATAGAAGGACCTCCTTATAGCATGTGATAGTCAAGATGATAAAAATACAGCACAAAGACACAACACCGAAAGCTGTAAGGGGGAATGTCAACCGTCTACACAGGCAGAGTCAGAAGAATAACGTCAGATCGCTTGTTAACAACCCTCAAAGCCAGGGACAGATGATGACAGATGTCTTTCAGATCCTTAAAGTAAGTAACTGTCAACCTAGACTGCCAGATCCAGCAAAGCTACCTTTTAGAATTGATGGAGAAATAAGGACATGCAAGTCCAACACAGGCCAAGGCAGTTCATGACTACCAAGTCATCACTGCAGACGAAATGAATGCTTTACACAGAGGTGGAAGACGGTCTTAATCACAAGAGCACAGGGAAGAATGCATTTCAAGAGAGGAATGGCTGAACAAAGGAGACCTAGGAAGGAATCCATTATGATCAATACACAAATCAGCAGAGCTCTCACACTCCTGGAGAGAGAAAAAGAATCCTGCCAACCAGAAAAACAACCAACAAAATTACAGGGACTATAAAACACCCCTCTATAGTAACCATAAATGTACATGGCCTCAATTCATCAATAAAGAGACAGACTTCCCGACTGGATTAAAAGCTGAGTTCAACCTCTGTTGTCACCACCATCCATACCTTACTAGAAATAGACAAAGGATGAAGAGAAAATCTGTCAAAAAAAAAAAAACTGAAACCCAAATGACAGCGTCTTAGTTAGTGTCTCTGTTGTGGAGAAAGGGTTTATTTCCTCCTCCAGACTGCAGTCCGTTATGAAGGGAACTCAGGGCGAGAACTCAAGGCGGGAACCTGGAGGCAGGAACTGATGCAGCGGAGTCCTATGGAGGAGTTCTCTTTATTGGCTTGTTCCCCATGCCTTGCTCAGACAGATATTTTTTATATAAGCCATAAAGGACTACCCAGGACTGTCCAGTGGTGGTACCACCTGCCATGACTGGGCTCTCCCACAGCAATCATTAAGCAAGAAAATGCCTCACAGACAAACCTGATGGAGGCATTTCCTGAGCTCACGTTCTTCTTTCTCCAGATGATTTATGTCAGGTTGACAGAAAGCCTAGCTAGCACACACAGCTGTTATGATATCTGGTCAAGTCCACTGCAAATCAAAATCAGCCAGAAGAGATAAAGAACATCATTACAATTTAATAAAGAAAATAATTCATTAAGAAGATATGACTATTGTAAGTATATCTGCATCAAGTGTTGGGGTTCCCAGTTTCACAAAAACAAGCAAGCAAGCAAACAGAAACCAAAACCACTGATGGATTAAAAAAAGTCATAGGTTCTTGACTTTTATTATTGGGCAATTCCAATACTCTACTCTCATCCCTAGACAGATTGTCCAAACCAAAAATCAACAAAGAAACCTCAGGATTAAGCTATGATATAAGTTCACACGGACTTAAACAGAATGTATTTCAATAGCTCATGGAACCTTCTAAAAAATAGATGGCATTTTAGGTCACAAAATAAGTCTTTATAAATAGAAAAGAATTGAAATATTCTCTTGTATCTTATCAGATCCTAGCTCAAAAAGTAGAAATGAATAGCAAGAAAAATTATAGAAACTAGACCAACACATGGAGATTGAACAATATACTGAGTCATCAAAATCAGGAAAATGGGAAGAAATTTTGAAAGTTCCTAGAAAAAAATGAAAATGAAAGCACAGTCTACCAGAACCTCTGTGACAAAGCAAGAGCAGTTATAGAAGGATAATTTAGTGGCTGGAGAGATGGCTCAGAGGCTAAGAGCACTGGCTGCTCTTCTGGAGGACCTGGGTTTGGTTTTCAACACTCCAGTTCTGGGGCATCCAACATCCTCTTCTGACCTCCAGAAGCACTGCATACATGTGGTACACAGATATACATGCAGACAAACATCAACGTACATAAAATACATAAGTAAACAAACATAAATCATTTGAGAAAAGAAAGAGGGAGGTTTATAGCTATGAGTGCTTGGATTGGCTGTGGTTTTCTGTAGAGGTCTCCATCTGTTACACAGAGAGTTTTCCTTGATGATGAGTGAAGACCACACGTCCCTGTGGGGACAAGTGGGTGTTGTTCTTGATAAATACTTTTAATAAAGTAACCACACAAACACCAGTAGCTTTCTATGCTGCGATAAAACACTATAACCAAAACCAAACTATAGAAGGAAGGGATTATTTGGGCTAACGGTTTCAGAGGTGGAAAGTCTTTGTGGTAGAGAGGTATGGCAGCAAGCAGCAGGCATGGTGGCTGGAGTGGAAACTGAGAGCTCGTGTTCTTAGCCAGGAGCATAAAGCAGAGCCAGCAAGCTGAGAGTGGTAGCAGGCTTTTAAAACCTCAAGATCTGTCCTCAGTGATATGCTTCCTCCACTAAGGCTGCACCGTATAAACCTTCCCAAGCAGCTCTACCAACTGAGGACCAAGTGTTCAAAGGCCTGAGACTTTGGGGGGCATTTGCCATTCAATCTACTACACTGGCAATGAACTTGTTGAGAAAGAAATCAGAGGGAAAACTCCCATTCATGGAAACACACACACACACACACACACACACACACATGCCACACGCACACACACACACATGCCACACAGACATATAGACACACACAGACATACACACACAGACACACACACATGCGACACACGCACACGCCACACACACACACACGCCACAAACACACACACCTCCCCCCAAACAAAAACTAACAGCAAATATCCACAGAAAACAAACCAACCCTAAAAATAAGCCTAACTAAGGGGGTACAAAGAAAAGAGTAAGACTCAAAAAAATGAAAGACAACAGAAGATCAAAAGATCTCCAGGTTCCTGAATAGGCAGAGTTAAACTGCTATAAATAAACGATCTACAGAGTCAATGCAATTCCCATCGAATTCCCAAGGACATTCTTCACAGAAGGAAGAAAAAGAAATCCTAAAGTCCACATAGGAGCACTAAGTGGTCTAATAGCAAAAGCAGTCCTTAGCAGAGAGAGCAATGCTGGAGGTACCAGAACACCTGATTCCAGATTATATTACCGAGCCATAGTAACAAAAACCAGCATGGTACCCATACAACACAGGTCTGCAAACAAATGGGATTGCATAACATGCCCAGAGATAAACCCACACAGCTACAACCAACTAATTAAAAAATTTAAATAACATTTTATTTATTTTTTGACAATTCCATGCTTGTATACAGTGTATTTTGATGAGACCCACATTCTACTAGCTCCCTCCGTCTTCCTTGGGATAGTTTAAGCCATCTTTCTCCCGGCTTTATATCCTGTTTTTTTAAAAATATTATTACTAACTCCTTGAGTCCAATTAGTGCTGACCATATGCACATGGGTGAGGCGAAAGCTGTTAGTGACACGTGCTGCAGAAAAGACAACGTCTTTAACAAATGGTTATGAGAAGCTTGGTTTGCATATGTTGGCGGTGAGACTTGGTATCTTGTTCCTGTGCAGAAGGCTCAATGAAAAAACAGACCAAAGGGCATAGAGTGAGACCTGAAAACCAAATTTGAAGCTGCTGAAGGAAAGCGTAATAAAATAGACAAAGCTTCCCTGAACAGGGCTCCAGCAGCAGCAAGAATAATCCTAAGAGTTGGCAAATGGGGTTATATGAAATAAAAAGGCTTCTACACAGCAAGAGAAATGATAACCAGGGTGAAGAGATAATATACAGGATGTGGGAAAATCTTTACCAACCACATATCGGACAAGGGACTAATGTCCGTCATCTGTATAAAGCTGCAAAAATTCAACATCAAACTCACAAAGCATCCAACCAATGTATGAGGCAATGAACTGAACAGACAATTTTTAAAACAAGAAGAGCAAACGGATAGCCAATCTTGAAAAGGGGTTTGGCATCCTTAGCCACCTTTGAGAGTCTTTCTTACTCCAGTCACCAAGGAAACAAATGCCAATGGATGTGACAAGGTTTGGGGGGAAAGAGGAACCCTCATTGGCCACTTACTTAAGGGGGCCGGGGAATGGGAATGTACACAGTTACAGTGGAAATCAGTATGGAATTTACTTGAAAAACTGAAGACAGAATGATCATGACTTGGTTACAGCAGTCCTGTGTGTACACTTGACAGATTCGGAATCAACAGAACACAGAGAGATCTGTTCATTCGTGTTTATGGCTGTACTACCCTGAATAGCCAGGGAAAGGAACCAGGCTAGATGTCCATCAGTGGACTCACTGGGTAAAGAAAATCTGGTGCATACACACAATAGAATTATGTACATCCATAAAGATAAATGAAATGATGAGTTTTGCAGGAAAGTAGATGCCACTGAAAACCATTATGTGAAGCAAAGTAAGCCAGCCTCAGAGTGACAAATAAACAAGTCAACAAAAAATGCATAACAAAAAGTGTATATGTGTATGCACATCCATGTGTGTTTGTAGCTCACAAAAGTGGAACAGGGATCTTGAGGGTGGAAGAAGACATGTAAGGGGAAGAGGGACGTTGCAACACCACATGTTAAAAGAAGGCAGGAGAGATAAATGGAGGCAGAAAGGGATCCAGCTGGAAGGGTGGTATAGGGAGGGCAGTGGAGGAGGGAACCGAGTGATAGCAAAATATGATGACCCATGTATGAAGATGCCATGTTGAAACCCAGGATTTTTTATGCTAAAGTAAAAGTTTGAAAAATAAAGTAAAAACTATAAAGGATAAAAGCCAACAAATGAACAACCCAAACACCAAACAGTGCTGGTACCCACCGCCAGGGTTTAGGAGGTTGGAGGGCAGATGGTGCATTTCCAACATGCGTGTTGATATACCCATAGCGAACAACCTTCAGGGAGCCTTCCTTTGCTTTCCTTGCATCCATGTCTTCAGAGGGCTGTCCATGAGGACAAGGGCCTGTCCCCTCTATTTGTAGAGTGTCTCTTGTGGGCTGTCTGGGATCTTGTGCAAGCAAGTTGGAGCCTTCTCAAGGAGCTTGAGTGGAGACCATATATGGGGGTCACTGGAGAACTGACAGGATGGATGTACAGGCTGAATGCCCACATGCTGTGGGATCCTCGCAATTTAAGTAGAGCCAAATTTGGGAAGAATGGGGAGGGGTGATGGACCGGGAGCCAAATGTTCTCGAGTAGGTGAAATCTCTTTCCCTGTACAGTGCCAGCTGATCACACATGAGGGACAAGGACTTTAAGCATTTGAATTCTGGAGTTCAGCACATCCCAGTTCCATCCTTGACCCTGACATTTCTTTACTGAGTTGCCACGGATACGTTTTTAATAATCTATGGGCCTCCTTCCTGCATCAGTAAAGCTGGGGTGCAGAAAAATTAAATACCTAGAGTATCAAGGTGTTTGAAAGAGTAAATGCAGTAAGAAAAGAAATCCTGGTGATCTAGGAGAACTTTCTACAGTGCCTGGGATGTGCCAATGTCTGATGGTAATGTTCTATTTGTTGTTGTCTGCTATTGTTTTATCGAGTCCTTGGAGGGCCACATGTTTATCTTGGCTGTCACCTCCTTGTATCATACCTAAGACAGCCAGGCACCCGCTGAGCAGGATTCTGCTTGCTGCAGCAATGCCATGTTGATCCCCTCTAGTCAATCCCCCTTAGTCCTGCCTTTGCCTTTTGCAGAACCTGAGTAGAGAATATCAGAGTCCAGAAGCTGGCATGCCCTTTTATAAATGCAAACTATGTTAGCAATTTTGCAGGAGACTAGAATTTCAGGAGACTCCTTTATTCTGCTGTAATTAGAATATCTGTGATGTTATTTGGAGTCTAGACAATTGACATTTGTAGGAAGGAGTGTGCCAGTAATTATGTGAACCCCACTCTTAGTGTTCAAGGTTTAAATTTATGTTTTCATTGCTTTCCTGACTGCAGTAGATGCAATGATGAAGTGTGAGGGTTTGGGCATTGCTGCATTACTGCATGTCACTGTGGGGCGTGCATGACTGAGCATCTTTCCTTGTGTGGGAGCATCTGCACCTGGCTTTATTGTTAAAACGTGGGGGGGGGGGGTTCCAGGAGAACTTTTTACAGTGCCTACAACATCTTCTATCTTTGTCTAATGTGCAGTGATTGTCCACTGTGGTTGTGAATGCTTTGAAGGTGGCCAGCATGAGGGGAGACTTGCATTTTTTTTTTTTTTTTTTTTTGGTTTTTCAAGACAGGGTTTCTCTGCAGCTTTTTTTAGAGCCTGTCAGAGACTTGCATTTTAAATTTTGTCTAATTGTAGTTAATTTAAATAGCCACTCAGCATTGACAGCTGCTGTATTGGATAACACAGGCTGGGCAGGTACTGGCTTCTTTGATTTTTTTTTTACTAGCCATTCAAGAGAGGAGGAATGCGTATCTTACTGACAATGGAATCACACAACTGAAGGTCCACCTAGATCAGAGGTAGGAAGCCAGCCACCTGCTGTGACATCTCGAGCTCTGTCCCTGTCATCTTCAGCCCTATCTCTCTATTATCTGTATCCATTGATTTCTGCATCAAAGAAGTCCCTTTCCACATTTTCACAAACTTAGTCTGTAATTGCAACGCCACAGACAATACTTTTATGCAGCTTGAAGACATTTGCTAAAATTCACTTTTATTCTTTTACAGGGCTCTATTTCTATGTGACATTCTCAAACAGCCTATAGTTCTGGAGAACAAAGTATAAATTCATATTATTAAAAATTTTTATTCTTGCTTTTGGGAACAAAATCTTTTGACTAATGCATGGTCTAAATAGAAGGCAGAGAGCATCAGAAAGGGAAGTACTTGCATAAATAAGAAAAGCAAAGAGTTCAAGTATTTCACATGAGACAATCTCATAAATTACCTGTGACATGTAGGTATGCTGCCTTTTGGGTGGATGGTCCACATTTGAGAGTGCCTGCTGCATTTAAACATTCCAGAGTAGCTCATCCAGTTCACTATGGGCTAGGTCAACAGACCTGGAGGGTGGGGGGCTTTGTGTACCAGGTAGCGTTGGCAATTTCTGGAGACATGTTAGTTGTCTGAATTTGGAAGAGTTGTGATGGGAGGAGTATAGAGATGTTACTAAGCATGACACAATGCAAAGATCAACTCCTCGTGATAAGAAAACATATGGCTCAAAATGGTAACACAAAACAATACATGCTGGCACACGGGCTATAATCCTAGCACGTGGGATGTGCAAGAAAAACGAAAGGTCATCCTTGGCTGTGTAACCAGCCGGGGAAACATGAGACTGTGACCTGAAAAAAGGAAAAGCTAAAATGAGGTTGTGAACCCTTGCTACTCAGAATGTAGTCCATAGATCAGTGTACTGGACATACCTGGGGACTGGTAAGGTCCATAGGTTCTTAGCATCCATCCCAGAACTGAATCAAAGTCTGCACTTCAGTAAGATACCTTAGTGGTCCGTATGTGCTTCATAACTTGGGAAATCCTGGTGTCTTAGTTCCTTCTATATTGACATAACAGCGCACCCAGACTAAGAAGTGTAATTGGCTGAATGTTATAGAGATGAAGATACTGTTTTGGAAGGTTATGACAGCTTTTAGGTCTGGGGCACAACTGGCAGGAGTGGGTCACTAAGAGCAGACAGATCTCTGCTGCCTTGCCTTTTCTACCATGCTAGACTAAAATGCCCCTGCAACTAAGAAGAAAAATAAACCTACATCCCTTGAGCTGTTTCTGCAGGTATTTTAGTCACAGCAGGAAGAAGAGTAATGCATTAGTTACTTTTCTTGTAACTAATACAAGAAATACCCAAGAAAAGCAAATCGAGAAAGGAGCCATCACAGCCAATTATGGTGGGGAAGTCATAGTGGGAGGAGCTTTGGGCAACTGGTCAAGATGTAGCTTTATTCAGGAAGCAGAGTGATGGAAGCTACCGATCAGCTCACTTTTGTTATGCTGTCCCTGGACCCAAGCCTATGAGATGCTGCTGCCTGTATGTAGGGTAGATCTTCTATCCTTGTTTAACTCAATGCAGAAAGTCCATCATAAGGCCTGGCCATAGGTATTTTTTCCCCCTAGGTAATTCTAGAGCCTGTTAAGTTGACAATCAGTATTAGCTATCGTCAATAACTAATATAGAAAATTGGTGCAGAGACAAGTGGAATTGACTGGGATAAACTTGACCTTGTGTTCAAAGAAATCACACAGAAGTCTATATTAGTTATAAACTGATTTGCCCATTAGCTCAGGCTTCTTATTAACTCTTATAACTTTTATTAGCCCATTATTCTTGTCTATGCTAGCCACATGGCTCAGTATCATTTTCAGCAAGTTAGTCACACCTTGCTTCTTCTGTGGCAGGCTCACAACTGCAGAGGAATGGGCTTCCTCCTTCCCAGAATTCTCCTGTTCTCATTGATCTGCCTATACTTCCTGCCTGGCTACTGGCCAATCAGCGTTTATTTAAAACATAATTGAAAGAATGCAGAATTGTCCCACACCAAGTATGAAGCCTCCAATAACCTAATTACCTCCCTCTAATTTCCATGTATTAAAGGTCCCTCCACACTGAGGATCAAGCTTCCATGGCACAAACCTTTAAGAACAAGTCACATCCACACCATAGCAGTTTGTCTGTATCATGAACCCTGTACTCCAGCATAGGTGGCTGCTTAGGGTAGTCCATGGGAAGCTGAAAAACAATTCAGGATCACATACTGAGTCCACAAGAGTGACCCTATTGATTGAGGAAAACAGATAAAAGGAAAAAGCTACCCACTTCTCTTTGAGAACTTGGCCACAGAACACAGATAGAAACTTCTTAGTCAACAGTGGGATTGTGGGAATCAGAGGCAGCCCCAGCTGAGCATGAAATCTGTGTATCCAGTTCCCTAGGTAGAGGCAAGCTGGTGGTACCAGAGAGTCCAGGAGATGACAGCAGCAGCCCGTGGCACAAGGGAGACACACTCAGCTAGTTCACTGGAGATCCTTTCAATATGGGATTTTCTGCCAATTTTTTTTCCTATAAGACCATTTCTTTGGCTACTCCTGAGTTTCTTACCTTCTCTCCCATTACTAGAGGTAACCCATCTCTTAAGAGTCTGAGAAAGAGGTAAACACAATCTCTAAAAAATGGGAACTATTTTAGAAAGCAACATTTGATAATTCAAAAGTATACTTTGAACAACAATTAGAAAAGGTAAGCTTTCCATGCATAGAGTAGCAACGAAATCATTCAGAATAGCACAAAGGAAGGTGGATTAGTAATAAGTAATCAATAATTATTAATAATAAGTAATAATAGAGAGCTACTATGTTCCTGGTTGGAAGTCCCTTTAAGTCAACTCAACTAAAATTGACTTTTTAAAAATCTGTAAATCTTTTTAAAAAATTTTTTATTGTTTTTATTGAACTATGTATTTTTTCTTCACCCTCCTCTTTCCCTCCCCTCCCTTTATAACCTCTCTCATGGTCACCATGCTCCCAATTTACTCAGGAGATCTTGTCTTTTTCTGCTTCCCATGTAGATTAGATCCATGTATGTCTCTCTTAGAGTCCTTATTTTTGTCTAGGTTCTCTGGGATTGTGAATTGTAGGCTGTTTTTTTCTTTGCTTTATGTCAAAAAGCCATACTTACTCAATATGATGTTTTCTAGATCCATCCATTTGCCTGCAAATTTCAAGATGTAATTATTGCTCTCTGCTGTGTAGTACTCCATCATGTAAATGTACCACATTTTCCTTATTCATTCTTTGGTCAAGGGCATTTAGGTTGTTTCCAGATTCTGGCTATGACAAACAATGCTGAACATAGTTGAGCAACATGCCATTGTGGTACAACTGAGCATCCTTTGGATATATACCCAAAAGTGGTATTGCTAGACCTTGAGATAGGTTATTTCTTAATTTTCTGGGAAATCGCCTTACTGATATCCAAAGGATCTATACCAGCTTGCACTCCCATCAGCAATGCAGGAGTGTTCCCTTTACCCCACATCCTCTCCAGCATAAGTTAGTTGTCATCAGTGTTTTTGATCTTAGCCATTCTTACAGGTATAAGATGGAATCTCAGAGTTATTTTATTTGCATTTCTCTGATGGCTAAGAATGTTGAGCATTTCCTTAAGTGTCTTTCAGCCATTTTAGATTCCTCTGTTAAGAGTTCTCTATTTAGGTCATACCCCATTTTTTATGACTATTTTCTTGAGTTCTTAGTATATTTTAGAGATCAGACCTCTGTCTGATATGGGGTTGGTGAAGATAAAACGGCAGCCTACAGAATGGGTAAAACTGAGTTATTAAGAGTAATTGACTTATAAAGTGATTCAAGTAAGAATTTATGGGAATTTTCATTCTGAAAGAGAAATTGAACTTGGAATAAAAATATGCAATAAAAGGAACTGGAGAGATAGTTCAGAGATTAAGAACACTGACTGCTCTTCCAGAGGTCCTGAGTTCAATTCCCAACAACCACATGGTGACTCACAACCATCTATAATGAGATCTGGTGCCCACTTCTGGTGTGCAGATATGCATGCTGGCAGAACACTGCATTCATAACAAATGAATAAATCTTAAAAAAGAATAAAAAATGCAATCCTAGATTAGATATCCTAAAATATAAGCATTGAATATGGAAAGGTGAGAAAGAATACTGATGTATAAGTAGTTTGAGGGACAAATGGAACAAAAACGCATCTAGAACACACCCATGTATGCTGGGATGTGTGTGTGTGTGTGTGTGTGTGTGTGTGTGTGTGTACAGACTAGCAGCATATTCTGCCTACAGGAAGAGTACGATCACCTTTGCCAGATACATGCACACGTGTAACTCCTTATACGAACGACTGTCATGTGAACATGTCTATCCTGATCCATCTTTTAAAGCAGCCTATGGGACCGAACACATTATCCATAGCTTCATTCCCACCGTGGGTGATTAGCAATACGATACACTTCCTCGTCTACATAAAGTGGTCTAACCCGGATGGGTCAGTTTCTGTGTCGCTCCCCAAGTCACCTCTGATGGTGAGAACATTTTTCACAGTGTAGCCCTGACTGTCTGCCTTCTCTGGACACACTCTTCAGCATCTCCCTTCCTTCCCTCTCTTGGATTCCTGGCTCTGTTCCTTGGGTCCAGCACTCACAGGGCAGAGAAGCACTGCATTTGAAGAGATGCTAAGGGGAAACAGAGCAACCATTTCCAAAAAGTGAGTGAACATACCCATCTCTACAAACTTGGTAAAGAGAGTGCAAATGTATCCTAGAAGCACTGAGGCTACATCCCTGGCTAAGTGAGGACTCCACTTAACATCCATCTTCTCTTTCCTCTCAAACATTTCTGGACTCCAGAGTGAAGGCAGTGTAGTTCTGAACGCTGTGATGGTCCAGCCTTCCACTCAGAGCCGGTGAAGACCGTGTGCTGGTTCCTATCACTCCACTTGCCCAGACACTCTATGGTCCTCTCTACCTCCAGTGTTTCAGGACTGTAAACTCGGGGAGGCAAGGGAAAACACACTGTAGAGTAAGTACATTTCTCACATTGTCCTTGGGAGTCCTGCAGTCTGATGGCTGAGGGAGCAAGAATTGGGTGACAGTCAAGGAGCTGAATTATCACCTGTTGCTTCATCCGTATAATTGGCTTAATAATTAAAACATAGCTAATAGGAGGAGCCATTCTATGCTTCTCTTCAGACCTTTGTCACAAAATATTAGAGTCACACCATAAAAGGTGACTGCTTCAGAACTGCTTAGCAACCTCAGCTTTAATTGCCCCCCCACCCCTACTTATCAGGACACACAATTAATAGTGTGTCTCATACCTAGACTGTTTGGCATGTGAAAAAGTCACCAAGGTCGGTGCAGCCTGTTGTGAAAATGAGTCAGATGATGGATCACCCACCGAGAGGTTCCCCCGGGAGGACGTGTGAGAATTCATCTGCTCATCTCTTTCACCAGCTTCTTTAAGATAGATAATTTCATAATAAGAACTATGGACTTTCCTCTGAAGAACTGTCTCACTGTAGCCATGTGGTGATGGTTAGGGTGGCACAGTCACTCAGCAAGTCCTGGTTTAGCACACTCCGTTAGGGACAGGTCATGACTGCTCACTGTGGTTCTGGGGCAAACTCATGGGTGATGGCATAGCATCCAAGCGTAGGTTTGGGAATAAAGAAACTGAGTTCTGGGCTAGCAAGATGGCTCAGCAGATAAAGGTGCTTGCTCCCATATCCAAAGACCGAAGTTTTATCCCAGGAACCCACAGGTGCAAGGAGATAAGCAGCTTCTGTAAGTTGTCCTCTGACCTTCACAAGGAAGCTATGGCACGCACTCGTGCATGCGCGCATGCACATACACAAACATTCACTCACTCACTCACTAAATAAGTAAACAACTGTAATGACATTTAAAAGGGAAACCTAAGTCCTGCACAGGCTATGGGTCTTTTTTCCAGTTGCCTCATTCAATAAGCCTTGGTTTCTTCCTCTGTTCAGCAGGACTGTGGTGGGCCGAGCTGGTGACCCTAGTGTGACTGCCCATGGCTGGTAATCATGAAGAAGACAGGTACAGGCACTGCCGAAATTGAGAGACCCCTATGTGCATGTAGCTCTACACCCAGGGCTTCGGGAAATCATTGATCAAAGCCATTCAGAAAATAATTGCTGTTACACCTAACATGGACAAACTTTTTTCTTGAAATTATTCCCTGAAGGACACATTAAATAGCATGTACCATGCATTAGGTGTTATAAGTAATCCAGAGATGACTGAAACTAGAAAAGAGGACATGTTCATACAGGATCATGTGCATAGATTACAGGCAAATATTATATCATTCTAAATAAGGCTTTGGGACACCTGTGGATTTTGGTTTCTGTGGAGAACCCAGGGACCAGTTTCCCATGGACAGCAAGAAGCAATCACAATTCTGTCCTGATGCTACTCAGATCCTCTGGTCATATCCCTTGGGCAAAGCCCCTGCTCTGGCTGCAGGTGCCTCACCCAAACCTCCCACAGCATTCAGCAAAAGCTTAACTGCAACAGAGAAGGTTGCAGCATGCATTCCAGTTCTTCAAGAAAGCTGTTGATCAGCCTCTTGGAGGAGGCCAGTGCCCTATGAAGGGAGGCTTTTTTTGGCATTCTGTATTTCTCCCTGAATTCGTCAGCTCCTTGGAGATGGGAGTCAATATGATTTATTCACAGATGCCTATGCAGCCCGTGGTGCTAAGGTCCTTAGTGGGTTTCTGGTTGTACTGACGAGTTGGGGAAGGCTGGAGAGAGAACACCCGAGTCTGCAGAAAGAACAAGGGAAAGTTTTGCAGAGGAGATGGAGTCTGAGCTGAGACTTGAAGGAAAGATAAAGGGATTCACTTTAAGGCTCCCAAGAACCCAAGGGTATAGATGGAGCTCATCAGGAAGGACCTGGGCGCCCAAGTCAGATGCTTCTTCTAGTTATGGGAGTTGGGAAGGTTGTGCCCTGAAGGGCTACTGTGAGAATGAGAAACATCAAGTACAGAATGCCTGCCACCACACTTTACAGATGACAACCATTGCTGCTTTGTTCAAATCTGACCATTGTAGAAGGCTGTGGGACTTTGCCCTTCGACTCCCTGAACATCTGTCATAATCCATGACACTGTTTTACTCTCTATACCACATTCAACTTCGAGATGTGCATTTCTTGAACTGCCATTAATAATATTTTCATCATTAATTATTGTAATGGTCGGAACTTAGGGTCCACAGTGAGTCTGGGTTATTCCTTCAAGAACCAGGGAGCCCTTCTTTTCCTTTGAGAGTTAAACTATAAAATATGCGAAGTCACCAGAAATAAACAGAACGGTTCCCAGGCTGGTACCATCGGAATGTAACTTGGTGAATATTTTAGCATATTTGAAGGGAGGCTGTCAATCAGAGGATGGAAGGATTGGGAAAAGTCATCACAGAGGTGAACAGGCTCAACGTGACCTGTGAGGGGAGGAGGGGAGAGAGCAGACTGGTCAACAGAGGGGATGCATTTCTGTCTCCAAGGTACAGAGAGGTACTGAAGATGCTAGCTATTCTCCCTCTGCTCCTTCATGCCCTTTTAAAGGTTCCAGCCAACCTCAGGCCCTAGATGAGGCAGGTCTTTGTGGCAAATGTCCTGGCTCCCAGCTCTCCACCTTGACCATGACTGATGACATGGTAGAACCTGGTTTAGGGAATTCTCCATGTTCTGGCTATTTAAATTAGATGCCGGGAGACTGGGTCAGCTGGCTGCAAGGAGAAACAGGTTGGAAGGCTGGAACATCACTGTAACAGAAAGCCACCATCTGGAGGTGGCCATATTGAAGCCTCGCACCAATGAGGAGTAATCAAGGAAGTGTCTGTAACCAGAGAAGAATAAATGGAATAGACATTGAAAAGAAGGGAGAAATATGTATATATCCCATAAGTCTTGTTCTGCTTCCAATTAACCTCCTTCTTTTCTCAAGTTTAATGTACACACAACGAAACCATTCCACCGAGACAGACTTTTAGTGGACAGGTTTGACTATTTCAGTTTCTTTGGCGGGGTCAGCCATTGCGAGTAAGATGGATGGATCAAGCTGTCCCAGGCTGGAATTTGAGTCTATGTCTACACCTAAGATTCATGGCCTGCCAACATGACAATGAGAGCTAGCACCTTGTTGCATAATGATTCGGTTTCCCGTTGGATATATTAGCGTTCTATTGCTATAGTAACAAATTACCATAGGTTCAGTGGCATAGAGCATTGTAACTTTATTATCTTGCAGTTCTGGGGGGGTTGGAAATTTGACATGGGTCTCAGGGAGACAGCATGGTGATGTTCACAGAGCAGATGTTTTTCTGGTACCCCTAGAAAAAAACCCCACTTGGAAATTTGATTGATTAATTAATTGATTAATTTTGCCTTATACAGCACTCCTTCCTCCTTTTACATAAGCAGGAGACAAATCTCTGATTAGCTAATTATCAACCCTAATTTTTTTTCCCATGTAACTTAGGAATACACATATCCCAGTGACTGACATATGGGCAGTCCTTGGGGGGGGGGGTGGGCATTACTCTACATACCATACATCACTTGGCAAACGTGGGGGGGGAAGCAAATATTAACATATAGACTTGATTAAGAAGACTCTCTGGCTTGGGAAACCTTTTGCTTAGTTACTAAACTTGGAATTTTTCCTTTTCTAATTGGCACATGAAAGATCCAGATATTAGTGAAGACTATTGATTTCCCCCAGGCCTGGGTCTATAACTTACTTTAATTTAAGATTACCCACTTCATTTCTTTGAGCTGCAGTTTCTTCTTTCATAAGATGCAGGGCATAATAATGTTTTTGGAGGATTAAACTAAATCAAGAATGCATTCCTAAAAAACTCGATAAATGTATTTTCTTTCTTTTCTTTCCTGGATGGTTCTTTCCTGATCTTGAGAGCATGGACTTTTGATTGGGAGATACCCAGCATGCTTCTCAGCACAGGGGCATGGGGTGGGGGAGTGGTTCTGGGTGAGGTGCAGGAGTGATGTGGTCCCAGGATAAGAAGTTAGTGTTATACCACCATGGCAGGACACACTTCTGCCTCTTCCAAAACCAGTGCTTTGTTTTCGGTTCTAATCCCTGGGAATGAGAACCCTCTAGGGACTTCTTTTGCTTTTTCTTTTCTTGCACCTGAAAACGCTATGGATCAGGAAGCCAAGAATGCAAGTTCCCCTGGGCTTCCATGTGTGAGCCGCCAGGACAGTGGTTTAGGGGTTTGTTTGAGTGCTGGGAGCAATCAGAAAAACGTCAGTGGACTTCAGGCTGCCCATGACCTGGAGCAAACTGCATCCCTGTTCCTTGAACAGTTTATTATTTCCTTAAAAGATCCACTGTGAGTGGATTCTCTACATGCTGTGACCATAGATACAGGGTGTTGAGAGGACTTTGCTTTTCTCTTATCTTTGAAGGAACTTGTTTGGCTTTGCTTTTTTGGTTTTAGTGTCCAGGATGGAACCACACAGAAGGAGCAGTGAAGCTGGTTTGTGGCAGAGAAACTGTCGGACTTAAGTGGTGATATTTTGGAAATGCAATGAGTTTGGGTAGCTAAGCCTCTTTGCGAAATCCCAGGTGACTGCCATTTTAGCCAAAAAAGCAGTCTGCTAATTGGGAAGTGTGGCTCCCTAACTCTCCCTTAATTTTGGATACAGCAACTCAGACCTACTGACAGCTCCCAAAACAATCACACACATCAGCACTTTTCTTGGCTTGTGGTGCCCAGTGATCTCTAAATCATCTAGGTTTAAGTAGCGACCCTGGCTGGCCTAGAACGAGAAGTCAATTTAACCCTTCTGACTTCCAGTTCTCCCAACTGAAGGGGACAACAGCAATAAGGTTGGTGCACCAATCACAGCCCCTAGCACAACACCAGGCCTTTATTAAATGTTTGGAAGCTGATACCCAGCCCTTGTTTATGGGTTCTCTGCATGCAATCTGTGCCTTTGTCAACATGCTTCTGTCATCTGAAAAAGTCATATTCAAGGATAGAAGGATTTGCACAGAGAATATATTGGCCTTTCTTTCAAGGGTCTCCCCCCCCCAGTTCCCATGCACCTTTCTAGATTAGGAAATGGAAAAAGCAGGGTTCTCAGGAGTTAGGCTGTAGGATCGCATAGTGGCTCATGTCAGAGAGGGCTTAAGAAGAAGATACCATTTCCAGTGGATCAGGCTTCTGCCATCACAGATTGGATACCTTACTATCATTTGCAGATGTGCCCATCAAAGGAAGATAAAGTCAACCCTAAAAGCAAAAGACACCAGCCCTCCAAACACAAATGCTGGCAAGGTCTACCCCAGCACCTTCCCAGGAAAAGGGAGAGTCCAGTTCTGGTGCCATGTGGGCAGTGTGGGGCCCACATGGTTTGCACTGGCAAGCCCATACTTGTGAGCTGGAAACCTTTGATTATCTCACCAAGATGCCTGAATCCTAGGTTTGTCACACTTCTCTTGGTGTGAGTCTAGGCTCATTGGAAACTCGTGTGTGTGTGTGTGTGTGTGTGTGTGTGTGTGTGTGCACGGTGTTGCATGTGTACATCTGTACACAGTTGCATATACATGTACGTATGCTCGTATGTGGAGGCGAGAGGCAGACATCAGATGTCTTCCTATATTGTCTTCATCTTATATTTTGAGACAGGGTCTCTAAACCTGGAGTTCACCAATTGGATGAGGGTTGCTAAGTGGCAAGTTCCAGGGAATTCCCTGCTGTCTCCACCTCTCCAGTATGAGAGTTACAGGGGTGCACTGCTGTGCCCACCTTTTACATGGGTACTTGGAATGCAAACTCAGGTCCTCACACTTGTGTGACAAACTTGCTATGGATGAGCCATCTCTCTGACCCTCACAAGAAATTTATTCTCTGTGATTTATTCTCTCCTCATGTTAAAGGGAAAAATTTTATGAAAATTTTTTTTAAAGATCTGTCGTGTGTGCAGTGTGTGTGCATGTGTGCGTGCATGTGTGTGTGCGTGTGTGGTGTGTGTGTGTCGTCATGCAGGTACCTATGGAAGTCAGAAGAGGACATTAAATTCCCCGGAGCTGGAGTTACAGGCAGTTTTGAGCCACCTGATATGGATAAGGGGAACTTAACTTTGATCTTCTGCAAAAGCACTGGTCTCAACAATCTCCCACTGTGAATGGGGCCTTCAGCATCCTGGCTTTTTGCAGGAGTGCTGTCTTGGCTAGTGTCTTCATCAGGATGGATCCCTCTTTCGGTTTGCAATATCCAAATGTCAGATGTAAGGCTTTTCTGAGGTTGGAGACTTCTCGGAGGTAAGAAGTACCAGCTTCCGAGACATTCTGGAAGACAGTCTGTTGGCCTTTCCCCAGAGGATGAGCAGCTGGCATTTTGGACAATTGCATTTTACATTGTAACACTTAACCACACTTCTTCCATCTTACTTGCGACAACCCACAGTAACTGTCTTCCATGGTGGACAGATCTCAAGATTTGGAGCCAGGCAGTCCTAGGTGTGTTTCTGTCTCTGCTTGCCATTTAGTGACATGACCTTGGGCCTATAATCTAACATTTTTGAACATCAATTTCACCATATGAAAAATGAAGTATCTCTCAGAATTGTTTCCAAGGATGGAAGTGACAAGGTGTAACATGAAGGGGCCAAGCCTGCTTGTTTGGGTTTCTGTCCCGCCCCGTACCCCACAGCTGGCAAGCCCCAAAGAAATAACACAGAGATCTCTTTAAGTTATAAAGCTGATTGGCCCATTAGCTCTAACCTCTCACTGGCAACTTTCACATCTTAATTAAGCCATTTTTCTGATCTATGTTAGCCATGTGGCTCAGTACCTTTTTTTCAGTGGGGCAGATCACATCCTGCTGCTTCGGTGGTCTGGGCAGGAGTGGGAGGAATCAACTTCTTCCTTCCCACAGTTCTCCTGTTCTCATTACATCATTTCTACTTCCTGAGTTCTCCTGTTCTCATTACATCATTTCTACTTTCTGTCTGGTTTTCCCACCTTTACCTCCTGCCTGGCCAATCAGCGTTTATTTAAAACATGATTGACAGATTACAGACAATACTCCCACACCAACAAGGTTCAACAAATGTAGTTATGATCATTTGTTTATTGGGAGGACTCCCTGATATAGAACCATCAGTGAGTATGGATGTTATATTCCCGCATACATGACAGATGCTTATGATTTATATACACAGTGCTGGCAGCATGGTCATTGCAGACACCCAACACCATGGCCTTTTCCAGCATGGGCTTCTTCAGGAAGATGTACCTCCCTCTACAGCTGGGACTTCAGGGATACCAGTGCCCTCTGTTTCCCTCACAAAAGAAAGCCTGCACCTCTCACTTGGGTTTCACTACCTCTTGGGGTTGTTGGGATTGGGGAGGTTTGTGGGAGTTGCCCCTTTCTGGGCAAGAGTGCATTTTGACACTTAGGACTGTAATGAGAGATCACTTTCATACATCAGAGATAGAAACTAGCAGTTTATCTGGGGAGAGGGGATAATAGGAACATCATAGCATGGAGACAACCAGCTCCAGCAAGTTCTCTGACCTTCACATGAATGCTCGCGCTCTCTCTCTCTCTCTCTCTCTCTCTCTCTCTCTCTCTCTCTCTCTCACACACACACACACACACACACACACTAACAAATAGACAGACAGACAGACAGACAGACAGATAAGCAAATGGGAAACCTAAAGTCTTTTGTCAGTTGTGCTCTGGCTATGGGCCTTTCTCCTTGATCATGGAAGCTGTTACATCAGTATCATGAAAATCATTGTGTAGTCATTATGGAAGCTGTTATATGGGTTATCAATGGAAATGTTCACATAATCATCATGGAAGCTGTTACATCAGTATCATGGAAATCGTTACATAGTCATCATGGAACCATTACATTGGTATCATGTTCTATCCTTTAACTATGCATAGTCCATTTTATGTTGTGACAATGAATATTTTCTTGGCTGGACTTAGAGTCACCTAGAAGACGTACCTCAGGGTACATCTCTGAGAGGCTTCCCTGAGGGTACATTTTCAGAGAGGCTTAAGTAAGAATTACTTAAGTATTTAAGTCAGAATGTGGGTGGCACCATCCCAGGGCCTGGAGTCAAGAGAAAATAAAAGCAGAAGGAGGGCAGGAGGCCACCTGAGCATCAGCATTCACCCTTGTCTCCTTCCTAACGTCAGCACAGTGAGACTAACCCCTTCATGGTCCTGCCACTGCTACTGCTCACCACAGTGGACTGTACGCTCGAACTGTGAGCCACAATAAAACTTTTCTCTGTAGTTTATTTGTGTTGGTAGAGGTTTCTGTTATAGAACTAAGAAAAGCAAGTATTATATATACAAATTATACCTCAGGAAAACTATAAAAACCTTATATTGTGGATGATAGTTCACAGCTTTGATCCTAGCACTGGGGAGGCTGAGGCAGGAAGAATACCGTGAGTTCAAGACCAGAATTGGATACTAAGTGAGACTCTGTGTCAAAAACTAAAATATCAAAACAATACAAAAAAATTACCCAACCAACCAGCCAAACAAACAAAAAAACTAAGTATGAATGCAAACAGAATCAGGAGGTAAAAAAGAAAGAAAGAAAAGAAGACGCTAAGAAGAAAGAAACTCTAACATGTCACATGTTCAGACAGTGTATTTTCCTAGTTTGTGGCTGACTGCATCCTTTAGACGTCTGTGCAGAGCTCTGATGGGCTCCCTGGCCTTCTCTCAGTGGAAACGCAGTTTGCTTTGAAGACAGCCTTGTAAACTCTGCCTCCTGCCTGCTGATTCTTAAGAAAGAGCCTGGCTCCTGTCTAGTCGAGAAGTACCTGCTGGAAGCCTCCGCTGGTTCTCCAAGAGCCCTTCGTGAGAGTGAGGTGGGATAAGCCTCCGGAACTGAAGTCAGGTCTTGCAAGGAGTTCAGAAGGGTAGTCTACAGAACACAGACTGTTATAAAACTATAGTGCTGTAGCAGATGTCAGAAAGGAAGAGTATCAAGGGGCCAGTGCCCTTCCCACCAAAGACACCGATGATGCAGGGACACCCAGGAGCTACCCAAACAGTCAGGAACACTATCCTGCTTGATCACTCCAAGCCCCACTCTATTCTTATTCTGTACACACCCACAGTTCTTTATTCCAGTGAACTCACGAAGTTTCCCGCCTGCTTCTTTAAAACTGGAACTCTCCAAAGTGCTGAAGACGGGCAGCCCTCAGACTACTCTGGAGGACCGCTGTGGGGACCATGGTTGTGTTCTGAGTTGAAGGAAGCCACAGTGTTTACCCAGGGATCGCCACCACTTTGACACTCCATGGAAGTGTCTTTTTTTGCAGCACTTGAGAGTGGGCTGCCTGAATGCCCACCTCTCTAGAAGTATTGGAAGTGCCATTTTAATATTTTTCTCACTTGGCCCCAGGTACATGGCACAATGCTGGTGTGCAGTAAATATTTAGTAGCTGTTTATTGGATGAAATCAAGGAAGAAATGAATTCTTAACATCTTTGAAAAAAATTTCATTTCCCCTTAACCCATTTAATTTCAGTCTCAGGTATTTCTACAGTAATGTGGCAATATTAAAATAATAGTGTTAATAACTGCAGATATTATGGGTTGATACATGCCAGGATGTGTGTAAAGAAATTTATGTATGTGTGTGTGTGGTGCATGCATGCGTGCATGTGTGTGTGTGTGTGTGTGTGTGTGTGTGTTAACTCTAGGTTCTGCTAGCAGCCTTCTCCTTACCCCCAAGGAGACTCATAAATCTTAGAAATGGAGACTCTGGTTTTACAATAATGACCATTAGGTGGCGATGTGACACTGATATTATCCTTGCTTCTTGCTGCTAGGACTTAAGAAACTCCCGTGACAATTCTGAGGGGTTGGTGGGATATCTGAAGGCCATTTGGTGGCCAAGATGGCCAAGATGGAGGCCCACACATCAAGCCTTGAAGTTGGGGTTCAGGGATTTCCAAGTATCTGTGGGGGTTCTTTTGTGAGGGCCCTCGGTAAACCAGGATGCATTTTCTGTCAACTCAGAACAACTTTGTCTTCAGTCAACTCGAGGCATCGTTATTAAATCTCAGTTCTCACCCACTCCACCCCCCGCCCCTGTTTTCACACTCTCTATTTTAGGCTGGACTGGAATAGGCCAGCACAGAGGCCATTAGTCTTACTTCTCACATTTATGAAGGGCATGCTTAGGCATTTAATGTTACATCCAAATAAGGCTGCGCACAGGGTGATTCTGCCCCTCCTAGTGTTAAAAAGCTCATCTGTTGCATGAAAAATATTTAACTTATGTCACATTTTGTCCTCACTTTTGATGTATTTTCATTTGAAAAAAGTTACTCTTTAAAATTAGATGTATTCATTTTATGAATGTTTTGTCTACATGTATGTGTGTGTACCATGTGTGTGCTTGGTGCCCACGAAGGTCAGAAAAGGGAATTAAATTCCCTGGAACTGAAGTTACAGATGGTTGTGAGCCACCATGTGGGTGCTAGGAATCAAATTCAGGTCCTCTTCAAGAGCAGGAAGTGCTCTTGACCACTAAGCCATTCCTCCAGGCCTTATATCTTCATTGTTAAAGTATCAAAACTTCAAACATTGGAAGCATTTAAGACTTCTCTCCCAAGTTTTGTAAAAACAATCTTGTACCAGTCACTCAAAATTTTTGAAGGCTTCCCAAAGAGATCACCTGACAATGCTTCCTCTTAGTCTATGGATTCTGTGCGCTTAGGCGTTCCACGATGTCCTTAAAATTCCATATTGTTCCTCTACCACTACAGCGATCTGGAGAGAAATACGCTAACCCTCAGTAGCCTCCCAGTGAATACATTTTACTTATGTGTCTGGCATCAGATAGTGCTTAGTCATGAGTTCTGCTCACCACTCTGGGGTTACCTGGCTAATAGTCAATTTAGGTTAGTTTTTCCTGCAGTGACTAGCTGGGGTCCTCCCTTCTCGGCTAGCAGGTAGTCCAGATTGGCCTAAGGGTGGTAGCAGATGGCAAATGCCTAACACTACATGAAAGTTCACCCTGCAAACTTCTGCTTGTATTGTTCCCACTGTCATCATATTGACCCAAGTCAGTTATACGGATAAGCTCAAAGTCAAGTGGAACCTCCCACAGTGGGGAGGTGCAGCCCAGCCAAAGCCACGATACAGGAAAGAGCAAAGTACAGGTTCCACTGATGCTACCTGCCATGTAGTGCATACAAAAATGCTATGAACCTTCCAGAAAGATGTGGTAAGGCTTTCTCCAGTTTCTCATGGGGATCCATGTTCACAAAGACCATTGTTATCTAATATAGGCACATCTTTGAGTGTAAGGGCTTAGCTTTTTGTTATTCATATACCTTCAAAGACTACCTAGAACACAGAAACTCTGGACATGACTGGGTGCTCATGTTGAGTGAACAGATATCTCCCATCTTCAGGCCCTCTATGAGGTTCTGGGAGGAGGAATGGAACCAAACAGGGCTTCTACCTTCAAGGACATTTTAGCATGCTCGTTTTCTGAAAGCCATTGCTCAGAGGTCAGATCAGGCAATGGCGAGCTGTCTGCAGTCTCACCCCAAATAAAGTTTGTATCTTGAGGATGCCTTGGAGGCTGAAGGTCAAGAAAGGACAAGCACTGAAGGAGGCATAATAAATGTAGGAACTCAACTTCCGTGTTCCCAGTATAGGTTATCCTGAAGAAACCGTACACTGCACAAATAAATAGATACGCCACCTTAAAAAAATGCAGGGAGAGACCTCTTAGTTATTGGTGTCACAAAGTGAATAATGAATTTTCCTAGCTGTTCATTCCAGAATCTGACTCTGAAAAGGAAATTGCCTCTATCCTGGAGAATACCTTGATAAGATGCTCAGGGTGGAAGGTCAGACCCTGAAGGCATGGGTGTCCGAGGAAATAAATTGTTGGTTTCCTTCCTGCAAAGAAGGAAGGAGAAAAGAGACAGAGGGGAGTGGAAGAAGGGAGAGATAAGACCTGAGGAGCCAACGGGAGACCCATGGAGGAGGAAAGAGTGAGATAACCTTATGAGAAAATCTGCTAGAAGAAGTCTGGGGCCTTGGATGAAACAAACTAGTGTGTGGTTTCCATGGGGTGTTGAGAAGCGTGGTATGAGATGTTCCCGTGTGACCCCAAGGCACACCACTCACGCTTACATCTGTACCTTTCTTTCCTTTCACTTTATGCTGCTCTTGTTATCTTTCAGGAGAAATGAGAGAAAGGATGGATCCTCAGAATAAGCGTGGTCCATACGGGTGTAGCAGAGTTAGAAGCAGGAGCCGAGGGACTGAGGCTTTTAAGTTTGAGGACTAGAGGTTCTAGCAAACAGGCAAAGGCTTGGGTGCTCTGCGGGTGCAGAATGGAGTATGGAAGGGGTCTGCACCTGACACCTGCTCTCTGACATTCTGACATTCTCAACGTGGAGAACGCTTGGCTAGTTTCTTATGTCTCTGTCTTCTGATCTCTATTCGAGGATAAGAGCGGCATCTTCTTCACGGGGTTTTGGGAGAGTACCGCAGGGGTTAATGGGTAGAGAGTATAAGCTATATGACTGGCACTTACTCTCATGGATGGGATACCAGCTTTCCCTTTTTTCATTGTCACTGTCCTTGTTATTGCTCCTTTGCTGATATTCGTGGCTGATCCTTAAGCATCCTCGGCCTGGTTGTTTGGGAATAATCCAGGTCTGGGAATCAGAAAACCAGGGTGGAGCCTCAGCTGCACATGACCTTGAGAAAGTCACTTTGTTCTTCAAGGCCTCAGGCTCCACCTTCCTCTACCATTATAGAAAATCTGTTTGTTCCCCGGGCCCCTCCTTTGTGGGAGATTCCACAGCTCCGTCTCATGGAGTCTGTTGGTCTTGACAGCGGAGGAGGCAGCCCCGGTTTACAGCCCACAGTCCACTCAGAAATCCATTTTCCTCACTCAGCATAGATGCTGAAGGGAGACTGACTCGGTGTGTTTGTTTACACCCCTTGGGAAGTTATTTCCCTTTTTACTTAATTACCTAAGACCCAGACATTGCTCTGCAAAATTCCTTTCCAATACATTTTGTAGAGTCATCTAGACTCCCTCATTTGGTGCTTTGATTAAAATGCGCAGTCTTCCCCAGGCTTCAGCACCATGCTAAATAATTGCACCTCCGGTGAGAAAGTCAACAGAACACACAGGATTCAGAGAGGAAGATAAATAATAGGCTCCAAAGCCAGCAGGGAGTTTACACTCCAGCACCCAGGCAGAGTTGTGACCTCCTCCAGATGATGTTGGCTTTAGGCTGCTTTCTTTTCTAAACCTCAAGCATAATCCTGAGGCAGAGCAGAATTCTTACCGTTCACCCCTTAGCAATGCCATCTCTGTTTGATGGTCTGGGTCCCGGGAAAGGAAGGACAGCCCTGGTTGTTGCTCATCTCCTGCCAGCGTCAAACTTGATTTTCTTTTCCCACATGATTTCCTTGGTTGTATTGCACTTGTACAATGAGCGTGTCCTAGATGCCGGGTTCTTAGGTTCCCAGTGCTGTCCCTGGCAGGATGGCAACTTTGAATCAGGTCCCATGTTTCTCACTCTTTGGCGTCCCTGTCCCTAAACATTTTTTTAACCTTTTCTGACCTCTGTTGCTCTCCCTGCTTCTTCTATAAAATGAGTTTGACATGTTGTTAACCTTCTGTCAAACGCACCTATAACACATGCTTGCACTGTGACCTCGAACAGTTGCTACCACCTCCCTGAGACTCAGTTTTCTCATTCAGAAAAGTATCTCAGATTTACTATGCAAAGTAAGTCATTTGAGATGATGTGTCTAATGCCCAATCTAGAATGTCAGACAGAGGTCGCACTATATGGGGACAAATGGTCTGAAGGTCTGAAATGATCAGGAGGTGGGGTCCCAATTAGGGTTGGACCCCATCAGATTTTAGCTCCTGACACCGAGTAAGTTACTTATCTTCTGTGTCTGATCATTGACCTGTAAATAGAGATAATAGATATCTATTTTGAAAGATGTTAAGAGGGTGAGATTAAATGTGGTGATCTCTATAACACACACATCAACCTGACTGGTATAGAATGAGAGTTCCCTCCTTGCCCATGCCTCAGGGTGGATGATAATGATCTAGTTCTTAATGAGCTGCTTCTGCGTTCCAGGATGGAAAGCTCAATTGAAGATGACATCCCATGGACTGTAGTCCAAGATCGCTAGCGTGATGGTTAATCTTCAGTGTCTACTTGACTGCATTTGTAGTCACCCGGGAAATGTGCCTCTAGATGTGCCTGTGAGGGCATTAGCAGGAAGATTTAATGGAGGTGGGAAGATTCACACTGAGTGGCTGGACTCTGAATGAGCTTGGGTTCTGGGATGGATACAACGGAGGAAACAAGATTAACATTCATATGTTTGTTTCATGATTGTGGGCACAGAATGACCTTACTCCCCTGCTGTCACGCATCCCTGGAATGATAAACTGCACCTTCAGACTGTGAGCCATAAGGAACCCTTCACTCCTTAAGGAGCTTTTATCAGGAATCTGGTCACAAAAATGAGGAAAGTAACTAATACACCTAGCGTTTCAACTCTGAGGTATCAGAATTCGAGAACCATTAACTACACTAACAGATTCTTTGTGAATTTTTCATACTTGTTTTACAAGGACCTTGAAGAGCCAGAGTGAGAAAAAAGACAACTATCTGATTGCCTCCTAACTTAATACCCTTCCATTATCCCAACTTCTGTCTGTCCATTCCATCCATTTACCCATCCATCTATCCATCCATCTATCCACCCACCCACCCATCCACCCACCCATCCATTCATCTACCCACCAAGCCTCCTGTCCATCCACCCACCCACCCATCCATCATCCATCTACCCATCCATCCATCTACCCATCCATCCATCATATATCCATCCATCCATCCATCCATCCACCCACCAATCTACCAACCCACCACCCATCCATCATCCATCTATCCACCTATTCACCTATCCATCCATCTATCCATCCATCATCCATCCATCATCCATCCATCATCCATCCATCATCCATCCATCCATCCACCCACCCACCCATCTATCACCCATTCATCCACCCATCCATCCATCCATTCATCCACCTACCCACCCATCCATCACCCATCCTTCCACCCACCCACCCACCCACCCACCCATCCATCATCCATCTATTCATTAGTAACGCGCTGTACTACATAAGATGTATATCATATAAAACCCACATAAGAGCTATAAGAGCTTTTTTTCTAGAGATAGGCAGGGATGACACAAAGAGTAGAGTTTAAAAGAAAAAGGGAAATGAGAAAGTGATGAGAACTCTGTAAAAAGGAACAGAGAAACAGAGTAGGACAAGAAGGGAGTAGAAGTTTGGTAAGGGCCTTGTCCTCTGTAACTGATGAAAAGCTCAAAAGGACAGAGAAATGATGATGTAAGAGAGAGAGTGGCTGATGATTTAGTGACCTTGGTATTGATAAAGGTACTGGAGCTCCAGGTTCTCTAATACAAAAAATGACCTTGGAGAGGAGATTTTTCAGCTCATCCATGGGTTGAGTGGGGAGGCACAGCCCTGAGGTGGGTAGATGTGTTGTTAAGGGCCTGGGGGAATCATCATCCAATGGCCTCTATTTCCTTATCAGAGAAAGAAGAGAAGGGAAAGGAAGAAGTTGTATAATAATACTTTAATCTCTGGATTGGTTTCATACTAAGTTATGCCAGGCAAAAAAAAAATAGATAAATGAGTGACTGGGAAATACATTAGGGCTGAAAGATGATATTTGGGCATCCTCGAGGTAGGTTTTTATGTATTTGAAATAAGCTTGCAAACTTTTTTCCCAAGAAATTCATTGCTTTGGTGAAGATCCGGAACAGTGAGATTCAATAAGGGTTGGTTCCACCCTCCTGGGGTAGGTCTTAGGGTAAGAGGAGGAAAACAACTGGAAGAGATACTGGGGAGTAAGGACAGTAAGATGTACCAGAAGGTAAGCAGGTAAGAAACAGGGTAAATCTATGCAGTAGGTGAAGCTCTGGGATAATGCTCTTGTACCCTGTAAAGATTTGTCACTTGGTTTAATGAAATGCTGATTGGCCAGCAGCTGGGCAGGAAGTATAGGTAGAGTGACTAGACTAGGAGAATTCTACGAAGAGGAAAGACTCAGTCTGCAGTCACCAGCCAGATGCAGAGGAAACGAGAGGAGAATGCCTCACTGATAAAAGGTACCAAACCCCGTGGCTAACATAGACAAGAATTATGGGTTAATTTAAATTATAAGAGCTAGTTAATAATAAACATGAGCTAAAAGGTCAACCAGTTTATAATTAATATAAGTCTCTTTGGGGCCTGAACAGCTGAGGAACCAGGCAGGACAGAAACTTCTATCTGCAAGATGAAAATTAGTAAGATGTTACCACAATGGACTTGGGTTATGGGGAGGGCCATCATTTTTAGAATTGGCTAGTCATGGGTGAGAGGAAATGGTTGAAACAGAGTTATTAATATTCTCTTCTTAGGGTGATAAGGGGATGAAATAACTTGCATGAAAAAATCTAGGTATGGCTGTGGGATGAAGGGGAAAAATGCTGGATGAGAGAACCAAGAGTTTAGGGTTTTTCAGGGATTTCTTTGTGGAAAGTGAAGTCACCAAAAGCCCTAACTGAGGAAGCACTGCAGAGGGTAGCAGTGATCTGGGTAGGTACTTGTAGTAGTAAAGGAAATAATCCGGGGTCAAGGATGACTACAACATTATGGGAAGTAGTGATTCAATCTAACCACGTGACCATCAAAGCAGGGAATAGATGAGTGGATCGACAATGGCCAAGTGGGAGAGGGGCATTGGAAAGAAATGGATGACTCCCACCTCAGAGGATGAAAGGAAGCTGGGTCTTCACAGGGAGAAAGCTTTGTGATTGCTTTTAGAGGCTGATTTCTGAACCCAAATCGATCCAATGTCCTCCTGTTTCTTTACTGCGGATGCTCTGTGGAGGTATCTTTTCTTTGACCTCAGACTCTCCTGAGTGTGCTATTCCACAGTGGTTACACACATGGGCCTTGAAGTCCAGCTGCTGTCTTGACTCAAGTCCCATGTCTCTAATCTACTCCTTATTGACTCTGTGATCCAGAGCTGATTAATTCTCTATGCTTCAAGTTCATAATCAGAATATAGGGCTGGTGGTATAGCTCAGTGGTAGAGCAAGCCTGAGGTTTGGGGTTCAATCCATAGTATCTAAATAAATAAATAAGCATATATAAAAGAAAATTAAGTGATCATATGCTCAGTTATACAGTTGAAAATAAAAAGGAATCAATGTAGGTTCTGTGCTTGGAACAGGCCTAGAATAACAATGTGCTTAAATGTGTTTGTTTAATTTAAAATTACTATTTTGTTCTCAATATGATTCCTACTGTGTTAAGACAGAAGAAGATAGCTCAAAATGTAGCTGGAGATGCTGGTAATGACCTTGACCTTCTAGAGGACTCAGTGGGAAAGTTTGGGAAGTTAAGGGTAGCCAGATTAAGGGTGAACAGAAGCCTGATCAAGGAGAAAAGAATGGGCATAAGTTTAGGAAGTCCTGTTGCTGGGAGGGAATGCCTGGGTGAAGGACGATTTTACCTGGACAGCGCAGTTCCTTCTGTTGGTAGATATTATCAATAATAATAAGTAATAATAATACTACAGTGTGGTTCATTCTCAGCTTGGCAAAGCCTCTGTTACTCGCTTTTGGGTTAAACAAAGGCTGTTCCTAAAGATAAGCACACTGTATCACGAGGCTTCCTAGCTGCCCCTCCCAGCATCTCACCCTACACTTTTGGAAATCCAGTTAATTCTTGGACAGACCCCTTGGGAACTGCACCAAGAGTGTAGGCACACCTCTGGACTTGTGATTTGTCTTGCTTGTACCTAGTTGTACCTATCGCTCACCTCAAGCAAGGCCGAGATGAAAGGTGTTATAGTGCGCTCCCAGAGCCGTGTCTTCTGTTGCTTGAGCAGATGCTACAGCTGCAACCGTAGCCAGAGATACTAACAGCCAGCCCGGCAGCAGGTGTTGAGCTGTCCAGCTTTCTTAGAGGACAGCTAGTTCCTCCCTCTATTGGCTCAGTGCTCAATCGTCACACACAGGGCTCACATCTAGGGTCTCAGGTTGTGTTGTTTAGCTGTTTGGTAAGTTCATGGAAAACTCTTGTCCTATGTGGGTCACAGACAGTAGAAAATTACCCCAGAGGCATATACTGCATATACTGCTCAGGTTACATGTGTTTTTTGTTTTTCCAAGTTGAGGGAAGCTACTGCAAATTTCTAGGCTAATGACTGCCTCCTCCCCCTCCCTGCTTCCCTTCCCACAAAATCAGGGGAGTCAGCCATATTGACTGCCATAGTAACTGGGTTACTATGAGGCCATCATTGGCCGGGACTGAGTCACAGTACTGCACCAGGATACATCATGGACCCTCCACTATGCTCCTCTGAAGCCTTATCGTTTATATTGTGAACTGGCTTCTTGTGGGCATTGAAATTTGGAACTTAACTCACTCAACTGAAATAAGGGAATATTTGAAGGCATGAGCAGGGCAGCAAAGCATCCTGAATGATTAATGACTGACTACATGGAATCCCCATGTGCAGGCCCCTGAGCACATCTAAGCGCTTCCGGGCTATTGGTGAGAATAAACAACTTACATAAGCTCAAAGAAGGGGGGGAGAGGAGAAAAGAGAAAAGATGGGGGGGGTGAAAGGACCTAATTTTTACATTATATTCTCCTTGGAAAACTTAGACCAGGGGGAGTGGGAGGGCCTTGCTCCCATCCGCACCTTGTATTTGAGAATACTGTGATTCTTGGAGCAGAAAGCACCCAGTTCTTTCCCAGGGCGGGGGCGGGAGTTTCACAGTTCCTTTAATCTTTCATGTGATAGCAATGCCAATTATCACCTGCTGGACTCTTAATGGTGTGTGTGTGCAAGTAAGCAGGCAGTGAAACGTTGTGGCTTTTTGCCACGGGAATGTAAAAAACTGAACAGTCACATGACCGAGGACATATTTCTGCCCCAGACCAACTCAACCTCTGACCATCTGTGACCTCAACTGAGTTATTTAACCAATCCGTGCCTTGGGGTGCACCTCTGTGAATCTGAGGGGAGCAGTTTTCTTTCACATTCAATCAGACAGCATTGTAGGAGTGCCTGGTGCAGGCCGCTGACTGGGAAGATGCCCCTGAGTCTTTCTGTTTAAGACGTTCACAGTAAAAGACTTTTAGTAGAAGGAGCCCTGGGGGATGCCCACACAGGCAGCCCTAAGAGACCAGGCTCTGACAAGGACTTTCAGTTTCTGGGGAGCCTTCTGAGACCAGCACCATCAGACCCTGTGGAGAGCATGGCTGTTTATACTCTGATGAGAGTTAACTGCTCTGGGAAATTCCTCCACCTCACAGGGTCAGACTTGTGAAACTGTGGCTCTCATAGTCGTAATTCCCCATGTGGAACAAACAAAGGAAACTTCTTTGGCTACAGTTCTCTGTCTGCTTGGGTCATTTTCCTTAGGGAGGAGAGCCAATCAGCCTACATTTTCTAAAGTAGTCCAAAGCAAAGCTTTCTTTCTCTTTAACAAGTCTTTACTGGGCATTTCCCACTTACTGGGCACTGCTTGGGATTCTGCGGTACAATGGTGGTCAAGATTCGTCTCTGCCCTTTTGTAGCTAACAGTGCAATAGAGGAGATGAAGCAATGATGGAACCACAGTGTGTTAAATGCTGAGCCATCCAGGGAAGCTCAGGATTCCTTGGGAGCTCAAGGGAAGGACAATGGAATCATTTGGGGAAGACTCGGGAATATGTCTGAAAGAGAGCTGTACTATGCATGTTTGTTTTCTCTCTTCCATAGATTGAACACTTACTCTTCAATGCCCCAAGAGTCCGAGCCTTTAGGAAAGATTAGGTTGGCTAATGACTTAAGTGTATTGCTAGCTAGCTCTTACATCTTAAATTAACCCATTTCTACTAATCTGTGTATGGCCATGTGGTTGTGACCTACCAGTAAGGTTCCAACTGGCATGTGTCTCCTGCGGTAACTCCATGGCTTCTCCTTGACTCTGCCTACTCTCTCCTCCTCTATCCTCTTGGAATTCCCACCTTGCCCTATTCTGCTAAGCCACTGTCCAAAACAGCTTTATTCATTAACTAATAAAAGCAACACGTATACAGGAGGACTTCCCACACCACACATTGACTCAAGACAATGGTACACTCCCCATGGGACACAGAGGCCCTCTGGGAACTATAGTTTCCTTCATTTTCCACCTCTGTGTTTTAGTAAAGCAGGCCTTAATTTACCATCGATCCTTTCCTGGTGCAAGACAATTATCTATATTCTGTCAATTATGTTTTAAATAAATGCTGATTGGCCAGTAGCCAGGCAGGAAGTATCGGTGGGACAACCAGACAGGAAGTAGAGGCAGGTCAACGAGAACAGGAGAATTCTGGGAAGGAGGAAGGTCATTTCTCTGCAGACCTGTCCAGACACCCAAGAAGGAAGATGTGACCTGCCCTGCTGAAAAAGGTACCAAGCCATGTGGCTAACATATACTAGAATAATGGGCTAAAATAAGTTATAAGAGTTAATAAGAAGCCTGAGGTAATGGGCCAATCAGTTTATAAATTATGTAGACCTCTGTGTGATTTTCTTTGGGACATACTGGCTGTGGGAACTGGGCAGGACAGAAACCCCCAACAAGCAGGCCCTCCATGTTACACTTTCCATTAACTCATTTTTTTTAAAGTAACTTTTGTGAACTGTGCCGTGGAACTCCAGTTGTCCTTCCTACCCAGGTCTTGCCTCTGCCTGTGTACAAATGTTCTTGGTGAAATAGGCAAGAAGGCTGGGCACAGATCTCCTGCTTTATCCGTGGGTAGCTGGGATAAGACCTCATTTACGGTTGCAGTGCAAGCGTAACTGGGCAACACCCTCACAGATGGCCTCTGTCACAGATAGTCCCTTTCCAGGGAGTTGCCCACCATGCAGCATAAAACAGGAGGCCCTGGCAAATCTTAACAGACCTCAGGCAAAACTGAGTGCTGTCCAGGATCTTGAAGACTGGGCACAAGGGGCCCATTTACTTTCTTCCCCGCTTAACAGGCATGCCCCGGGTCTGCATGCAAGTGAGTGGCAGATAAGGTCTATGAAAAGCCATCCTATTCTCTGTGTCTCTGTCTTTGAGCCTCTTACTCTCCGTCTCTGGTTCTCATCAATTTGAGCCAATATAATCAGGACAATGCTGCTCCGTGTGTGGTTCTGTTACAGAAGGATGCTGGTGTCAATTCCATCCACAAAGTCCACTGTACAAGTGGGCCGAAGCCCACTGCCAACTCTTCATTTGCTTCCTTGGCCTGGTGCTTAGGGGTGAGGTCTAGCTATATCCAAGAGCATGCTCTTAGGCCATGGGATAGAGAAAGAGCCTCCTGATTTTTACTACACTGTTTGGCATGTCTTCTGAACCCCTTTTCTTTCAAGGCTGGCATTAAAATTGTATCTCTCCTCCCCCTTTTCCTCCTCTCCACAACCCACCTCCTCTCCCCTCCAAACTCTGCCCCTCTCTCCTGGAGCTGAGGTATTGGTCTTCCATGGTTCCTGACTGGGACTTATCAGTCAGTGCATCTGATTGTCCCACTGGAATTGATACTATTGGTTTGGTGTGTGTTTCTAGCTTGAAGTCAGGAGGTTGGGGGCTGACTACCTTCCATGACAGTCAGAATTAATTCTTAGGGGTAAACCATACACCTCTAGCTTGCCCCTTTTACCAGAGAATCACACAATCTTATACCTAGGTGCATATTCTCTGACATAATTGGTCCCGGAATTTGCAGGCTGTTGACTTCGCCTTTCCTCCTTCCTGGACTGGATTTAATCAGCTATCTCTTCAAGGGCACTCTCTTCCATGCCCTCAGCCTCCCGATTCCTTTGCCCTCCTTCTACAGCGGTACCTCACCGCCGGCCATAGTGTTGTGTCAATCTAATGCCTGATTTCTCCCTCCTTGCCCTGAGACCGCTGGACGATGCTGGGGAGAAATCACACAACCACACTGAACTGATTTCATGATCAATTTCTGAGCTCCCAGCCTCAGCCGGACTGTCAGCTTCACTCAGTCAGCTCTGTCTTCTCTCTCTTTGCCTTCTTTTCAGGGGCTGTCCCTGACCAACCTCATGGCTCTCAGTCCACCGTCATCCTTGTCACTTGAGTGCGTGCCCAGGTAAAAATCAGAGGCGGATTTTTCCATGTGTGCTCTGCTAATTGTGCACTTCTAAATTTGGCTACGTTTTTTACCTGTCTGTACTTCCTTCATGATTGCAGCTGAAGGATTCTTAGTCATCACCACTGTGGGCCTGTCCATCATGTGATGACTTTGCTTCCTGGTTTTTTTGGTTTTTTGTCTCTGAGTGAAGTTTAATTCTCTCTACTGCCTTTCTGGGCTTTCTCTCATAGATGGCCGTTTTCACTTCTCTCTCTGCTTAGAGCTGTGCCTTGCCAAGTCCAGCAAGGCCCCAAGGACAGACCTGACTGGAGTGGCAAGAGAATGAAGATCAAACAGACAGACAGACAGACAGAAAGGTCGACAGATGATACATGGAGCTACTCTATTTGGACAGCATGTTTTCCCTAATTGCTAAAATGATTTCTGGCATTTTTTAGAAAGAAAACAATTTAACATACATGCACACTGTTTTTATTTTATTTTATTATTAATAAAATGCTCTTATTCCATATGCTATTCACATTATGTATCTTGATCATGTTCATTCCCCATCCCTTCACATCTGCCCTCTGCCTCTACACTCCCTACCTGAATAAAACAAAACTCAAGAGAGAAAAGTGAAGAATTTTTTTTAAAGGAAAGGAATTAAAAAGCTCATCATGGAAGCTGCCATGTGATCCAATAAGTCACGCCACATGCTCCTTGGTCCATACAACTCTACTTGTAAGTGTTCACCGGAAAGAGTTTTGTTCAAGTCCCCTGGTCTCCACTCCACATTTGATGCTGAACCCCCACTAGGACTCTTCCTGTACATCCCGCTGGTGCCCTGTGTTGTGAAGATCCTGAAGCTTTGGGTGTGCTGGTCAGATTCCTTAATGGACTCCAGCAGATCTAGGAAGAGGTGGATGTTGGGGTAGGCCGCCATAACCCTGAGTCTACGCCTGGGCTGCTGTCGCACTGGTGACCCACATTTTAGTTCACTGCTTCTTCAGAATCTCGGCATCATTCATTCTCATGGTTTTTACAGACACAATGTCATGGCACACTTAACAGACTACAACATAGTATAAATTTCACTTCCATCTGAACTGGAAAGGGAAAACCACCGGCTCGCTTAATTGTGGTATTTATTTTATCAGAGCAGCCAGGGACCAAACCTGTGACATCTCCCACACATGTGTGTACCACTTTCCTTTCCTTTTCCTTTGACTCCCATGGGGAAGTCCTATCTGGGGGGGGGGAGGGCTGCTTTGTTCTCTCACCTCCACTGCAGATCTCAGCTTGTGACACCCCAACTTCCCATTGCTATGTCTCCACTGATACTGAACTTCCTGTGGTCCTGACAGATTCCTTCATTCCCCAGTTCTGCCACTCCCTTCAGGTTTATTGCTACTCAATATTTACGGACCATGACATCCATCCATTTTCTCTCTGGGCTCCCATGGCACTGCACCCCCTAGTTTAGTTTTCTCTTTTATTTCCCCATCTGCTTTCTGCTCCTCCGCTGGTATTTCTGCGTTTCTGCACTCTTCAGCCGTGCAATCCGTTGACATCTCTTTCTTCTCTTGTCTTTTCTGTTCCCTTTCCGTCAGTGTGTGCCGCTTGCCTATTCCCTCTATGACTGACATAGCTCCCTCCCTCATTCTTTCATCTAATTTGCTAATCATGACTGCTGGTCGTACTCACTTTTGTTAGAAAGACTCTGCTAGGTCTGTTTACAACAAGATGAAGCCCTAAGCCCCTCAGCCTGTGTGAGAAGACTCCTCACACTCACAGTTTACTTTTTTTATTTTGAGACAGTATCTTACATAGGCCAGGCTGGCCTCTAACTCACAGGTAGCTGAATATCTTACGGTTTCCAATGCTGTGCTAAAACACTAAGGTGAAAAGCACCTTGAGGAGGAAAGGCATTATTTCATCTTATAGCTTGTAGCTCATCAGCCAGGAAGTCAGTGCAGGGACTCAATGCAGGAACGTGGAGGTAGGAACTGATGCAGAGGTTGTGGAGGGCTTGCTTTCCAAAGTTTGCTCAGCCTGCTTTCTTTCTTTCTTTTTTTTAATTGAAAATTTTTTTTCATATAGTACACTCTGATCATTTTTTCCACTCCCCAAACTTCTCCCAGATCTTCTCCACTGCCCCTCTCTCCTAACTCTATACTCGTTCTTTCTCTCTTTAAACACAGGCAAACAAATAAACAAAAACTCACAAGAAACTCTCTGTCTGTCTGTCTCTTTTGACTCTCTCTCTCTTTCACACACACACTTCACAAAAACACAAAAACCACAAAATCAGGAACTATAATAAATAAACAAAAAGAAAACAAATAAGACAAAAATGCCCAAACAAAGCAATTTAAATTAAAAAAAACTATAAAAATACTATTGGATCTGTTTTGTGTTAGGCATCTACTGCTGGGGCTGGGATTTACCCTGAAGTGAAGTGAATATACCCAGTAAGACTTTATTAGAAAAAAACAACTTTTTTTCCTTTGTAAGTGGGTGTCAATTTAAGGTAGCGTCATGGTTGGGGTAGGAGTCTGTGTCCACTTCCCCCTCTCAGAACTGGGGTCCCATCTGTCTTGAGCTTGTGCAGGCCCTCTTTTCTTATATACCCCACATGCACCTGTCGAGGAGTGATACAACCCACAATGGCCTGGGCCCTCCCATACCAATCACTAATCAAGGAAATGCCTTTCTAGACTTGCTTTCAAGCTAATTTTGTGGGCACATTTTTTTCCAGTTGAGAGTTCCTCTTCTCAAATGACTCTAGCTTGTGTTACAGTGACAGAAAGCTAGCTGACACACTGAGGGTGGCCTTGAATACCTGGTCCTCCTCTTTCCTTCTCTGGAGTGCTATGGTTCTTTGCCAAAGAGTTTCTGGGTCATTCTCATCACCCCTTGTCCCTTAGTTCTTCCAATCCAAAGCGCACTGTTCACAAACAACACTTCTGTATTTGTTCCTTTTGCTGTCTTTTACATTATTTGTTCATTGTTTTGAGACAGAGTCTTGTTATGTAGCCCCATGCTGGCCTCAAACGCTCTCCATCATCCTACCTCAGTCTCCTAACAGTTGAGACTGTATATTTTCTTTTGTAAATTGCCATTGAATCTTCTCCTTACCTGATAGCTGTGACCTTCTACATGTCAGGTCTTCCTGATTGATTTAATTACATTTTTGATTATTTTATTATAGGGTTTAATAACACACTCCAACTTCCAAAGTGTCTTTTGGCCATTGATTTATTTTTTATGGCTCTTGATTCATGATCAAGTCTTTGAGGTTAGAGGCTGTGGTAGTTTGAGTGAGAATGTCCGTTATAGGCTCATCTATTTGAATACTTGGTCCCCAGTTGGTGGAACTGTTTGGGAAGGATGAGGGCATGTGTCCTTGTTGGAGGAGGTGTGTCACTAGGGGCAGGCTTTGAGGTTTCAAAAGCGCATGCCATTCCCAGTTAGCTCTTTCTCTCTCAGCTTTGTGTTTGTAGATCAAGATGTAAGCTCTCAGCCACTGCTTCAGTGCCATGCCTGCCAGCTTGCTGTCATGCTTCCTTCCCTTCATGATGGTTATTGACTCGAACCCCTGGAACAGTGAGTCCTCAATAAACTCTTTTAATAAGTTGCCTTGGCCATGGTGTCATACCATAGCAATAGAAAAGTAATTAAGACAGAGGCTATGGTGCATACATCATTTTCTTTGTACTTTCCGATGATAGTCCTGGAACACTTGCAGGAGGCTGGTGGATACAGAGTAGAGCCAGGAGAGATGCCACATATATGGTCCAGACAGAAAAGGGCAGCAGGATTTGGGATGCAAGGAACTGTGTGCAGAGAGCTGCATACGTCTGTGTCAAGTGGAACAAGCACTAGAACGGTTCACAAGCTATCCCCTGCTTCTGGTGTTAGATGGAGCCACATCTAATGTGAGACATTCTCTGTTACGGCTTTGTGCATGTCTGCTGGGAAGGAACAGATTGGATTATCTTCTTGCCCCAGGATAGTGAACAGTAATGGGGTCAATAAGCGCTGACTAAATTTTTCACAGCCCTCTTGGGTGAAAGTTCCTTAGAAGAGTTTCTTAGAGAGATGTGTGGGCTGCATCCTTGGGACCAAGTGACCCTAGTCAAACCAGGTGTTGGCTCTGGGAGTTTTCAGGACAGATGGAGGTGCAGAGCTTCCAGGCTGCCCTACTCTCCGCATGCTTCTCTGAACCAGTGTTGCCAAATGAGTGTCTCTCTTGTTTAAGGAGAACATTAGCAGTGTTTCCGTGAGGGTCCAGCAAAGCTTCTTTCCTTTACCCTTCAGCTTCTTTTGCTCATTTCTGCAACCGAATCCTTTGTGCATACCACCCCCATAGGGATTGTCAGCCACACAGTGGGCCAGATCCTCCACTGAGGATTTAACACATCAAGCTGATTTTATGCATCCTATTTTCAAGACTTCGGAAAGATGGTAAATTGTTATCTCGTTAAAGTGTGAATACGCATGAATTACTCTGGGCAGCTGAGAGGGCTGGGGTTATCAAGCTAGGGGTTACCTGGAAGCGTTCACATTTTTATCACCCTTTATTTGATCATTTATAAATGCTGTTTTTGAGTAGCTACTATATGCTAATCTCTGTGTGTGTGTGTGTGTGTGTGTGTGTGCGCGTGTTTGTGGCTTTTTCATCCCCACTGCTTCAGCTTCTCCAGGGAAGCCTGGCTAATACAGGACTGCATTGGCCAACAATTACCAAAGAGATAATCCAGCCAATATGGAGAGGACCTACTGGCATCCACGATTGAGGAGCTATTGGCAGTTTATAGTGAAGAGACAAGATTAAAGCCATTTTTAACCTAGGACCTATCTTTGTGAGCGTCTAACCTAGCAGGCACCCCGTGTGTCTGTGAGTTCAGAAAAAAGCCACAACTTGCCCTAAAGCTGTCTGACTGCCCAGAGACTTGAGGACAGCAAATCAGAAGCTAGACAGACAAGTTTTTTTTTTTCTTTTTCTTTTTCTTTTTTCTTTTTTTTGGTTTTTCGAGACAGGGTTTCTCTGCAGCTTTTTTTTAGAGCCTGTCCTGGAACTAGCTCTTGTAGACCAGGCTGGCCTCGAACTCACAGAGATCCGCCTGCCTCTGCCTCCCGAGTGCTGGGATTAAAGGCGTGCGCCACCACCGCCCGGCTTTTTTTTTTTTTTAAACAGTTGCCAGGTGGTTTTATGGAAAGTTTCAAAAATCCTCTCTTAGAATCAACTATCCCCCTACCCAACCCTATAACCGCAAGACATGTAACTCCCTGCTAGTGTTTTTTTTTTTTTTTTTTTTTTTTGACCCCCTGCATTGTGAGCTTGGGCCTTTCTTCCTCACCTGCCCTGTGGATGCAATGGGGTGCGTGAGACAGGGGCCCCCGCTCACAAGCCTGTACAATAAAGAAACCTATGTAATATCATCGGAAGTGGGCTCTATGGTGGTCTTGTGACTCAGGCATAGCTATAGCTGTTGGGAGAGGGAGAGAGTTCGTTTTGTTTAAGGTTATGGTCCCTGTTAGGTCATGCTCCAGTGGGAGCCATGCATGCAACATTAAATAAGCAGCACAAATTGGGCTTGATAGGAGAGGGGGAGAGAGAGAGAGAGAGAGAGAGAGAGAGAGAGAGAGAGAGAGAGAGAGGACACAAAGTTGGATGGGTTAGGAATGGGGGAGGGGTTTGAGGGAGTTGGTGATCAATATGATCAAAATACATTTATGAAATTCTTGAAGAACTAATAAAAACTCTGCCGTAGCAAACAGCAGATGCCCAGAGCACATGCTAACAACAAGCTTGTGCCATTTTGGGTTTTCTCCTTTTGTTCTGTGCCCAGGAACTCTCATGAGATCCTTAAAATATGCTTTATTGTCAACAAAAGAGCTTAAGAAGGGAGCTGGCTGTGCCATCAGAGGAGAAAAGGGTCTGAAGCAGCAGTGACCAGGCTTAAAAGATGGCACAGATGACTCAGAAAGGCTCAGGGTCTGCTGTTGCCTGGCCTGTCTGGCTTCTAGTCAGGCTGGGGCATCTCGACACTCCTGCAATGGCTCAGTTTCGACCCTGCATCTCCTGACCTTGTCTACTCATTGGACAGTGAGCTGGGACTGGCAGTGTTAAACTACCGGGAATAGGACCCCTAGTCTAACCTTAGCAAACTGTGTGCTGTGGGCAGGTGGCTCAGTGGAGTTGGATTCATCCTTCTCATAAAAATGTAGAATTTGGATAACATTAAGGATAAGAATGCATGACATCTCCATTCTCCCTCACATGCCTGGCAGCAGGGACAGATGGTGTGGGTACCCCAGGCCTAATTGGCCCCCTTCCAAACCAGTATCTTTTACAGATTTATTCAATATTTATTTAGCTGAGGAAAAAGGGGAGGTTGGAAGTAAGTGATTTGTTATTAATGAGCACCGTATTTGCTAATTTGCTTCAACAGGGCAAAGCAGGATGACAAAATAATTCTCCGAAATTGTCCCTTTGGCATGCCCTTGGTCTCACCTTAGGTTTGCCAGCTCTGTCACACAGGATTTTTAAATGTGAGGTGACCCAGGGGAGGCATGCTATAAACACATGCACAAACCCTTCCTTCCCACATCTACAGAGGGCATATCCCAAGATCCCTAACAGATGCCTATGGGAATTGTTTTTTTTCCTATACATACACATTTATGATAAAGCTCAATTAAGAAATATGGCATAAGATGGCATAGTATGATATTAACACTAGTAATTTACAGTAAAATAGAACAATCCTGACAATATATTCTAATAAAAGTTACACAAATGTCATTTTTAATTGCTTTGGTAAAGGTTGTGTATACAAGGTAGATACACTGAAAAGAAGTGATTCCTATCCCAGGTGGGACAGTGCGGGATTTCTTCACAGTAACCACAAAAGCAATGTAAACTCACAAATTATTTATTTCTGGGAACCCGCCATTGGTATTTTTCAGATTTTAGCAAACTGGGTCATTGACACTATGGAAAAGAGACAAGAAGAGGGAATAAGAGCTGCTATACCACGCCCCGGTATATGGCTGCTTAAGAAATTATGCGTGCCAAATATAAATTCCCTAAACAAAACACACCAGGTTAAGCTTTGCCTACAAGCCTTGTTGTTACAGATGCTCTTCTGTGGGTAAACATTGGTGGCTTGAGTTACTCCATTTTTCTTCCGAGTTAAGGGCTATCTTGGATTGTCAACATGGAGAAGAGAAGACCAGGATGCCAATGCCTTAATCCTGTTGGGGGAAAGTGGTTTTAGACCTGTGGCCAAAAGGATTTATTCATCTCTGCCTTCTGAATTTGACAAAATTAGGGACACAGGCTTGAGTATAGCTGTGTATCTCACCCAGAGGATTGGACTGTAGCCACTGAGCAGGGAACGTGGGACTTTTCCGCCAGGTGATGGGTTTGATCTGAGAAAAGGGGAAGGTTCTGAGTCCTGTGCTCAGATCCTTCCCTCCATTAAGTACCAGACAAAGTGCCTTTCTAACTATGCAAAGAAATTTCTGTAGGAAAAGAAAGGCCAAGGGTAGTATTCTTATGGAAAGCCCCTTACAGAAGAAAAGGCTGACTGGAGGGTGTTTCTCCTAATAGGAAGCAATATTTATATCTAGGGGGAAGAAATAACAATCCTCCTTTCAGGTGAAAAAAAAAAACACCCTCCTCTTTGGTATCTGGTAACAATGTAATCAAGACAGTTCTTGAACCTGGATGCTGATCACCAGCTTGTGTTTCTAACCACAAAACCATTTTCTCTGCTAGCTCCAAAGTTTCTTCTGTAGGCTGTGGTTTCTTTCTCCCAACTCAGCTTTGTTTACTGCTACTATTTTTTTTTCTTTTCGAGACAGGGTTTCTCTGTAGCTTTGGAGCCTGTCCTGGAACTAGCTCTTGTAGACCAAGCTGACCTTGAACTCACAGAGATTTGCCTGCCTCTGACTCCTGAGTGCTGGGATTAAAGGCATGTAAAGGCACGTGCCATCACTACCCAGCTTTAATCTACTATCTTTTTTTAAAATTATTCCTTGACAGTTTCATACTGTATAATGTATTTTGATCATATTGGCTCCCCATTGCCCTCTCTGGTCCAACTCCACTTCTCATAAATCACTTTTTTTCAACATGGGATGTGTGTGTGTGTGTGTTCTTTAGTTTAATTAGAGTTGATTCCATGAGTATGAGGGAGTTCATTTATTGGAGCATGATGGAATATAAATCTGTTAATTAGTTGTCATAATTTCTCTTTAGTTTTTCAACTTTTGTTTCAAAATTGCTTTCTTCCTGTTGTGTGAGTTGTTTTGAATGAAGTCTGTTTCTGTTCACCCAAGAGAGAGTAACCGCAGACTGCCTTAGTTAGATTTTTATTACTGTGATAAACATCAGGACCAAAATCAATTTGGGAAGGAAAGAGTATGTTCACATTACAGCTTGTCTATCATTTCTCTCATGAATGGAAGTCAGGCCAGGAACTCAAAGCAGGAACCTGGAGGCAGGAACTGTCCCGAAGACCATGGGGCCTCGCTATTTCCTGCTTTGTTCCTCATGGCTTGCTTAGCCTGCTTTCTTATATTACCCAGGACCACCAGTCCAGGCGTGGTACCACCCACAGTGGCCTGGAACCTCCCCCACCAATCACTAATCAGGAAAATGCTCCCATACTCTTGCCTACAGGATAATCTGATGGAGGCATTTTCTAAATTGAGGTTTCCTCTTCCCAAATGATTCTATCTCATAAGCTGACAAAAAACAAAGGAAAACAAAAAAAAAAGAAAACCCCCACAAAAAGTCTAAGTACACAGAGGGGAGAGGTGATTCTACCCAAGTCTAGTTGAGTTTATTACTATTATTGGGGTTATTTACCCCAATAATAAAGATGGGTAAAGGGTTACATACAGGATCACAGATGCTTTATGAGCAGTTATATCACCAAAGACTCTCCTCCTCCCTGTCAGTGTTAACTACTTATCTGTCCTTGGAGAGGGGGAGCCTCAGGAGCTCCCCCTCCTTCCACATGGAAATAAGCTCAATTCCTAGAGCCCAATGCTGGTGGTCACAGTTGCTTTCATTCAGGATATGATAATCACATGTCATCTTGAGGAAATAGCCACACAGCATTTTATTTGGTTTTGTCCTTTTGGTGCTTCATTTGGTGATTTGTCCTTGTCCACAACTGTATTTTCCTTCAAGACCAGATTCCTGTCTTAAACTTTGGATTCACCCATTCAGCTGTTGCTAAAGTCCAGGCATCAAACAGTATTTTTTTTTTAATCTTCTTTCAGAATTTGTTCCTTCTACTGACTTGATGCCTATTTCTTTAAACTCATGTGTAACTCAAAAGTCCTACCTGCTTTGTGAAGTTTGTTGGGAGAGATTAGCTGAGATGATTCAGTAGTCAATTGTTAGAAGTCAAGAAAAATAGGGACTGAAGTTTGATTACAGAGATTCCTTCTTCTTTAGACTGTAGCACAGGTGTTGCCCTGTGATGCCGCTGTGGCCTTGTTTATGACTTAGATCTATGTATTTTCATTTCCCTTAGTTCCTAAGAAAGGTTACCGAGCAAGAAAAGGCTTCAGTACTTAGAAATATCTCCATACATCTGCGTTGTTTCTCATTCCCAGTGTATAGTTTAGGAGGGTATAAAAGCCCAGCTAGGCAATTCATTTTTCTTCTGAATTTTGGAAGTCTGGGTCAATACATTCTTGTCTCTAATGCTGCTTGTAAGAGACCTTTCTTGTTTCTTACTTCTTTTTTTTTCTTTTTATCTTCCTTCCTTCCTTTCTTTTTTTAAATTTAACTTCTTTGGGAGTTGATTCTTTGGGAGTTCCATGTCATGTACCCCAATTATTCTCATTTCTTATCCTTTCTATGTAACTTGTTCTCTTTCCTTCTCTGGACACATTTAGATCCTTTTCTTTGCTCTTAGAGGTTCTAAAATCTCAAAATGACCTTTTGTTATTCTTTTGGCGTTATATTTTGCGAGCCTCTTTACTCTGGAAGCCTTTCAGCTGTGAAGAAAGTTTTACTAGAATTTTCTTTGTCTTCTTTGCTGTTTGAAGTCCAGGTATTTAGAGAATTCAGTGTCTGATAAACACGTTCTTTTCTCCACTGCTTTCTTCTTCTTTTGAGAGGGCGTTTACATAATCCAGGTCAGCTTCAAACTTGCTACATGGCCTAGGATGACCTTGACCTCCTGACCTCCCTAGGATTATGGACCTACTTACTATGCCTGAACTGTTTCCCCCATCTTTATTTTTAAGTCCATTTCTGAGACATTTCCTCAACTTTTTACCCAGTTTTTCTTATCAAATATTTTAATTTCTAACAATTCTTTCTCCTTGGAAAATTCTTCTGTGCCTTGCATTTTTCTGTAGTCTACAGTTTGCTTCACTAAAGAAACATAAAGACGCGAAGGCTTTTCTTGAGTCATCTCCATGTCCTCTAGGTTGTTTATACTTGTGTTGTTCTCTTTCTGTTAGAAGTCCTTTTATTTAATGCATCTGCTTGTCTTTCTCTGCTTATTCCTTTCTTATGGTAAAATGCACATAATACAAAAAATTTTAGCCACATCCAGGTTACATTTTAGTGGCTCTAAATGTATCTACATTTTTGGGCAAATGGCACACCATTCATCTCCAGATGGATTTTTTTATTATTTATTTTTTATTTTTCCAAACCAAAGCTCTGTACCTACTAAGTACCAAATCCTCGTTTTCTTTCTTCTAGCCCTTTGACAGCTTTAAACCACTTGCTTTATAAGTTCATCTACTCTTAACATCTCTTCTAAGTGGAGTTGGTATCTTTTATTCTTTTGTGCCTGGATGGTTTCAAGTTACACAATATCTTTAAGGTTGATCTGTTGGAGCATGTATTAGAATTTCATTTTATAAAATAGGGTCTTGCTACATTGCTTGTACTTATAGTGAACTTACAATTCTCCAGCCTCAGCCTCTCCAGTTGCTAGGATTACAGGCATATGGCTCCACGGTCAGACTGAGTTATATCTGGTTGCATGCACATAGCCACATTAAAAAACAAACAAACAAACAACAGCAACATTCTTCATCAGTTGACATTGGATTTGCTTCTGTCCTTTGGTTATTGGCTATGAAGCAGCTATAAACACAGGTATAAAATGTCTACTTAAGTCCCTTCCTTCAACTTCTGATTTACTGGCTGAAGTGAGAAATAAAAAGAAAAAGTGTTAGAGGCCAGGTATATAAGTGCTTGCCACTTGCCAGGGATGCACATCAGAGAGCCAGCCTAATGCAGGCAGGCTCCGGCTTTCTTCTCTGTATTTAGCGACTAGTGTAACATTTGCCGTATATGGCCCAGCACCTAGGATGGTTCTGGAACTTTCTGGATGGATGGCAAGTGCACAGCACCTTTCTCCACGTTCAGATGCAATTCACCCACACTACGATGTTGCCCTGGTAATTTTAATTGTAATTTGGGAGGTCAGGAATGGGAGTGGAGAACAGTTATCTTTGTTCTAATATCACACTGAAGTTTGGAGTTGAATATGCCTTTGATACTTCTCCTTTCTTTAGGACCTAGCATAGACACTTTTTAAAAAACTAAAATAAAACCATGTATGTATTGTACAAATATCAAACAGTGCCTTCATCTCAAGCAGCAGCTTCTAAACATGCTGCAGAATTTCAACCTGAGCTGAGAACCTGGATGCTGTAGAACAGGCTCAGATTCTTGCTTGGGGGTCTCCTGCAGATGCCCCTGCACTGACACACAGAGATCTCCAGAGCTCTGCAGGTTTCCTAAGGCCAAGTTCATTATGTATATGTATATTTTTTTAAAAAAAAAATTAGTGCACTTCTTTGCTTTTTGAAAAGTAAGAGTGGCTTCCACTTATGCTTTCTTGTAGACAGGGTCCTAGTACCACAGTGCCGATGACGCTGGCTTGGCTGGCTTGAGGGCAGGGGCGGGAAGGAGAGGGAAAGGAAGGGGAAGAGAGGTGAAGGGAGGGAAGCAGAGCCCCTGCAGCTGCTGGGGCCTCAGCCTCCAGGAGAATAGGAATGAGCCATTGCCATTCCCAGCACGGTGCCTTCTCCGGCTGCGGATGTGGAGGATGCTTGCACTGGCTTCTAAATCGTGTTCTTCCTTCTAATCTCCTTTTTCTGCTGCGGGGGATTTATGTAAAAATCTATGCGTGTCTGCTTAAGTTCCGCTCCCATTGATGCTATCGGTGTTCATTTATTTACTTTACAAGTCCCTAGACGGATTATGCAAGATTGGGCAGTTTTTTTTTTTTTTTTCTCTCGAAGTCTCCACTTTTATCAGCAGAACGCCATCTGCCATCATTAGAGAGGTGTCTGCCGGTACAGTTGATGTCCCGCGCACCAGATTTGCATAAGACTTTGCAAACTCTGCTAATGAGTATGAGTTGGGCTTGTAATCAGACAGTGATTATTAAACCCACCCAAGTCTAATACCCTCATTGTGAGCAGTGAGCAGGCCCCAGGGGGAAAAAAACTGACCTTGGTTCTTTCCCCCCCCTTCATCCTTTGTCACCCCCCCGAGAAATCTGACCTTTCTTAACTCATTTATTTGAGTTTTACTAAGGTGAAATTTACTAACAATGAACGCTCAGATATTAATCTTTCTGTGTGATGAGTTCTGGCAAAAATGTATTCACTCTTGCTACTACCAGCAGCTGTCAAGATGTAGAATGTTCCACCACCCTAATTGGTTCTTTATGCTCCACCCCAACCACTACCGCTGGCTGGACAGACAACTTCTGGTCTGATTCTTCTGCCTGGCAGATGCATGTCTCAAGTTCTAAACCGTCTAAATTAGATACCCATGCACCCTGTGTTCTGTTGTGATTTGCATCAGTGGTCCCTCCAGGGAATTGCTGCTTGTATTTTTAACAGTTGCATAGCCACACTGTTCTATTTTATGATACTTTTTATTCATCCTCCCACTGATGGACACTTATTTTGCTTCTGACTGGGGACTGTCATGAATGCCGTTGCCATACGTGTATTTACTCAGATTTTTTTTAAATCGATACAAGGTTGTGTAACTCGGTTAAATATCTAAAAACTGAACGAGTGTCAGAAGACAGGTGTGCCTTCACAACGCCTGGTGCATTGAGTTCTCGTTGTTGTACCAGCTCCTATTACCACGAACAGGATCTCCTTCCCCTGTTCCATTTTTCTGAACATTTAGCTCTAGTTTAAAATAGATAGGCATGGCATAAATATTCATGTGATAATTAGTGTCTGTAACTTTAAAATTGTATTTTATTATTTATTTCTGTGTATGTGCTTGTGCTAGTGTTTGTGTGTGTGTATGAGTGTGTGAGTGTGGGTACCTGCAGAAGCCAGCAGAGGGTATCAGATCCCCAGAGTAGTCTTATCCAAAACATTAGCATATCATAAAGGACTCAGACATTAAAAAGATAAAGTAAAGAGTGATTCCCTTGCCTTCGCCCTTGCCTCCTGCCCCCCATCCTGAGTCTAGATGGCTGCTGAGCTACTGGCAGGTCTGTGTCTCAGCACCTCAGAGCCTGGCTTTGCAGAGCAAAGAGAGCCAGCCACCTGGAGATGTGCAGATCTGCAGCCTAGGACAGTGTTTTAGCTGAAGACAGTAAAATGCCTCGTTCTAAGAAGATAAGGATGTCACAGTTTGGTGACAGCTAGAAGTCACATGTCTTGAGAAAGGAGTGTTGTCGTGTAATTTACTCCAAGACCTTACCATTAATATTTATAACATATCTCCACGATGTCTTCTATTAAAATACATACAGCTGTCAACAAATTGTACAAATGTCCATTATCTAATGACAATTTTTATAGTTATCAATAAACCTTGAATATCTTTGCATGGTGATATATACACACTTAGTTCATTAAAATGCATTTATTTATTTTAGTTAACATAAGAAGTGTTGGATTATGTTTTGGCATTTTCAAATAAAATTAGTTCTCTCTCTCTCTCTCTCTCTCTCTCTCTCTCTCTCTCTCTCTGCAGACAAATATGCATGTGTGTACCTACATGTGGAGGCCAATGGACAGCCTCATGAGCCATCTAACTCTTTTAATTTTTAGAAAACAAAGTCTCCCAATGGCCTGAGATTCACCAAGTCATCTAAACTAGATGGCCAGCAAGCCCCAGAGATCTGCCTGTCCCTGCTTCCCTGAGACCTGGCTTACAAGTGCTTGCCAGCATAGCAGACTTTTGGTTCTGCTGATTCTCTTCTTCCTCTTTTCTCTTCTCTATTACTCGCCCCCTTTACCCTCCCACTCCAGTGACCTCCTTTCTGTTTGTGACTTGAGTTCTGTTGCTCTCCCCATCGTCACTCCCTCAGCACCTCTTTCTCCCCCTTTAGTCATTTACTTTCTAACATTATAGTCTGAACCAGTACTCCTGCCTACACATGTACATATATGAGCATTAATCACCAAGATCCACACGAGACAGTGATGGAGGAGTGTCTATGTGTTACTTTCATTATTAATAAAGATACTGCCTTGGCCCTTTAAGAGAACAGAAAATTAGGTAGGCGGAATAGACGGAACAGAATTCTGGGAGAGTTGGAGAGACGCTTCAGGCAGTCGCCATAGGGAGTCTCCATGCTGCTCCTCTCCGAGATGGACGCAGGTTAAGATCTCTCCTGGTAAGCCACACCTCGTGGTGCTACCCAGATTACTAAATATGGGTTAAAGGAAGATGTGAGAATTAACCAATAAGAGGCTGAAACTATGGGCCAGGCAGTGTTTTAAAAGAATACAGTTTCCGTGTAATTATTTCGGGTGTAAAGCTAGCCGTTGGCCGGGTGGCGGGACGCAGCCCCGCCGATTCACACTACAAGACAGAGCATGGGATCTGTCTTTCTTTTCTTTCTTTGTCTGGGTGATTTGCTTAAGATGATATTTTACAGATGCATCCATTTTCCTCCACAGCCGATTAAAGTTCCATTGTGTGTAGACGCCTTGTTTCCGCTATCCACTCGTCTGTTGGGGGACATCAAGACTGGCTCTATTTTCTTGGGAGTAATAAAACAATAAATATGAGCATGGTAGGATACAGAACCCAGAAGAGGAATAGGTGGTTGAGTACATACTTCTAAGTTAAATTTTTGAGACACCTCCATATTGATTTCCACAATAATTGTACTAGTTTACACTCCCACCAGCAGGGAATATGAATAAATCTTCCCTTTCCTCTCCATTCTTATCAGAATTGGTTCTCTCTCTCTCTCTCTCTCTCTCTCTCTCTCTCTCTCTGGTGCTGGGAGGTGAACTCAGGGCTTCGCACATGCTAGGGTACCTACCACTGAGCTGCCATCCTAGCCCACTCCTGTTGTCCCAGCAGGAACCATTGCGATGAGGGTGAGATGGGATGGAATCTCAAAGTAGTTTTCATTGTTGCTTCTCTGATGACTAAGGATGTTGAAGGTTGTTTGAAAATGCTTTTTGTCCTATTGCCTTTCTTCTTTTGAAAACTGTTTGTTTCATTATCCCATTTATTTTTTATTTTTTTAAAAGATTTATTTATTTATTTATTTATTTATTATGTATACAGTATTCTCAGTACCCTGCCTGCAGGCCAGAAGAGGGCACCAGACCTCAATACAGATGGTTGTGAGTTACCATGTGGTTGCTGGGAATTGAACTCAGGACCTTTGGAAAAGAAGGCTGTGCTCTTAACCACTGAGCCATCTCTCCAGCCCCATTATCCCATTTATTGATTGGCAGTTTTGGTTTGGGGTGTTTATTTTTGCAGCTCTTTATATATTCTAGATCAAACTCATGTCTGAAGTATGACTGGCAAAGATTTTTCTCCCCTTCTGTGTCCCCACTCTGCTGTAAGTTTTCTTTGTTCCGCAGAAACTTTTCTTGAAATTTTTATATAGTTCCATCTGTTAATCTTCAAGAGTTTTTTTTTCTGTTTTATTAGAATTCTGCCCAGAAAGTTTTGCTGTTCTGATATCTTAAAGTATATTTTCTATGGTTTTTTTTTTTTTTTGGCAATTTTAACTTTTAAGTTTGACTGATTTTGAACAGATTTGCTTTGATCTTTGATTTAAGATTCTATCTTTGACCCATTTTGAGTTGACTTTTGTGCAGGGTGGGAGATATGGATCGAATTCTACTCTTTAACAAGCGAGTGTCTAGTTTTACCAGCAAGATTTGTTGACTTCTGGCTTTTATTTTGGAGTGTGTTTTTGATACCTTCATCAAATGTTAGATGGCCACAGTGGCGAGAGTTTACCCCTGCCTCCAATATTCAGATATTATAATGCTTCCAGAAGGGTTCTTTACTTAGGATTGCTTGACTAGTTGTAATATGTCTTGACATAAATGAATTTTTGGACCTTGGTTTCTCTAGTTCAGAGCTGAATACCATTAATATTGATGGAGAGCCACTGGACCCACAGACCACTTTTAGTAGTTCAGTTATCTTCACAATATTAATTCTGCAGGTCCAGGTGCAGCTCATTTTTAAATTGCTACATGTTTCCTTATATCTGCAGATTAAATTTTATTAATTTTCATATTTAAAAACGATTCCAAATATTCTTAAGTGTAAACCTTTTAAATGCATGTAAGTATCATTTTTTGAACTTCTAAAATAACAATTTCTCTCTCTCTCTCTCTCTGTCAGTCTCTATCTTTTGTGAAGCAGCGTCTTGTTCTCAGGTCAGGCTGGCCTTGAAGTCCTGAAAATCCTCCTACTTCAGCCTCCCAAGTTTTGAGGCTATAGCTACTTGCACTATTTCAGGTTCTAAGGGAAGAGTTTCATTCATATATATATATATATATATATATATATATATATATATATATATATATATATGTGTGTGTGTGTGTGTGTGTGTGTGTGTGTGTGTGTGTGTGTGTGTGTATTATATATATGTTACTTAAGCTATTTCCATTTATGACTCCCATTTATGACTCCAGTGAGCTTCACTATAGAATATTTCAAATACTTTTGTCTGTTCCTTGATATTTTCCCGTGTGAAGAATCTATCTATCCTATCTATCTATCTATCTATCTATCTATCTATCTATCTATCTATCTATCTACCTATCCATCTACATATCTATCTATCTACATATCTATCTATCTACATATCTATATCTATCTATTTTGAGAAGGGATATTGGTATATAGTGCCAACTAGTCTGCTAGTCTTACCTAAGTATCCTGAGCTCTGGGATTATAGGTTTCTACCACCTTGCCTGGTTCAGAGAATTTGTTTCTAAGCTTTATTTATTTTTATTAAGTTGAAGATATTTTGGGCTCTTCCAAAAAAGGTTTTTCTGAATTCTAAGTTATAGGTATAAACATTTTTATTTCTGTTAGGTTTAACTTATTATGCATTTGGTACTTATTTTTGTCAAAGTGAATAGGCAGGGTTTCATCTTTATTTTTCCCTATTGGAATCTGACTTCATGAAAGAGAGACATCCTTCTTGACTATCTCTTATGTCCTTGAAGTAATACTAGTTGCTATGGAGACAAAGCAAACAACAAAGACAGGGGTCTTGTTCTTTTTCTTATATTCTAATAGATAGTCATAGAATGTAGACTAACATTTAAACAACATATTGATTTGTGTGTGTGCATGGTGTTTAGAGAATCTAGGAGTTTTCATTTGCTAAGCAAGTGTTTTTACCACTGAGTTACCTCCCAGTCCAAGATTCAACTTTTTTTTTTTTTTTAATAAAATGATTAATTGAATAGGGTAGATTTTTATGCTGGAAGATGATACCATGAATGGATGGTATGACATTTCGATATACTTTTGATTGTTGAGGGAAGTTCTCTTTGAAAGCTCGACATTAGGAAATAAGCCAGAGCTGACCAGCAAATGACTGAATGTTAGTTAGGACTGCTGATGGGCAGGATATAATGAGCTGGCTTCTTAACTTCTCCTAGTCATTCCTCTCATATGAAAGCAAGAGAGGATCATGAACATAGGCAGGCTTTCCTTTGTCCAGTTCTGTCTGTGTGCTGAGCCCTGGTTCTCAGCTTCGGCAATTGTTTCCTGAGCAGTCTGACTGAGGGTTTATGTCATTTGCAGCCTTCAAGGGAACATACATGACAATCTTTAGAAAGATCCTTTAAATTTCAATTGGCACATAAAGGGAATCGTATGATATTCAGATGTATTGTGACAAGATCGGGGTGATGGGCACACCTATCTCTCGAACATTTGCAATGTGTTTGTACTGGGAATGTTCAAATCCTTCTGAGCAGCTGTTTAGAACTATACATCTAACTGTTGCCATACTGACCACACAGTACCAGAATGCTAAGCCTTCCTCCATTAGCCTGACTGCACCCTGTACCCAGGAGCCATCGTCTCATCTGCCCTACCTTCCCAGGCTCGGATACCATTGTTCTCCACATGTTTGAGGTCACCGCTTTACCCTCTACACATAAATGAGAGCATCTGGTATTAACTGAGAGATAACCTTTTTTGTTTGTTTTAAATTATATCTTTTGTGTGTATGTGTGTTTTGTCCAGATGTATGTATGTGGATCCATGTACATGCTTGAGGTTAGAAACATTACTCTGGAACTAGAGTTATGGATGAACCACCATGTGGGTGCTGGGAACTGAACTCAGGTCCTCTGCAAGAGTACTAATTGCTTTTAACTGAACTGTCTCTCTGGATTCAAAGATTTGTTTTGTTTGTTTCTTCTCTTTTTCTTCTTTTCTTTCTTTCTTTCTTTCTTTCTTTCTTTCTTTCTTTCTTTCTTTCTTTCTTTCTTTCTTTTTGAGATGGCTTCTCATGTAGCCCAGGCTGTCATCAAACTTACTTTGTAACTGAGGCTATTCTTGAACTCCTGACCTGACTGCCTCTACTTCCCAAGTACTAGGATAACAGGCATACACCGCTAGACAAGACTGTTGAGTGGCAATATTAAAGAAGTTTCATGGAGACTGTTATGTGTCTCTTCTTCCCTCCCTTGCACGTCTAGTCCCTTCCTCTTTTTCTCCTTCCCTCCTTTCTTCCTTCCTCTTTTAGAAGTAGAGACTTACATAACCTAGGCTGTCCTTGGACTCATGAACATCACCCTCTAGAATTACAGCCGTGTACCACCATTCCTGATCTGATATCATTTTGAGCAAAAATTCTCAACCGGGCTTTTGTTGTATTGAGTGGCAATGCCTGCCACAGGTGTATTCCCTGACAAGTACTTATTGTACAATTATCCCATTTTACTAATTAAAGACAAAACAATTGGGGCTTATTAAATTATCTTACAGAAGCAGAGTGGCTTAAGATGAAATACACCTGGATGCAAGGTCACACCACTGCCACACTCCACTCTGCAGCATGGTTTAGAATAAATTATTTAATCTTTTCCTTTTCCTCAAGGTCAGTGTATTCCTCAAAAAAAATAGGAGCTGATATCGATATGAATAATTGCAGCCCAAGTTTGTAAACCATGCATCATAGCTCTGCAGAGTTTATTCTGAAGCTCCTTAAAAGCAGGTTCAAAAGCCATGTAACTAAAACAATGTTATGGGCCAGGTGTGGCTGCATACACCTATGATTTCAGTACTCAGGAGGCCAAAGCAGGAGGATCACTGTGAGTGCAAGTCCAGGGAGATTCAGGACAGCCAGGACTACACTGACACACCCCATCCTAACTCAACAAAGAATATCAAAACAACTTATAAACACTCTGAACTTGTCTAAATCTGACATACACAAATTCTTATCTATCTAACAAAATAAATCATTTGTAAAATGCAGTTGTTAAAAGGGCTTGTGCACTGTTTTCCGAGACTTGGTAACTTAACGAAATACATCAAAAGGCAGCCTTTCAGCAGAGTCAATCAGATGTGCCTGTGTGGGGTGAATGAAACCCCGCTGGTGATGGAGAGGTGGGGAGGAGGCAAGCCTTCCCAGGTAGCTGAAGACCGCAGAGTGGAAGCACGGAGGTGGGAGGGACGCCGGCTAAGAGTTGATTAGAAGTGGGATGGGCATAAATGGCAACATCATGAAATCAGATCTTTCTTTACTTGGATTTATGAGGTTGGTAGCTTCTGGGACTGTAGCCTCATGTGCACGGTGGGAGATGTGGCAATAAGAAATGGTTTTCAAATGAGTGACGTGCACAACTGGACCCCAAGACATTGCCCATGATCGCTGCCTGAAACACATCTGCTCGGGTCTGACACGACCGTATGGTATAAGCTGCAGTGTTTTTAATTGGACATACAAAGTTTTCTGAGCTTATTGAAACAAATGTTTTAATTATGGAGAGAATATTTTTAATACTTTTCTATAATTCCTCATTCAGCATGTATGTTTGGGTTGTTTTGTGTCAAAATGTTTGAATTTAAAATTGCTGTTTGAGTTGTTGGCTTGAGTTTTATATAAAAAAATTACATGAATTCTGGCTTGGGATTAGGACAGAATTTCTAACAGTTTCTGAAATAGCTTTAAATATACTTCTGTCATGCTGTACTATGTCTTTATATGGATTGACATTTCAGCATTGAGGATTATAAAATCAAAATATTGATAACCATGAGATCCTATGCTGTACAGTACCAAATACTCAGTAAAAAAAACAGTCAGGGAGGGGTTGGAGAGTGGCTGCAGAATGGGACCAGATATCCTCAGCCACCCAGAGCTAGACAACAGCGACAGATGTTCGATGTTATTGAAGTGCCGAACAACAGGGTACATGCTTTAAAACAAATGACAGGGTTGTTAGGGTTTCTAAGGCAAAAGGGTACCTGGGTGGATTGATTTGCGCCAAGGAATGCTGCAAGAATCACACCGCACAACAGATCTCACACAAGAGATTTATTGGGGGAGGGAGGATACGAAAGCTCTCTGAGCGAGGGTGGAGGAGGAAGGAGGGACAGAAAGACAGAACAAGAGAGTGGTCCATGATGGCAGGGACCTTTTAAAGGGTACGCATATTTGGCGGACACCTTTTAAAAGGTACATGTGTTGTATTTGTCAACTGGTGATGATGTAGCTGCTGGTGCTGAGGCAGGCTGGGAGAGCACCTGGTTTCTCACCATGGTGATTTTTGTGAAAAATATGTCTCCGGTATATGGAGATCAGCCCAGGGTCACGCAGGAAGCTGAGGAAGAGTCAAGTTCCCTGAGATAGCACTAGCTTGGCCACGGAGATGTTGAACATTGAGGACACTGTAGTGAAGGACAGGGTTAGTCCTTCGTCGTTGTCCCCACATTAAGACACCTTTCTGTGTCCTGCTGAGTTTTCTCCTTGCTTGGGCTGGGCCAACAGACATCCAGGAAGCACAGCAGCCCAAGGCCACACTGTCTTTGCTGTCCTCCCAGATAACAGGGTGCAGCTGGCTAACGCTTTTTGTGCTCAGAAGCTCAGACTGCTGAGGATTTTGGTTCAGGCTTCTTGCTTTCCAAGTTAGTATCCCTTCTTAGATAGCCAAAGACCTCACTGTCAGAAGATGGTGCTCAGCCTGGAGGTCTGTTTTCATGTAACCCTGATCCTCTTCTCTGAAGACAGAGAATCAGCTTCTGAAATTAAGTCACCTACCATGAAAGAGAGCTGGGCGGGTACTCATCCAACCACAGCATTTTTTGCCTACCATTTTGTTAGTCATGATCTCTTCCCCATTAGAGCCTTCTTGGTTGCTAAATAGCTAGGGTGAATCCAAAATGGTAGCTCAGTTGAACTACCCAAGGCTTTATCTTCCTTATGCCACCCCAGTGCATCCTCTGAGTAAATCTGGGAATTTTACATGATTATGCATCACCCCTTTCTCTCCCAAACTGAAGCCTGTGAGAGAGTCTCCCCAAGGGCTGTGTACAATTTATTAGAATGGGGTTTGAACCCTGCTGGGAATGACCATATTTTTATCTGAGAGTCAAGGAGTCTTTTAGCTGGATGTAAGAAGCAGGGGCATTTAGAAGGGCTTTCATTCATGTTTAACCTCTTTTCTCCTTGTCTTGCATGGGGCATGTCCTATGTACAGATTGTAAACATCCACACACGGGCACTCTGAAGAAGAACGATCTTCACGAAGCATAGTTTGTACTCCCTGGAGGAGTGCTATGGGGGAAGATATGTAATACATCTCCTAATATAGATATTAGACCCATAGCAACTGTGGGAATTAGTCTGGGGCATGCTCTATGCAGGCAAGCCCAACAAGAGAGATTGGATAAGAAAATGATCTCAAGAGATCAAACAGGAGGGATACTTTACAAAATTTCCCACACGAGCCTAAGCCTTTCATTTATAATCAACAATTTTGATCTTTTCTTCCTTTCTTTCTTGATAGATTTGTTGATTTTTATCAATGCTAAACAGATAGAAACTAGATACGCTCAAAGCAAATCCGCATGAATTAATTTATTTCCTCCTGACCCAGAAAGGGAGGCTTTCTGGAGCTGGGCGCCAGAAGGCCTAAGAGCTAAGGAGTCCTTCCTGAAGGTGACTTCTTTACTCCCCCATGTACCCCCCCAAACCCAAGCCACATGGCTCTCAGGTTTCTAAGAGAAGCTGAACATCCCTGAGTTTAGCCCAGGCACTCCACAAAGCAGGAATTCAATGCATGCAGCAGATCGGCCTTGCTTAATGCATTCAGCTCTTTTGTCCACAGGAGCTAATATTCTTTAGGGAGATGCTGTGATTTAAGCTGAAATGTCGAGGAAGGGGAGGGTGGGGAGGGAATGGAGACTCATGCCATATAACCCCCTATCTCCAACCACTTAATAACTTGGCTAAAATCCACAATCAATACAGAACCATCAGCCAGACTCCAGCCCCTTGATGCCTCTCCAATCAATCAGCAAGATTTAGCAAGCCACCAGTTGGAATCTATGTCACTTAAAAAGTGTGGATTCCTGGACCAGTCCTACAGAGACTGATTAATTCCCCCATGGGCACTTTGATTAGCTTCCATTTGGAGAGTAGTAGCCTATTGACAGAAGCCCAGCTGGTAGTCCTTCCAATGTATGCCTAGGATGAGCAGGCACTTAGCACAGGAATCATTCATGTCTACATTTTTCTTGTCCAACATCACTCTTGCGTCAATTAATAGTGCATTTCCCCCATGGAACCAGAGTTAAGAGAAGGAGACCTGTCAGATGTGCTAAGCTTATTGTACTCATTCCTTCTGCATTTATTATCTCATGCGGTCCATTAGCATTTTAATTTCCTAAGCAGTTATGAGCGGGTCTCAGTTTTCATATGAGGAAACTGAGGTAAGGGAGGGATAACCTTTCTCTCGGCTGGAGTTGAGTGACCCCCGGGCTGTGACAGGTCTAAGACTTCACCTGCTCAGGAAACTGTCCATATTGATAGGGCCAGGAAGGAGCTTGTGGGCTCCCGTGAGTGGATTCAGTGTTAGCTGCATATTCCACTGCTAATGCTTCAACACTTTCAGCTCTACCATTAAGAAGAGAGTCTTTCACAGCTGCTCTGATTTCTTCCTTTAGCCTCATTGTGTCCACTGCTGTCAAAATCCTGTATTCACAGACGACAGTGAGTCTGGCCCATCAGTCTCCATAAGGTGCTTCATAATCCCAGCTCTCTCACCACCCACCCCCAACTCAAGGAAAGTCATCTGCTGTGACCTCTGGAACTCCTGACTCTTCACCTGTGAAATCTTCTGTGTTTTCAGCCTCCTCTCTGGACACCCAGTTTCTTCCTGCACTAAAGAAGACCTGGTCTTACCAGCTATCTCTTCCACATCTCTCTAAGTGAAGCCTGGGGGTTCACCTCACCCTTCATCTTAGCTGCAGCTCTCTTTGCTCCTGTCCAGAGCTGTCTTCACTCCATCTTCATTTCCCCCTCATATTATAAGTCTGTGTCTGTGCTCACCTTTCAGGGTTGTTTTCCTTGGCCAGCCTGCTGGTCTCTCATTCTTCCAAACATGGCTCCACCTCATTCTTGGTTCTTTCCAAGTGCCCTCCGAGGAATATTATGTTCTTGAATTCCTCTGCTCAGGTCTTCTGTTTCACCATATCTTGGCCATTCATGGTCGCAACTAGTGGCATTTCCAGCATCTCTATTTCTCACAGCTCCGACCACTACTTTCTACCTTCTACCTCTACATCTTACATGGAGTCCTAGCAATCCCTCGGTGTGATGGGGGCATCATCCAGTATGCCAGTCCAATCCTTTTCCTGCCTATAGCATCGTGATGTCCTAGCTTCCCGTGGAGACCAGCTGGAGGAAAGTAAGTAAAGCAGCCGATTCTTGTGCTTTAGTTTCCGGCTTTGAATGTAATGCCGTCAGCAGTGCACTCTTGCCTCCCTCATTTGCTCACCCTCCTTCCAGCCAGGTGACTTTTTGATACCTTTTCCCTTCACTCCCAGATCTATGGGACATTGTCACACAGCCAGGAACGGAGCTTACAGTTCTGCTTCTTATGTCACCAAGGAAATGGAGCCATCTGAAGAGAGGGTTTTCTCAAACCCCACCACCAACTCCATCAATATACCTGTATCATATGCTCTGTTGTTTCTCTGGACGCACCGGCAGGGTTCCCACCTCCTCCCTCCAACAAGTCCACCTTGCCTGGCATGCCTTATCAGCCCCTCTCTCTGCTGTTGTTTATGGTATCATTTCCCCTTCCATAACATGCTGTTACTTGTTCCACATGGAAGAGCAAAGCCGTCAGCTGGCTCTGCTTTCTCGCTGTCTACTGTCTCCTTTGTCCCTTTGGATTTTGGCAAGGGCCTTGACAAGACCATTTTCAGTGGACTGATTGTAGCGAACACTGGACTAAAGCTTGTTCAAGCGAGAAGCTGGTGGCAGTAAGCATAGCCACTCTCTTTCAAGGCGTTTGCTTCAGGGGGCTCAGCAGACCCTCACACTGACAAATTAGTCCTTTTAAATTTAGTGACTTATGGTTACAGGGACAGAACCCGGAGACAGTAGATTCCCATTTATCTGGTGCTTGTTAGAAACTTTGTATGCATGAGAGCTCCAGAGGACAGACACAGTAAGACAGAGAAGTTGTTCCTACCAAGAGTTCTGGCCAAATGGAAGAGAAAGAGGTAAACAGAGCAGGGCAAGCAGTCTGAGGGCTTAATTAGTCACTGGCAAGCAGACAGGGCTCTGACCTGCCTTCTCTTGTCATGGTCAAGCAGTTGCTAAATCCAAATCACAGATACAGCTTTGCTTTCTTAGGTCCTCTCACTAGACGTGAGAGTAACTTTGGGACTGTATGGGGACTGTGATGGTTTGATAACTTGTATTTGTCTGTGAGGGGTAGACAGTCACTCTCTAGTTCACTGTTGCTGTCCATGGTCCACACATGATCTACTTTGTGAGTTTTCTAGGGGAACCTGATTTTCAAGACACTGAGAAGTAAAAGTCTTCACAAATGTTGTACACCCCAACTGTCAGCTGAGTTGATCCATGAGCAAACATCCTCCCAACTCTCCAGTCATCCACGAGCAATCGTCCTCCTAACTTTGCTGTCATCCATGGCCTGGAGAATCCCCAGGACAGTACCTTCCAGTCTCTTCATCTCTACATGTCTATCTAGGCTCTTCAGAACCCCAGACAGATCAGTATTATGTCATGGCGGCACACATCTTTAACCCTCGCATCCAGGAGGCAGCTTTCTGTGAGTTCACTTGGTCTACGAAGCCATTTCCAAGACAGCCAGTGCCGCATAGTGAGACCCTGAGTCAAAAGATGAAAACAAAGACCCTCAAACCTAAGTCCCTGACAAACTACACGTGCGTTTGACCTCTGGTCTCTACAAGCAGGAGCACACATATATGCATAGACCTGCATATGCTTGTGCTTATACATAGAGAACAGCATGATGGTTTTCATAACTAGCAGCCTCACGTCACTTGCCTAAGGCAGAGGAAGCCGGTTTCTAGTGTTATTTCCAGAACACAGAGAGCTGAGCTGCTGAGAGACTCAATGTGAATCCTATGAGCTTGGGATGTCTTGAACTGAAGACGGGAAGAAATGGAAATTGTATGGTGCTGATGACCTTATAGAGAAGAAGGTAACTCTCTAAGTGGGACCTCCTTATGGTTGGGGGCCAGCCTTTAGGACTTTGCCTGGCCCTGCTCAGTGGTAGGCACATCACAGAGATTCAAAAGACATTGTATGGCCAGAAAAAAAGGATGGAGGGAAGAAAAGGAGAAAGGATGAAGCTGGGAAGGAGCGGGTAGAGAGGGGTGTTCATGGAGGCTGATCCTGATGTGGAGCCTTGCCAGGTTTGTGATAAAGTCTCTTGCTTTTTGGTACAGGGCAGAGTGGCTGTGGTAGAAACTGGGTCAATCTCTTTGTAATATTTCTAAAGGGAAACTTGAAGAGAATTGTTTTTTCTTTTCCTGGCAGACAATTAGGCAGGTTCTTATTGTTCCCATCTAAAGCCTTTCCTCCTATCTGGAGAGAAATACTTTGTCCTCCGTGGCCATCTCAGTTGTGAGCCAGAGAAGTCATTCAAGAGAAACGTGAAACATTTCTTTGAGAATGACCATATAATTTAAAGTCTGAAACGACTACATTAAGATTTTATTCAATACTGTGCTTGCTTTGGAAGAGGGAAAAAGGCCGAGTAGCTGGTGTGTGGTCACACTGAATAGCTAACCAGTAAGTGCTGCAGAATCGACTCTCCTTTTATGGCACTGGACACTGGCTCTTACAGCTGCCTCAGTTCCATGAATTTGATGGGCCAGGGCTAAATGCATGGAGGGTATGTATTTCCCTGGACTCTATACTTGAAGCACAGTATAGGGCGGGCGCTCACTTTTCATCTCACCGGTGGGCACAACCCAGAGGCATTCATTGTGTGATGTATGAGAAAGTCAGTTTAGTCCCCTCCATTTGGAGAAGTAGACTGTCATCATGCTCTAGGAAAGTGTGTAATGGGCTTACCCCCTTCTGGCTTGTGTGAATCCTGTAGCTGGCTGTATCTACTGTGCATCCGGCGAGTTGTTGGGGATCCTCTACGGTCCCTCTGTTATGTGACAGACTTTTCCTGAGGAGGCATAATTCACACATGTCTACCTATGCCAGAAAGGGGCCTAAGACAGACCAATGTACCAATTGTATCAGTGTATAATCTGGTGAATCAATGAGTATTTTATTTTATTTTTTATAGAAGTACAGGTGAGGGATTATTTACAAGGAGCAACAACAACTCAAAAGCAGGTATATCCCTGGAAAGCCCAACCAGCATGGGCAAGGGCTCCTGAAAACCTTCAGCCCTGGGACTTTCATGCAGCGTGCAGGCAGCTTGACCATCTAAACCTCCCCCTTTTCCTCCTTTCTACAACTGAATACTTCAGGGCCTCCACCCCCAGAAACTGTTTATTCTTTTTTATACTTCTGGACAGGGGCTCTCAAGAATCCTTTTTTTTTTTTTAAAAAAAAAAAAAAAGTTCGTCATGCCCCCTAGACTCTACTTCTTTCCTGGAGGGAACTCTTCAGTTTGGAGGACAAGTTGCACCCTGGAGTGGTCCTCCTCCAGGCCCTCGGCAGTGAACATAACGCTTGCTGTAGGAGACTGGTTTCTAACTCTCACTTTCAGGAGGAAAGTGTCCACCTTCTGTTCCCGTACCACTGCTGCTTCTTGTCCAGAGGAAATGAGTCTGGCTTATCCATCTGCTCAAATGGGAACTAGGACTGTGTGGCTTGGATCCCTTTTTGACTTTCTTTTGGATTTCTCTTGCGTGCTCTCTTGTTTCTTCCATGTATGCAATGCCCAGCCCAGCCCTCGCTCCATCCACTCTGAGTGCAATCATGTGAGTGGCAGGGCTCTGAGCTGAGCTGGGAGGCTGTTTCTGGTGGATGTGGAGGTGATCATTTGAAGGGAAGCACCAAGTCTCTTTGATCACCTGACTCGCCACTGACACACTGAGCCTTATGAATTCCAACTTGAGTTTTGTTGATTCTGACACTGAAAGAGAAAGGGGGCATAACCATTGGTTCATTGGAAGTCTAGACCCAGTCTTCAGGGTGCTCATAGTCTGCGAAGAAATGCAGGTCACGATTATTTAGTCGAGGTAGTCGGCATTTAGGGCACGGTTGTCATATGATCTAACCAGGATTTAGAATGCATAAGATGAGGTCACTCACACAATCTCAGAAAGGAAAAACTTGCTTGTTTTCCTTCACATGAAGAATCTAACCAACAATATACACACATATGTATATATGTAAAAAACATATATGTGGGTAAGGCTAAATTTAAGAGGACGAGGAAGGACTGAATGCAGGGGATAGACACGAGTTATGAAAGAGAATATAAAGCTAACGGTTTTTCTAGTTCTAATTCTGTCATGGATTTTTTCATTTTGATGGTGGATAAGTGCATAAAAATATTTCAAGTAGTGAAAATGCAAAATGCGATGTGAATCCCACAGCTTCAGAATGGCTAGTCTAATAATATAGAAGCTCATTCAGATGTATAGACTTTTGGTCTGGTTAATTTTGTTATGTGATATTTATTTTATTTGCATTTTTATAATGAAGTCTATAAAAATAAAAAGTAAATTGTAGAAAGACAGAAAAAAAAAAAAAAGAATCAGAGACCAGGTAAGAAGGAGTCTCATGGGCTTTTGTGGAGGAGTTTGGGTCTTACCTTGAGAACAATGGGAACTCCTATAAAGCTTTAAGAAAGGGAGCAAATAGGTGAACTACTGACTATGACTGTTGGTTGGGGAAGAGGTGAGATGTTGGGGGCTGCAGAGCCCTGGCCCCTTGACTTTCTTTTCCTGCCTCAGACCCTTTGCTTGCTGCGGTGAATTTAACAAAACAACTTGTTTTCCTGTGCCTGCAGCTGCTCTGAGCATGAGACCTTAATGAGTTCCTGATGGCAGGGGAGTGAATTCTGGTGGGTTTTGCAGCTGAAAGATCCTGAGAGCTGGGGCGTGGTTATCAGTTAAGGATTTCTATATCAGCTTCCCTGGAGAACAATAAAGTTGGCATTCTTGTATCAAGGATGACCTATGTCCCTGTGTCTCTGTCCGTCTGTGTGCATGTGTTTTTAAGTCTCCAGCCTAGGTCCCGGCTCGCGTCCAGTCCCATAGCTCAGGCACTACAGTGAGAGGGAGGCAGCTTGTAAAATAATGATGGATTTGGAGGGCACTGAAATTATTCCAGGTGAGCTCACGTTAACCTGAACCAGGGTCTTCGTATTGGTAAAATAGTTGCATTTACTAAGAGGATATGAAACAGGTAAAAATCTAAAGAATTTTTTTAATTTGGAAAGGGAGTCAGAGAAATGAGTCCTTTATGACTCAGATTTGTGACTGGGATATCTAGGTGGATGTAACTCTTCATGAAGGTAGAAAACCAGGGAGCAAAAAATAAGTTGGAGTTGGAGATAGCACACCTCACTTTGTTCTCTGGAGTGTAGAGTTGTCTAAGTGAGGGCAGGGTGTCCATCACAGAGAGAGGCATGAACTGGAGGTAGAGGATATGGGAATCGTTAGCCTGTACAGAGAAGACAGAATGTAGCTGGCAGAGGGCATAGCATGGGAGGAGAAGTGGGTGGACGATGGGTATTTGGAGAAGGCAGTGTGTAAGGTTTGGACAAGGAAAACAGAAGCGATGGGATCACATAAAGTGTGTTCAAGGGATCAGGATGAAAACCAGGAGAGGCAGTTCCATCTGCAAAGAGCATATGGATGCATCAGAGGGTTTTGGGGAGTATTGGGGGGGATATTTACATTTTGAGGCAGCCAGGGGTGTGGGTATAAGTCTACTCACCCAATTACCGCAACTCTTTTCTGGTATTCCCTCTTCCATGTTAGCCACGCTCTTGGGGTAGGACTCATTGGCTCTGGGTAGGTGGGGATCTTCAGGGTCTCTGTGCTGGTTATCTTTTCATTGACTTGATACAAGCTGGAGTCATTTGGGAAGAGGGAACCTTCATTGAGGGATTGTTCCCATTAGATTGACTTTCAGCCAAACCAGTGGGGGCCTTTTCTTAACTAATGATTGACATGGAAGGGTCTAGCCCACTATGGTGCTACTGCCTCTGAGCATGTGGTCCTCAATGGTATAAGAAAGCAAGCTGAGAAAGCCATGAGGAGCAGGACAAACAGTACTCCTCCATGACTTCTGCGTCAGTTCCTGCCTCCAGGTTCCTGCCTTGAGTCCCTCTGCCCTTACTTCCCTCAGGGTTGGACTGTGGTGTGTAAGTGTAAATCAAAGAAACCCTTTCCTCCCCAAGTTTCATTTTGGTTATAATGTTTATTGCAGCGACAGAGAGGCTAACTATGACAGCCTCTAAGTAATGGCTCAGTATGTTATGTGTTTCTACATGTGGTAAGCCATGCTTCCTTCCTCACCCCCTACGTCCCATCAAGGTGGTCCATTTCCTTCTGTACCTTCCCTAGCCAGTGCCCATCAGAGGCAGACAGAGAGATTTCAGACACTAGAGTGTCTCTGTGCCCCCCTTAGCCTCTATGCTTGAATCTCTGTGATGGAGAATTGACATTTTGTAAAAGCTCCCCTAGGAGTTTCTAATGGATGGTCCGAACTGTAAACTACTGATCCAGACAGACTCAAACCCCATGAGTCATTAACCTTTCCCAAGTTAAACAACTGACCTTCTACAAAGGGAAAATCCTCTTAATTTGGAAAAGGTTGTCAACAGTGTTATAGAAAGTGATTTTTGTTTTCATGTTGAATCTTCCAGCTCTGAGATAAACCAAAGGCTACTCCATGGCTTGGATAAACTCAAGGAAGGCTAGGACAATGCCTAGGCTTGCCTGCTGGACTCCCCTCAACCTCTGGCTACACGGCAGGTGCTCCCCCTGACAAGGGCAGGGTATATATCCAAAGAGCCAGGATAGAGATTTCAGCACACATTGGGAGCTTAAGTCTGAGGATATCAGATTCAGTGCATTCCATTCTGGAGAGCCCAGTGGGGCCAACATTCCAGGGCAGCCTGGTTCTGGATCCCACGTTCTTAGACACCCCTTCATTTGGTAAGATGGGAGGGATGATATGCTGAGAGCTGAGCGTCTATGTGCTATGCTGGGAGGTGATTTTGAGGTTCATTGAATACAGTACAGATTAACTAGTTTAAAACTCCTTATGAACCACAGAATTTTGCTCTGAAATGGGCTGGACCCCACTTGTGCCCTGCAGCAGCTGAAACTGGAGAATCGGACATGATTCCCTACTCCTGCTCACACAAGACTGTCCTGTGAATACTTTCCAGGTAGGTTCTAGACCCCCCAGGCAGTGTTCTTAAGCTTCATAGGCAAGAGGACAAATGCACCATTTTCTTGGCTACAGGAGCCTCCAATTTTCTCCCCTTTCAGCAATCAAATGAACTTTGTCCTATGTTCAACCCAGGCTGTAATTCATCATGTCCAATCATGCTCCTTCCCCTTTGCTTTTTACCTAGACAAAGAATGCAGCAGGGAGGTCATTAAACCCTTTTCTAAGGGTGAAATCCACAGAAAAACTGTGTGCAGCAATAACGCACTCCAAGAATTTAAGAAAATTTGCTATTCCTGATCTCGCTGCTATGAAGCCAAATGTGCCACTCTTTACAAAATAATACACAAAGAGTATTTTCAGAGCACACAACCCCTAATATTCCCTGCTGCTCCCAACAATGGGAACTGAGCTTCCTGCTTAAGCTCATATTTATCTCAAAAAGGGAAAGTGTATGGACAATTTTCTGACCCTTCCTCCTGTTTCTGGAATCTCAACCTCATCCCCAGAAGGTGCTCCAGTGGTTGTCCCCACATCTCAGGGTTTCAGCCTGTTGTCATATATATTATCTACATTTAATAGTAAAAAAAACATTTAGATAAATGCTTGGAAACTGAGTCTGATAAGTGATTAGTACATCAGAGAGGTTGGGTTTCACTTGTATGTGCCAATGCAAGCAAGTAAATATGTGTATGTGAGTATTGGTGCATATCCATGTTCTTATGTATTCATGTGCACACATGTTTATATGTGTATGAAAATACATATGCATGACCCTGAGAATATGTTTGTGTTTGTGGTTGTCTGTGTATTTCCAAATAGCTGTGTGCATGCATGTGTACTGATCTCTGTGTGTAAGAGGTTATGTGTCACTATTCCTGGAGAGATGTGAGCAGGCACCTAGTCATCCCAGAGATGGAACTAATGACGGACCAAAGCAAGGACACCATCAAAAACTAACTTAGTGAATCAGTGAATTGTATTGAGACTTACTGCAAGTGTGTGTATGAGGGACTACTTAAAAACTCAAAGACAGTTGCATCTTTAAAATCACCCAGTGTGGGTGACAACTTCAAAAAGCTGAAACCCTGGAGCTCTCAGCATGACTTGCAGGCAGATTAACAGATCATAGAGGGTTTCTTCTAGGTAGTTCAGTTGGTCTCTCTGGGTTTCAGTCAACTTGACTGATTTGTGCCTTTCTAAGCAGTTTATCCTGCTTGAAAGTATTTCTTAGCAGTTTTTATTACTTATATAAGATTGGGAAGATCAGAGCATAGTACGTCTGGTCAGTTTCAGGGTCTTCCTGGAACTTCTGAGTTGTTTACTTCCTGAGTCTTCAGGAGTCTCCCTTTAGAACATCTTGAGTCCTATCAAGCTTCTGTAAAGGACAGGATACTTTATCTTGGAAGAAATTACTACACAGAACTCCACCCCTTCCTCCAGTTGTTACATTCTTTCCACCTCCTCTTCCACAATAATCCCTGCACCTTCAGGGGTATGGCACAGAAATTTGACTATCTTCCTCTAACTCTAGTGAGGTACCAAACCTTGTGTCCTTGCCTTTGTCCCTCCATTTCCAGAGTATGATATATTGGGGACAGGAGACAGAACCTAATATTTAGGAGCTGTTGAAGCCTAGGCATTGGGTCTAAAACCACTAGTTACAAAACCACTGAACAGTTCAGGGAGATTGGAAAGAGGAAGTGTCCCTATGAGCTGCCTTTCCTTCCTGGTGGCCTAGGTCAGTGACAATTGTGCCCCTCTTCCTAGAGAACTGTTAGCGATATCTGGATACCTTTGGTTGTGACAGCTAGGGAATAGGGTGCTATGGGCATATGGTAGATGGAAACCAGGGATCTTGACAGCCATCCTGCTATTCATAAGATAGTCCCCTCCCAAATTAAGAATCTGGTGACAAATATCAACAGATTAAGCCTCAGATATTGTGCAGGAAAAGGGGGTGATAGGGAAAGTGAAGATGAAAAGAAGAACAGTTGATATAAAAGATATGAAAGAAACAAGAAGAGAAAGAAAACACAGTCAGAAGCAGGCAGAGACCCAGGGTCCAGAAGCAGGGGACCACCTTAAGAGAAAGAAGGCATGCCTCTACCAGAAGATGGTCTTTCCCATACTCTGATTCTGTATGGATAGACGGCATTTATCTTGGAGAAATTATAGAATACACACCTAATACATGGAAAGTTACTGTGTCCGAGGGATGGGAAAGCTGTTCCACAGATTAGCATCTTGCTTTGACCGTCTCAAATCTTGCTCTCCTCCCACTGGTCTTTTGCATTCCTCTGCTGTGTGTTGTAGGGCAAGTTCATGGCTGACACAGCTCTGGCTCTGAACCATGTTGTACAATTCAAGACTCTGTCATTGGCATACTGGATAAGAGCTCATGGAAGCCACTACCATGCCAAGAGAGTCAGCAATATCTTTACTATATACATGGAAGAGTTCATGAACAACGTAAATATGCCACTAGCCTTAAGCGGTATTTCTAACTCATCTTAAACTATGTCCCCTCAGTGGTCTTGCCATCCCATTGCCACCAGGCATGAAGATGTCTGATGGAAAGGGGCAGTCAGTTTAGACAGAAAGAACAGTCTAACCAATATGATAAAGATACTGGATCTGAGCCGGGCGGTGGTGGCGCACGCCTTTAATCCCAGCACTCAGGAGGCAGAGGCAGGCGGATCTCTGTGAGTTCGAGACCAGCCTGGTCTACAAGAGCTAGTTCCAGGACAGGCTCTAAAGCTGCAGAGAAACCCTGTCTCGAAAAACCAAAAAAAAAAAAAAAAAAAAAAAGAAAAGAAAAAGATACTGTATCTGAAAAAATAATGTGACAATTACTAGATCCTTCTAGGAGCATGGGAGCAGCCATTCCAGAAAAGTGTGCTGGAGCTTAAATTGTGCTAGCTTCATAATAAGTATCAAGTTCTAGGTTAACATACTTATCTGCTTTATTCTCTGCCTTCTAGGATGCTGCGTGATAGAAAAAAAATATCCGTCAATCAAAAGATGGAGGCAGCTTGTTTCTTGGCCTTGAAATTCCAGGCAACAAGGAGCCCTCAAGCAGAGTCCAAGCATAGGCCCCTCTTATACCACACCTTTGTCAAAGATGAAAGAACAAGGGTTTCATAACTTCTCTCATGAGCTGAGGACCATGAAGATTATATGTGAAAAGAGTAGATCAAGGCCTCAGAGAGTGATGACTTTGTCTCAGAACTAGTAGGTAAGGTTATTGAAGAGGATACAGTTAGAGTCAGATGGAAAGTATGAAAAGTGCCCAGAATCCACTGGGTAAGTGATGGAAGCAAGAGGGTCTTGTCTGATGAGGACCATGGCACTAATTTTTCTTAGGAAAACTGGTTGACTTCCAGTGAACAGAGCCATTGTCATGGGCAGAACTGAAACTATAGACAGAGGGCTTAGGTAACATGCCAGTACAGGATTGGCTCATGAGAGATCAAGGTGGTCTCAGTCCTACCAGAGTTAGGCCGTTCGCTAAGGCGATCTCCCTATCATTGTTCTCAGATGGTGCCATCTGAACACCCACTGTCTAGGGAAGTCAGAGTTGGCTGGGGAAAAAGGAGGGAGCCCTTTTTCAAAAGAGTTATGGATTCTGTATATTTAATTTTAAAACTCACATTGGGGGGTTGGGATTTGACTTGGTGGTCAAGTGCTTGCCTAGCGTGTGCTGGGCTCTGGGTTTCATCTTTAGCACCATAAGAATTATGTTTTTAAAACATGAGATGTGGTAGGAACTAAAGACTGTTTTCCATAGAGGATGGGGCTCAGTCCTCTTGCTCTGCCTTTGGAAGTGGGTGTGTAGCCTCCTTAGGAACAAAGCGAAGATTATTTGGGCCTCAAATAATCCTCAGTTCTAAGTAGGAATGAGCCGTTCACAGTACACTGTGAGTCGCGTTTCCTCCAATCAGTATAAAATGTTTTCTCCTCTGCTTTCATGGACACATTAAATACATGTCTACTTGCACCTCATGATGAATGCTAATGGAATTGTTATGTCTTGCACCCTGGGAGCCAGGTTTCTTCAGCCTGGTTCAGACACACCTAGCAGCATGGGCACTGAGTAGAAACAAGGACCACATTTCTTGCAAGGGAGAACTGCTAAAGGCTGAGTGGGAAAAATTCAAGGTCCCTGGATCTGGAGACGTTGTGGCTTCAAAGACAGAGACCAATCAAACACACTGTTTTGTTGGGTGGGGGGAGGTCTGTGTAATTCTTGAACTACACAGTCCAGCATTGGTTTCTATTCTGTTTTCTGCTTAGAGATCTGAGCCCAAAGGAAGGTAGGAGGGGTGTGCAATTGCATGGACTGGATATGCCTCCTAGTTTCTTTTTGCCCCGAGGCACCTAGAGAACATTATAAACAACCAGGGTGCAGTCTTGAGTTTGGAAGCATTACAAGCTTCATGATAAAGGAGAGTAGCCTTTGGCAACCCTTCCTCTCTGCTAGGAGTAGTGTGAAACAACTGAGTTCTGGGGTTTATCTGCTGAGATGCGTGGAGAACACTCTTGCCTCACAATTGGATTCTGAGACAGCTGAGTGGAGCAGAAATTGGTGGGTATGCTTCAAGACTGCCAGGGGTTTGTAAGAAGGAGATTCAGGGGCTGGAAGCTCCCAAAGGCATGGTGCGTACTAGGGTGATGTGGGAGCAACGTGAGTGGGAAGTGAAATCCAGCATGGCCTTCCTTTGCTCCTGAGTGGAGATGTGGGACTGCACCTCTTGGGACTGGTTTCCTTATCTGCATATTTTATCTATTCAAGCCATGTCTGTAGAGCCCCACTTTGTGGTGTCCTTCTTCCCTTTAAGGTACATGCGATTCTCTGGTGGTTTAGAGTATATAGTCTCGAAGGTGTTTTTAAGCAGGTAACATTTGCTCCCTTCTAAGTTTGAAACCCTTCTCAGAGTCTTCTACCGAGTCTGTTCTATGTTAGTCTCTTCTGTGGAAGTAGCTAATAAAAGTTGTGTTTAGTTCTCATCTCTTATTCTCCCCACTTCTGAAACCTCATCCCACCAGATTCCTGGAGACCACTGCTCTTTCTGTTACCCACCTACTGATTTCCTTTCAGGCCACTGTAGAGTCCCTAGGGAAAGATGGGGCCCAAGCCAAAGTATCTGGTTTTTGATTTGCATGTTTGCACATTTAATCCGTGACTCCTTTCAGGTAACATTTGCCTATTAACAGCAATTTCCAGAGCATTGATCTGAACATCTATCTCAAGAAGGATTTGATAGTGCTTAAAGTCTCATTGATTAGACAAGAAGAGAGAGGCGGGAGATGTAAGGGATTAATATTATGGATCCAAGTCTGAGTTATTCAAGCAGGATGATAGTATTGGTAGATATGGGGGAGGAGTGGAAGAATTATGATCTTTCAAATAAGTATTTATTGTTCAAATACTTTCTAAATGAAACATTGGTTATTATTGATTACGTCTTAATAAACTCAATTCTTTTCTTTGAGACATGCATGTTATTCTAACGTGTGATTTCTTGGCATTTTTCTGCATACTTGCTACAGTTTGAGTGTGAAATATATCCCTTGAGCTCACGAGTTTCAACGTAAGTCCCTAGTTGATAGTGCCATTTGGAGACAATGGAATCTTTACACACTGGGCTGTAATTTGGGAACCTACTCTCTCCGGGACAGGAATTGAACTAGCTCCATTCAGTGCTCCCTGCCTGAATTTATCTGGAAGTGCTGGCAATTCCAGGCTTCTTTGGATACCATTTGGGCACAGTGTTTGTGTCGCCTACTGGGAGCTGTGCTGCTGTTGATGTTGGAACGCCAACTTTCCAGCCTGGCCCTTCCTGGGACTGACCGTTGTTCGAAACATTCCCTCTTGTCAAAGGGTGGCCTACATAGAGGAAGTAGGTCACTCGAGGGTAAGCTTTGAGATTTTTACAGTCTGGCCCTACTTCCAGCCTGCTCCCTGTGTCCTGATCTTCCCAAATATGGATAAGCTCCTGCAGCTACAGTCACGAGCCACTTCCTTGTCATGATGTACTGCGCCCTCTTGAACCGTGAGACAAAATAAAACTTTCTTTCCTTAATTTAAATATTTTTGGGTATTTGGTTAAAGCAGTGGAAAAAGTAACTAATATAATATCCGAGAGCTTTGATTAGTTCCCCAACATAAAGAGTTAGGTTTTAGCAGTTCTTCTGCATGACTGAGTAGGAATCTACAGTAAGGGTCTAACCAAGTTCATTTACATGTTACCTCCTATACCATTAAGTTTTTGTTTTTGTTTATGTTTTTTGCCATTTAAAGTGCTCCAAGGGGTGTCTTCTTGCCTTCTTGCTTCACACATGTGGAAGTGTCTCTCCAGGTTAAATGTGGCATCTCGGTTTTGATTATGAATCCTTTTAGCTATGTTGTCTCCAAAGTGACAGTGGGCACCTACACAGAACATTGGTACTTTTGAGGTGTATAATTGAGGACTGGAGATGTGGAATTCTGTTGGCTACTCCATAAACTCTCAGAGAGTATGAGAAGATGGGGCAAGAGGAGATATTCATGACAACAGACTAAGTGATTGGTTATAAGGGAAAATTATAACCACGCAAGGGAAGATGGGAGAACAGCTCTATTAGTGTTATCAAAACCCACTGACTCAAGAAGAGAGGTTTAATTAGCTCATAGATTTGGAGGTTAGAAGGTGTGGTAGTTTAGATGTTATGGCTTGAATCTAAAACGTCCTCAGCTGAGGGTGCTGTTTTTGGGAAGTTGCAGGCCATTAGGGATATAGGACCCTGATGGCAGAGTTAGGTCACTTGGGCAAGCCTTGAGGGTTTGGTTCTTTCTGGCTCTAGTTCTGCTTTGCAGTCTTTGTTTCCCATGTGAGGAGTTGGTCACAGGCCTCTATTACCATGGACAGAGCCTCCAGTCCTGCTGTGTGTTCTCTGCTGTGGAGGACTGAAATTCCTCTGAAACTGTAAGCCAAAATAAACCATCCTCTCTTGTTTCTCTCATATAGTTAGTCACAGCAACACAGACAGTAAAACTAATACAGTCACCCTATATGGCCTCTGGCAAAAGCCTTGTGGCAAATGGAATCACATACAGAAAGGACATCAGAGAGAGCTTGCACCCAATGACCTAGCTCTACCTTTTAAAGGTCCCATTATCTCTTGTTGGGACCAAGCCTTTAGCAAATGAACTTTTGAAAGACAGCCACATTCAAGATGTACCACTTGCCATGCCAGTTTACTGAGCCTGAGGGAGGTGCCAGGACCGGGAACTTCGGTTGCTATAAGTGGCCACGTGACAGACAACCTAGGTGAATTAGTTACTGTAGTGAGAGGCTCACCCTCATGCTATTACAAACAAAGTGACTTCGAAGCAACTGGAAAGTGTGCAGCTACTGTAGGGAGCAAAGATTTGTTGGCCCCTTTGATGGACTATTTTTAAGGCTCCATGTAAAGACTCAAGGTCTGAACCTGACCCTCTGCTAAGTTAGTTGTCAGCAACAGTGCATGGCTGGAGCTAACTTAGGCAACAGTGAACAGGTGATAAAACAGGCACAGAAGGGGTCCAAGCTGGAGAGCTGGCCTTCCAACTTCGGATTTAGAGAAGAAGCATAGCTTTCATGATGTGCATGAACCCCATATGGTACACACAGATGTCTAGAATCGCTCAGATGAAATCATGGAGGGGGAGAGAGAGAGAGAGAGAGAGAGAGAGAGAGAGAGAGAGAGAGAGAGAGAGAGAGCACCGACCAAGGCTGTTCTATACCTGTCCAGGAGAGAGTGGGACCCAAATCAATACCACAATGGGATGAGTTCCAGAAGACTGGTCCATTGTACCTAACAAATCCCTCTGAGGGGAGAATGAAACTTTACTCCCAGTACAGAGGACTGAAGAACAGCACACAGGTGTCCTTTCGAATAGCAATGTCGGCGTGCTCCACGCTGCAGCCACAGACTGGGGACTCCTCCACAGAAGTTGTACGAGCCACCCCACTGGCCTGTGGAGGAAGGATCCAGGCTCTGAAGGGCAGCCTCTATATTTGCTGTTGGCTTCTCTTCACATCTCCTCGCACGGAAGGACTCTGAGCTCTAGCGTGCACCCTTCCTGATGCCAGAGTTTGCATTTTCACCCTCGGGCCACAGGGTTGGTGTCATCTGGCATTTATCTTCTTTGGGGAACCACAAATGGATCCAGGAAATATTCCACGATCCCAGGTACAAACCAACATGGCGGGGCAAGATGGGAATCCCATCACTTTTGAGGTGGAGGCAGAAGGATCCAGAGTACAAAGTCAGGTTTTGACCATGTTGTTTGATGTCAGCGTGGCCCACAGAAAAAAAAAAAAAAAAAAAAAAAAAAAAAAAAAAGAAAAAACAACCAAACCACCAAACCAACCCACCTAAAAACCATGCTAAAAATCCTAGGTCTATTCAAGACATATCTAAAGCTTTTATTTGGGAACTTTCATATATCTCAAATAAATTTGGAAATTTAAAAGAAATACGACATATGATAGATCTATTTGTAGTTTTTAAAAAGGAACTTCCACAGTGATTCCCATGGTAGCTGTACTAGTTTGCACTCTTACCAATGGTAACTAGGGGCTCCCCTTTCCCGGCATCCACACCAGCGCTATTATATTTGTTGTGGCTGTGCTCTCTTTCTTCTTCTTCTATCTTAGATGTTTGACTGGGGTAAGAATAAAATTTCAAAGTAGTTTTAATTTGCATTCTCCTCAGGGCTAAGAATGTTGACCATTAAAAAAAAGAGAGAAAGGCAACAAACCAACAAAATCACCGTATTTCTTCGCCATTTGTAGTTTCTTCTGTTGAGGGCTGCTGGCAGAGGGAGGGGTCAGTTTTCCTCAAGCATGCGGGCACCGAGAAATCTACCCTTGCTTCTAGAACTTGGTCCTCCCCTGTGCACACACAGGCAGCGCTGAGTAGACTCAGTGGGAAAAAAGAACACATGTAGTTTGGAGGGAAAAGTAGTGGGGTGGGTAGAGAGGAACTGGAGGGAAGAGGATGGGGGTGAATTTGATCAAACACATGGTATGTATGTATGGCATTCTCAAACAATAAAATAGAAATACTGCAATAAGTGATTTTTCCCTCCAAAAAAAAGGCGATTTCCAAGGAGTGATCTTCAGATTTGGGGATGCATATCCAACAGAAACCTTTATCAAAAAATTATTTTTGTGTGACTTGAGCTATGGTGTCTCATTACCTACATGCACATTGCTGGCCAGGGGACCCATCAAGCCTTAACACGTTTTTATTCAGCCTGGTTTCTGCCTGTTGTATGTCATCCCAGAGGTGACAGGGCCAGGCCCATTTAGTAGAAAGAGATCTCATTAGCAGCAGCACTGCTGACAGCTGAACGGCGGCAATAAATACCTGCAGAAACGCTGCCAGAGCCCTTGTCAACTGTCACATGGCACACTTTCCCCATGAACTCAAGGATGACTTCCCAGACTCTAAGCTGAGGAACCCCACGCTCCTTATGGATGGGCTTATCAACGGAAGTCTCCTGGAATCCTGGTTAAGGTCACAAGAACTTAGGGAGAGGATTTTGACATCTGGCAGGATACATGTCCTGATGACCTTGGAGATTTTGAACATTAAGGACTTAGGGTTCAATAGCTGGGCAGTAACATTAGTGTACTATTAAACACACACGCACACACACACAATTTTTGCTGTAGCCTGATAGCATTTCTAGCTGTTTTGGTGGAGATATGCTGGGCCGGGGTGACCTTGCACAGCTCGGCTCTTCTGTATTAGGTGCTCCATCCAGAAACCCATCTGCGACTTACTGTTGCTGTCACTCAGTGTAGACTCCCCAGCTGATCAAAGCCTGCTCTTTCGGGACATGAAATGAAGGCTGAACAACAAGGCTGTGTTTCTGACACCTTTGGGCAAAGCCTTTTATGAGGGGGAAATGTCACACTGGTGGGTCCCACTTTCATATTTTGCCCGAGTCCTGGCAGCCCAGCTGGCAGCTGGCAGCAGCTGAGAGGCACCAGGAGGGTGGAAAATCAAAGCTCTCTCTTGACACTAGAGAGTTAAGCCCCCGAGGGCCTGTACAGAGTGATTACTTGGAAGGCTGCAAGGGGCTTTTTATTCTCTTTCAGGTCAGCTTTGCTGATATCCGGGGGCTAAGTATAACTGTAAGCATGCGAATTTCAATAAATATGTTTCCTTCAATTACCCAGCTGGACAGTTTAGTTCACCAGAGCCTGCAATCATACAAAAGCTGCCAGGGAATTGTTGTGATTTAGATAATTTCTAATCTCCTCTCTGCTTAACCTGCAGGGGCTATGGGCAGCATCAGAGATTGGCGTGAGGGGAGTAGGCAGCGAGGGGGAGGTGGGAAGAGCCTGTTCTCTCATCAGCCAGGAATGCGGCCCTTGGCTCAGTCTCAAGTATCTGGCTGCATTCAAACAGAAAGGCTGCGGAGTGTCTGAGGGAGGTGAAGGTGTGTTGGTGGTGGGGGGTGCCGGGAATATGGAGGCAAGGTGAAATAAGAGCTCAGCCGTCAGGGGGCATCAGGGCAAAACTATCCAGCTTGGGTGTGAAAAAACGGGAGCTTCTATTGAGGATTCAGATTTTAACTCTTGACCTCACACCCTAAAGTACTCCTTTTGCAGTTTTCCCAAAGGCTGACCCTGGTCGACAGCGATAGACCATTTCACCCCACAGTAGCGCGTGTGAGGTCTGCTTGGTTAAGCTCATTACACGATGCAATTCTACTCAAGTTCATGGTAGAGGTGAGATGAGTCATCAGGGAGCTCTTAGTCTTCAGGGAAGACTGCAAGGGATAGTGAAGAGCCAGCCTGAGTGAGAATAATTGCTTCAGGACCCAGTCAACTGTGGTGGCCTTGGCACTGTCTGTGGGTGCACATGTGGTCCGTGGTGGCCTTGGCACTGTCTGTGGGTGCACATGTGGTCCGTGGTGGCTTTGGCATTGTCTGTGGGTGCACATGTGGTCCATGGTGGCCTTGGCACTGTCTGTGGGTGCACATGTGGTCCATGGTGGCCTTGGCACTGTCTGTGGGTGCACATGTGGTCCATGGTGGCCTTGGCACTGTCTGTGGGTGCACATGTGGTCTGTGGTGGCTTTGGCACTGTCTGTGGCACCATCTGTGGCTACATATATGGTCCTGACCTGTTTGTATTTTAAGCTTCTGATAGAAACTATAAATGACAGCATCTATCTTTACTCTTTCAGTATTTTTTTAAGTCCCTGGTGTCTGCTTTGATTCTGAGGGGGTTCTTCAGTTTCCTTTGAGGCATACTTTCCCCTGCCCTTGTTAGACATAGTCTCATTGAAACATCACGGGGGTCCTTTTCCCCCCTTGTTAGACATAGTCTCATAGAAACATCACGGGGGTCCTTTCCCCCCTTGTTAGACATAGTCTCATGGAAACATAATGAGGGCCCTTTCCCCCCTTGTTAGACATAGTCTCATGGAAACATCATGAGGGTCCAGCCATCGATGACCCAGTTTGAGCCAAGTAGTTGATCTCTTCTTGTCAGAGGTAAGGCCCCTGACATGGCTATGGTCACAGTGCATCCCAGGGTTGAGGGTCCTGGCAAGACAACCCTGCTATGGGAAACTACGCACGAAGATGTTTTGGTGAAGGACTGAGAAGAAGAGGTAAAGATGGAGTTGAGACAGCTAAACCATGAATGACACGCCAGAGCTCCTACCCAGCCACCAAACTGCTGCTAGTCTCAGAATGTCCTCTCACGCCTGAGCTCTTTGAACATCTTTCCAGATCTGATTTGGTTCCTGCCATTCCAAACTTTTCAACTTTATCTGTCTCCAGTGTGTCTTATCTTCTACTTAGAGTTGCAGCTTGAGAACTCTGCACACAGGTTCCTCTCTGCAAGGGCTTTTGTTTCTTTTTTATTCTACTATTTTTGTTTTATTTTTTAAAATTTTATTCTTTCTTTGAGAATTTTGTTCAATCTGTTTTGATCATATTTACTCAGCCTCTCCCAGATCCACCCCATATTTCTATCCACTCAATTTTATGTCTTTTTCCCCCCCTTCAATACCAGTTTGTGTTGCCCAAGATTCTTTGATGCATAGCCTTCCCCTGGAGAGTGGTCAGTTTACCAGGGGCCACACTCTTAGAGAAAATTCTCTCTCCCTATCTCAACAGCTAGTGATTTCTAACAGCTCCTCAGCTAGGGGTAGGACTGTGTGTCCAGCTCCTCTCTCCATGCTGGGATTTAATTTGGCTTGGGCTTATGCAGTTCTGTTCTTGCTGTCACAGCATTATGGCTTCTTATTAATTTTTTAATTAATACCAGGGCAGAGACCTCATCACTAATAGACTCTGTTGTGTGTTTGTTTTTATTTTTAACAAGTAAGGAAAATGAAGGGCTAAGTGGACGACTGTGCCCAAATTCCCAGCATGTGACTTAAACTCAGAACTTCAGTGAAGTCTGCTGCCCTTCCTGCTGCGACTCATGGCTTCCTCCGTGTAGGTGACATCTTGTCAGCATTCTGGCCAAGCTAGTTCATTTTTTTCTTTTTCTAATGGAGCAATATGAGGATCCACAAATAATATGCATTTAGACTCTCCTTTTGCAGTGTGTGTGTGTGTGTGTGTGTGTGTGTGTGTGTGTTCACACACACACACGCACATATGAGTGTGTAGAGAGAGAGAGAGACAGAGACAGGGAGAAGTAGTAAGTAGAGAGAGTTGGCAGGGCTTTGAAGGACACAAGAGAAGTACATTTTAGAAAACACCTTCATCTGCTCTTTTGCTCGGTTGGAAGATCCTGTCTATCATGGTTAGAAGTTGCATATAATAAGGGGACATTAATATAAATAGGGAAATAAATAAGCAATAACCACAACATGCACATTTCACAATCACCTTGCAAGAAAGTCCTTAGAATCCCCCAGGGGACCGTGGAGTGAGGCAGAGCTGGAGTCTGTCCCCAGCTCTTTCTCCCTCTGCTTTACTTCTCAGCTCAGCAAGCACCCCGGGCTCACGCCTAGGCTCTGCAGCTGTTCTCTCTGACACTCATTTCAGGCTCCTAGCAGGAGCCTGGCCTCTGACACTCAGCAGGACCCTGGGTTGGCCCTTCTTCCTGTGAGTGGCTGTGTTAATGAGGGTGACATTTCCATTTCCTTCTTGTTAGCTTTGTCTTCCTGCAGCATCCCAGGTCTGATCTCCTGGGATATCTAATTAAAAAGATGGCAACGCTTTACCAGTGGCCATATTTAGAGCTGAGAGCTGTATCACAGGAAAGAAAGAAAGAAAGAAAGAAAGAAAGAAAGAAAGAACAACAACTTTGGATCTGCTCCAGAGGTCCACATGGCATACAGCAGCATCATTCACATTCAGGGAGCCGTGGGCATTAGGTCTTATTGGCCAGTACCACACACCTGTCATCTGAAGACATCATGCATTAATTAGGGTATAAGGTATCAGTGAGTGATTTTAATAACTCTGACTCTAGCAATTTGTTCAAATGAGTAACTTATTAAACTGAACTCCCTTCTGCGTTCTTGCATGATAATCACACTAAATAGCAACCTTTTAACCAATGACAGGCTACATAGACAACATCAGTCCCATGCAATTATAACGGAGCTGAGAATTCCCATCACCCAGTGATCTCATAGCCATTTCAATGCCAAAACACAAAGCATTCCCCCTGTGTTTGTGGTGGTGCTGGTGGAAACTGTCCTGCACTGCCAATCAGAAAAGCACAGTGTATACAGTTGGTATCGATAACAAGTTAACAATACATTATTTTACTGATTTCTGTATTTACTTACTATGTTCTTATTACTTTATATTATTATTATTATTATTATTATTATTATAGCATACTACTAATTTAAAGAGAACTGGCAGTAAAATACTATGCTGTGTTGTGCACTAGTGTCTCTCAACTACAAGAAGAAGCCACATTGAGTGATTGCCCTGCACCCTCTATGTTTGTGTTCATACGCTGCTAAAATTAATTACTGATGCATTTCTCAGAATGTGGCTGTGTTATTAAGCCACGTGTGGCTGCACTGCATGTCAAGAGATGAAGGTACAGGGCAGTAAGGAGAAGTTCCCACTCCCGAGGGAACCAGCTGCACTGGTCTTTGCTGGTGGTACGGCGTCTGTTTCTCCTTATTTTCCTCACTGCAGGGTAGTCTGCTCTTGAGGAATACTCCCTTCATGTTTTGCTTCCACCCGGGTTTGGAAAAATTTCACTCCTGGTTCAAGGGCTAGGCTAGTGAATATGATCCTTCTCTACTCATGCCTAGGCAGAGTTCTAAATGTTTCTTGTGTTTGAATGTTGGTTCTTTTGTTTGTTTGTTTGTTTGTTTTTGTTTTTCGAGACAGGGTTTCTCTGTGGCTTTGGAGCCTGTCCTGGAACCTAGCTCTCGTAGACCAGGCTGGCTTCGAACTCACAGAGACACGCCTGTCTGCCTCCTGAGTGCTGGGATTAAAGGCGTGTGCCACCACCGCCCGGCTTGGATGTTGGTTTCTTGCTTTAGGTTTGGGAAGTTTGAGGCTACAATTTCATTGAAGAGTTTGCTTGTTGCTTTTAATTTTATCTTCAGTTTTCTTCTATCCTGGATTCTCAAGTTTGGTCTTTTGATTGTATACCAGACTTCTTGGAGGTATTGGTTGTGTTCAATATTCTTTTTTCCTTTTATGTGCACGTAGGTATAAAAATAAATTGCCAGAGAAGAAACTTAAAGTGCTAAAGTGTTAGAAAAAAGATATAATAAATATCAAATAATAGAATGAAAATACACATACTGAACATCCAAGCAAACACCGCCATCACCAAGGGCAACACATGTGTCCTAGTCTGCACTCTAGGTTGTTTGTTTGTGGATTGTACCTGTGTGACTTCCACCTGAGTGGACAGGTGACACAACACAATGGTCAGGGATGATGCCTCAGCACAAGTGGCCTCATGGGAAGACTGGGAAGACTGAACCTCAGCATGGACATGCTGCACTCATGGGGAAGATGGCCAGGCATGATGAAGTTTTTTTTTTTGAGGGCATTGGTCACAGTGGGCAACAGTTAGGAGTGAAAGTCATGACTTAATCGTTATGCTTATGAGCTATTTGGTTGGGTCTTGACACACTCAGCCTATTTGTTACTTTTGCCCCCAGAAGATCCTAAGGGAGGAAAGATTTATTTTAATTGCAGAGGCTTCATTCCATGGTGGCTTAGCCCCAGATGCTTGAGCTGGCCATAGTGGTTGGGACATGTGGTGGAGGTTATTCTTCATTTCTTGGGACACAGGAAGTGGGAAGACACAATAGTAAGATACAGCAGTTAAGAACATGCCCGATGAGTTTTCTCCAATTAGGCCTCTCCTACTTTTAACCATTTCTCAATAGCTTCATCATATTGTGTCATATGAATCCTCCAGAGGGTTAATCCATTCCCTAAGTCAGATCACTCAGGATGTAAGTGTCTCTGGAAATGCGATCACACCCAGAGCTGGGCTTTACTAGTCTTCCATCAATCAGTCAATCCAATCAAGTTGACAGCTAAGGTTAATCATCACAGTGGGGTTCTAGCTTTTGAAACCAAAACATCCCTTACTAATAACGCCAGAAGAAATTTGAGGAGGGAGATGAATCGGTTACTCATTACAACATATTGTGAGAGTAGATGACATATAGCATCTTGAAATCTAGGTGAGGGACCTCAACTCACCTGTGTGATTTGAGGGGAGATGTGTTTTATAGAAAAATAATGACTGTGGGACAGCCTACTGCCTCAAGATGACACACAGATTCTGTAGTCACAGATATCCTGCTAGATTCCAGAAAGTGGGGGGCTGGACTCAGTTTTCTGTTTTTCCAGAGGACCAGAGTTGGGATCCCAGCATCTATCCTTGGTGGCTCACAACTATCTGTAACTCAAGCTCCAGGGGATCAGGTACCTTCTCTGGCCTCATAAGGCATATGCTCACCTCTTCCCCTCTCATACACACAAATCTTTAAATATGCAGCATTGCTCCCAATAAGAACTATGTAGAGATCTTTAAGAACCGAAAAGAAATGATTAAGGTGTATGCACAGTAAGCTACAGAACAAGAGCAAAGAGCAACACACAGAAATCAAGAGCGTGAGGACTGATTGAACACTATACAGCAAGACTTCAATGACAAGATGGTTTACCTGAGGATCTGAGGGGAGGAAGTTTATTATCTTCAGAGCTCTACAAGTAGAGAGATGGGATCCTAAGTTTCAGAGAATAGAATTAAGAATAAGTGAAGTTTTGTCTTTCAATTCCTTTAGTGCCCTTGTTTGGGTCACATACCATCTCTGCTTCTCTACGGACACCTCCTGAAATAAGAGTCTAGTCTTACAGCACCGACAGCTGGAAAACAGCATTAGCTTACTGAGTTCTGGGGATAAAGCAAAGCTGACGGATGGGGAAGCTTTAGATGATCGCTCACTAAAAGCTTTAGTGTCCATGGCCCTTGTCCCGGGGCTGTGGCCTCAATGGGTGTTTTCAGAGTTTCTTATATCCCTTTTGGGTGATAGAGGAATAGCATAGGGGTGCAATTGGGGATATGCCCTTTCCTGTGGAGAGATGGGCTTGGCACTCTCACATAGTCTTTGTCCTGTGGCTTCTGTTATAGGATTGCTCTGGGTATCTCCAAGAGCTCTTCTCAGCACAATGGCAGGGCCAGGAAGGCTCATTTTCACTTTTCGCTCTGAGAACCTGGGGAAGTTCTTACAGATAAAACTAGGAAGTTATACTCCTTCATCTAGAAACTCCTGAAAGATTCTTGGAAACATTTCTGCTAACATGCATTAATTCTGTATGATAGTGGGTTTGTTAATGACATTTTCAAGCATGTGTGTAATGTCTTGCAGTCACCGTCAACATCTCTTGAGACCTAATGAGTTTCATTAGGGTTGTTGACAGGACCATGGGAGAGAGGTTGTTTACAGGTGTGTGGGCACTTAATTGGTAGCTGGACCATTGAAGAAATTCTCCCTCCCTCACCAACCATTAGATGCATCTATATCCTTAGGATGTGGTGGGGACCCAGAGGCTCCTTCCCCTGCTATATGGGTGTTGATAGGCTCAATCTTGTGCAGATGGTTATAGTTGCTAGCAACCATGCCATGCCCAGAAACTCAGCATTCTACACTATACTACACACACACACACACACACACACACACACACACACACACACTATCTTTCTCTCTTTCTCTTCATTTGACTCAGCATTTTTTTATGCTTATTCAGTATGTTTTCTGAGCCTTGTTGAATTCCCAGAATTTTCTTGCTTCCAAGTTACTCTGTACCCTCTGGCAATTCATGCAAGTGACTGTTTAAATGTCTTAAATGTCTGTACTAGTTTAGGCTCCCCAGACCTCTGCTCCAGGTAAGCAGGTCTAAGCTCTGACTTTCTGGATGACCCTGTCACTTACTATTCTAAAGTTGCAGTTCTCAGTGCAGTCTTTAGGAAATGTCCTTAAATTATCCATCCTTTTTTTTTTTTTTTTTTTTTTTTTTTTTTTTTTTTTTTTTTTTTTAGCAAAGATGGGTGATCATTTCTAAGCTCTTTTTTTTTCTTTTTCCTGAGACAGGGTTCCTGGAACTTTCTTTGTATACCAGGCTGGTCACAAATTCACAGAGATCTATCTGCCTCTGCCTTCCTAGTGCTGAGATGTGAGCCAACACACTAGTGTGTATTTTTGATGTTAGAGCTGAAACACAAAAGTACTCTCATTTATACTTTATTTTTTTAACCTTGAATTTTCTTTTTTTATTGATTATGTTGAGCTGTACATTTATCTCTGCTCTCCCCCTGCCTCTCCCCTCCCTTTCAACCCTCTCCCACAGTCCTCATGCTTCCAATTTACTCAGGAGATCTTGTCTTTTACTGCTTCTCATGTAGATTAGATCCATGTATGTCTCTCTTAGAGGACTTTTTGTTGTCTAGGTACTCTGGGATTGTGATTTGTAGGCTGTTTTTCTTTGCTTTATGTTTAAAAACCACTTATGAGTGAGTACATATGATAATTGTTTTCAAATTTCAAGATGTCATTAGTTTTCTCTGCTGTGTAGTACTCTATTGTATAAATGTACCACATTTTTCCTTATCCATTTTTTGGTCAAAGGGCATTTAGGTTGTTTCCAGGTTCTGGTTATGACAAACAATGGTGCTATGAATATAGTTGAGCACATGTTCTTGTGGTACAATTGAGCATCCCTTGGGTATATACCCAAAAGTGGTATTGCTGGGTCTTGAGGAAAGTTGTTTCCTAGTTTTCTGAGAAATTGCCATACTGATATCCAAAGGAGTTGTACCAGCTTGCATTCCCACCAGCAATGCAGAAGTGTTCCCTTTGCCTTACAACCTCTCCAGCATAAGTTGTCATCGTGTTTTTGATCTTGGCCATTCTTACAGATGTAAGATAGAATCTCAGAGTTGTTTTGATTTGCATTTCTCTGATGGCTAAGGATGTTGAGCATTTCCTTAAGTGCCTTTCAGTCATTTTAGATTCTTTTGTTGAGAGTTCTCTGTTTAGGTCTCTACTCCATTATTTTATTGGGTTATTTGTTCTTTGGATGACCAATTTTTGAGTTCTTTTATATTTTGAAGATCAGACCTCTGTCTGATGTGGGGTTGGTGAAGATCTTTTTTCCCATTCTGCAGACTGCCGTTTTCTCTTGTTGAATGTGTTTTTCTTTATAGAAGCTTTTTAGTTTCAGGAGGTCCTTATTTATTAATTGTTTCTCTGTGTCTGTGCTGCTGGGGTTATATTTAAGAAGTGGTCTCCTATGCCAATGCATTCAAATGTCTGTCCCACTTTCTCTTCTATGAAGTTCAGTGTGTCTGGTTTTATGTTGAGGTCTTTGATCCATTTGGACTTGAGTTTTGTGCATGGTGATAGATATGAATCCATTTTCATTCTGCTACATGTTCATATCCAGTTATGACAGCATCATTTGTTGAATATGTTTTCTTTTTCCATTTTATATTTTTTTGCCTCTTTGTCAAAAATCAGGTGTTTATAGGTGTGTGGATGGATTAATATCTGGGTCTTCGATTTGGTTCCATTGGTCCTCCTATATGTTCTTATGCCAATACCAGGCTGTTTTCAGTACTGTAACTTTGTAGTAGAGTTTGAAGTCAGGGATTATGATGCTGCCAGAAGTTCTTTTATTGTACGGGATTGTTATGGCTATCCTTTTTTTTTTGTTGTTGTTGTTGTTCATTTTGTTTTGTTTTTTTCATATGAAGTTGAGTACTGTTCCTTCAAGGTCTGTGAAGCATTTTGCTGTGATTTTGGTGGGCACTACATTGAATCAGTAGATTACTTTTGGTAAGATTGCCATTTTTACTATGTTAATTCTACCTACACAAGAGCATGGGAGATCTTTCCATTTTCTGGTGTCTTTTTCAATTTCTTTCTTCAAAAAGTTAAACTTGTCATACAAGTCTTCCACTTGTTTGGTTAGAGTTACTCCAAGATATTTTATGATATTTGTAGCTATTGTGAAGGGTGTTCTTTCTCTGTTTTCTTTCTCAGCCCATTTATTGTCTGTGTAAAGAAGGAGGGCTATTAATTTTTTGAGTTAATCTTGTATCCTGCTATATTACTGAAAGTGTTTATGAGTTGTAGAAGTTCCTTTGTAGGATTTTTTTGGGTTGCTTATGCAAACTATCATATCATCAGCAAATAATGAGAGTTTGACTTCTTCTTTTCTGATTTGTATCCCCCTGATCTCCTTTTGGTGTCTTATTGCTCTAGCTAAGACCTCAAGAAATTAATTGAATAGATATGGAGAGAGTGGACAACCTTGTCTTGTTCCTGATTTTAGTGGGATTGCTGGGAGTTTCTCTCCATTTAGTTTGATGTTGGCTGTTGGCTTGCTGTATATTGCCTTTATTATGTTTAGGCATGTTCCTTGTATCCATGCTCTCTCCAAGACATTTTGGTTATTTCCTGCTGTCTAGTTCTCTTGAATGAGTTTGTTGTTTTTGTTCTAAAGTTTTCAAATGTTCTGTTAATTCACTAGTGTGGGATTTTTCCAGCTTCTTTATGTAGGCATATAGTGCTATGAACTTTCCTCTTAACAATGCTTTTCATTGTGTCCTATAAATCTGGGTATGTTGTGTGGTCATTTTCATTGAATTTTAGGAAGTCTTTAATTTCTCCCTTTATTTCTTCATTGATACATTGCTAATTCAGGTGAGCATTGTTTAATTTCCATGTGTTTGTGGGCTTTCTGGAATTAGTGTTGCTGTTGAATTCTAGTTTTAAGCCACGGTAATCCAATAAGATACATGGGGTTATTCCAATATTTTTTTGGTATCTGTTGAGGTTTATTTTGTTATGTGGTCAGTTTTTGAGAAGGTTCCATGAAGTGCTGAGAAGAATGTATATTCTTTTATGTTTGGATGGAATGTTCTATAGATGTCTGTTAAGTGCATTTGAGTTATAACATCTGTTAGTTCTCTTCTTTCTCTATTAATTTTTTGTCTGATTGACTTGTCCAGTGATGAGAGTGGAATGTTGAAGTCTCCCACTATTAGTGTGTGGGGTTTAATGTATGATTTGAGCTTTAGAAGTGTTTCTTTCACATATGAGGGTGCCCTTGTATTTGGGACATAGATGTTCAGTATTGAGATTTCCTCTTCATGGATTTTTTTCTGTGACTAACAGGAAATGTCCTTCTTTGCCTCTTTTAACTGATTTTTAGTTTGAAGTCTATTTTGTTAGATATTAGGATAGCTACTCAAGCTTGTTTCTTAGGTCCATTTGATTGGAAATTTTTAAAACCTACCTTTTACTCTGAGGTGATGTCTGTCTTCAAGATTGAGCTGTCTTTCTTTTATGGATTCTGTTTTTGTACCCAATCTGTTCGCCTGTGTCTTTTTATAAGTGAGTTGATGATGTGGGATTTCCGTGTGTATGCTGTGAATACCATTGGTTAATAAAGAAACTGTCTTGGACCTGCCCAGGGAACAGAGGTAGGTGGGGAAAACAAAACTGAATGCCGGGCAAAAGGAGACTGAGTCAGAAAGAAGCATTGTATCCCTGCTGCAGAGAGATGCTGGAACTTTACCTGGTAAGCCACTGCCATGTGAAGATATACAGATTAGTAGAAATGGGTTAAATAAATATTTAAGAGTTATCCAATAAGAAGCTAGAGCTAATAGGCCAAGCAGTGTTTTAAGTAATATAGTTTCTGTGTGATTATTTCAGTTCTAGGTGGTCAAGATGAACAAGCAATCTCTTCACAACAAGTTAAGTCCATTTATACTAAGGGATATTAATTATCAGTGATTGCTATCTTCTGTTAATTTAGTTTTCATTGTTGGTGATGTTAATTTGTGTATTTTTCCCTTCTTTGGGATTTGCTGCTGTGAGATCATCAATTGTCTGTGTTTTTATTGATGTAGCCATCTTCCTTGGGTTAGGGTTTTCCTTCTAGTATTTTGTGTAGGGCTGGGTTTGTGGCTAGGTATTGGTTAAATCTGGTTTTGCCATAGAATAGCTTGTTTTGTTTTCTATGGCAATTGAAAGTTTTGCTGGGTATAGTAGTCTGGGCTGGCATCCGTGGTCTCTTAATGTCTGCATAATGCTTAACCAGGACCCTCTGGCTTTCATTGTCTTCATTGAGAAGTCAGGCATAATTCTGATAGGTCTGTCTTTATATGTTACTTGGCTGTTTTCCTTTGTAGCTCTTAATGTTCTTTCTTTATTCTGTATGTTTAGTGTTTTGATTATTATGTGGCAAGGGCACTTTTTTTTTTAAATCCAGTTTATTTGGTATTCTGTAAAAACATTTGGATGTTTTTCTTTAGGTTGGAAACATTTTCTTCTATGATTTTGTTAGATATATTTTCTGTGCTTTTGAGTTGAACTTCTCCTTCTTCTATATCTATTATCCTTGGATTTGATCTTTTCATGGTGTCCCATACTTCCTGAATATTTTGTGTTAAGCATTTATTAGATTTAATGGTTTCTATTCTGCTGTTTATGTTTGCATTTGTGGTTCCTGATCATTTTCTCATGATTTCTGTTTCTATAATTCCCTCACTTATGTTTTCGTTATTGTCTCTATTTCAGTTCTAAAGTCCTGAATAGTTTCTTTCATATGTTTGATTGCTTTTTCTTGGTTTTCTTTAAGGGATTTTCTGATGTCTTCAGATTTTTTTTGTTTATCTTTTCCTCCATTTCTTTGAGAGAATTTCTCATTTCCCCTTTAAGAGTCTCAAACTTTCTCCTGAAGTTTTTTTTAGGCCATTTTCTTCTGTTTCATCTATATTTGGTGGTTCAAGTCTTACTGCTGTAGGGTTTCTAGATTTTACTGGTGTCGTGTTGCTCTTTGTGGTGTTGCGTGTGTTCTTACCTTGTCTACTCATCTTTTCCTTTAATTGGTATAGTTGGTGATGTCTGTGATTCTGGTGAATAATCTTCTAGGTGCCAGTGGATCCAAGGCTCAGGTGGTTGTTCTTTGTGGTGTAGTCAGTGCCATGGTTCTAGTTACCCCGTTGGTCACTCCATGTTCCTGGAGGTTGCTCGACACTCCAGGGGTTTGCTCTGCTCCATGGAGTTTGTTGTCTCAGGCCTTCTCTGGTCTAGTTTGCCAGCTTAGACCTATTTATGTAAATGTTCTGGTCTGTGTCTGCTCTTGTGGAGGTTCCTGGCTTGGGGTTAGTCCTGCAAAGGTCTCTGGCTCTGATCTACTCTGATGGAGGTCCCAGACTTGGGTATACCTGGACCTGCATAGGTCCTGGCTCAAGCCTACTCCCTCAGAGGTCCCAGACTTATGCCCAGACCTGCAAAGGTCTCTGGTTCCTGCCTACTCCCTTGGAGGTCCCAGACTTATGCCTAGACCTGCAGAGGTCCTGGCTCAGGCCTAGTTCCTTGGAGGTTCCAGATTCATGCCTGGACTCACAGGAGTCCTGGCTCAGGTCTATTTCCTCAAAGGTTCCAGACTCATGTCTGGACCTGCAGAGGTCTCTGGTTCCTGCCTACACCCTCGTAGGTCCCAGACTCATGCCTGGACCCACAGAGGTCTTTGGCTCCAGCCCACTCCCTCAGCATTTGCTCCCCTTTACCTGCTCCTGTGGAGTTTGCTACCTCAGGCCTGCTCTGGCCTAGGTTGCTGGCTCAGTCCTGTTCCTAAGGAGTTTGCCATCCCAGGCCTGCTCCATCCCAGGTCACTGACTCAGTCCTGCCTCCACAATTGTCTCTGGTGTGGATCCCCTCCTGCTCCCATGAAGCTTGCCTTCTCAGGCCCACTCTGGCTTAGGTTGCTGGCTCAGTCCTGCTCCCATGGAGCTCGCCACCTCAGGCCTCCTCATTTATACTTTAAAACAGTGGTTCTCAACCTTCCTAATGCTGTGACCCTTTAATACAGTGCCTCCTGTTGTGGTGCCCTCCAATGATAAAAGTATTTTCATGGTTACTTCATAGCTTATGAATCATACAATACTGTTATGAATCATAATGTGGGAATCTGTATTCCCCCAAAGCTCTTAGGTGACCCCTATGAAAGGGTTGTTTGACCTCCAAAGGGGTTAAAATCCACAGTTTAAGAACAACTGTTTTAAAATATAAAAGCCAACTCATACTTTAAAATATAAATTTATAGATAGACTCATGATGTAGTGATGTTGGTTAAAATTCAACCCCGAAGTTCAGTGTTGCTAATAGACTCACCAACCATCTGATGGTTGGTAGGCTGTGGCAGCTTGCTCCAGCTCAGTTAGTTTCATTCTTTATTCTACCCCATTGGTCACCATTTTCTGTGTTCTCCCTGCAAATCTTCACATATAAATGGGGTAGAGGAATTTTTCCCATGTAATTCAGCTTAGTATGCAGAGCAGAGTGAAGTAGTAACATGGGGATTATTTCTGGCTCTGCCATTGGCAGGCAAAAGAGACAGGGATTACAAAGAGAAGGAGGAGGAGGAAGTGGGGGCAGAAGCAGCAGAAGACAACATCAACTTTAGCTCTCATAACACGTTGCTCTGGAGCCTGAGCAAGAAATTCTAATTTCCATCCTTTCCAATTTACATGACTCTCTGATGCTTAAGAGAGATTTTCTGTGTACTTTGCTGACATCAGGATTTCCCTGCATGCAGAGTTTCAGAAACTGGAGGAGGAGCAGGATGGGAGGGGAGATGGTGGAATTTTTAATCCTGACTCCACTTTTTTTAGATGAATTTATTTATTTATTTTACACCCAGCCACAGTTTCCCTTCCCTCCTCTCTTCCCAGTCCCTCTCTCTATTCCCTCCTCTGTTCTCATCCCCCAATCCACTCCTCCTCCATTTCTGTTTAGGAAAGGACAGGTCTCCCATGAGTATCAATAAAACATGGTATATCAAGTTGTAGTAAGACTAAACACCTCTTATGTAATTAGGTTGGGCAAGGTGACCCAATATGAGGAGTAGAGTCCCAAAAGCCTGTAAAAGAGTCAGAGACCCTGCTCCCACTGTTAAGTATCACAAAAGCACCAAGCTACACAACTGTAACATATATGCAGAATGCCTAGGTCAGTCCCATAAAGGCTCCCCGGTTGTCAGTTCAATCCCTGTGAGTCCCTACTGGCTCCACTTCTTATTAGTGACCTCTGACCTAAGGCAAGTATCCAAACATCCCTGAGACTCATTTTCTTCTTTAAGAAAGGATATATCTATCTATCATATTATCTATCTATCTATCTATCTATCTATCTATCTATCTATCTATCTATCTATCTCTATCTATCTATCTATCTATCTATCTATCTATCTATCTATCTATCTATCATCTTATCATCTATCTATTTGTGGATGTGTCTCTGTGAGGGTGTACTGCACCCACATATGCATACAAGGAAGAGAGAGTAGGATGTCCCATGCCCTCTGGTATTCCTAGCTGCTCTTTTGAGTTAGGGTTTCTTCCTGGGGTATATGTTTTATCTTTTCTCTTTTTTTTCTAGCTAGGCTGCACACCAGCAAGCCTCTGCGATTCTCTTGTCTCTGCCTCTGCCTCAGTGTGCATGTAATATCTGTTTTTTAATGCAGGTTTTGGAATATGAACTCTGGTCCTCATAATTGTTCAATTACTTTCTTGACCACTCATCAATCTCTACAGTTCCTGGCTCTCTTATTCTTATCATTAAAATATTTAAACTTATTTTGTATGACTCAAGTGAGATGGTTTATGTGGAACACATGGGCTATAGGCAGTGTGAGTTAAGAACTAGTATTTATTATTAGTAAAAACAATCATCCCTGGGCTCAACCTTAGGAAGTTCTTGATGAACAGATTTTTATCAAAATAACCTACTTAATACAAATATGAAACGGGGACACCTCTTTCCCCTCTTTCTTCCAAACTGAATTAGTCTTTCCCTTTATTTTTTTTTTTTTAAATCTCAGGCAAATGCGATTTTGTTATTTTTATTCAGGCTGTTTACATTTGCTTGCTGGCCTGCAGACCAAATATAACATAACAAAGTGAGTGGTTAATGTTCAAGTTCCAGATACGAGAAGTCTGTGACCAATTCAAGCCAACACCTGTTGTGGATTGGTTTCCTTCTGAGGGCTAAGAGACTCTCCTCCAGGTCCTTGTCTTTGATTTTCATGTGTCTTCATATGACATCTTCCTTCTGTGTAGATCTTGTGTCAAACGTCTCTGTTTGAAAGGACATGAGTTATGTGGGGGGCTAAAATCCATTCTAATGACCCCATTTGAACTTTCGTACCTTTGTGAAGACCCTGTTTCCAAATAAGGTCTCATTCTGAAATATGCAGGGTTTTAACTTCAAATTACAAATTTTCGGGGGGGGGGGGTGTAATTCAGTCTGTAGCAGTTACCTTATTGTAACCCCTCTCTGCTGCTGACCTCTATGTCAGGGCTCCTCATCTCTGAGCCCTTTAGATTCCCTGTAAGATGCCACCACCTGCTACACACACAGTTTCGAGCCCAATTTAGTCCCTGCTCTTGGATTGTCATTCTACTTCCTGATCCACTGAAGGGAAATTCTGTTACTAGTTGGCTGTTCTGTAGTTGTTGGGTTTGTCTTGGTTTTTGAAGGAATTAGAAAGAAAATGTTATCTTTTGTTGAGCTTTACACTGCTCTAGCCATGACAGACGATTCTCAGTATTATGTCCAATCAGCATATAATTCACAATATCTGTAAAGGTCTCTTTAGGCAGACACATCTGTAACTTTGCACACCTCAGAGCTGCTGGCTCCCAGCTTTAGAGATAAAGCAACTTTTGGACAGAACAGAATTCATGTATGACATTGCCTTTAAGATTCTCTGTATTTGCATGCTTAGATATCATGCACAATTCATTTCAAATTCATTGAAAATATCCTGAGTATCCACTGTGCTCCAAATACCGGGCATAAAAAAGTTCATAAGATGTGGCTGATAATCTTTAGGAGCCTTTGTTTCAGAAGAGGGGACAGGCTCAGGTACTGTGACGAGGCACAGAATGGCATGGATTTTATGATGTAAATCTCAGGATTTTGTTTAATTTTAGAGACTACGTTGGAGTGATTCTCTCTCTCTCTCTCTCTCTCTCTCTCTCTCTCTCTCTCTCTCTCTCTCTCTCTCTCTCTCTCTCTCTCTCTCTCTCTCTCCACTGCTTCAGCATGCCTGGTGACTTAGAAGAGCAGTGGTGATTTGACTCGACTTCATACTTTTCCAGTGTTCCTAGAATGTATTTAAAATCTTCAGAGTGGATAGTGGGTTATTTGGGCTGTGTGACCTGGCCCTGCCAAGGCCTTTGCTTCAACTTAAGTCACCCTGTTTTAAGGACGCTCTTTTCCTACAGCATAGGTGACTTTTCAGAGGATTGAGGCTGGATAGTCCTCTCATTCCAAGGGCTGGGCATGGGGCTCGTCTACTGCACCTGGCCAATTCCTCATTTCCACTGACATTCTGAACAAATGCCACTTCTTTCAAAGGGATTCACTGGGAATCCCCTGAGTTCATCTCAGATATTTGTTTGTGTCTATGTGTTTGTGTGTGTGTGTTGATCTAATGTCTGTTTTTTTTTTTTCTAGTGGATTATGATTCACAGGGCCAGGCAGTTTCCTTCTTTTGCTCGGTGTCTTATGCCCAGCACAGAGTGCACAGGAAATGAGATCTGTTGGAAGTTATGCCTTTAATCTTTCCTGTCCATCATGTTCTCCACACAGAGTGATTCAGAGTTCTGGAGAATAGCAAACCAGCTCTTCTGCTCCCCAATTTCCTGTTCTGTTATCCCACTCCGGCTTCTCCGTCTCCTTAATTGCCATCATCTCTTCAACCATGGTTACATCCCGAGGTCATGTATTTGTCTACTTATATGGCTTAAAATATACTTTCTGGAAAAAGTTAACTGGAAGTAGTTTGTGGAGCAAGAGCTTATATGGTACTTACCCATTCCCTACTTTACACGCTTTGCACTGGGATAAATAAAACCAAACTTGTGGCAGGTGAAGCAACCTGTGTCAGCACTGTCTACACTTAGACCAGGGCAACTAAACAAATATAGTGCCTGTTTGAGCTGACCTGGGTCTCACTTATCAAATGGGTTTATCTCTTCTCAATTCCAAAGCACCTTTAGTGGCTGCCACATTCATGCTGTTGAAGGTCCTTCATGAGGTTCTGCCTGGCTTATAGTAAAACCTAGTGTTGGGGTTGGTTGGCAGTATCTATTTTGGGCAAGCTACAGCACTGTGTGCCCAAGCCTCCTCCCATCATCCTGCCTTAGAAGTAGGTTCACTCACTTGCTAAGGGAAGATGGGGAGCCTCTATAGTTTTTGGCAAGCGCTGGATGAATCTTTCCTTTTCCTAGTATTTTTTAACACGTATTATTTCCAAAATGAAAAATCTGCACTTGTTTAGAATTCTGCTCTTTGACAAATAGAACTGCCACACGATCAAGGCTTAGAAGAGTCTTGTCCCCTATCGATTTTCCTGTGGCATTTCGTAGCCATCTTCCCCCTTCATCTATAGAGAGTGTGTTCTTTCTTCGGAGAGTTATGCTTTTCCAAGAACCAGGAGCATGCTTTGAGTTTGTCTTCTTCCACTCAACACAAGGGGTTTGACACTTGTACATATTAGTCCATGCAAACAGTTTTAACACAGAGAAATTTTCAATGCGGAATACTTTTACTTACCAACTGGCTACAGTTGGGATCTGAAATGTCCCCTGTGTTGAATCTGACATGTCCATGTGCTGGAGGTTTGTTTCCTGAGACTGCTGTTGGGAGGTAATGAGGCTGTTAGAAGGTGTGTCCTAGTGAGGTCTTTAGGTCATTGGGGACATGGCCTTGAAAGGAGCCGTGTTCTCTGTGCTGTTCCCATATTTTGCTCTGGAGTAATTTTGTACTGCTATGTACTCCTGCTGTGTACTAATCATAGGTCCAAGGCACTTGGCTCAACTGGTTGTGGACTAAAACCTTCAAAACTGGGAGATTTTCTCTTTATAAATTGATGATTTCAGGTATTTGTTACAATAACAGAAAGCTAACATAATACTTAAAAATATTTAATGGGTGAAGAGAGTTAGTGTTCTTTAGGGAGAGGGACTCTGGTAAGATGCTCATACTTCTATGGATAGCCCTGCACTCACAGGATAGTTGGATCAAGTGGGGCTAGGAAAAAGGACAGGAGGAGACATAGAAGTGGGGGTTTGCGAGGAAGTTAGAGGGGAATGAGATGGATGTGATCAAACTGAGTTGTGTATATGCATGAAATTCTAAAAAATGAGTCAAAATGTTTATTGAACATATGTTTATTTCTTAGCATATTGACAAGCATAATCTTAGTATGTCCAATAAATCTTTTTACTCATTTTAAGTATACATCAGTATAGTTTCCTCCGATTTCAGATCTTTCTCTCTCTCTCTAATCTATCTTTGTGTTTATATTTCAAGATATATTATCACAAGACAAACTGTGAGGGATTGTAGATGGGGAGATATTTGATTAAAATCTTGGATTTGCAAAAATAAGGCAGATGACATTTGAGTGGGACTGAATAGTGACCAGGATGTTCCTTTTGGGAAATTCTGGATCATTAATCAGAATATTAAAGTATGCACTTTCACTTTTTAGCGGTTCATTGAACTTTTCTCATTTTCAGTTCAGGCTTAAGACCATGAATAAGCAGTACATACAATGGTTTCAGGCTGAGATATTTCAACTTTTTTTTTTCATTGTTACAAATGTTGACTAGCATTTATAAGGTTGAACACAAGGTGCTTCTGGAAATAAAAAGAAAGCAAGGCCTAGTTTCATTGAGTTATTTCTTATTATGCCATGCTTATTTTTGTTTTATCCTCATGCCCCCCCCCATTTCCACATTTTCTTTCATGAAAGATTTGAGGCAGCTTTTAAAGTTATGTGGGAAATGAATCTTTGAACGTGGTAGACGGAGGAGATGGCACAGGTAAGAAAGCATTTCAGGAGTCATGGGCCTGCCTGTCAGGCACATGGGCCAAATTATGTGATAGAGGCACTGGAGCTGGGCACAGATCAAACTGTGCATTCTCTGGTAGGTAGGGATAGGTGCACAGTTGTGCACTGCAAAGACAGCCCAGTTGTTTAAAGTTTCCATCTTGCTGAGCTGAGAAAAATGTCTCTCTTGGGTCTTCATAAAAAACAAACAAAAAAAATGAAAAAAGAACCACTTTCTGATTCAGAGGACAGCATCTTAGACTCCGTTCCAGTAATGAATTCAAGAGCTGAGTTTGCTCAGTTGCTTCTTTCAGCATTCCTCAGTGTAAGCCAATACAGAACAGCCGCGTTCAATTCTGTCAAGTAAATATGACAACATTCAGAATGAAGCCGTTCAGATACACAGCAGTCCAATGGTGTGGCTTGACCCAGTGGTAAAACTCATGATTATCAGAGCATAGATGGATAGCATTCCTTCAGGTGGTCCTCTGTGAATGTGTAGTCTCAAAAAGGCGATTTTAGTAAGATATGGACAGCAGAGCCATCTGAAATAACTAGAACTCATCTCCCTGATTCCATGAGGAAACACACACCTTGACACACACCTTGACACACACCTTGACACACACACACACACACACACCTTGACATATACATCTTTACACTCATACCTTGTCACACACACCTTGACACACACTCATATTGATAACTGATCAGACAGATGACAGGGCAAGACTTTATTAAAGAAACTGAAGACTATATGAAGTATGTTTCAACAGAAGCCATTCTCCTTGGACACACAGAAGATATGCTAAGGTCTTTAAATGAATCCTGTCATCCCTGCCTCCCAGGGTCTATTTCCACCACCATTTTACAGGAAGCAAAATAACATGTAGAAGCACCGTGGCTTGAGAACATGTGGATAATAGAAACACTTTCCTAAACCAGTTGTCTCTGGACTCAGAAACTGTACACTTCCTTGTCTTTGTCTTTTTAAAATGCCTTACCTTAAAATAATTAAGGCGTGCTATACTGAGTGTGTTCCTATTGCCTAGCTTACATCATGAAGTTTAGGGGTGATGTTTGTTCCCTTCCCTCTTCCCTGCTTTCATCCCTTTCTTTCCCTTCTCTAGCCAGAGATGGCCTCTTTTCTTGAAATTGGTACCATTCCTGACAGTTTTATGTTGCTATAACAAAACACTTGAGCTAAGTTGTTTACAAAAGAAAACAGATTTATTTGAGCTCATGATTTGGGAGGCTCCAGTCTGTGGTCAGTTAGTAAGGATGTGCATCTTCCTGGTGGGGATACATGGGAAAGCGTTAGCTACCAAGCAACAAAGAACAAAAAACTGTTGAGGATCCTCTGATTCCTTTCAAACACTTGTGCATCTCCTTACGGCCCACCTCCAACAAGTATCCGCCTGGGGACCAAGCCTTTAACACAAAGACCTTTGGAAGGCATACTAGATCCAAACTACAGCATCTCCAATCAATGGTTTTATATTTACATCTTTTGGCATATGACAATAAGTAATATGAAATGTTAGGACTGGCGAGATGGTGCAGTGGTTAAGAGTACTTAATCTTGCAAAAGGCTTTTGGTTTGGCTCCCAGCACCCACACTAGGCTTACAACTACTTGTAACTTCAACTCCAAGGAATCTAGCACCCTCTTCTGGCTTCTGCAGGCACTTGCACTTATATACTCATGCACACACATACACATAAGTAAAATAAAAATATACTAAAAATTATATACAATGGTATTTTGCTCAACATATTTCAAAATGTTGAGTAACTAATATGCAGTATGCATTTTTCTACTTCATATTTTTGTTGCGCAATAATGTACATTTTAGAGTTCACAACTTGATAGAATTTACATCCATTTTTTTTCACACTGTAGGGCAACATTCTACTATGGGGCTTGAACTTATTCTTCATGTAGTGGTTACTTTAGTTCTTTTATTTGTTTGTTTACTTATTTAAATGATTTTTAATTTTTTGAGATAATTATATAATTACATCATTTCTCCCTAGTCTTAAAAACCATTTGTAAATTAGTTCTTTGAGGACTCAATACAAGTTTTAAAAATCATCCCCTTTCCCAACTCCTACCAATATCTACTCCTTCTTTTCTACCCACCCAACTTTGTTTCTTCTTTTTTTTCTTCTTCTCTTTTTATACCCGTTGAGACCAATTTGTGCTGCCCATATGTTCCCGGATGTGTGACCTTGTGTTTGGAGTGAGGCTGATTTGCCAGGGATATCCTTACTTTGGAGTGTGGTTGACTTGCTGGAGATATCTCTTAAAGAAAACTAACTCTCTGTCTCTCAGTTGCTATTAGTTACCAATAGCTGTTAGGCTAGGGGGAGGATTTTACGGCTTTCTTAAGTTAGGGGAGGGATTTTATGCAAATTTTAGTGTAGGGGAAGGATTTCATGTTTTGTCTCCCTCTCCATATTGGGATCTGGTCTGACTTGAGCTTACACAGGTCTCGTGCTTGCTGTCACAAACACTGTGCGTCCCTATGTCAGCTCATCTGATGTGTCCAAAAGACGCGGCTTCCTTGTTGTCACCCACCTTCCTTGTCACTTACACTCTCTCTTTTCCTTCTTCTGCAAAGACCCCTGATCCTTGGGAAGGGGAAGTGTGCTAGAGACATCTTATTTAGCGCTACACATTCTACACCTAGTCTTTCAATCTCTGCACCTTCACCATTGTAGGTCTTTGCATCCATTACCTTCTACTGAAAACAGAAGCATCTCTGATGAGGGTCAAGAAATGCATGAATCCATCAGTGGAATGATCAGTCACTAGGAATCAGTTTATCCTAGAGTACTGTGTCTGGTTGGTGGAACGGTAGTGGCAGGCTCTCCCCGACTATGAGCTGTCTACTTGGGTCATTTTCAACATTTGATATTACAAAAATACCACTCTGAAAACTCTGGTGGGATTGCATAAGAGCTTTTCTAGAAGAATGGGGTGTTTTACGAATCAGTGGAGTGTTGTTTGTTGGTTTGTTTTGTTTGTTTGTTTGATGTTACAGTGATTATGGGAGAAAGTGAGAACAAGAAAAGCCAGTTTCCTGTGGGGCCTGAGGTGCTCAACATGAAAGTCGTATCCTGAGCTCTCATGAGACTTTAAAGTATTATGCTGGGCATTCAGATGAAAAATTAATTTATAATTAATGACATCTATAAAATAACTACGCTAAATTAAATCCTTAAATGCTTATCATAACTTTCTTTGATCTTCATGGGTTTTCTAAGAATACAACAATAAGTATTTCATTTAGCTAAGGATTTTGTCAACCATTCTGGAAGCTGACTTCTCCAGCAACATTTCCTCTGGGGCAGTTGCGTTGCTCATTCTATATGTCTGGCCTAATAACTGATTGTGAGATTCTGCACCAAGGTGTGTTCTAATCTGTTAAACAATCTTTTTTTTAATAAAAAAGTAGGATGGAAGGGGAGTAAATATTTCCAAATCATTTGTCAGACAAAGCACTAACATTAGCCAGACTATATAAAGAACTCCCATAATTAAACAACAGTCAAGAGGACTGTTGTAAACTCTACAAAAAGTCCCACTTAAAAGCAGGCAAAGAGCTTGAATAGAAAGACATTTCTCTAAAGGAAGATGCACATAAGGCCAGCAAGCATATGAAAGAGTGCTAATTGCCAGTCTGTAGAGAAATGCACACGAAGAGTGCATCAGGGTGCCAATTCAAACTGGGTGTAGCCACTGTGGAAGCTGGTATGGTGGTCGCTCAGTAGGACATATGAGTTCTATATGATCAGGATTTCCTAGCTCAGATTTCTAGCTCAGATTTCCTGCCCCTGAAATGGAATCTTGGAAGTGAGTAGGTAGATAAGCCATTATGTTTATGGCATACTCAAGTAGTCAAAAGATGAACGTGACCAAACTGCCCATTGGCATGTGAAAGGCAACAAAATTTAGCATCTGCACACAAAGAAGACTAGCCAGTATTCAAAAAAGGAGGAAATTGGGACATAAACTACAACACAAGTAAACTTTGAAGGTTCAATGCTAAACAAAATAAGTCTCAAATGGATAAATGTTGAGTAATTTCTTTTATATTAGAGCAGTCACATTCATAGTGACAAAAAGTAGAATAGCAGCTGCCAGGTGTTGAGGGAAGGAGAGGGTAGAGAATTTAACAGGTACAATGTTTCATCTGGGGAAGATGAGAAAGTTTGGGAGGAGGATGGTGATAGGGCGACAGTTTCCAAAAATCTCAACTCTCCTCAAGTTCACTGAATTGTACATTTTTAAAAACAATAAGATGGCACATTTGTGTCATATATGGCTTAGCACAATAAAGCACAGTCTCTTCAAAAACACACTTGCACACTGAAACATTTTCTCATAGCACCTGTTTGCTTTTAACACACAGTGTGGGATCTCAGGCCACAGCTCAGTCAGTAAGGTGCTTGACGTCATGCAAGCCTGAAGCCCTGTGCTCAGCCCCAAGAACTAACATAAAAAGGTGTGTGTCGTGGTGTGTGTTTGTGATTCCTGAACTGGGAAGGCAGAGACAGGCAATCCCTGGGGCTCACTGGCCAGCCAGTCTGGATGACTAGGAGAGCTTTTGGTCCTATGAGAGACCTGCCTCACGTAAAGTGCAGATCAGATGAGGGAGACATGTGGTATTGACCTCCAGCCTCCACATGTGTGCATGCCTCCCCTCATGAAAACATATACTCGCATACTTAAGAAACACAATGAAAACATAGTTTGATGTCACATCAATTTTTATGAGTTAAAACTCTTCTCCCCTCTCCCTCCAACCCCCTCTCTCATCTTGTTGCTAGGTAGCTCAAACTAGCCTAGAACTTTCCGTGTAGCTCAGGTTAGCCCCACACTCATGAATTGCAGAAATGCGCCATCATGCTTGGCCTAGAGCGATCTGTACTAGACAGATCAAAGAGTGTTTCAGAAATCCCTTTCTTCTCACAGGTCTAATGGTCTTGAGAGGATGGTGTTCTTTTCCCCAAGGACTAGGGTCCAGCCAACACAACATCAGCTGATAAGTAGGAGCCTGCCTGATAGCTGAAACATCAATGATGAATTATTTTGCCAGTGCTGGCACAGTTATCATGGCTTCTTGATATTCACCTGGGAAGGGGCTCCTGTTTAAAGGGAGAGGGAAAGCTTTATTGACCTTTGAAGAACAAATCCATTCCCCACAGCAAGCCTTGAGCATATGGAGATGGTCCATACAATAGAACAAGAATGCACAGTAGCTCTTGTTACGGTCTGAATGTGTTCTTAAAAATATGTACCTTGAAATCTTAGCTATAACATGAAAGTATTAAAAGCTTGACTTCTGAGGAAGTGAAAAGGTCATGAGGACTCCACTTTTATTAAGTAGAATTAATGCCATTCACTAAAGAGACCCTCTCCCAGAGTGCTATCTAGCCCCTTCCACAATGTGATGAGGAGTTCCCATCTCTGAACCAGAAGGCAGACCCTCACTAAATCTGCCAGCCCCTTGGCCATGGCTTTTCCAGCCTCTGGAACTGTGAATCTTATGTTTCAGTTGCATATATGCTTCTCAGTATATGCCAGTCTCACTGTGATATCATAAAAAGATCAAGGCACCATTCAAAAGGGGATAATGTTTGTGTTCTGAGGTTCGGGATAAATTATATTTAATGATAATGTAAGAAGTGGATGAATAAATGAATAGGTGAAATCTAATTTTATCTTGAACTCACTGTTAATATTGTCTTCTCTTACAAGATGCCACATTTTAAAGTGAAAGTTGCAAAACCCATTCAATAAGGACTTTCTCCAAATGCAATTTTCTGGATTTTCAATCAAGCAATCCACAGATATTTCAGCAGTTTTGGAGAAAAAATCGGTAAGAAATAGCATCTTTGTTTGTGAGAAATAAATTTCCCAAAAGGGAAATGTGTGCACCTTGCTTTTCCTATGTTCTTGTGCCATCCCTTTCTCATCATGACACCTTGAAGGCCGCAGGGGTCCAGGCGATTTTCATCAGTTTTTGCAGCTCACAAAGCATTTATAGGATAAGCTTCCCTTGTTACCAGTGACTCATGATATTTGGGATTGTTGCCGCTCATTGAGTTTGCCTTTCCGTGGTCATATTGTGCTGCCATACCCAAAATGCACAGAAATGGACCTGTGACTCATAGTGATTCATTGAGGTATGAAAATAGCACAAAGGGACTTCCAATATCAAGTATGAAAATGTCACTGCCATGTTTAAAATAAGAAAAGGCCAGACAAATAAAAAAATCAATTACTTTTTCTAAATACATCAAAAGCTTAAATCACAGGAATAATCACCAAATGTGGACAACTGTAGACTCTAAAGAAAGCATCAGGTGCATCCGGGGAATTCAAGTATTTGAGGCCTGTTTATCTGCATTAGAAGTCACTGGTCACAGAAATGGGGGCAAATATCCAAGTAATAAAGTGCTTCATGAATTTTTGGAGACTGAATGTAGACCGAGAGGGATGAACTTGATGACCTTCCCTTAGGAGCGCCACCAAGTTTTCCAAGGTACAAACCCAACAAAAATCACCTGCTGATCCTGACGAAGGTGAGCACATTAACCAATTTATTTTATTCTTTTTTCCTAATGACCTCAGCAGCCCTCCTGTGTCCCTCTTGACATTAAGTGTTTTAAAATCTTCTCAATAACAAAAGTCTTCTTCACTCCATGGAGTGAGTACTTTGCCTCTGCCCAGCTCTGAAAACTTTTCCCACTTTGAAAATGCTATTCATCCCTATTCCAGTCTCCTAAAGGAAAACTAGTTGATAAGGGTCAGGGCTCCGAAGAAATTGCCTTAAAATATCACAAGGAAAGAGGTAGAAGCAGGAGGTTGGTGAGAATGGAGGGCCAGTGGGAGAAAGAAATGTCGTATCCCTCGAAGCCAAACAGAAAAATCAGAGACTTATATGGGAAAATCATAAATGTAATTTTTCCTATCCCCCATCACAAACAGTTGCAAGACATGGAATCTCTATAATGAGCTCTGCACTGGGGAAATAAACCCAAAGAGAACAGTCATAAGGACACTCAGAGGAATTTGAATCCCCGAATACATCCCTAAAGTCTAGTGAAATTAACATTAAACCCCTTACTAAAGACCAACTTGCCTTGTTTACTATTGTCCCACACAGTAGGGTTACTTTCAGAGAAGTTGAATGGCAGCCAGGCATGGTGTCATAGGCTTATAGACCCAGCTACTTGGTAGTCTTAGTCATAAGGATAACTTATCCTAGATCTTTGAGGCTGTTAAGACCACCCTGCTTCCAAAACAACCCACCAAAACTAACAACAAACAAAACATAATTGGAGAGAAAAGGAGATAACAGACACACATGCTAACATCAGAGATGAAAGAAGAGTCATCCCTACTGACGTAATAAGGGGCCTGACTTGGTGGCTCAAGTTTATAGTCCCAGTAGCTTGGGAGTCCAAGAAAGGAGAATTTCAACTTGACCTGACTTTGAATCACATAGTAAATTCTAGGATAACCCTGAAGAAGTCATCAAAATATCTTTCTAGGGTTCATCAAACCTAATCTAAGACATGTGGAAAAATAAAGAACCTCCCCAACAGCCCTGAGAAGTTGGATGTAGTTGCTCATTCTTTCAGTCCTAATACTGAGTCAGGAAGATTGGTGTCAGCTTGGAATACATATGGAACACCAGGGATGCCCCGGTTACAGAGTGAGACACTGTATCCAAACCACACCACACCACACCACACCAAACCAAACCCAAATCCAAAACCAAGAAAAGAACGAACCTGGAAAATCCAGCACAATACAGAAAAACAAAGTTAGAGACCTACACGACCTATTTTCAACACTTAATACAAAGCTGTCACATTCAAGACAATATGGTATTGCTAAATGTAAAGATTTGTGCATCAATGGAAGAGACTATAAACTACACAGAAATAGGTATCTAGATATAGAAGTTGTGTGTGTGTGTGTGTGTGTGTGTGAATTTTGACAAAGGTGCTAAATCAACTCAAAGAGGGTGCACTATCTTTTCAACAAAAGGAACTGAAGCAAGTGAATATTCATATGTGAAAACATTGAACCACAAATCTAACAACAATAGACAGAGGCCTTACTATATTATAAAATTAATTCAGAATACACCATGGACATAAGTAGAAACTATAAAGCATCCAGAGGAAAATATGAGAGAAAATGGAGGCAACCTATACTTCATGACAGGTTTCAGGTTCAACACAAAAAGCAAAACCCACAAAAATGTTAAGTTAGACTTTGATTAAAAAAAAAAAATCACGATATAGGAGTAGCCATATACCAAAAGAAACACCCTTATCTCCACAAAGGACTTAAATATAAACTACATCAGAGGTGTATACAAACAGAACTCAATTGAAAAATGGGGAAAAATAATCTAAGAAACATTTAGCCAAAAGGATTGTAGAGCGCAAATAAACAAATGAAAAGACGCTTAACATCATTAGTCACCATGAAATTGCGAATTAAAATCACAACAAGATAACATCGCACCAACAATGAGGATGGTTAAACTCCGGAGCCTTGGAAATAGTAATTTCTGGAAGCTGTTTAGAGATGAGAATTCTGATTCTGTGCTTGTGGGAATACTAAATGGCACAGTTACTTTGAAAGACAACTTCTCATAAAGCTAAAACCAATTTCACTGTATGCAGCAATTGTATCCCTAGGTATTTACCCAAATCATACAAAAACTTATGCCTCCGTGGTTATTTATAGTAGTTTTTGCTCATAATCAACAAATACCAGATGCAAGATGCCCTGCATCAGGTGACTGAATGAGATGGCACTGTGCATGCACTCATTGTGAGATTATTGGCTGGTTAAAAGAAGTGAACCACCAAGCCCTGGGCAGACGTGAATGAGCACTACATGCGTCTGTCAAAGTGAAAGAGAAACATGCACGAACATCCTGTAAGGGTTCTGCAAAGGATGCATGTCTGAGGCAAATATGGTGAGAAATCTGGGGAGGGGCCACACTGACAGATGACGTATAAGAGTGACTCTAGGCTGGAGAGATATTCTTTGTGATTCTGGAAGGACATGTTAAGGACATCACACATTTGTCTAAAATCACTTGTCGTGAAAAGAATGAACTTTACAATGTGAATCTGGAGGATGCTAAGCAGAATACATACTAAGATACCATAAATAACATACATGCCAGACTATCATCTATCTGTCTGTCTGTCTGTCTGTCTGTCCATCCATCCATCTATCTGTATATATGTATGTACATGTATAAACTGGGATAGCCTAGGCTACACAATAAGACTGTTTCAAAAGAAAGCTCTCATGTGCAGAAGAATTTTAAGTAATTTATGTAGATTATACACCTTTGAGGAGGTGGAACATAGGAGCCTACACCCTAAATATGGGCTGTGGATTTTGACCTCTTTTCTAAAATACATACTATGAGAGAAAGGAAAGGAATAACCCCTGAGCTGGAAAGCTTGGCAAGTGCTACCCCCCATCATCACATGATCCACCCAACATGATGTGACATCTCTGCAGCCTTTCTCTTGAAATCTTTAAACTCTGGCATAATCCTGAGAAGCATTAGTCAAATCCCGAGAGAAAGATTTTTCAAAATGCCGCAGGTACTCTCCGGAAGTGTCAGGGTCACCCAAAACAAGCCAAGTCCAATCAACTGCCACAGAGCAGAGAGCTTCTAGAAGACTTGATAACCAAATGGGAAGTGGTAGGCTGGGCAGGGCCCTGAAGTGGAACAATGGGTGCAAGGTGGAAAATGAAGGAAACGGAGGCAGTGCATGGATATTAGTCACTAGTGGTGAGCCGATGCTGAGTCCTTGGTTGTGACCAGTGAGAACTTGCGAGCGAATCGTGATACAACACGCTGGTCAGTGGGAAAACTAGGAGTGGCACTCAGAATCATCTTAACTTTTCTGTGAATCAAATTATTCTTTAAAAAGGTCCTTCAAAAGAGAAATGGAAATAATAGTAATTTTACAAGTCCAAATACTGTCTTAATCATAGAAACCAAGACCTCTTAAGCCCAGTGATTTTACCAAGCAGAGGAAGGGCAGAATGGGGGGTCCAGAGAAGACCAAGTATATTGTATCCATGCCTCCTTGGGTTCCAACACCTGTGCTGCCAGCTGTCCATTGCACGGTGAGGGTGAAACCATCGAAGTGCCAAGTCATTTGCAAATAAATTTTATGATTTTCCACTAAATGAATTGAATTTTTAAAGACAAAGCCCGTTTTCTAGTCTAGAGTGCACAGTATGCCCTTTCCAAAAGTGAAATAAAAGTGTGTGTCGGGGGGGGGGGGATAGTTATGTTGGGGGAAAAGGCTAAAATTGTAGAGGCGATGTTCAAGGTTACATCTTTGATAGTGGAAGTAAGTACAAGTCACATCATCACTGAGGACCACCTAAAGTCAGGTTCAAAATAAGGATAAATAAAATGCTACAGAGGGGAAGGAGAACATGTCATTGGCAGACACGCCTGCCTGTTGAGGCTCTCAGTCATTTCCGTTCGCAATCATTGCTATGATCTCACTTGTAAGTCACCTGCATCTAACTTGCACAAGGACATTAATTTGCTGGACATGAGTTCATTTTTAGTATCATATATATGCACATATATCTAGACGGATATGAAGAAAACAAACGTGCTCAGCACATCAAACATCTTTTCCTGCTAATTACTAAAATCCGTGCCATGGAAGATACATATGCACATTTTTATCTTATTGGTTTATTAATTTGTGTCTATGTCCGCATGGGGATATGTGCACATGGATGCTGGAGTTGCAAGTAAGTGTGATTCTAGGAAACAAACTCTAGTCCTCTGAAAGAGCAGCAAGCATTTTTAGCCACCAAGCTACCTCTCCAGTCCCCAGAAGATTCTTTAAATTTGTTTTTTAATTTGTCCATTAATTTGCAAGTCCCGTTAGAGACTGCAGAGTGTATAAGAAACAATGCCAGGAAGGGGTCAGTGAACACAGACAACTGGTCATTGGTCCTTCATACCTGGACCCACATCATGTATGTATGTCTAACTACACTCACTCAATTATGTTTCTAACCATGCATTTCCAAGAACATATGCCCTTCATTAATGGCAAATGACTATATCAATAATAACCTTTTATTTCATGATGCAAGATAGTACTCATTGCTTTAGCCACTGATCGCCATTAGCAATAAGTAGCGTCACCCTCAATTTTGATTTCAAGAATGGAGAAAGTGGTGAACCGCTTGCACACAGTGAAATCACAGCCATTTGGGGTTCATAGTTTTGTGTTCACATTCAGAAGTCTTGGTCTCCAGGTAGAGGTATCTTTGGGGAGGTGTTGGAAACTTTTGAAGGTAGGGCTTAGCTAAAGAAAGTAGGTTACTGGAGGAAGGTCATTAGGGGCTGTATCTGTCCCAGGACTGTCCCTGGCTCACTTCTTCCTGTCTGCCATGAGATTAGTAGCCTTAAGAACTGCTACTGTGATATTCCACCTCACCACGGGCCTAGAACCAAAGGAGCAAAACTGATGGGCTGAAACCATGAACCAAAATAAACCCTTCCCTTAAGTAGTCCTTAGATATGCTTATGCTAGCCCTAGAGAGATTGATGCTCAAAGGAAGTGGTTCTATTTTTTTTTTTATTGTCAGGTCTCCTGTAGCCCCAGCCAGCTGGAAACTCATGTGTAGCCAAGGATAACCCTGAGCTTCTGCTCCTCTTGCTCCTACCTCCTGAGTGCCAGGACTCCTTACGTATGCCATCATGCCCAGTATTTGCAGTGCTGGGGATCGAACCCAAAGGTTCTGCACATTCTGTATAAACACTCTCAACTAAGATATGCCCTAGCCCCAGGCTTTGTTGTTTTTGCTATATGAATGAATTACTTTTGGAAAAGATGATTATTACACATATGGAAACACATAAAAATTCAATGCCCTTTCCCATGTTAACTAAGCAAGTATAAAGCCTGACCATAATATTTACAGGTTGAGATGTAACAACACAAATTTCAGCACAATCTCCTAGACAGAAAAATTCATTCCTACCATAGATGTTCACAATAGAGGCATATGGTATCTTTCATCTCTTTAACATCTCTTACCTTTTCACTTAATGGAGGTATTTTAAGGTTATTCCTTAATGTGTCTGAAAGACCAGCGTCCCTACTCTTGTGCTCGGGGACCAGAATTAAATAAAACAAGGGTTACATGAACACAAACAGTATGTTACAATGATAACTGACAACCTAGATGGCTTCTAAGTGACATGTCAGCAGGGGAGACAGAGGCATGGATATGCCAGACAAAGGGCTGATTCCATGCCAGGAGAGATGAAGCAGGCTGCTGTGAGATCTCATCACACCACCGAGAATGACCCACAATTTAAAGCTTATGAATGATTTATTTCTGCAATTTTCTGCTTAATATTTTCAGACTATGATTGACTGTAGATTATTGAAACCATGGACAGTGAAAACCACGGGTAGGAGGGGACTGCGTTACCCGAGATATGGAATCATTTTACTCTAGTATGCGTTCCTGGCAGCAGCCACGGTTACCACTTTCTCCCTATAAATTGTTGACATGAAAAATGAAATAAAAACCTGATGCTTGTGACTTCTTATTAAATATATTAGATGGAACATCTGATTTTGCTATAACTTCCTACTGAAATCTCCCAGACATGAAAATGGAACATGGGCCCGAGAGGCAATAAAAACTAGAAAGGAAACTAACAAAGCTTTGAAACCCAGAGAGCAGACACAGGGGTATCAGTGAATTTATCAGGATGGGGAAATTTGACGCTTTAATTGACGGTGGAGGAAAACTAAAACTGAGACCGTTCATCTTGAAAGGCTCTTGCATTTCAGAAAGGGCAATTCCAGGTCCATCTGAAGGTGGCAATGCAGAAGCAGCGGGGAATGGGAGACACAGTGGGTAAGAATAGAAATCCTCCCAAGTCTCTGTTGCCAAATAGCATCCTCTCATCTTCTGGAAGATTTGGTTCTAAGTCCTGGGACAGCTGAGTTGGAGTCTCAAAGGCAAAGCTGTTGGTATGGTGTTAAGATTTTCATGATAAACAACCTGAGGGAGGGGAGATTGGTTTTGGTTCCTGATGTCAGAGGGTTTAGACCATCATGGTGAGGAGAGCGTGTCAGGGAAGAGCAGTTCACTTTGTGGCAGTCAGGAAGCAGGGAAAGAGATAGCGAGAAGGACCCAGTGAAATATATGACCCTCAAAGACATATTCCAGTGCCACACTTGTTCTGAGGAGGCCCCACCTCCCACCTTTCACCTCGCTTAATAATGCTACCGTTGTATGATTCCATTAAGGAATTGGTGCATTCATTAGGTCATTGCTCTCATGATCTAATTGTTTCTGGAAGAAGCATTAGAGAGACTCAAAGAGGTGTGCTTCATTAATCTCTAAGACATTTCTGAATGTAATAAAAAGGACAAGATTAGCTATCACAAGTGCATTAACTGGAAGGAGAGGAAAAAGTATGACTCTATAAGTAATAAGATCACTTAGTTTTCATTCTTCCCTTGTTTCTTGAAGGCTGCCAGGCCATACCTCTATGGGGGAACTAGAACTGGTTTTGTCAGTATCTCTGGAATATGATTCAAGCAAGAGAAAAGATATGCTAAAGGTGGGGACTTCACACACACACACACACACACACACACACACACACATGCCAGGTTGCCTCAGTCAATAGAGTTCATCACTGGGTCCTTGGCTGGAAGAGTTTGGTGATGAGGAATTTAGTTCTGAAGCATGTAACAGACACAGGAGCCCACACCTGTGGCCTGGGAAGGACCATAAAGGGACTCCATGTACTTGATGGTTTTATGCCAGTTTGACACAAGCTAGAATCATCTGAAAGAAGAGAACCTCAATTGAGAAAATGCCTCCTAAGATCTGGCTGCAACACATTTTCTTAATTAGTGATTTATGAAGGAGTGCCCAGTACGTTGTGGGTGGAGCTATTCCTGGGCTGGTGGTCCTGGGTTCTATACGAAAGCAGAGTGAGCAAGCCATGACAAACGAGCCAGTAAGCAGCATCCCTCCATGGCCTCTGCATCACCTTCTGCTTCCATGTTCCCAGCCTGTTTGAATTTCTGTACTGATTTCTTTCAGTAATGAATAATGATAGGGAAGTGTAAGCCAAACAAACCCTTTTCTCCCCAGCTTGCTTTTTGGTCAAGGTGCTTCATCACTGAAATAACCAAACTAAGACACTACAGATGAAATCCAGTGGTTAAGCTAGTCTGTTTTCACACACTGTATCTCCACACAGTTCTTTCTCCCCTACATCTGTTCCTTGTTACTGCTCTAATTGGCAATATGAACGTGGAAGAACCTAAAAATGTGGTGTACTGAAATCTCATTTAATCCCTAACTTTATTCAAGGCATCAGACAACTTATACTCTGAAGGTACTCTAAGAGTTGAGCAAGGTCATGTGAGCAAAGTTCACTTGAGTTCAAGTTGTCCACAGTCACGGGGCAAGGTCATATGAGTTTAGGCTAAATATAGTCACAATGACAACCCACGCTTGGAAACATCATCCAAATGTACTACACCTTGGAGGGGCATGGAAGCACATTCTAAAAACCACCCATGTTACAAAGAAACAGAATGACAAGACTTTTGTTTCTTTCGGGTTTTCTCACAGGTTCTTAAAAAAAACTCCCTTATCTCTTCCCACATTGTTTTCCTGTAGAAATACCCCTTTTTGTGTTCCCACCTCTACTTTCCCTCTATCAACCCCATAAGAATCATTAGCCTTCAAGTATATTTTTCTTTTTTCTTTTCTTTTTCATTCAATTTATTCTCAGAATAGTTAATAAATTAGTATACAGAGAGCTATTGATGTCCCTTTGATACTTAAAAATTGGCTCTTTGGGTGTGGATGTTTTGCTGATGACTATTCCTCTGTTTCATAGTGAGTTGATGATGGTGATGGTGATGATGATGATGATGATGATGATGATGATGATGATGATGATGGTCATTGTTGGTACAGACTATTTCATTCTTGGGAACAACATGTATAGAACTTGGTGCCACAAACACCAACCTGATGCCTCAATCCTTCTACAGCCTAGAACTTTCTTAGCTTAGAAAACTATTCTAAAGAAAGAAGGGTGACTTAAATAAAAATTTCTGTCAACAATTTGACATGAAAAATCAAGGAATGTTTTCTTCAAGAATTACCAACCACACAGTAATGTTTCCTTCCCTAATAAGAGTAACCTAGACAAATTCCAAAGAGTACAAAGGATTTTTATAAATATGTTTAAAGAAATTCCAAATGATTTTAATAAACTTATGAGTTAATTACTAAAGAAAACAAACAGGTGAACAAGACAAGGATGTCAATACGAAATATTAAAATGTTATTCAATAAACAAATAGAGATGTTGAAGAAAAAAACAGCTGAAATGAATTTGGAAATGAAAAATTCAATAAGCCAAATTTAAAAAAAATGTCAGTGAAAAACTCTTAAGAAAATGAATCAAAAGGAGAACAGACTATCAGGACTTGGTGGCAAGATAGAAAAATTGGAGTATTCAGTGGGTGACAGTGCTACATTCGTGAAAATAGATGGAAGGAGCATGTGAGGTCTTTGAGGCACCACACAAAAGCAACATCCATGAAGTATGGGTGAGAAGAAGGAAAAGAATCCCATGCTGAAGGCATATCAACGTTTCCCATGTAATCATAGTGGAAAAATTCCAAAATCTAGGAAAAGCAAGACTCATTCCAATACAAGAGGCTCATAGAACACAAAATAGAACAACAGAAACAACACAAAACAAAAAACAAAACCCTCCCAACATTATATAATTAAAACATAAGTATTCAAAACAAAGAGAGTGCATTGAAACTTTCAAAGTCATACACAAAGACAGGCCCACAAGAGAAGGAGCTAATTTCTCAGCAGATTCTTTAGATGCCAAAGGGGTTGGAACAAAGTATTTCAAGTTCTGAAGATCACAACTGCCAACCCAGACATAGCAAAACTGTATGTCATAAGGAAAGCAAAAGGACAAAGCTCCATAATAAAAGCAGGCTTCAGGATTGTGGTCACTAAGACAGTTCTACAGAACACAGAAGAAGTTCTTTAGATTGAGCAGAATGATAAATATATCCAAGAGGTTACAAGGTCTAATGAAAAATGACAGAAAAATGGAAAAGCAAATGAGGAGTAGGAAAACACCAAATACAACAAAATGAATATAATACAGGAATTAATACACATCTTTCAGTAAGGACTCTGATTAACAGCCTCAATTCTCTAATCAAAAGACACAGACCAGCAAACTGGATTAAGGAATAGGATCTATCCATTTGTTGCCTCTAAGAAATACACCTCACCATCAAAGACAGAAACTACTGTAGGGTAAAAAGATGGAATAAAAGCAGTTCCAATAAGAGAACTAGGAATCAACAGGCATTATTATTTCATATCCACTAAAATAGACCTTAAAGCAAAAGTAATAAGAAATAAAGAAAGTCACTTCATACTGATTAAGGGATCAGTGTAGTAAAAAGGTGTTGCAATTCTAAACACACAGTAAAAATAGGGACACTGAATTTCACACATGCATGTCACAGAGTAACGCAGTATACAGTGGGTGGCCTTAATACTTTAGTCTCAGTTAAAAACAAGTCATCCCCAAAAATGTTTAAGTTAGGTGATACAGATTGAGGAGATCTAATACACATCTATAGAACATCCCATCCTAACAGTGCAGAATACACTCTTTTCAGAAACCCATGAAATTTTCTCTAGAATGGATCATGTCTTAGTATGTATTGCAAATCTGGTCAATAGAATGTGCCTGGGAGGCGGTTGGCACAAATGTGGAATCTAAAGCTATTGTTTTACTAAGTGGACATGATGTGCTCATTAAACTGCTTTGTAAATGATTAACTTTATCCTCACAGATTAACGCCAATGTCAGATTTGGTCAGAGAAGCTTCGTTTTGCAGTGGGAAATGGTAACTACAGAGCCCCATGATTCCTCAAAGTGCTGAGAGTAACTGTTGAGTGGTCAGACATAAATGAGACCGTTCCCTCCTGGTCTCAAAGAATATCATAGAAGAGAAGGTGGAAAGAATGGAATGGGGCGAAGGGTAGTGGGACACTTCTTTGGGACATGACGTGACTGTTGGACTCATGAACTCAGAAGTTGTAATTAGCCCCAGAAAACTGGTTCCATTGACCTCCTGTCATGGTGTAGGGAGCAACTTGAGGTCCTTAATCTTCACCTTTTCCCAAGGATCAAAGGTAGATAATGGTTTCTGGCAGAGGAAGAGATTTTTCTTAAGTGGTGTAGTCACTGGTAAGGAGCCCAGGCTCCTCTAAATGATCTCTCACCTGTGCTCCTGTTAGCAACCTTAATGTACTTTCTGGATCTCTCCCCCCTCTCTCTGTCTCTGTCTCTTCCTCTCTCTCTTTTCCTCTCTCTCTCCTGACCCCCCCCCCACACTCCACAAAAGTGAGGTGATATTAATTGGGAAGAGTAGGGGGATTAGTAGGTATGGGAATGGGACAAGATTGGATGATATGGGATAAATGCAATAATTATTATGCATATTATACACACATATGAAAACAACACAATAAAAACCATTATTATGTATAAATTAGTATATACTGATAAAGCATAAATTTCAAAAAAATATAAAAACTCAGATCACAAGGAGAGATTCCTCCTAGATATTTAACCCTTTAGTGACCTTCATTGTTGAGGGGACCCTCTACCATGCCAACCAAGACAAAGCAGAAGGGGCTCAGAGAAAGCATAGACAGTAGTGACAGAGTGAGGCCTGAAGAATCTTCCACTTATGAAAGAAGGAACCCCAAAGATACACGGGAAAAACAGAAGCAGGACAGTATACAGATGAATACTGGATGAGATGGAAAAGCATTTAGGAGTTATGAGAAGCAATTAACAGCAAGTGAGGACAGCTCTCATGATGGCATTAGCGGTTGTGTAAGAGACAGACAGACACACACTTGCTGACTTGCTCTGCTTCACCATGTCTTCCTCTTCATCGAGCAAAAAGGCGCTGGTTAGAAGCCAATCAGAGACAGGCAAGTGCCGTATCCTTGGACTTTCAGCCTCTAGGATCTCAAGCCAAGTAGATTTCTTTGTTTTGTATTCATTTTCTATTCTGATAACCTCCGGTGGGGTCAAATGCACTCACTAGAAGTTGTTGACGTTTGTTAGGAGAGTTTGGGGACAAATTAGTGACAGGTACTCAGGAAACAAAGCAAGGAAGAAAGTCATAAAATAAAGCAGTGTCCAGGAAAGGACTACATGGCTCATCTAAGATTAATAGCACATAGTAAAGCAAGATGGGTAAGACACAGACATCTAAACAAACTGTTGTGAGTCTACGTTCAAAGGATCGTGGTGGGAGTGCCATGCTTCTAACGGGTCGGTCAGGGAGAGCTGCAGTGGGAGATCTGAATTCTCATTGACCACAGTAACAGCCAAGAAGCAAAATCCAGTGCTTGAAAAACCAAAGGCTCTGATGTGGTCTCCAGGAGGGTGGAAGGAAATAAAAGGCAAATGAATATGTTACTGAAGAAATTCAACCCCGATGCCTCTAAGAGACGGGAATTAGGATATAGTACACTTTAAGCCACACAAAACTAGTTTTCAGCAATAAATAAATCGATAAGTAAATAAGTGAGGGAAAATGAATAAGATGAAGAAATTTTACTAGTGGAAAAATTGGCATATTTGGTCACTTGAAGAGGCTTTCCTGAAGAGGTAGTTTTCAATGACCCATTTAAATCTTATGTGACTTAAACTATCAATCTCCAGTATAAAACATACAATTTTAAGTTTGGAAAATCAGATATAAGAATTTTGCAACCAGATCTGACTTAGCATAAAGGGTTCATTTGTTGAAAACTGATTCTTTTCAATGGTTGTGACTTTGTTTACAATTTTCTTGTGAGAAGGAAACTCAGTGATGCATTGCATAGACTCATACACGGGGGCTTCAAAGCCCATAGCCACAGAGAGTGGGGCCCAGCTAATGAACAGACAAGAACTTCTGAGTCGAGACACTTGAACTGTTGGTTTGGACCCCATTGTCCTGGTGTCTTGTTTGAATGTGGCAAACAGTTTTCAGTGGCACATCCTTCAAGTTCTTCAGAACAAGCAAAGCTCAGTACCTGCCATTCACTAAGAATTAATGCCATATGACTTAGAAGAAAGTATGTGTTTAAAAAACTGACAAGATGAAGAACTTAACTGAATCACCATTAAAATGGGTACCACTAGCTTAGCCCAAGATTGGGACCAGTACTCTCTTGCATCATAAGATGAACCACCCCCAATCCACTCCTCAGAAAGGGTAAGGCCTTCCATGGAGATCAACAAAGCCTACCATATCAAGCTGAGGCAGGACCAAGCTCCTCCCTCCTGCATCAAGGCTGAGCGAGGCAGTATGGATTAAGAAAATGTGGTACTTTTGCACAATGGAGTATTACTGAGTGGTAAAGAACAATGACATCATGAAATGTGCAGGCAAATGGATGGAACTAGAAGCAAACCATCCTGAGTGAGGTAAGAGATAAGTTTTAAGTATCGACCTGTTGCGTCTTGGAATCACCTGGAAAGAGTCTCAGTTGAGTAATTGTCTTTATCAGTTTGGCCTGTGAGCATGTCTGTGGGGGACTGTCTTGCTTGCTAATTGATGTAGGAAGCCCAAGCTCACTTTTGTTCACTCCCCCTGTTAATTCTTGCTACAGAAGGCAGAAGCAGGTCATGTAGGTGAGTCTGTATTCAAAAGACAGCAAAAGTAGCTCAGAGCACCAGTTTGAAGTCAGATGGCCTGTGACTGATTCCTGTCATTGCTGTTTATTAGCTGTGTGCTTTGACCTTTGGACAAGTTATTTAACCTAGGAATTGGGATGACAGCATCCTCCACTTTGCCATCATCTCAGTTACTCGAAGATGCAATTAGTTAGCATTTAGAATATGACAGGCATACAGTGGATGCTCATTTATGAGCTCTTTACAGGGAAGTGCCTGGCAGTACACAGAGGATGGGTCTGAAAGTCTGTCATCATTCCAGGGTCACAAAAGCCAAACGACAGCTACACCACAGGGATGGATATGTACACAGTGCAGCAGTTGTGACTGAGGAGATTTCAGTCTGTGTTCACTTGCAGAACTCAGGACTGAGTTATGTGATCTTGAACTGTGTAAGGGAACTCTTAACGCTGCCTTTCAGTCTTCTGTGCTGAGGGCCACTTCTCAGTGTTGCCTTGGAGCTGCTTCTCACATGCACAGCTATGGTAGCATGCAGTTCCTAAATGCTTTAACTCCACTATAGGGTGCAGTCTGTGGAATGAGCAGCACAATGCAATAGGATGGAGTCTATGGGGTGAGTAGCAACAATGCAATAGGATGGCATCTGTGGGGTGAGCAGCATCCATGTAATAGGATGGAGCCTGTGGAATAAGCAGCAACAATGCAATAGAATGGAGTCTGAGACATGAGCAGCAACAATGCAATAGAATGGAGTCTGAGGCCATGAGCAGCAGCAATACAATAGAATGGAGTCTGTGGGATGAGCAGCATCCATGCAATAGGATGGAGTCTGTGGCATGAATAGCAACAATACAATAGGATGGAGTCTGTGGAATGAGTAGCATCTATGCAATAATATGGAGTCTGGGACGAGCACCATCTATGCAATAGGAAGGAATCTGGGATGCGCAGCATCTAAAAAATAGAATGCATTCTGTAGGATGAGCAGCATCCCTGCAATAGGATGCAGCCCGTGGGGTGAACAGCATCCATGCTGTCTTCACAAACTTGAACATGATTTCAACCATCATGGTAGTACTTTCCGTGCAGTGCACACTCTGCATAGAGTTTACTGCAACCCTTTGAACTATGAGAAATGCCCCCATTTGGGGCTGAAAAATCCATACTCAGAAGAAAACAACAGCAAAACTTTTAGGCAAATTGCACAGGAAGGAACTGTGTGTCTCTTGATGGCAGGAGGCACGAAGGTGCAAAGTACAATGTATTTTGAAGCGAGCAGCTCACAGGCACAAACCGACACTATCTGCTCAGTCTCTCAGACACCCCAGCTGCCAGCAGATGGGCAGATGTTCCCAGGGCAGAGCCGCAAGCCAGCAGCAGGACAAGCCTTCTTGGCCTCCAACCCAAAGCTTCACGCCTCGGGGCACCAGCATAAAAGATCATTTTGTTAAATGTCCCAGTATGCCAAAATAACCATGCTGTGATGGAAGGGGGTGGCTATATATATATTAAATTTAAAAACCAGTGTGATAACATTAGAGAACATTTTTTAAACACAAGAAGCATCGTGTGAAATATCATCACTCAGACGCAATTTCTATAATTTATTTTTATTCTTGTTCTTTTTTCTCCATGCTGGTACTTTTTTTTCCTTTTTTTTTTTCAAAGCTGTAACTAGTCTTTTTGCTTAGTGTTATAATAAGAAATTACCCTTGGGAAATTTAGTCTTATCACTTAAAGCTTAAAAGAATTCTACCCATCGTTATCTTTTTATGCACTGACTAGATTTTAAATTAAGCCTCTCCGTGGCTATTTAACCTGCTGCCAGGTTTACACTGTGCTAATATGGACTGTTCTCGCTTTTCTTTGTTTTTCTTTTTAGCTCTCTTACACTAAGATTACTGGGTTAAAGAGTATGAGGATGCGTATAACTCAACTCATTCTTTTTTGTTGTTGCTGTTTTTCTGGGAGAGAGTCTTACTATATAGCTCAGACAGTCCTTGTACTTGTAATCCTCCAGTCTCAGCTCCCTGAACGCTGGCATCCTGGGCCTTTCATGCCAGTCTGACTTCACCTCACTCCTCCTCTTCCTCTTCTACCTCTTCCTCTTCTGCTGTTGCTGCTGCTTCTGTTTTTGCTTCATATTGTGTGCATGTATAGGAGTAGGGTGCATGCCACTGTGCATGTGTGGAGATCAGAGGACAACTTCTGATTCAATTCTCCCCTTCCACCATGTGGGTTCCAGGATCAAAGGACGGTGAGTACCAATTGCCAAGTGCTTCCCAGTCAATATTACCTGTATGCTCTCCCCTAAACCCCAAATCCCTGGACTGCTCACAGTACCACAGACACCCTTGGTTTATAAAGAAACCGCATCTTGATAAACCCATCATAAAGGGACAATGTGGCTCACACTCTTGGCCTATCAAACGTCACTGCTTAGCAAATCAGAGCTTAGTGGTATGCGGATGATTTTTCCCTTGTGGTCCTGTGACCTCCAGGATACCGCCACTCTCTGCCACCATCTAGCCCGAGATAGGTTTGTACTGTGTATCCCCTGGCCCACAATGATACAAACATTGGAGTTTGAAGTACAGTTTATCTGAATGTGTATTGCTTTTACAGCGCCATAAAATGAACCTTCAAAGAGAAGAATGTCTCCAGTAAGGTGTTGTCGCTAAAGTTTGCTATGCAGCCATAGGTCACTGAAATGGAAAAGGGAAAGGTAGCAGTAAACAAAGGACTTGACTCTCCCTAGATGCTTCTTTCTGAAGATACAGACACAGAGAGGAATTGGAACAAGGTCATCTCCATTTATTCTCAGTAGATCACGCCCCCTAGGTCCAACCAAAGTTCTATATGCCTGTCCACTCTTCATCAGACTTAGCATTAACAGAGTCCCCATCTGGGTCCTTATCTCTGAAGGCTTGGTGTTAGCATAAAACATATGAAATCATTTTATGGTTTCTTCTTAATAATATGTTTTTAATTACAAAGACCCGTGATGATAATAACCTTGATGGTCAGCTTGGTGGGATGTATAATCACCATGGAAGTAAATCAGGTTTATGTGAGATTATCTGCATTAGGTTAATTGAGGTAAGAAGACCTACCCTAAATGTGGGTGGTAACCATTCTATTCAGTCTCAGACCGAACATAAAAGAGACCACAATGTGAGTGTGAGCATTATTTTCCTTTTTCTGAGTGTAAGCATTTTATTTTTCTGAGCATAAGCGTTTTTTCTCTTTTCTTGGTTTTCTGACTGTGAGCATATGTGACCAGCTGCCTGCCACTTCTGCCACGCCTCCCCATGCTGTGCTGTCGCCCCTAGAACTGTGAGCCAGAACGAACTCCCCTTAAGCTGCTTTTGTCAGGTGTTTTATTGTGACAAGGAAACAAATTAATATAGTGCTTCAGCTACGAGGCTCCCCGTACATGAGAAAAGACAGTTTTCTTAAAAAACAAAACAAAACAAAACAAAACAAAACCATTTTTAATTGTATATGTGTACATGAATGTGGGTGCCCATAGAGGCCAGAAGAGAGTGTCAGATTCCCTGGGTCTGATGGTTGTCACCTTGACAGATGGTTGTGAGTGCCCCGATACAAATAAAAGTGCTCTTAGCATCTGAGCCACCTCTCCTGACCCCTCCCCACAAACAATATTTTACTTCTCTCTACCAAGAAGTACCAACTTCCTTGGTCAGATCCCCCTCAGTGGGTTTCCTGAGCCAGGCTTGCTGAAGTGTCTGGAAAGTCTCTGGATGCAGTCAGGTGTTGTGCAAGAGGTCACATGCTCCCCCAGCTGCCAGCCTTGAAGGCTGACAGTCCAGGGTCAGTTCCCTGGATGGAAAGTTCTCCTATGTGTGCATGAGGTCATCGAGTTCCGGTCATTCCTCTGCCTTCTCTACCTTTAGTCGCTCAGCTCCTCCTGTCCATCATATCACCCCTCCCCCCGCCCCCCGGCCTTCTATGTTAGCCAGCTCTCAGATGAGCCAACCACGTCCGTTCCTCTTTTCCAAGTGAATTTTCCCAGGAGGTATAAAAACCAAGCTTTCCAATTAGTCAACCATGTGCATTGGGGAAAATCATCTTTAAACTCACTAGGGCCCTGTGTTTCATCATTTATGAAGTGAAGGGTTTGGTGTGTACAGTCAGATTTCTGCTTCCTGGGCTCCATGTTTGTGCATTTAAACACCTGTGCATCTGAAATATTTTAAAACTTGTACCTGTAATGAACAAGCACAGACCTTCTTAAACAGTATGGTCTAACAACAGTTTACACTCTGTGTAAATGTAGCTGTTTAGAGATCATCAGCATATGCTACAGCATCTGTGCCAAGTACTAGCACAGTGGTGTGGATATCTGCAGGAGGTCCTGGATTCTAACAGCTGTGGTGTTTGTATCTGCAGGAGGTTCTAAATTCTAATACCTGTGATGCTGGTATCTGCAGGAGATCATGGATTCTAACATTTGTGATACTGGTATCTGCAGGAGATCCTGGATTCTAACATCCACATATCAAGGTGTTACTACTGTCTCATTTTAATTATAATAATAAGATAAACATGTATATTATACTAGTATTAATAATTGTTAGTATAATATAATAGCTTAATAATTTTAAACAAATAGATATATAACAAACACTCATCAATAGGGCTTCAGTATGATCTATTCAGATAATAGGAAGATCAAGTGATAATTCTTTGTTAAAAGATTTATTTTATTTATTTTGATATTTGCCTTCATATATGTATGTGCACCGTATGTGTGCCTGGGACCTGTGGGGGCCAGAGGAGGCCTCAGAAGCTCTGGAATTAGAGTTACAGGTGGTTGTAGGTGCTATGTAGGTGCTGGTAACTGAACCCAGGCCTGCTGTAAAAGCAGAAAATGCTTTTAACCACTAAACCAGTTCCCCAAAACATTTCGTTGGTGGTGGTGTTCTGCTTTGTTGAAATAGCACCTCATTATGGCTGACCAGAGCTTGCTAGGTAAACCAGGCTGGCCTTAAACTCACAGAAATCTGCTTGCCTCTAAGTGCTAGGATTATAGGTGTGCACCACCACACCTGGCAATAATTCTTTTAGCATGTGTTTTCATTTCACTGGAATGAGTTCTTGATAGAATACTAAGTGAAAGCAGTGTGACATTATACTATTCCCTATTAATATATTCCTTCATGAATCCTTATGTATAAAATTAAAACACAACACAAGGTCAGTGGTAGTTCTCTGTATGATTGTACTGTTTGTTAGTAATGCGCACCTATAAAAAGGCATCTTCTTCCTTCCCTCCCTCCCTTCGTCCATCCCTTCTTCCCTTTACTCCCCCTTTATCCTTTCTTGCAGTTTCTTTAATTGTGTTAGTCGGGGCAGCTACTTAACCTGTCCAGCTTCCCTTGACTCCCTGGGAGGATGAGGACTCCTTTATCCCGTCTCCTACCATATCTTGAGTAATCCACCACTGCAGCAGTATTGCATCCTTTATTGTAATTCCTGGTCAACACATCTGTATGCTCCTGATTCAGAGCCTGCTGACGCCAGAGCCCCTACTTTGTTTGCTGATGTATCTATGCTGTGATGCCCGACACAGAACAAGCCAGACATGTATTGGCTGAATGTTTAACAAACCCGTTCATGCTACGACCTTTTGGAACTTGAAATCTGAACCTTGATGCCACCAGTCACTTTTCAGTTTCTCGTGTAAACAGTAAGTACCTCTGCCTGCATTTTCTCTTAAACACTTTGTCTACAGCTGAAATAAATCACTCCCAGATGCTCATGGGAGTTTGGACTGGAGACCCCTTTGGGGGGAAGGTGAAGGCAACAGATAGCTACACCTACTGGCATCAATTATTTCTTCGTACCTCCATCTTTCACTGCGGAGATTCTGCTCTCACTTGCAATTTAGCTTCTTCCAGAAATGTCAACACCGAGTAAATATGCTATCCTTGGGCTAGAGGACATGAGTGCACGATCCATCTAGCAGTTACGTTTCTGATGGTAATGAATGAATTGGCAATGTTTTGTTGGCTCAGCCATTCTCAACTCAATTAACTACGAAACACTGAGGAAAATGGCAATGAGGATCTGTAGGGCAGAGGATGAGATTGTGGACTTCAGTGACTCAGACGAGGAGCTGTCACCATTTGAGCCCTCTGAGGATGCAATATTCTCGTGATGTCTATTTAGTCCCTTTCACTAATGCTGGAGAATCAGGATTTCTTATCAGGATAGTCAGGCATCATCTCAGATGTCTGAGATGCAAGAGGAGGTCATATTGGACATGAAACTCCGTTGAAGATCTTCCAACAACCTTTTTCACAGGTTTTGATGCAACCACATTTGGATGAGCCTGGGAAGAGACCAGGTTAAATTATGCAAAGGAGGCTCTCCATTGTATTTAGTTATTGTGTTTTTTATGTTCCTTCACACTCTAAACTGTATTTTGTTTGCTTCTGTAACTGACCTAATTATTATGCTGTTGACCTTGTTTTACATACATGTTGCTGTGTTTGAATAAAAGGTCGCAGGTCTCAGTAGTCAGCAAAAGTGTGACATTATACTATTCCCTACTAGTATATTACTTCATGAATCCTTATGTACTGAATTAAAACACAAACACAACACATAGTCAGTAGTAGTTCCCCATATGATTGTACTGTTAGTAAATGCACAACTATTAAAAGGCATCTTCTTCCTTTCCTCCCTCCCTTTGTCCATCCCTTCTTCCCTTTATTCCCACTTCCTCCTTTCTTGCAGTTTCTTTAATTGTGTTAGTGGGAGCAGCTACTTAGCCTGTCTAGCCTCCCTCCACTCCCCGGAAGGATAAGGACTCCTTAATCCTGTCTCTTTACGATTCACCACCCCCACCCTAGTCTCTCTTCTCTTAGTTGAAGGATTCTCTTTGCTCTCACCATAATCTCGGATGATATCATCATCACATCTGCGTGTGTGTGTGTGTGTGTGTGTGTGTGTGTGTGTGTGTGTGTGTGTGTTTGAGAATGGGAAGTCATCCATAGCTACACAGTGAGTTCAAGACCAGCCTGAGTTTCTGATCCTGATGTCTTCCCCTTCCAAGTCCCGAGACTACAGGCATGGGCTGTCATGACTGCACACATTTTCTTTATAAATGCATGCCTGTCATAGCAGCTCTTTAGTGTACTTGGTAGTCTAGCCACTCTTCAGACCCGTGGAACCTTTCTTAGCAATCCAAGAAGGACTAGATCAAAGGATATCTGCAGATAGGATCACAGTGTCCCACGCCATAAGCGTCTCCTTTGACGTTCTCTCAAAACTGCATTGTGATGAGGCGAGCAGGCCTGCTTTTCATCCTGCCCAGCTCCCGCACAGCTAGCTTAGCCCTGGAAATAATAACACAGAAACTGTATTCACTTAAACACTGCCTGGCCCATTAGCTCTAGCCTCTTATTGGCCAACTCTCACATCTTGATTAACCCATTTCTATTTATGTGTATTGCCACTTGACTGTGGCTTACCAGCATGAGTCTAACCACCACCCATCTTGGGTAAGAGAAGCATGGTGTCTGTCTGACTCTGCTTTCTTCCTCCCACAATTCTGTTCTGTCTTCCCCACCTACCTATGTTCTGACCTATCAGGCCAAGCAGTTTTCTTTATTAATTAACCAATGAAAGCAACAGATAGATAGAAGACCCTCCTACATCACTGCATAAAGCTTAAGTTCTTGAGCTGCTCTGGAAGACCCCGCCCCTAACCGCTGAACCCATTTCTCGTCACATGACTTAGTACCAGTCACAGTGAGAACTCTGCTCCCTCAAATATGGCTTCCTGATTCATCACACAGCTGGGCCCTCGCTACCCCTCTTTCTTCTGCCTGTAATACTCTTTTCTTTTACTCTCCAGAAATTCTGTGTGCATCCTTCAAAACCAACATGATCTATGGTATCAGCAAGCATCATTTCTCACTCCTTCCTTTGGGTTTTCACAGTTCTTGAAACCAATCTATTCCCTGGCAATTACCCCCCAGCATTATAACTATGCATTCACACTTGTTTGTCTCCTACTAGACTATGAACTTTTCGAGAGCCAAGAGCTGTCATTCATCTAAGGAGTGCCAGTGCTTAACACAGAGTCTGCGCGCATCATAGATCCTTAATTTGTGTTTATTGAATTTATTAATTAAGCCATAACCAAGGCATCACCATCCATTTAATTGCAAATGAAACTCCACAGATGAGATTAACAGCCTCATTTTGATCAGCCTTGCTGGTAAAACGGTGACAAACGTGGTGCTTCACACAATGCCAGCCAGGGAAGAGTAAAGAAAAGTACCCAAGGGCACCGGCCCTGCCCTTGAAGAACTTAGTCTGTAGTTAGACAGATAAGATTGCTGTGCACAAAACGGGTTGAGGGCCAAATTAAGGCTGCCCCAAAGCCACGTACACTACAGGCTTGAACCTCTGGGCTTAAGGCCCAAATAAAAGAGAGCAGCATTTCTCTTGTACATTCAACCACTCACCATACTTTGTACTTGGGCTCCTTGGAGAGGATTCTGTGCAGGATGGAGCAAAACTACTGCTAAATAAAAAGACGGTTCTGTGTTTGGGGAGTGACAAGGCAGTTGAGAGAAAGGTATTCTAGAGAGGTGAGATCATTCAGGGAAGTGCCACCCACCGGCATTAGAAGCCATGCACACTGAAGCCAATCTTTGGCTACCCACTGGAGAACTCCATGGTGCGGCATAATCAGAGAGTGACAGCTAAAACGAGCCAGCTCCTCTCCTTCAATTTTTCCGCTTACACAATCCTTATGCATTCTTGAAATAGTTATTTGGTTCTCATAGAAATACTATGTGATGAAGTGTTTCCAGGCTGAGCCTTCCCTTGACCTTATCACAGCACATTCCGCCCTAGGCTAGCACAGAATTGTTCCATGAAGGATGCTCTTCCAAGTTGCCAAATGCTGATTTTGCTTCCATCTGATGAGACTCATTGACATGCTATTGTGCTCATTGGTTTATTCCAAGGGAAAACAAGCAACACGCTGCATCTCTTCCCAGCACTTAAAGCAAAATAAGAGTTCAAGAAATACTTGCTCCATGAATAACGCATGATGTGATGTCCTGCATGGTAGTCAGTCTATTCTTGTCTCTAGTTCCACCCAAGTTCATTGACAACTCAAGTCCTAAGTAGTGCAAGGCAAGATTCCAAGCCATCTCAGAATCACCTGCTGACAAGCAGTGGATGGACAGGTTTGCCCAGCCATCAGCTGGACCTGGCCTTCCTCCCAGTTTGGATAATATAGATAACAAAGCTTCGAGCCTGGAGAGTTATGTCTGCAGAGTACAGAAACAGACATGATCCAGCAGCCCTAGGCTCTGTTGATAACAAAAGCTTTCTGAGCAATGGCCCTTCAAAGAAACAAATCAAGACAGACAGCCTGCCAAAAACGTGCAGACCAAGCAGGCTCAGAATCTCTTACCTGCCAAGAAACTGCTCTCTCAGCCCATCCATCAAAGAGACAACTTCCATTTGATGGTGCAAGCGTCGAGGCAGAGTCTGCCTTCATGCATATAACAATGCTCCCTGATTTCTTGAGCAAACTCTCCCCAAGTGACCCTCCCCACAAATGCCAGGAACCTAAGGAATAAATATGTGCTTCTGCCTGTCACATATCTGTTCCTTCTTTGAGATTCTGCTCACGTGATGTCACTTCCTCTGAACAACAGGGTGTTAGGTCAAGAGCAGGTTTTGATGTTTGAGGTCAAGAACCTCAGCACTATTTAGATTCTGATTTTCCAATCACCTCTTTCTTCCTAAAGAGGTACATACAATGAGAAGTTTTAAGCCCGCCCTGTCCCCTTGAACCCTACACTACAATGCAGGGCCCTCTGAAAGAGCAGAATTGGATTATGAAACTTAAGTTGGAACCCAAAGAAATGCTTTTGTCTTCTAAAGCCAGAATCCAAATTCTGGAGCCTCAACACTCTTGCCATGGCAATGATAAGTATCTTTAGACAAGTGTGTGGGGGAAAGGCTGTCCCTCCTGGCTTGAGGAAGAGGCATTGAGTTCAGCAGTCCTATTCCATGAAGGTTTGATGGTGTTATCTTTGATACTGCTGTCATGAGGACCCATGTAGAATAACTTTTAGTGTCATTGTATATTTTCGGCTCTCTTTTCCTCATCTGGGCAACAAATCAGAGTAAAATAAACTTAGATTGTATTTTGGAAGTATGAGTAAGAGGGGCCCTGTAGTTGCTCAACCACACAGACTAGCAGTGTTCAAACTTCAATGAGACACAGTGCATGCCCACCTTGAGAGGTTGCTTCTTTGTCTGGTGATCTAGTCCCAAGTCTAGTTAGTCATATTAGACTAGTCTAGTCTATTACCATGTATAACCTGGCAAAGTGCTCAACACCTCAAATACCCTATCTCAATTTTATAGAAGAGGAAACAGGTAGAGAGAGTAAAATTACACCTCAAAGGTAATGTAGCTGCTTAACCCCAAACCATGTGTGCATAATCTATTTTTTTTTGGTCTCTATTGCTAAGCTGAAACTAATTTCCACTGTCACATCTACTTACAGTCTTTTATTATTCTTTATCACAATGTAGAAGAAATCCCCATAATTTGAGGCTTGAGAAAAAGGTAGTTCATGGTGTTCAGTGACATGGAAGGCCATGGGAAGTTGTGGGGAATGATGGGGAATGATGCAGTCTTGGTCCCCCATGCTTTTTTCCAATGCACCCCAGACTGAATGGCTCTGGGATCTTCTAAGAAATACAGTAAATGACCCTTGTTATTCTAAAAAAACAAAAACAAAAACAAAAAAAAACAAAACAAAAACAAAAACAAACAAAAAAAAAACAACTAATGCACTTGTCTGTTTCTCTCCAGAAAAAAGACAAAAAAAAAATCAAATATTGATTGTTTCTTCTCCAGTCATGCCCTCTGTAGTCCAACATCAGGCTAGCTGAGATCAAAGACTTGTCCTCAGCACAGTGTTGGGTAGTTCATTACCTGGAATCCACTTGACTGAGGAACAGCCCACAATGCTGCACTCAGGCCTTTGACCTAGGACAAGTGATGTGGGACTCCCCTCTCTATGCTATGAATATGTTTTATTACCATTGGTTAATAAAGAAACTTCTTTGGCCTATGGCAGGGTAGAATATGACAAGGTGTGAAGTCAAAGCAGAGATAAAGGAGGAAAGAAGGTGGTAGAGTCAGAGAGACACCATGTAGCTGCTGAAGGAGAAAGACGCCAGAACCTTACTGGTAGGTCACAGCTCCATGGCGATACACAGATTAATAGAAATGGGGTGATTTAAGATATAGATCTAGCTGAGAATACTCCTGAGCTGTTGGCCAAATAGTGTTGTAATTAATATAGTTTCTGTGTAATTATCTGGGTCTGGGTGGTCAGGAAACAAAGTGAAACTAGACAAATATTTATCCCTGACCTCTTCTCTATGTTCCAGTTCTTTTTTTTTTTTTTTTTTTTTTTTTTTTTGGTTTTTCGAGACAGGGTTTCTCTGTGGCTTTGGAGCCTGTCCTGGAACTAGCTCTTGTAGACCAGGCTGGTCTCGAACTCACAGAGATCCGCCTGCCTCTGCCTCCCGAGTGCTGGGATTAAAGGCGTGCGCCACCACCGCCCGGCTATGTTCCAGTTCTTCAATTTCATATTCCCTGGCTTTATAAGCTTAAGGTTTCCCAAGCTGAACTGCAATCCTTTTATCCCAAACACATTTCTCTTTCTCTCCTTCTTGCCGTGTGTGTGTGTGTGTGTGTGTGTGTGTGTGTGTGTGTGTGTACACCTTTGGTCTGTGGAGGAAGAAACTCCAGTGACTGTTTCCTCATAACTGCATATTGACGAGTTGGCTACATTTGTTCAGGATCCCATGGATTCACTAGCAGCCTGAACTGGCCAAAGGCATTTTCTACATCCCTGACACCTCTTGAATATAGTTTCCAAGAGATGGTCAGGCTTCAGAATAGAACATGGTAGCAGGGTAGGCCTTTCTTGTGGGTGAATTCCTTTGAGCATACAAACTTATTCTCAGTTTTTTACAAACCTCTTTCCCTGAATTTCTACTTCTAACTAGAAGCAATGAAGGCTTCTGCTCTCTTTGCCCATCTCAGGAAGGTCCAGGTTGGAGAAACATTTTCTCCATGTCAACTCTACATACCTGTTTTCCTCAGAGGTGGGAGAAATGGCTGCTCTGAATGCCTTGAATTCTCTTGGTGTACACAATGACTGTAGTGATAAAAACCAGCACCACCTCCTTTCTTTACTTCTGGTGGTCTGAATAAGAATGGCTCCTATTCTGAAACCAATGAGGTTTCAGAAGCACATGCCAGGCTCAGTTGTCTCTCTTGGCCTGTAGCTCAGGATGTAGCTCTCAGCTACTGCTCCAGTGTCATGACAATAAAGGATGAAACTTCTGAAATTGTAAGCAAGCTCCCAACTAAATGTCTTCTTTTGTAAGGGTTTCCTTGGTTATTGTGTCTCTTCACAGCCATAGAACAGAAGCTACGATAGTAGTTCCCTTCTGTACTCACACCCATGAATGTCACCTAAGGCTTATCTGCCTTTTTTGGGTAGGCTGGAAGATCCTATGACATGCAATTGTTGGGTGTTTCTTGCTGTGTCTAGAAGAAGGTGGCAGAATGGCTCTCATTGCCCATGCTTACCTAGACATTCTGTGAGAGGAGGAGGCCCTGCCAGCCTCAGCGTCTGCTTCACCAGTCTACTTCATCAGAGTTCTGCCTTGGAAAGTATCAGGTGCTGACTCAGTTTTCTTGATTTCTCTAATTTCACCCCTTTGTCCTCTTTCCTCCCATCTCTTCTTTCTGTGTTGAGTTTTCTCCTTGGCTACTGTGAGAACCCAGCAGTGAGGAGACATTTATGCGAGGACTCAGGCACGCTCCTACTACTTTAGGTCCACAAGGAATGGGTGCGGAAAGATTTCTAAGGAAACCAAGTAGAAGTTCTACTAGAGCATGTCTCGGCTGGCTGGGACCAAGCCAAGAAAGCCTGTTAAACTGCAGAGCCTGATCTAGGAACTCTGGGGTCTGCATTTCCAATGTGTCTAGGTGGTACCCGTGTTTCATACCTGAAGTATCTGGACCAACGCTACAGGAAGATGGTCCAGAGACAAATGGGAACTCTAATAAATAAATACTGCCAGGGGCCCATCTCTTATCTACGAGGAGAGAAACTTTGGCTTTTCATGGGTAGCTAATTGTTTTCCTGGGTTTTGTTGTTGTTGTTGTATTTTCTTCTTTCTTATCAAACTCCTCCAGGATTGTATAATATAAACAGTTCCAGCTGCTTTGGGCAGGACTTGGTTAAATTAGAACCTGGTCAAGTAGGAAAATCACTAATTTTCCCAAGGAACCCCAGCAATCCTGCTGACAGCTGGCCCTCCTCTGTGAGTTGTAGGAGGCTGCAAACGGGACCTTGTGCACTGTTTGCGGAAGGTAATGTGGCTGAATTAATGATGATGCAGGAGCCTTCACAGAGGTGATTCTGGACTCTTTTAATTGAACCATTTCTCAACCCCAGTGCTGCCTTGCTGCCACTGTTACAGGCTGGGCTCTCTATTCAGAAACAACATATTGTAGATTAATTCTCCCACTCAAACTGATAAACTATCTGACATATAATTGATACTCATTTATCTTTGCCTTAATCTAGCTTAACTCTTTTTCTACTACTCCGTGGTTAGCCAGAGGGCTCTGACAAAAATTCATCTTTAGTGTACACTGCTCACATAGGTCCAAACACAAGCCACAGAAGAAATTCAGAAACAATAAGGGTCTAAGTGTTCTAACTTCCCACTGGTGAAGACCCTAAGATCTTACAGTGCTTGGGCCCTTTTCATACAATAAGCCTAACGTTGTTCCCTCCCAGTTAAGTTTTCCTCAATCTGTTCTATGTTGATGGGTTAACTAGCTATGCATTGCCGTTTTCCCAGTGCATTGTGCCTCCAGCCTAGCCCATCCAGTCACCTTTACCCAGAACCCTCTTCTGGCCCCTCCCCTGACTCCTCCCCTGACCCCTTCCCTGACTCCTCCCCTGACTTCAGTGATACTCTAGAAGACCAAAGCCATGCCAATTTGTCTAAGTTTAGTCTAAATTTAAGTCTAAGTTTAGGCAGAAACATTAAAAATCATGCTAAATATTCCATATACAGGGAAGCCACCAGTTGGGATATGTTATAAGGGCATTGGGTGGCCTGAGAGAAGCACAAAGAGGAAAATGAGTTGCTCTACAGATTGGGAACAGAAACCTGAGGAGAAGTCCTAGAGCCCTGCCCCTCTTGATATTTGACACTGCTGGAGGCTGTGGTCACAAGGAGTCACTGGGGCCTTGCACAGGGGAAGAGGGTACTGGAGGCTACAGCTGCCTCCTCCCGTGCCTCCGCTGAGTCCTTCCATGCAGCAGGGGCTTATGCCTCTGGCCATCATCCTCTGCGACCTCTGTTGGAACAGACCAGAGCAAGAGAACATGAACAGTGTGAAGTCCAAGAAGGCAAAGACTGGCAATCCCTCCCCACTCCATGGTTCAGTCCTACCTTCTCTGAGTTCTTTTACTTTTCTCTTTTCCAGACCGAGGAACTCTTGACACTCACTTTATAATAAAGGCACTAGAGAATTCAAGTGGCGAACACAAGGCTGTTTATTTTATGGTCTTGCAAAGCGGGTCATCAGCCTAGACAGGCAACTGTGCTGAGGGAGCAGAGAGCAGAGATTTTAACCCCTAATACAACAAGCCCTTTCTTTGACTGAGTAACCAGGAGAATCCAATCTTTTCTTTTGTTCTATGGAGATGGAGGGTGTCATTTCAAGACAGAGTTTCTCTGTCTAGTTCTAGCTGTCCTGGAATTCACTCTATAGACCAGGCTGGCCTCGAACTCACAGAGATGTACCTGCCTCTCCCTCCTCAGTGCTGGGATTAACAGTGTGCACCGATCATATACTCATCTAGGTTTTCTCTTTCCCTCTGCCTCTTTTTTTTTTCTCAAAAAAATTTACAGGCAGCTTCATCTGTATATTTCATGTTTTATGTCTTGTTGATTTTAAAGCTTTTTGGGGCCATGACCTTCGCATTTCAGGAGCTTGTGAACTTGTAGATGTGGTGGAGGTAGCTCAGCTGGCTGGACTAGCAGCGTAGCAGGGATCTAGCGCTTCCTGTTTATCTACATCTGGACTTAAGCTGGCTCCAGTCACTTTGGACAGTGAACCATCAGATTTTCTTCCTCACACTGATGCATTCAACGAACACCTACAGATGTACCAGGAATTACGCGCTAGAGCTGGGAGGCAAGAGGGGTGGATTCAGAAATAGAAAAGATGGCAGCATCTCCTCAGGTGCAGGCACGTGAAATACTTCTTTTTCTCTTTAGGCGGGGATTGAAAATTGCTTCTGGAAATGAACCCTTCCAAGTTCCCTCCATCTTACTGTTGCCTGGGTTGCTTTTGCTTAAAGATCTTAGGGCAATCTCTGAGTGATTCAGAGAGTCAGTGAACGGCAGCATACAGTGGAGTTTCCCAGGAAGAGCAGAAGGGAACAGACAGGTGACACAGAGTATTTACCTTAGAACCTTATAGTCTCATGAGGGCATCCCATGTACACAGCATTGCAAACAGAGGCTCATGATGGCTCAGCTGACATCTCAAAGGCTGCTTTCAGGCACATGGAAGTGCCAAGGGGATGATGGGGGTATGGAGAGGCTTTCTGGGTGAAGAGATTTGGCCTGGGCAGAGGGAGTGGAGCTGCATCCTGGAGAGGAACACAGCAATCTTTGGTGCACATTCAACTCATCCTTCCATTTTTGGACACAGCACATCTACAGACGTCTTCTCCAAGCTGCAGAAACACTCAACATTAGAAGGCAGAAATACAGAGTTCAAAGTGCAGTCTTCGTCGAATGACCTTACTCTGGGGAATCACTTGACCACGTGGGACTTGAGTTCATGATGATGGGATCATGACTCTATCTCTGATCACACAGATCTAGAACACACAGACACCTGTGGTTCCATCTAACCCCACCTATAGGTCCCTGTGACTCACATGAGCCCAGGCAACAAGACCTTTGATATACATGGAGAAAAGTCGAATCCAGAAAGCCCTGATTCTTCTTCCATAGCCCATACCCTCATTCTATCTTCTTCTCATAGGACATTTTTTTTGGAGCTGTTGATGCAATTGAATACCTCCAAATTCATTATTCTTGTTGGAGTCAATGCAGGTCCTCATATATAGACCTACAGAGTACAGCAGGCAGGCAGGTCCCAATTCTTATGGAGGAGAAGCTACCAGTGGGAAAGAAGGCAGAGGAAGATGGTCTGCCTTCTTTTTCCCTCTAGCCCTGGCATAGCCCATCTTCTGCTGGCTTCATAATCCTGTTGCTCGGCCTGGGTACCTTTAGACCCTTCAGATATCCCTGTAATGAGATGAGACACCTCATCACATTCCCTGTCTTCTTAGACAGGGCTGTTACCATCCCTCGTGCTGGAAGTGGACCAAGCAGACTTACTCTCTTTCCTTTCCAGGTTCCCTGGCAGCAGTTCCCAGCCAGTGTCTCCTTCCTCTGGCATTGTGAACTCCTGTGAAGGGAATACCACCAACAGATTGCTCCATGGTGGTGATAGAAAGAAATCAAGCATTCTAGTTACTCCCGAAAATTTTTGATGAGTTGGAAGAGTCATCTTCACTCACAGAGTTCTAACATGTTCTTTTGAACTGGGAAGAATTAAAGTGGAGCCATGGAGAACTGGGCTACTTGTACCTATGGACATAAGTGTGAACGTCATCCATGCCTATGTCCTCTGTGAAGGAGACTGAAAGGAAGGCTGCCAAGATCCCCCTGCTCCTGGCTGTGCACTGCTGCAGCAGAGATGAGAGTAGAATCCAAGATACAGCAGTCAACAGAGTCTTTCAAAGCAGCAAGTCTCCACATTACTAAGAGATCTTCTTATCATGCCCATTCTGACATAGGGTAGCTGGAGATTTCCTGGTCCTGCTGCGGGAAATGGGGACAATTGTTGATGCTTCTGGAATGAAATCATTTCTGACTTCTTCAGGTAAAGTTCTGATGATTCCTTTGATGGTTCCTCTTTTCATGGACCTGCTAAAATATGCCTCTTCAACTCAGTTTTTCAGGTGAAAAATATAGGCAGATGTCAGTGACCTTGCCAGGAACAGGCCACCCCCATGCATTGCTTTGTAGGGACTGGAATGATCCTGGAAGGTCAGTTGAGATTCCCGAGAGATCAGACCTGAAAGCTGGAGGAGGGGGGCGTGAGCTCTAGGCCAGGTCTCTTATCTAATGACAGGGAAGGCAGTGTGAGGAGAACTCAGCGATCCAGTGGTTGCCTGGCCTGTGTAAGGTCCTGGGTTTAATCCTTAGGACTGCATCAATCAATTAGTCAATCAACCAACCAATCAATTGATCCATCAAATGAAATTGTCACCCAAATGTTTAAGGAACTGACTTAGCATCAAAGACAGTGTGGCTCATCAATATTGAATGAGTTCATCAGCATCCCACCTTACAAAATCCATCAGAATAAGCGACTTTACTGTTTTTCTTTCTTTTTTTAACATTTTACCCTGAGAGTTGTCCTAGTTTAATTTTGGTTGCTATGAGAAACACAATGATCTAAACAACTGTCTTACACTGTCACATCACAGTCTGTCACATCAGCACAGGGGCTCAGGTCAGGAACCTGGAGGCAGGAACTGAAGCAGAGACCACAGAGAATTGTTCCTTACTGGTTTGCTTCCCCTAGCTTTGCTCAGTTACTTTTCTTGGATGGTTCAGGCCCACCTACAGCCCACCACAGTTGGATGAGCCTTTCTACATCAATTAGCAATAGAGAAAATGCCCCACGGATATGCCCATAGGCCTATTCAAGGGCGGCAATCCTTCAGTTGAGATTTGCACTCTCTGGATGACTCTTGTTTGTGTCAAGGTGACAAAAATGAACCAGCGCAAGAATTTCAACCTCATATTTCCAGACACCAAGGACCTTTGTGCATAAGGAGCACACACTGACTATTGCTGTGGGAACATGCAGGGGCACTGAGTTTTCCAGAAAAGCAAAGAATCTACAGTTTCATGTGAAACGTGATTTTTAAATACTGGCAATTAGTTGAAGTTTAAAATAGGATTTCCTCACAGTTAAGACAGGTTTCCAGAGAGGTACTCCAGCTTGCTTTCAGCCTTTGATCCGAGTACACGGTAGGGGTTGGAGAGTGGATGCCTCAGTGCAAAGCCAAGTCACAGGAAGAGTCCTTACTCCCCTAGTTCCTACTGTCATACTGAGGAAAGTTTCTTGTCTAAATAAAGAAAGGAAGCTTGCTGACAGGCAGGATCCAGGTGATGAATCAAACTGCAGAACTCTCTCTTTATGGATGTGGAATAAGACATTTGAAACATTTGAAGTCAGTTCAGAGACGTCTTGGAAACTGCCTTCAGGAAGAGTGTCTTGGTGGCTCCACAGCAGGCAACTGGGAATTTCTCTGAACTGATTTAATAAGTCCATAAACAGCTCCTGACATCCGTCTCCACTCAGGCTGAGAAAGACTATGTGGTAACCTCAGGGCAGCCAGTTCCGTGGGAACCATGACAGAGGACATCTCCTCACATCATGGTTGAAACACAAAGCAGAGAGCAGCCAGAAGGCAGGCCTGGGATCTACCCCTTTAAGTCCCACCCTTAGTGGTCCACCTCCTCTTACTAGGTCACCTCCTAAAGTTTTGAAAAGTGTTCATAACACAAGCCTTTGTGGGCCATCTCAGATCCAAACCATAGCACCATGGAGCCAAGGCCCAAACCCAGAAACCATAAGGCATCATCCAAGATCTCTTCATATTCCATTTCCAGGTACTCCCTTTGAGGTGGCCACTGTTCCAACCTCTAAGAGTATGGTTTAGCTGTCTGCCTATCCATTAGTCTTCTACCTGCCCACCTAATGCTAGGGACACATTCTGAGAAATGCACTGTGTGATCTTATCACTGCGTGAAGCTAAGGCAGATAAACTAGGAATTGCTTGGTGCTGGCCCTTGCTGTGGTAATGGGTTACAGTCAACATGAGATGGACGAGAAGGCTGCGGGTGGAACACTGTATAATGTTTCACTATTACTTCCCTTTCTGAGAAGGAGAAGCATGCTATCAAATGAGGCCGGAAGAAGAATGTAGGAACTCCACAAATCAGTATGTTATCTTTACTCAGCTGTCCCTTCTGTGTGCTTTCTGCTGACTGGGACCCGGTGAATCTGTTCCCATCAACACCACCATGAAAACACAAGTCATGTGCTATACTATAGTAATAAACAACTACAGTATCTCTAGGGAGTAGGATTTTTTTTAAGTTCCATTATAATCTTATGGGGCGATGTTGTATTACACTATTTCTCAGGGGATACGAACAGATATTTGCTTACCCTAGAGAGACAGCCAATGGTTGAAGAAAATAATGATGTCACCAAAGTCCATCTTGGTGAGCTAATGAGTTTATCAGGGTTGCTTATGGTTGTCTAAATGAAGGGTTACTTACAGGAATATAGACAACTCAGAGCAGCTGCCCCACAGAATACCCACTCCAGCATGGGAAATAACTTGTAAATGCTACAGCCCTGGAGCATCTACTCCGCTTTCAGTTCAGAGAGTCTCCTCTCTTCAGCAGTCTTTACTGCTTATATAACCTTGGGAAGGGGGCCTTGTGTATCTGATAAGTTCCAGGGACTTCCTGAGACTTGGGAGTTGTTTACTTCCTGACTTGTACAGAGCTTCCCTTTAGAACTTCCTGGTTGAGTCTCCATCCAGGAAAGAATGTTTCAACTCAGAGGAAATTGCTACAACAAGCTGTGAATGGATACTGATTGGTCAGTTCATTGGGAATCACCATGGTTCAGGGTGGACTCAGCTTAGCTGGCAGTCCAGAAATTCACTTCCTTACCTGGTCTCCAAGAGACAGATCGTCCTCTGAGACTGGGACCAGTGATTTTTCCCAGAGCTGGGTTCTGCAGGACAATGGGTTATTACCTGACTGCAAGCATCACAGATATTTCTGGGACACTGAGTCATGGATTGCAAGAATCTTTTCTGAACTTAGACATTAGTTTTGTTCGGATAAGTCTCTGATGTAGGGAATTCCATCATACATTAAGTGCAAATTTAATTTGTCTTTTTTTAAAAAAAATATTAAAATTTTATTGCAAAAAACTTGCTGGTCAAGGGGTGATGTACAACTCTCAGGGGGGGAGGAGAAGGTCCTAAAACTGTGTGGGTGGAGGGAAAATGTCTTCTGGTACGTGTCCCAGGCAGAGGAGAGTTGATACCAGCCATACATAGGGGGATCAACAGAGCACAGACTCATTGGAGGGACAGTAGAAAACCTGGTTACTATGCTGCTCTGTACCCTAAAATATGCATCTTATTGCTGAGTCACAGGGACCTTCAATTTTTGTAAGATTCTGGTCAGCAGTCACTGGTGCCCACACATTGATACCCAGAATAGGGCATCTCTCAATGACAAGCCACTCCAGGCTTAGCAGCATGGTGATGCTACTTCAAGGCATCAAGCACAAAGATGTCTTTTGACTCAGGGCTCTGACTTCCCCCACTTATTGAGGTTCTTACATTTTACTCCTCAATCTCTCACTACAAAGGGGCCTTGCCAATTAAATCTCTGATCTGTCCAATGTTCTGGACCTACTCACCTCTCTTTTCCTCATGCATGCCAGCCTTATTTCAAAAACTTCATAGTCTGATCAGAGTCTTGAGGACTGAGATATCTCCTTGTGCCCCTTCTGTTCCCAGTACAGTTTTTTCACAAGGTCAAATGGAGTCAAAGTAGGAGGCGATGAGCTGTCTTCTGACAGAAGCTCGTATCCTCCCTGTTTTAGTTAGGATTCCTAAAGCTTTGAAGAGACATCATGACCATGGCAACTCTGATAAAGGAAAACATTTCATTAAGGAGGTGGCTTATGTTCAGAGGTTCAGTCTATCATGGCAGGGAACATGGTGGCATGCAGTTAGACAATGGTGTTGGTTATATCCTGATCAGAAGGCAACAGGAAGTTGACTGTGATGCTGGACTGTATATTGAGCATAAGAAATTCAAAACCTGCTACTATAGTTACATACTTCCTCCAACAAGGTCATACCTTCTAATGGTGCCACCTTCTATGAGCTTATGGGGGCAATCACACTTAAACTACCACACTCCCTCTTCATCCCTCTTCCTCACCTCCCTCCCATGCATGCAGTCAGTAGACCCAGCCTAGAGAAGAGACAAGATTTAACAATGTGAGTGAAACATTGGAAAAGGAAGGACCAGATATCTCTGGTGGGTCCCCTTCCCAAGCCCTGGTCTCCTTCACACTTCTAAATCCCTTCTCCACACTTCAGCTGAGGGGACCTGAGCTAATTTCAAGGGCTTTCAATGACCATTCGCAATTAACTGTAGGAGAAATATCTCCAGCCAATTAGTGTTGGCGCATTTCCAGGGCTGTCACCGACCTGCTCCAGAGCAATCAGACTTAATTATCTTGTTGTCTTTTCTTTTTTTTTGTGAATGCTAATCTCATTTGTGTGAATTTCTGTAAACAATTAGGTAAGCAGAGAGTTCTAATTTGAACGAAGCAAACTTGGATAAAACAACTGAACTTCACAAACAGATCTAAATACTCAACCAGTCCCTCTCCAGCTCAGGACAGACCTCCAACAAGTGCCTGAATCCAATGCAGGATAAGATATTTGGGCAACTAAGAACAAGGACTAGGGAGGGGTCAGCCTGTGTCTTTCTGAGTTCAACCTCTTCAAGCCTAACAATAACCCGTCCAAATTAAGCTGAAGAGTTGTTTATTAGCAGTAACTAATGGTTGCACAGAGATAGTTAGGTATGCCAGGTATACAGATTAGTGGGTGTTTAGGTGGGTTGCGGCCATTTCTGCCTGCTTTCCTGTCTAGCCTCCCTCTGGGAATTGTACCCCTGTTTTCTTCAGGAGTCATTCCTTTGCCTTCCCACTCCTTGCTATTTGTAGGAAGATGAATCTTATCACCCCTCTGCTTTGGACGTGGGAACTAGTCAATTCTACTTTGCTGCTTATAAACAGTTTATGGCTAAGAATGGGAACATGACCTATGATAGGCCAATGATTTTTACTTTTTAAGCACCTATATTGGTGATTGTGGAGCTAGGTAACAAAAACGAGTGTTTGGCCATTTCAGTAGGCATGCCAACACTTTAAGGGGTAAGCCAGCTCCATGAACATGAGGGAAAGACAAAGCAAAACAGGAGAGGGACAAGAGGGGTGGTGTTTAATACCAGTAATTGATAACCATTCAAGCTATATCCTTGATAATCTAGCTACTGGCCAAGACTATGACTTGGGCATAGTTGGGTATATCCCCTGGGGGTTTGTGTATTGGTTGTTTGGTCTCCAGTGTAGACTTTAGGATGAGATGGATTCTTTAAAAATATAGGGTCCCATGGTCAATGATTAGGTCTCTGAAAGCTCTGCCCTTGGAAGAGATTAATATAGTTCTCAGGAGATCGGTTGGTTTTCACAAAAAGGCTGTAATTGAAGACCAAACTTTCTCCCGGCCCTTGGGCTTTCAGTCTCAGGCTGCAATGTTTCTCTCCTGTATGTACTTATGCCTCAAGGCCATCAGTATGTTACAGTGAGGCAGACCCTCACTCAAGCTGGTACCATGCTGCTTGAACTTTGAGCCTTCAAAACTACGAGCGAAATAAAAATCTTTTAAAAAATAAAGTACCCAGTCCTAGGCGTTTGGTCACAGCAATGGAAAACAGGGGAATAGAGTCAACAGTTCACCTTCTCCTCCTTAACATATGCCACGTTTATCTCCTATAACTCAGAGTCCTGTTAGAGGAATATGTCTCCAGGGTTAAAAGATATGGGTTAACTCTATACTGTCAACCACATGCAAACAGTAAAGCTTGAATTCCCACTGAGAGACTGGATGATTAACAAGGGACAGTTAATCTGAAGGAAGAACTTCCATTCTACTTTGTTCCTTCATGGCGGCCTTGAGGTACCAGTAGCCTTTTTCTTCAGAGACTGGGAGAATATTTGGGAAATCATCTCACAGATGCCTTTCTCATGGGCATTGCTCTGATTGCAGGTCTGGTGATAGCTGTTTCTTCCTGTGATCCCAGGCACATGTGTTTTGAGTCACTAAGTTCTGGCTTCTTCCCAATCTCAGCACACTGCAGCCTGGACTCTCTAGTGTTCCAGTTTCCCCCCTCAAGGTGAGTGTGGCCTTGGGGGACCCCTAACCCTAAATTTCATCTGCTGTTTTCTTTTAAAAATATGTATAGCCCAGGCTGGTCTCGAACTTGTGATCCTCCTATCTCTGCCTCCTTCAGCAAATCCTACCAGTGTGCACCACCATAACTGGCCAAATCTTCCCTGTTCAGTGGCTGCATTTTCATGCTTGCCTTTTATTTGCTGGGATTGGGACCCTGGCCCCTGTTAGGCTTCAGTGGAGGATCTCAGCTAGAGGGTGCACGGAAGGAGACTGGTTTCAGGCAGTAGATCCAGGAGGGACTGGAGAAGGTCTTTTCACCTGTTTCCTGGACTTTCATCACAGGTCTAGGGAGCAAGCAGGTGCAGACATTCTTGGAGCTAAGGATGAAGAAAAACCAGACTGAAAGTGGAGCGCTGGCTTGGCTGGTTAAGTGTTTGTGTGCAAGCATGAGGATCTGAGTTAAGATCCTCAGCCACTCAGACAAAACCTGGGTATGGGCATACGTACATACCTGTGATTCTAGCCTTGGGTACAACAGAAACAGGTGGATCCTAAGGGGATCGCTAGTCGCTAGTCTAGCAGAAATGACAAGCTCCAGGCTCAATGAGAGACTCTGTCGCATATTTAAAAAAAGAGAGACTGATAGAGGAAAACACCTGACATCAACTGTAGCCTCCACATTCAGATATATGGGTGAGCATGCTGGTCCAACAGGCATCCACCGCCGCATACACATCACACACCACCACCATTTGGCTAGGCTCTGGGGCATCTGTAGTCCGACTTCATGCAACACACCCATCTGTCCAGGTTCCGCCTGCTGTGAGCATCTCCCAGGTCCTGTTTGGTACTCTGTGCTGCCTATGAACATTTAAACACCACACTTCCAGCAGCCATTGCCATGGTACATTTCACCAGAGGGTAGCACAATCTTTTGACCCTTCCAGAGAAATAATTAAAATATCTCTCCAGCCTTTTTGATTTAACCAGAAGGGACCCGGGATTTCTTTGGAGCTGGGAATGAAGAGTGCTGGGGAGCTGGACCCTCAGAAGGCTTCCTGGCTGGGGCCTCAGTGGCTGTCCTCAGTGCTGCTTCTCAATGATTCTGCTTTTTTGTACTTCTGGAGTTCAGCAGCCTTGCTGTACCTGGTCCCGCTGCACTGAGTGTACTCAAACGGCTGGTTCTGACCAGTGCATTGCGAACAGGAGTGGCGTGTATTTTCAACAGGAATTGCTGATCTGAGATCCTCTTGATGACATCGCTGCTTTCCTTATGATATGATAAACCGGAATGTTCCGTCTACTGGCTTCCTTATGAAGGGTTTACAATCTCTCACCCCCATAACTAAATTTAGGTTTCAGTTCTCTGAGAAGGGCGGAACAGCTGTCTCTCCCAACAAAGGGCCATTTATCCACAATGCCCTTACATTCAGGGACGAGGGAGAGAACAAACACAAGGTCTAAGCCAGCCTCACAATGTCTCAAGGATAAATCCAGTAACCCCCTTCAGAGACACATTCGGACTTTCCAAAGCTTGGGCAAGTATGTCTAAAAATGGCAAGACTAAACCTCAGCCAATTAGAAATATACTAATGTAACTGCTGCTTGCTTAATCAATTGTATATGAGATGACCTAACTGTCCCTGCTGCTCCCCTTAGCCATGCTTAAAAGGAGCCTGGACGCTCCTCTCAGGGTCACCACCGTTTTGTATAGTTGAACAACACAGCCCGCATATGCTGGCATAATAAACTCTTTTTGCTCTTACATACTATTTGAGACTGTGGTCTTCCTTCAGCATTTCCTCAGACCCTACACTTACCAGCCCAAATCTCTGAGTCCAAAGACTCCATTTCCCTGGACAGATAGCTTGCATGTAGATACCCCTTAATGGTTTGAACCTACTGACATTTGAAGAGTCAGCTGTTACTGTAGCATAAACTTAACCTGTTCTGACAGATAGACTCCAAAGCTCTAAGGTATTTGAGAAAAAGAGGCAGACACTCACCTAATCCATTCTTTCACCAGTTCTAAGCCCAGAGTGGAGGCTGAGGCAGGAGGATCACAACTTTGAGCCAGCCTGAGCTGCACAGTGTGTTTAAGGCCAGTGTAGACTGCATAGTGGATCCTGTCATAAAACACCAAACTAAACAGACAAAAATAGTTAAAATAATTACATAACTGTTGAAGCAGTACTCTGAGCTCTGCAGTTTGGCTAACAATGCTGTTTCTCTAGCACCCAGGAGGTTTCTGGTTACGTGTGCAGCACAGCCCCAGTGCACAGACACAGGGAACATCTTCCTGGGGCCATTTGTATTCTTTTCCTAAGCAAGGCATGCTTCGGGGCATCATCTGCTCCTGGGGCAGAAAGCCCGGAAGAAATTGTAAATATTGTAGGAGCAAGTGGAGCTGTGACTGTCATTTCCTTTGTTCTCCTGGAAATCTGTCTGGAAAAGTATGAGGGCCTGGGAAAGTGCCAGATGGTGATGCTGGACCTGCAGCGTGGGCCCCGAGAGTTTGAATGAGGATACAGGTTGCACCACGGTCCCTCTGGAAAGCAATTTCAGTCCTAAGTCCCACTCTCTGCTGGTTGGTGGGAGGTTGAGCCTGTGAAGCTATGACCATGTGTATCAGTGGACATGAGAGAGCATCACTCCATTCTGGGTGAGAGAGAGGACGCCCAGGGCATAGCTTCATACACATGCCGTCACCGACTTCTTCATTGCAAGATTTCAGAGTGGGGTTCAGAGAGCTCACTTCTGTTTTGTTCTCAAGTCTCATTGCCAGCAGGAATACACACTGTGCCTTTCAGTGTTCAGTGCCGGGATTTGGGGGAAAAAGCGAGAGTACCACTTCCTCCTATCATCTAAGAGGAAGTCACAGTCAGAACTACTTTTCTGGTGGGAATTGTTATTGTTCTCAGCATCAGAAGATCCAGGGCCAGCATCCTTGATAAGTCACATCTCAGCAGAGTGCAGGAGTGGTATCTGCTACCCTGCTCCCTCTATTAGCAAGAACTGGAGTGAATGTGGAGAGAGCATAGGACAGACCTGATGGAAGGGCTGTTAGGAAACCCATCAGTTGGTACAATAGATGCAAGCTAATGAAAAACTCCTATACATCCAAGACGTGTCTTCCAGGTATGTGGGATGGTGTGTAAAAATAAACCCTTTAAAGCTGAATTAACTCAATCCTAAGGAAGGATTGACCTCCCTAGGTGTGCGCCTCTCCCTCCTTCTTGCCATGTTTCCTCCCTATTGGCAGCAGATGTTATCAGTGTGACATCTTTAGCTGCCTCACTTACCTGCTATTAGGAGCTCTGGGCTTGGTCACTGTCTTGGATTCTGGGCCACTGTGATGGTTGGTTTCAATGCTAATTTGCTATAGATTCGAATCTCCCGAGTAGGGAGTCTCAACTGATGAACTGTCCTGACTGCCTTAACGGGCATGGGAATACTCAATCCAAAATGCGAGCCCGTCTTCCAGCAGAAGGAAGGCTATTTACTCTTTGCTTACCTGGCCTTCCTTCTTGCCCTGAGCTGATTTACTCTGTTGTTGCTGCTGCTGGTTCCTTTGCTAAGGTCAGAACCAGCCTTTCCAGGCTTCTATCACTGATGAAGCCCCATCTTATCTTCAGGAGCCTTCCAGATTTTCTGCACTGGATTTGGGACTGCTGAGGTACACAATCCCAGGGAGTAAGCTACTAGCAGGTTCTCTGCCTCTCCAGTGTGAGACAGGCACTGTGTGGCCACTCTGACCACTGAGGTACCCAGCCTCAAGGACCAAGCAGCGAATGGGTTCTCAACCTCTCAGGTGTGGGGCAACTGCTATTGGTAGTCTAGCACAGTCTGATTTAACAAATTCTATGTATGTATGTATGTATGTATGTATGTATGTATGTATGTGTATGCATGTATGTATGTGTGTGGATGTATTGTGTATATATGTATATGTGTATGTATATATGTATATTCCATCCATAAGTTCTGTTTCTCTAGAAAACCCTGACTAATTAGGATTCCGAGCATTCTCCCTCAAGTTAACTTACATCCGAGCAGAGTCACTTTGTATTCTTATGACAATACCCTTCCTCTATGGAACTCTTTAGACCTCCACATCCATTACTGCATTATCTTCTCATGGGCTTCTCAAAACTCACAGCAAGAATGGCCGCAGTGAGCATATGCTATTTGCGGCTCCTTTCTCACCACCAGGAAAGCCAAAGCCATTCACACAAACATTCAGTTAAGGACACAGCATCTCTTTGTAAGCACAATAGAGCCCGAGTTTTATTCATTTTCATCTCTGCTTTCTCTGTGTTTTGCTAGAATGTGCTTTGGTCCTTCAGAACATCCCTCTCCTGATTATATTATATACATTCATATTTCAGGTTTTCTGCGGTCTTAGGAAGTATTTATGTACAATATCCCCATTCTTTATTCTTGTTTTACCATCTTCTCTTTCAATGAACCACCGTAAATTGCTTTTTCTGTCCCCGCTTTTTAACCACAGCTTCCTTTTGCTTCCCTGTCTTCTCTCCTCCCCAAATCTTTCTTAACTTGTTCCAGAACTCCGGCAACATTCTCCAGTAGTGAGTGTTCTTCTCTGTAACCTCTGTGATTCCTAGAAGTGCTTCTTTCCTTAGTGTTCTTAAAACAGAACTCAACATTCATTTACTCACTGTTCAGCCTTTGAACCAATGTTTATTGAACACCTGACACGTGTTGGGTACTGTCCCTGGTACTGGTGACATTCCGTGCGTAGGCTCTGCTCTCATGATCTTATACTTTTATAGGGAAACTAATGAAGATTTAAGTAATTACATATCATCACAGCAGGTAGTGACACATGCTCTGAAAGAAGACAAAGCAGAGTAATTTGATAGAAAGGTGTAGGATCGAGTGCCCAAGGGAGTGATGCTGGAGCAGAGACCTGCATGAAGTAAAGAGGCAATGATGTCCTGTAGGATGAAGATGCTCAAAGGCAGTAGGACATAAGGTGTCCTGCTCCAAGGGACAGCAAGGTGGCTGATGTGGCTAAGCTCAAGGTGTCCTAATTCTTCAAGGGATAGCAGGGTGGCTGATGTGGCTCGAGGTATCCCACTTCTTCAAGGGACAGCAAGGACACTGATGTGGCTAAGCTCAATGAAGAGATGGAGATAAGGGGGTTGGAGAGCTGGGCTAAAAATCTTCTAGGTCACACTCAAGCTCTGGAATTGAACGAAGTAAGATGAGATGCACCGGGGAGTGAAGGCCAGGGGTGGACTCTAGCTCGTGTTACAGAATGAAAACTCTAATTTCCATCTGAAGGGCACAGAGCAGGCAGGAATGCAGCAGAGAGAGCTCATTTAGGATGCCACAGTAGAAACCCAAGGAAGGTAATGGCCCTTTGGATAAGATGGTCCTGGTGGAGGTCAGGAGAGATTGGATTCACAGTGCCTTAAGAGGAAAATTGGTACTCATGCTCCTGGGTTGGTCTCAGGGAAGGAAAGGACCCTGCGCCACCCCTATGCTTTTGGACTCATGGAAACTGAACAAATGGCGTTACCATGGACAAGGAAGGAAAACGTGTGATTAAAGATGAACCACAGGAGACCAAACGCTTGAATTCAAACATGGCAAGGCTAGTATTTAGCTGGAGATATGGCAAAGAAACAACCGGAGGATTAGTGGAGATACTGTAGATGTGGACCATGGTATAAATACTCTTTAAGTCATAGGACTTGACAGGATCATCAGGGAATAAGTGAGCGGGGAGAGGAAGGTGACCCGAGGATATAGCCTTGGGAAAAGTCAGACTTTTAAAGGTTAAGAAGGAAGGCGGGGATCAGCAGAGAAGATTTAGAAGCAGAGGGCAGTGATGGAGGAGGGAGAGCAGCAGAGTAATGGTTCCCTGGAGCAGGAGAGGAAATCTCTCAAGAAGAGAGCAGGATGGATGAGGTCAGGGCTTCAGTACTTACGGTGAAATCTCAGGCACAAATGTCATTCCCTCTGAAGATAAGGAGACTGATAAATTGATCCTTTAAGGAGAAATTGGTTCCAAAGGAATACAACCAAATGGGCCAGAGCCCACTTAGGACAATACTCCAGTGTTCTCTGTCTTAAATAACATGGCAAACCTTTTGAGAATGGCTTCCAAAGGAAGGATGACAATCCTGCATGTGTCAGAGGCACCATCTTCAGGCTGGTGGTAAAGTTAACTAAGAGCCTGTAAGCCAGCTGGAAGCAGCATCCTCCCGTGGTTTCTGTGTACTTTGGGCTGGGAAATGAGTACCTGTGTGGGACAGCAAGAAGGCCTGCCTTGTGCTCCTGCTTTGAGTTCTTTCAGGTATGGGCTGCCGTCTGGAATGGTAAACTGAAAGGAATCCTTTCACAGTTGCTTTGGCTGGACCGTGGAATGTTTATCACAACAGGAAGGAAGCTAGAATATTTTGACTAAGGCTTGTGGTTTATGAAATACTACCCCCCACTCATGTTTAAATCCTGATTTACATTTTGGTGGTGTCAGAAGATGGGGGCTTCTCACTGACCTTGTGATGATGACCACATTCTACAGAAAAGATCCTGGCCACCTGCTTCCTCTGACATAAAGGAAAACATTTTGTTTTTCATGGAGAACGTCTCCCATCACTTCATCTACCATAGATATCCTTGTTATATTTTCTCAAAGAGTCGTGGTCCTTTCCTCTGCAGAATTTGTCTCAGTTTTTTAAAAAAATCAATCATCCTTTTTAATTTATTTTATTTTTATTTTATGGGCATTGTTGTTTTGCCTACATGCATGTCTGTGTGATGGTGTTGGATCCCCTGGAACTGAAATTACAGACAGGTGTGAGCTGCCTTGTGAGTGCTGGGAATTGAACCTGGGTCCTCTGGAAGATCAGTCAGTGCTTTTAACCATTGAGCAATCTCTCCAGCCCCTTGTCTCAGTTTATAACCACATATTGAATACTAAGATGATTCTTCATCTCTGTTCTTACCACTAAGCTTGAAGTTTGTCTCCTTTCAGCAATTCCATTTCAGCAGCGGCCAATTGAAAGAATGGATGGCACTGTGGAGAGACGTATTGCACTAGGAGACCCATTGCCCTTAAATGTCTGGATGCAGTTGCCATGACAGCAGAGAGCTTGCTGTCCTTCCACAGGATTCTGGAGGTCTTGGCCTGGGCTCCTCTCAGTCAAGTAGCTTCATGTGCATCTCCTCATCTTGAGTTTCCAGCCCTTGGGAAATATCCACAGAAACCCACTTCCACCAGCCACGTGTATTTCAATAACTGTAGGTGTCCTGCTGGGGAGTCACCTCATAAATAGCGCTATTTCCTTTGCTGTCCCCAATTTGTGTTCTTCCTTTCGTCCCTTCCAGTGATGAGTTTTCACTCTTCCTCACCTCCAAAGACCTCCAAATTCTCTTTTGTGCACAACACCTTCCCTGATTCTCTGGAGTCTTGATGCCATCTGATATTCACAACTGGAGGGAAGTATCAACATCAGTCCCCAGTCCTGAAGAAATCTATGGAGACTTGAGGAAAGAAAGCCTTGCTTTGTTGCTATGATCTCCCTAAAGAGCTTCTGGATTGTAAAGGGGGATCTCATCCGACTCCCGTTCACTCGTCACGACAAGGAACAGTGGAGGGAAAGAGGGCAGAATCTAGGATGCTTTAAAATCTGTGCAACTGTTAGTTTTTTGCCTTTTCTAGGTCCTCACTTGTGAGTTTGAAGAAAACACAGACTGTAGAACCACCTGACTTTTAATGATACCACCATCACTGCAGATTCCAGTTCTGTCAGTTTGTATGGTACCTGACTGTGTTATCTCTGTCTGCTGTGGTGACTGTAATATGCAACCAGGGGCTCAGGGGATCTGATGGAATGCCCCCTTCCCTGCAGAAACAAGAGAACCAAGGCTCAGCAGGCATTTCATTATTCACAATTCTATTTTCAAATATATTGAAAACTCACAGTTTGTCATTTAAATTTCTTTAAAAATTATTTTATTTTATGCATATGAGTGTTTGGTCTGCATGTCTGTATGTGCAACATGTGTGTGCTTGGTGTCTGTGAGGATCAAAAGAGGCATCAGATCTCCCATAACTGGAGTTACAGATGGTTATGAACCTCCACGTGGGTGCTGGGAGCAGAATCCAGGTCTTCTGCCTTAGCAGCAAGTGCTCTTAACCACGGAACCAACTCTCCACCCCCGACAGCATGTTCTTTCAAAGCCTATTCTAGCATTCTTTGTTTCTCTGTCATATGTCTGGAAGTCTTTGAATTTATTTTTTCAGAAAGGATGGATGGTACCCCACCCTCCAAGTCCTGGCATAGAGACGTTCCCCATGGGAGGATGGGTGTTACTCCACCCTCTAAGTCCTGGCATGGAGATATTCCCCATGGTGCTTTCTCTTGGATACCTCTTGTGTCCTGTCCACCAGGCATGTCTGGGCTGGGCTGTGCACATGACTCTCCTGGGGAGTCCAATAACTTTTTGGTTGAAAAGCTCTGAGAAGAAATAAGATATTTCTAACAGGCTCTCGGGATGCTGCTGCTACTGGTCCAGGGACCACAATTTGAGTAGCAAGTATGAGAGGGAGCGTTTTACTTTCTGATATCTCATTAGACTGGCCACCTCACTTTTTAAAATGCCTTCCTGGAGTTTACCTTGCTCTCCTACCATGAAAAGCCCATGCTTATACTGTTATATTGAGATGTTTGATAGTGGAGTCAACCAGGAGATGCTAAACCTGCTGTACAGTGATATTCTGTCTGCTAAAGTTAAGCAGAGTCAAGCTGAGAGACAGCTGGGCAGTTGTGCTGTGTGATGACATCACTTGAACTTCTGGGTTTAGCCATACCTAAAGATCTATCACAGAGTTTTTTTTTTTTTTTTTTCAGTGAGTACCTTCCTCCAGGCTGGCCAACACATGCTACAAAGCCCCAGTGGTGAACTGCTTAGACACAATTTCCAGCGGGTAAGGATGCCCCCAGCTCTGGGTTAGAACTGCAATGTTTATTACATGGTAATGCGGCCAATGACTAAGCTTGCCTGTAGAACCAGGCCTTTGCGTGTGAGCACTGTACATACTCGTGGGCTATGTGTGTGGTTCTTCAATGCAACAGAAAAGATATAAAGATCAAATAAAGGTAATCAGCATCGCCCTTTCCTTATCATTACTTTATGCGTCATGCCTTTGAGTTCCTCTTTTCTAATTCTTAAAATATTTCATGGAATTTTTTTTTCCTGCAAACTGTAATCACCCCACTGTGCGATATGTCTTTGCTTCCATCCTCTTCCTTCCCTTTCCTCATCATGACCTTTAGTAATCACTATTCTATTCCCTCTATTTCAAGGTCAACATTTTCTTTTCTTTTTTTTTATTTCAACATGAGAGAATGAACACACGGAGGACTTTCTGTCCCTGGCTAACTTCAGGTAGTGTCCTCCAGCTTTGTGAGTTTTGCCACAGAAAGACAGTATTTCATTCTTTTTGCAGCTGAACAATACCCCATTGTATACGTATATGGCGTATTCTTTCCCGCTTGTCCACTAGCGGGTACCTTGGTGGGGGCCTCTGCTGGCTGTGATACACATAGTGATGTAATACTCTGGAATGATCAGGTGTCCGAATGATATGCTGAATTCATTTCCATTGAACACATGCCCAGAAGTGAGACGGTTGGGTTGTATGATGGATCTATTTTCAGTATTTTAGGAAAATCCATTTTGAACTTATTAAAACTGGAACTTTAGAAAGAGGTCAGTGGGTTGGATGACTTTCTCCCCCCCCCCCCCACACCATCTTTTCAATTGCTGTTGGTGGTGAGCTACCAATTATTATTGATAAAGGACAAATTTTCTTCCCAGCTATCTACTTAGAAGCAAGAAAGGAATGTTGTGCCCGAGAGGTCTGCTCTGCCAGCCATCTAAGAGAAGCAGTCAGATCCCCATACACACCGACAAGCTCAAGATTGAGTTCATGCAAGGCAAGCTAAGAGGTTGAAGAATTGCACCAATGATCTCCTAATGCAAAAAGATTGTTCTACAAGGACCGGGGAATATATCTGAGTGGTAGAGCACTTGCCTAACCTAAATGAGGCTGTGGAATCAATCCCCAACATCACAAAAATACTTACTCTACAGCTAATGGAGAAGACAATACATACTTATTATCATTTGGTGTTCGTGGGTTGGAATTTCAGCACAGCGGTGATGAATACCCCTGACTTAGAACATTTCACATAGCTACAGTCAAGGCTGGAGCTAGGAGCTGTCTAAAAGCCTAATTTGGGTAGAGCAAGCATTTGTTACCAAGTCTTCTCAAACCGGTTGACAGATGGGAAACTTTGCCACATGGGCCTCTTCACTGGGGTGCCTCACAGTGTGGTATCTGGCTTCCTCCAGGGTTAAGGACTGAGAAGAGAGGAAGAGAGAAAACACCTAAGGCACAGTGAGGTATTTTTATACACAACCTGTCAGAAGCCAGTCTACACACCCAAGCCATGCGCAGAGGATAGATGTGAATGCCAGCAGGTGACCATTGTTGGAGGTTATCTTAGAATCTGCTGAGCAGGGAAATCTGCTGAGAAATGAAACTGTCACATTGACGAGACACCAGCCCCTCTCCCAGTGCCTTCTGCTTTATGTTTTGGATCAGACGTGAAACCTTCCCAATGCCTGGGCACAGAAAGTACATTTCTCCTGCCACATACGTGGTGGTGGTCGAGGCCTCAGCCGAGAGGAAATCTTCAAAGCTTGGTCCCCAGGTGGTATGAGAAGATGATACTGATGAGCGTGGAACAGTGTGGGCAGGACCCAGCCTAGACCACAGCTGTCTGTGTGGTGAGTGATACCTATACAATGTCAGAAACCAGCTGGACTCCCAGTAAGTAGGATTTTAGAACCCTGTGCCAAGAAAGAAATCTCAAGCCTGACTTAGAAGGGCCATGTTTTTCAATTCCTCTAAAATGACTAGATCCATGCTGCCTAGCCTCTAGGGAATGATTGCTTAGCAGGTGCTGACCAAATGTCCATTGTCCATACACAGATGTCTAAGGCAGCAGAAGGCAGGAAGTCAAGCAACAAGGACCTGACCCGCTAGTAGGCAGGAGATTCCTGTTTAGAAGGACCTCAGTGAACACTGAACTCACTTCCCTTTCTGTCACCTTCCACAGTTGCCCTCTCTCTATCATGGGACATTAGGTGTCAGAAATGACCTCTGTCATTAGCCTCTGGATGCCTGAGCCTGTCTGAGCTGGAATCAGAGGGATGCGTATTTTCCGGTCTCAGTGGACTGCCCGTGAATACAGGGCATGGAGGAGATGCGGAGCTGTCTTCCTTTGTGGGGAAAGCTATGTGGGTGTTATGGTTATATTGCAGATGGTAGCATCCTGTTCTCCGGGAACATCTTGTAGAAATGAATATAAAGGAAGAAGAGCATTTGAGTGTGAGATCATCGGGCAGGATGGAGGGCACCATGACAGTGGTGGATGTGCTTTTTCTAGAACCTTCATCGGCTCTTCTACTCTTCCGGGGCCACTTCTGTTTCATATTCTGGGAGCTGGTGAGATAGGTGACCTCAGCTACCTGCTCCCCCTCACCCAAACCCCCGCTCAGGGTTTCTGACTTTTGGATTGAGACAAATTTGAATTAAAAGAAACTGATGAAAAATCAGTTTGTTCTCGTACATTTCCCGAACAAACTTTACAACTATCTTTGCCATTTAGTGGACTAGAAGATAAGCTGCGAGAGAGGGCCCCTGAGGGGGACATAATCAAGTACATCGTATATGTGCATAAGACTGTCGGAGAGCAAATACAAGATGTGCTGAAAGAAGATACTTTTTAAATTCTTAGAAATTTCTTTTTGTTTTATGTCTCCCCTTCTTGTTTGGTTCTGTCAAGTTGATAGAAGCTAGAGCCATCTGGAAAGAGGGAACTTTGGTTGAGAAAATGCCTTCATCAGATTGTTTGTAGGTAGCCTGAAGGACATTTTTTGATGAATGATTGATGTGAGGTGGCTTGGCCCGCTGGGGACAGTACCATTCCCAGACAGGTGGTCCCGAGTGGTAGAAGAAAGTAGGTTTGGGCAAGTCATGGGAAACAAGCCAGAAGCAGTGTTCTGCCATGGTCTCTACTTCAGTTCCTGCTTTTTGGTTCCTCCTTGAGTTCCGGGCCTGACTTCTCTCAATGATGAGCTGTAACTGGGGTATAAAAGTTAAATAAACCCTTTCCTCCCCTAGTTGCTTTTGGTTAGTATTTTATCACAGCAGCTATGAGTATGCATGTGTGGGAATTTTGCCTGTGCATGCCATGTGCTGGTGGAGGGCAGAAAAGGGTGTTGGATCCCCTGCTGATGGAGTTTCAGGGTGTGTACTGATGGACAGAGATACTGGGAACTGAACTCAGATCTTCAAAAAGAAAAAAAAAACTCGAACACTGAGCCATCTCTCCAAATCCAAGAAGAAGACAATCTTGAAACTAATCCATTTCTATAAAATAGGACAGTGGGAAAATCATTAAATCTTTTCCCCACAAGTTCAAGCTATATTTCTATTGGGAATTCTGTTTAATATTCATCAAGGCCTTTTGATCAGCAGGGTTAGGTCTTCAGTTGAAGGGTATTTCTCTTTCATCAAATTATTTTGTCTGTGTAATGTGCTTTATTCTCTGCCCCCATCAAATATACCATTGGCATATATTTTGAATCTTTTGTGAGCTCTCTGTTTGCAAGATCATTTCTCTCATGAATTTACTTCTCCGTTTCCTCCAGTTTTGGGTGGGTTCATCAAAAACCGCCCTGCACAGTGCTTATGTGATTTTTTTTCACGCTGTTGATTCTTTTCTCCTCTCTTCTCACGCATTTCAAAGAGTCCTTTTCAAGGGTATAATAGTAACGTTCCCTGCTTCTTTCTTCCAGTCCCCGTTTCATAACTCCCTCTCAGCAGCTGCCTTTTGATCTCGCTGTGCTGCCTTTTGTTTTAATACTGTTGACAATATGAGATGAGTGTCTAGAATTTATGTCGGCTTCCGCAGTAAACCTTTGGAGAAAGAACTCACTTCCCTTGCTCCGACAGATTACCCTCTCCATCTGTGTTTAGAAGCTAGTCTGTGGGCTGTGTTTAGAAGCTCTTCGTGGGTTCCATATTATGTTGCGTCTGACAACAATGAAGTATCTTTTTGTATCTAGAATACTCCAACTGGGTGGGTGGATTCTTCAGAGATCATTTCAAAGAGGTTCTAAGCTTGGAGGTTGCCTGAGGATAAAGAAATCTGTGACTGGGTGGCATGGTTTCTGAGACAAAGCCACAGGTCACAGGCTCTCATATTGGTCGGCTATTCCCATTTTGGGGGTCATGTTACATCAGGAGGAGCCACTGTGATGGTTGATCTTAACTGTCAACATGATGGGATTTGACTAACTATGAAGATAAACCTACGGGCATGCTTGTGAGGAAGTGTGCCTAGGCTGAGCTCATTGAGTTGGGAAGAACCATGCTAACCGTGTGTGGAACCATCCATGGACCTGGACTGAGTGGAAAGGAGACAATGAGCTGAAAGCAGCATTAACTGTTCTGTGCTTCCTGACTACAGGTGCAACCTGACAAGCTGCCACATGGTCCTGTCACCCTCATGGACACACCCTCAGACTGTGAGCCAACATCAACTTTTCTCTCCTTCATTTAACTTTGTTAAAGACGATTATTTATTTATTGTGTGGGGTGTATGTGTGTATGTATGTGTGTGTGAGAGAGAGAGAGAAAGACAGACAGACAGACAGAGAGAGAGAGAGAGAGAGAGAGAGAGGAGAGAGAGAGAGAGAGAGAGAGAGAGAGAGAGATTGCGAGAACTTGCACCTGCAAGTCAGTTCTCTTTTGCCATGTGGGCCTCAGGAAGCAAATTCAGGTTTCTGTGCTTGGCTCAGCACAGAACTCTCTTACCACAGGGTCATCTTGCTGGGTATTTCATTTTCATATCAACGAGAAAAGTGATTGATATAGGCCTATTATGTGAAATAGTGGTGATGTTTTGGGTGCCCCGCCCCCATCCTGCTTACTGTTCAACACTGCTTCCAATGCCCTGATCCTTCAGAGGGGTTGCCCTTGAACTTCCCAGTTGTCCCTTACTCCATTGCTGATGCTCAAGAGAAAACACCTCCCCCTCCATTCATTACCACTGCAATACTGAACACACGGGACTTCTTGGTGGTCACCAAATCTTCATTTGTTATGTGTGAGCCTACACAACCAAGCTCTCACACCAACCACCATGTTTGTTCCTATGCTCAGAATCCACCAGCATATATGGCCGCCCTCCCAAATTTTTCCCCTCTTTACACATCTCCCCCAGTAATCCTCTTTTACTAATGATATCTCCAGCTCTTGTGCCTTCTACACAACCGTATTTTACATTTTGTAAGTTGTGCTTTAATTGCTTCTTCTGTCTCCCAAGCTGGGTAGGAGCTCTAAGTTGTCAAGGCTCCGCTTTCATCATCTCTACGCTCCCGTTTTATTCTTGACATCTAACAGACAGCTGCACTAATGTGTGTAAACTAATTGAGTGAGGAGGCTTGAGGTGCCGGCAAGCAGGTCTTCTTCAACCTGAAATCATTTCCTTTGTCTTTGGTTTGAGAGAGAAGTGGGTCGTCCAGATGGGAACTCAACCGCAGCTGGATATTCACGGTGCAGTTCTCTGGGCTTTGGGTCTTACCTCTGACTAGTCTCCTTCCTCATATAAGCACAGAACGGGCCAGAGCTCCAGACACAATGCCTTTGCTCCTAAACAGGTGCAAGAATTTTCAGCCACACCCAACTCTTCAGAAACAACCTCTGCTACCTGATGATTGGGAGAGGCTTTTCACTTGAGAAGACAGTCCGCTTTCTCATGTTCTTGCTGTTTTGATCCTCACTGCCTCTGCAGCAAGGTGTCTGTCTGTTTCCTGACAGAAATGTGGAGCAGAAGGCACCAAACCCTGCTAGGCATACGTTATTTTCAACATTTCAACCAAATGTCAGCGAGACAAGAAGATGTCTTATCGTAAGGATATTTTGTCCAATGGTTTTGGAGGGTAGGTAGAGATGAGGCCAGGTGAGAGCTATGTTCTAGGTTTCCTTAGAACCAATCTGCAGATGAGCACTGCATGCTGTTGTGTCTTTAATGCAAAGAGTCAGCTCAGCAACTCTTTTTGGTTACAGCCTGTGGATTCTTGACTTTCTGTTTTGAGCTTTAAGGCAGTGTAATTATTATCAGAAAAGTGGTACATAATTGTGGTGTATAATTCCCTCTAATTTCCATAGTGTACATTTCTGACACCTTTTCACTCCAAGCAAATTATCCCATAGCATTATGACCATTGGCTCGTATTGACACTGAGTTCTGCTTTCCCCTTACTCAGTTTCTCCGCTAACCAGCCTGTAGTAGCTAGAGGATCTCTGTTTTCCCTAACTTACAAGTTTTTAGAGAGGATCCTGCTTTAACATGGGGTTTCTACTCATTGGAGCACTGAGAAGCCCAGACAGCAAAGGAAAACAGTAATTTGGATTATTTCAGGCTATTTCATGTACAATCTGAGGCATCTTAAATTGGAACAGGAAGTTGTCACTGAGATTGTCAACCCCCATCCTCCTCCACACGAGGGATAATTTATCTCAGTTTTCCCGGACAGCATGTTGGAAGTTGTGCCACAATCACAGTCTCTAAATTACATTGTGATTGTTTGTTTGATAAATAGGACAGAGCTGTGTCTTCTTCAAAGGCCTGTAAAACGAGTTTCACAAACACTGTTTGAAACAAGGGGCTTGGAAGTCTCCTCGCCATGAAAGACTCTCACAGGTGTGATAACTATAGTTTGATTAACTCTTTTTTTCTGGGGTTCATTCACTGCCTACCACGTTTGGCAAGGATGGAAGAAGCAACAAGACCTTTCGAGGCCCAGGGAGAACTAGATAAAGGTAGTTAGTAGGGTCATGATTTAAGTACTTGTCTTTCAGTGGGTTCTGATATTTTAGCAGGTTCTGGAAACTGAGAGAGGTGGAGCTTAGCTGGAGGAAGTGAGCCTCTAGGGGCAGTTTCTTAGGGAGTATGCTACCATTGCCTATTTCTGGTTCTGTGCTATGCTTCCTGGTCCACAACGTTGTGAACAGCCTCTTCCATCACCATGAATGGAACTGATCCATCACTTTCCTTCACCATAGGGGACTCAGACCCTCTATAATCGTGAGCCAAGTTGTGTCTGACAGGTATTGTCATCACAGCCACACGAAAGTAGCTAATACAATGAAGAAAACCAAGAATAGGATGGCAGAAAAGGACTGATAATAGGATTTTTGATAGGGATGGGAAAACCGTTTGATTCTAGCTTCTAGAGATAAAGATGTTTGGCATGTACACAGTTGTACATTTTTAAATGATAATTTAATAATCTTCGGAAATTCCATACATGTACGCAATCCATTTTGATTATATTCATTCTTTACATGCCCCTCTAATTCCCTGTGGGTCCCCCAACACATCTCCTTCCTAGCTTTATGTCCTCTTTCTTTTTCATAGCCTTAGAAATCCAATGAGTGTACCCGTATGCACATTGGCATGGGACATCCACTAGAGCACAGGCAACCGACCAGTGGACATACACCCACATAAAAATGACTCCCTGTCTTCCAGAAGCCTCCAGCTGTCAAAAGCTCCTAACTTAGGATTATAGCCCATTTTGGTCCTTATTGCTGTATAACAATTAAAAATCTAAAATTCAATATCATAAATCAGGTTTAGTGCAACACACACATTGTGGGGGCCCAGCTCCAGCAGGGATGGCTTGCTTTTGTTTTAGAACTCTGAAGACCCAGCTTGGGAAACTCAGCAGCTGGAGTCATGTAGTGTGGAGGTGCGGGCAGGCTTGCTTTTCGTCCCACCCGGCTCCCGCATGGTTAGCTTTACACCCGAAATAATTACACGGAAACTGTATTCTTTTAAATACTGCCTGGCCCATTATTTTCAGCCTCTTACTCATATCTTGACTAACCCATATCTAATAATCTTTGTAACACCACGAATGGTGTCTTACAGGGAAAGATTCAGCACGTCTGACCTGGTGGCTGGCTTCATCGCATCTCACTGAGGAGAAGCACAGCAGTCTGCCTAACTTAGGAGAGGTGTGGCATCTGACTGAGCCATCTACCTCACTTCCTTCTTCCTGTTCTGTCTACTCCACCCACCTAAGGGCTGGCCAAGGCAGTTTGTTTATTAGCCAATGAGAATCCTCCATCAGAGTCACCTAGAGTTGTTGATGTTGTCTGTGAATGAGGCCTCAGCTGGGACCAGCTCATCTGGAATGAGTGCACTGTTCTTACACAGGGGCCTGAGCGTCCTCACGCTGTAACAGCCCCAAGGCAGTGACTCCTCACTTGGTGCTCACCACTTACAGGGCTTAAATGTTCTCACTGTCAAGATGGGGCTGTGCTGGTTTTTATGATGCCACTTAGGAAAACACAAAATGAGTCCTCTGTGTTCTTGATCAAATTTGCCACAGCTTCAGGAATTTCAAAGTGGGGACATAACCCATTCTTTTTTTTTTTTTTTTTTTTTTTTCGAGACAGGGTTTCCCTGTAGTTTCTAGAGCCTTTCCTGGAACTAGCTCTTGTAGACCAGGCTGGCCTCGAACTCAGAGATCCACCTGCCTTTGCCTCCCGAGTGCTGGGATTAAAGGCGTGAGCCATCATTGCCCAGCGACATAACCCATTCTTGATGAGAAAAGGTAAGAGAATATTGGTGACATACCTTCAAACCATCAAAGATTTATAGTGTATTGTACCCACCCTACTCAAAGATTTTGGAAGATTGTTCCAAGCATCTTACCATATATAGCCATACCTTTCCTGAGTAAATCTCAGTACATCACAAGTATATGTTGAATAAATACACATGACTGTTCACACAAGAGATCAATAATTTTCTATATAAAAATGTTGCTGTTATGTTGAGAGAATTTTCGTTTCTCTCTCGCGCTCTTTCTTTCTTTCTTTCTTTCTTTCTTTCTTTCTTTCTTTTTCTGAGACAGAGTTTCTCTGTGTAGCCTTGACTGTCCTGGAACTCACTCTGTAGACCAGAGATCCACCTACATCTGCCTCCCAAGTGCTAGGATTAAAGGTGTGCACCACCACCGCCCAGCTAAGAATTTGGTTTTTAAGATGCCCTAATCAATAGTAAAATACAGTGCGCTCTGCAAGAGAAAATAAAAAGTCGATGAACGTGTAGAACATAGTTCTACTCATGAGATGTGAACCTCACGGAGGTGGAGAGAGTCTGTTATTTACTTTATCTGAAGCTTGCATAGTTCCCGGCAATGTAGGATGCATTTGGTTAATGCTTTTCTCTAGATGGAAAAAAAATTACCTTCATTTGGGTTGATCACCAAACTCCTATGAGTTCAGGAAAAGGCTTGAAGACATAACCATAGGAGATAAGCCTAAATCAAAGAATCCGTGTAACTATGAGCGTCCATGATACTGCCTTTGGATAGGGAAGCGATTACTAAGCAACAGTGCAGGAGGACTTTACCAGGGATATTCCAAAGGGGAAATCTACAGTCAAGTGGTTTGGGATAAGTTTGCAAATAGCTATCCGGGTATAGAATGTGCTGAGAGCTTTGCTTCACTGTTGAAGCATGGTAGAAAAAATATTTATCTGTATCACAGATACAGATAGGTACTTAGATGGCAGTTCAGTCTGATCTGCAGCCTGTACTTGATATGAGTGAGTCAGTGTTGGAAGCTCTTGAGGCACCATATCAGTCTTGGCAAAACTGAACAGGAAAGTTAAGGACCCATGCCATGGGCAATTAAAGCCTGTGTAGGGCATGTAGTATTACAACTTAGTCTTTGTGTTGGCTATCCTAATGAGCGGTTTACTGTAAAACTACTGAAAGTTTAGAGACAGACTGGGAAAGCATCAGTGTCAAATGGGATGTCCACAGTCTCTGGTGGAGGCTCACAAATGCTGGTGGGAGTTCCCAAGTACAGTGGTTCTGACAGTAATGCCTCTGACGGAGCATCGGGGTCACAAGGAGAACTGTCAACAGTGAAAATTCTAGGCCTTCACATGCAAATTAGAAACTGTGGGGCTCAGAACTCTGTTTTTGGTAGGAAATCCAAAGATCCTGATAAAGGCTGAGACTTGAAAAGCACTGAAACACACGATTTACAAGGTTCATCTTCACTGGAACTAACTCCACATCATCCCAAGTTCCTTGAAAATTGACCACTGCTCACATCTCTTTCCTCCCCTCATGGAGACACACAGTGCAGCTTGTTAGATTTCAAAAGAGAAATAATGAATACAACTCTCAGAGGATCTCAAGAGATCTGAGATCTCATATTCAAAACACACAGTTCAGAATCCCCTTTATTTCTTGCCCTTTCAGAGTCTTTCTTGAAATGCAAATATCCAATGGGATCTCAGTCCAGCAGTGGGACTTGCCCAGAGCTGGTGGAGACCCTGTTCTTAAGGTACAAGGACCCCCGTGAAGCTTCAGAATCCTCACCTCTTTTTAACTGGATTGTGTCTGGGTGCATTGCTTTCATTTGGGCAAATGCCACACAACAGAGGTGAGTACAATCTTGTCCTCTTCCTGGAGAGCAAATGCTAAAGTGTCCTCAGCTTGGGAACTGTTAATGGGAGTCTGTGGATCAGAGGTCTTTTCCCCTTGCGGCTCTCCAGCTGAGACGCAGAGGAGCAATCCAGGCTTCAACGCCGGTCTCCAGCCTTTCTTCCCTGAGCCTTTACTGTGACATTCGAAATCCCCAAAGCAGGATGAATGAGGCACATCTCCATTTAAAACTCGTAAAGAAAAGTAAATGTCAAGATGTTTTTTATAGTTTAGCAACATTGGTATATGCAAATTGCATGCCTCTATTCAGAAGATATGGCATGTCGGGATTAATTTTCCTTATTGTTACTTTAAGTAGAAATGACTAGTCATCTATTTAACTAACTAAAACACATTGAATGAAAAATAAAATCGCTGCCCTCGAGCCCTTTCTGACACTAATGTATGCATGTTTATCTCTGCTTTCACATTCTAATAGACAGTTGTGTCTGTGAGGTTGCTTCTAAAAGTGTTTTTGATGGTGAAGGAAGTTGTGCTTATAGCCCTAGCTAGATGTGACTGGTGGCTGTTTGGTACGGATGAGTTTAAAGTGTCCATGGTGAAGGCTTATAACTGGTGCTCAGAGTCGAGTCCTGGTATTGTTGAACCCTCTGCTCTTGTCTCTGTGGCTGGTAGTAGTATTTTAAATGTTAGATACAGGAAGTTAGAAAGGAATGGTAGATATAAAAGAACAAAGACAAGGTGTGGACCTATCTTTGTCATTTTATATATTTGGCATGACTGAGCACCCAATGAGGACAAACCAAACTGGTGGTTCTTGTCTTATGGCTCCTATGTCAGCTGGAGAAGCTGGTATCCTTGTTCACAGAACCCAAAGGGCAGCAGAACTGAAAGAGGAGCTGGGCAAGTGGGAGCAATGCAGATAGGCTGTAGGTCAACAACAAGAGCGGGAGCACAGAAGCTATGCTTTGTGCCCAACAGCTAAATCTACTAAAGTTTCTTCTGTGCATCACCAGAATGGCACTGCAAGAAGATTCTGAGATATGCTGTTCAGCCTACCTGAGAGGCTAACAACATGACCACTCTGCATGTGTTATGAGGACTGGGTTACTGAAGCACCCTTGACAGTAGTCACTTGTGGGTCCCACTATGGGCAGTCATCTAAGTATGGAAGAGGCTGAACCTTTCAACTCTTGATCTCAACTTTTCCACATTTTAATGTAAGAAAAGGCATGTGCAGATGAGACATTGTGCTTCTGACAACTGTCCGTGAGAATGATGTCTCAGTGATTGTTCTGCTCAGATGGATCAGTTTGGGGCTCTTGATCTTTAAGCATCAGAACTCTTCTTATTCTAATTGTGTTAAATGCACATCTATCATGGGCGTGTTTTACAACTTCTAACATCTTATATTCCATGACAGGGACTACTTAAGTTTTCCCTTATGACTCAAAGTCATCACTGGGAGTGTCAGCTATTGTACGGTTCTATAATGGGACCAGTTGTATTTGGGAACGTTTGAGTTGATGCTAAATGGACCGATGATTGATATTATTCTCCTTACTCTCAGCTGGCATTTCTCATGATTTTCCCTCTTCTTGTTGATGCCCCTTCTAATTTTCTGCCTCCGTCTGCTATAGATTGAAAAATTGGATAACTAAGCAGTTTAAACTATGCCCCATGCACAATAAAACGAGCCCCAGTGAGACCAGAGCCAAACTCATTTTGTTGTAATTTCCTGTTTCTTAAGAGCAATGCAATCGCTGTAGTGTTTCTTCCATTGTGAGGGTTGCTAAGAACCTCAGTGTGCATCCAGGCAGAATGGAGTTCTCAGAAAGCAAGATCCTGTGATGCTTAGTGGCTTGGTTCTCTGCACAAACAAAAGTTTCCTCTTAGCTCTAATGATGAGATTTGGTAGGAAGACGTAGTGACCATCCTGACGTTGGAAGTATGTGGGCTCAAAGTGACTTTCTTGTCTCACTGGTTTCAACAATTAAAATCCATCAAGATGTTCCTTGGCACTTGGAACTTGCATTAGTAATTTGAGTTTATTGGTTGCATATTGTATTGCTATTTGATTCTAAATTGTGTCACTGTAAGAGACTTATAACATGGAACTATACATAGGTCCACATACTGTGTTTAACAGCAGTCTGCATGCTTGTAGGCGGGGAAGCAATTTCTTTGGAAAAGAAAAGTAACTTCGCAGTAAGCTTCAGCCCTGTCTGTCAAATGATTCTAAGTCTGGCTTTCCACTAACGTTAAGAAACCTTTTCATACCACCCATCTAGGGCTTGCTTTCCTCTTCGGCATATCTATTGGCAATATTTGGTTTTGTTTTGCAATGTCATGTGACATAGTCATAGTAATGGACTCTGGGTGCAGAAGATGTGGGTTTAAATCGCATCTCCTCAAAACCACTAATTGCAAGACCTTGAACAAATCAAACTCTCTGTGCCTCAGTTTCCTCAAACATTCAACAAAGATAATCCAAGAGGTGATCCTGAGGAGTAGATGAGGCAGCGCTTGAAGAAGGATGAGAAGCATTCTTCCCCAAGGCAAGCACTTCTTAAACATGTCTGCTATGGGTTCCGGCTTTTCAGGCACTCCAAAGCCTCCAGGCATGGAATGATGCTGAAATAAATGAAATGAAAGGAAGAGGAGGCAAACACCCAAAGTTAATAAAAAGTATGGCTATTGCTATAAATCCAACTTATTTAATTACAAGTATTTTTAATTAATTTCAAAGGAGACTGAGCATCCTCAGCAGTGTTTGGCATGATGCCTGTGTTTGAGAATAAAAAAAAAAAAGTATGGTGTGTGTGTGTGTGTGTGTGTGTGTGTGTGTGTGTGCACGCGCGCATGCATTGGAGGGGTAGACACATGCACAAGTAAGTACGTGTAATGATTTTGCAATCAAAAATGAATTCAGTCACTGAAACCCTGCCCAAAGTGACATTATCGTTACATGATAAACAATACAGCTTCTGCCAGGCATAGGCATGTTTGTATAGAAGAGAGTAGGGCACTGATAACATGATAACATTTACTCCTTCAATACAGAGGAGTAAATTTGATTTCATCTTTTTAGTTCTAGCATGAGCCCTGGACCATAATGGGACTCAGAATAGTATCTAAAGAATGGATGGGTCAACCATTCAATGAACAAACAGAAGGAGAACCGGGAGCTGTCAGCAGAAATCAAGAACATGCATCAAAAGGGAATATACGGGAGAAGCTAGGAGACAGAGGAAATTGGTAGACAGCTGCATTTCAGTGTACAAATTGGTCCAGTGATGTGAAACTTCCCCCGATGGCTCTGCATGGTGACTGGATGATCTGGAAGTAAAAATAATGCTGCAAGCAACCATCAACTCCAGATGGAATGAAGGCTTGAATCTAAACCTGAAACTCACATAGTGTTAACAGGAAAAAACTCTGCTTCTGGACAGCCAAACTCATGCTTATTCCACTCAGAGCACAAAGCAGAGAGACCCTAGGACCCAAGTCTCAGGGATCTTCACAAACTGCCTTAATTTTCTCTTCCTTGTCTTCCTTTCAAGTGTGGTGTCAGGATTGGCTCATCAGAAGTAGCTGTAGGAGCCACTGTCACCTGGCTCCTTCCAGACACAGAATACCGTGGATTGAACGTCCCTCCTAAGTCTCACCTCTACTTCTCAGGCACTGTCGGTGCCTCTGGAGAGATGCTCCTGTTTACAAGCATCCACGGCACTTCTGGCTGTAACTGCTCAGGAGCCTTCAGGACTGCTGGCGGTGGGCTGACTCTGACCTCTGGCTTTTCCAGCCTGTATCACTGTTGCTCAGCTTCACGAGTCAGCTCTGGGACCAGGCTGTGGGATGAGGAGTCTCACGCTGTAAAGAAGGCAAAGTGAGAAGATCTGAGTCAGAATCTTGGCTCCAACACCCCGTAGCTTCCCAGCCATGGGCAGGCTGCTTCACTTCTCTGAGCCCAAGAGCCTCATTGGGAGGTGAAGACACTGATCTCTCCCTCCAAGCCCGTGGCCAGAAAATGGGAAGCCTACCATAGTCGATGCTAAAAGAGTGTTAGTTTGCTCCTGACATAACTCTACTAGCCATATTTGCCTTGCTTTTTGTACACCAGGATCCTAGAGAAATCACAGAACATTGGGAAAGGAGGAGTCCACTCAGACTGGGAGTGTTACCTGCCTCTATCCAGCTGGACATGGCCACATATCCCACACCCAAGGATCCAACCAATCTCAGACTTAAGTCTTTAAAAAGGCTGTATAAGCCGTGCGGCGGTGGGATTAAAGGTGGTCCACGCCTTTAATCCCAGCACTCGGGAGGCAGAGGCAGGCGGATCTCTGTGAGTTCGAGACCAGCCTGGTCTACAAGAGCTAGTTCCAGGACAGGCTCCAAGCTACAGAGAAACCCTGTCTCGAAAAACCAAAAAAAAAAAAAAAAAAAGGCTGTATAAACATGTATTAAGTGTGCATACTAATGCAACCAACATGATATTTTAGTGCTCTTCACCCTGCTCCTGGGTTTCAGAATTGTTAGATTCTAGTGGCTATAAACAAGGTCTTTGCAATCCACTGGGCGATAAGTACTTTGATTGTAATTGTTCCGTGTACCTCAACACTTACAGGATCGGGGGTAATAACATGAAAAAAAAAAGCAACATTCCACCCTAAATCACCAATTGCTGGTAGCTAGTTCAGAGATAAGTGGGAAAATGAACAGAAATGGAGAGCTGGGAACAACATTCTGCTTGGAAACAATGAAGTTCTTTCTAGATAAGGTTGCAAAATCAGGTCAGACTTGGGGCTATGGCAGTGAGCACTTTTATGAAATGGTGGTATAGCAAGTTCAAAGCTAGGCTGGGCTATCTGAGATCCTAGCTCATAACAATAAGAGCTACAAGGAGACTGGGAGAGGAGTGGGTAACTGATCTCCATGAAGCTTATCATAGACCCCATACCAGAATTGCAGGGTCATGGTTCAGGGCCAGGATATAGAGATGTTTTGTGGGTGGAAGCCAGAGGTTTCACTTCTCTTCAACATGGGAACAAGGGAACGAGGATTCTCCCTGGGGGGATGGGCAAGGGAAACTCAACCATGAAGCCCAGATGCTTGGGACTGATTCTTCTAGCTACTTCTCTCTGGAAGCCGTATTTCTAAGGATAGGATAAAGGGTCAGAAAAGAGAGGGAGGAGAGAAAGAGATCTATGTCCTGCCCCTGGTGAGTGGATAAATCAGGGAGGAAGAGTTGATAATTTTAGCGGAGGCAAAGATGACATAGATGTCCCTTCTCTAACGACAATGCTTAGGAAGTTCCAAGGGCAGCATATGAGAATCTTGAATTTCTTCAAGTCTCAGGAGAAGCCCAGGGCTATGCAATTCATTTCTTCTTGGAAGACTTCTGCCAGCTGCTTTGGAGCCCACAGATGGACTCCTGGCCCAGCAGAAAAGCTGTTTTGTTTTGTTTTTCTTTCCTTTCCTTGCTGCTTTCTGGTCAAAGCCCTCAGAACTCAGCTCCTCTGTAACACCTAGCAGTACACATAGTCAGGAAAAGCAAGCCACGAATGCTTCCTTTCAAGAGCGAATGAAAAGAATGAAAGTAAAAGAAAAAAAAAAAAAACCCTGGAATGACTTCTTAGACTCAGCCAGGGCAGACCCAGGTGAGGACTTCTGATTGACAAGCAGAGCAGCACTTTTTGGAAAGAACCGAGTGAGACTTTGAGAGATCTAGGTTTTTACCATCTAAATAAACTGATGAGGACAGAAACTGAGTGAGAAGGTAACCCAGATGAAGCTGGCGTGGCAAGGTGTGCCTGCTTCTGATCTTGTTCCCCTTCACGTCTCCTAGTCACGTTCATCTTCTTGCCCCCTGGTGCAGGCAGGAAACTGTTAAAATGACATAACCGTGTACTTACTGCGCACCACAGTCTGCTCAGAACTTTGTAGATACTAACTCATTTCCCGCTCACAGAATTTTATCAAGCCCTGTTTTCTGTTGTGTTTCTTTTCATTGAGATGAATTTGCATAACACAGCTCACTATTTTTCTAGTTTTCAAAACTTTGGGTGCGTTTGCAGGGTGGTACAATCACTGCCACTAAGCTGTTTTAGAAGTTTGGCTTCACCCTCTATAGCAAACAAGCCCGTTCCTCAGTTTCTCCCTGCCCACTAGTCCTTAAAAGCAAAACCTCTTGAGTCAAATTTCCTGACTTCATTCAGTTTGTGGACTTAATGATCAAGGAACTCAAGGAAGGTACATGGCAAAGCTGGAAAGTATCTGAAGCTGGGCACAGGGGCACAAGTCACACATCTGTAAACTCAGTGCTGGGGAGGAGGCAAAGGCAGGAGGACCCCAGAGGACTGGCTAGTCAGAGTAACTCAACTGATAAGCTCCAGATTCAGCAGGACATCATGTCTCAGAATGTAAAGTAGAGGAAGGCACCCAGAATTAACCTCTGACTTCCACATGAATGCACACATATGAACACATACATATTACATATGCACATCTATCTATCTATCTATCTATCTATCTATCTATCTATCTATCTATCTACCTATCTCTATCTGTCTCTTTTCAAATAAATTAATTTTTAATATTTTATCTCTCTCTCCCCTTCTCCTAGCTAGGGTGTGCGTGCGTGCGTGCGTGTGTGCGTGCGTGTGTGTGTGTGTGTGTGTGTGTGTGTGTGTGTGTGTGTGTGGTAGGTGAAGGTGCCTGGGGCTATGGCATATGTGGAGTTCAGAAGACAACTTTGTAGATCCAGTGGTCTTCTTCCTCCTTTATGTGGATCCCAGAGCTTAGTCTTAGGTCATCACCTTTGACCACTGAGCAATCTCACGGGTCCATAACTTTCTTTTTTATTGCTCAAAATCAAGGTAGTGGGGTAAACTTTTCTTTTCTTTCTGGATCCCTAGCAATTTTGGTTTCTCTTTCTCTAAAAAAGGAAATAAGAGAAAAAAGGTTAAGTTTTCAAATGGCCTATCTTTTTTACCTTAGCATTTTATCTCATTTTTATATTTTTTCACTGCTTTGCATTTATAAAAATATACTTTATTAAATAACTTTGTTTTTCTTTAAGTCTATTTTTCTCTTTCCATTACGGATCTGGAAGCCAAATGTCTCACCAGAATGTCAGCATGGTTAGGCTATGGCAAGGGGCTCTTTCTAGGTTGCATCTGACTGTTTCCTTGTAAGCTCCTCACAAGGTAAAAGGAGAGTGAGAAAAGGCTCTGAGTGTTTTTATAAGGCTTCCACTTATTCACGAAGAGTGGTGAGTTTATCATCGGCCAGAGGCAAAGGCGCTTTCTGCTCGACTGTGTCACTGCTTCTACGGGGCATGAGTTCCACATGGGAATTTTGGAGGAGCATGGCCTTGATCCTTACGGCATTGATTGGACTTTGTTGCACTATTTTCCATGATTTCTCCTTAAGTCAGCCTTATAAATGGAATCACATACTTAACAGTCCTTGATGCATGACCTATGCATGCTGTCTTGCGACATCACATCCTAACCTTGCTCTGAAGACAGGGTCAGCCCATGGAATCCTTTACATTTTTATAATCCTAACTTTAGCCTGCTCAAGGTTTCATGAATTTTTAAAGTAGTTGTTCATTCCCCCAGATAGTTAGTTTTAGTTCCACACCGTGTGTTAGAACACACAAATCAGTCTTACTTGGTGGGGAAGACTGCTTCATGGCGAGCTGGTGTCTCTCAACTCTGTGGTTTTGTTTTAGGAGAGAGAGGCACCAGGACTTCATGAGATCCTGGAGAATGACAAGTATCTCTATGAGTTAGGTGTGTGAATTCAGTCATACCCTCTGCCACCACTTCCTTAAGGACCCCATACACATTTACCACAGTAGGAATTGTGGCTGTAGTTTGGTGTTGTCTTGAGGCTAATTGCTCTCTCATTCTTGTGTGTGGTGGTTTCCTGGTGGGATTGCAGGTGTGTAACAGGTAACCTAAGATGCCCACAATGCTCTCTTCCTCCTCACAATTGTGCCTCTGTGAAATTCCTTCCCCTTGAGTGTGGCTGAACTTCCTGATTGATTTTCAATACACACTACATGGCCTAAGAGTTCTAGTACAGGACTGCAGAAAGGCTGTACCCTGCCTTGTTTGTGCCTTCTCACTCTCTTATTGTCTCCTGAGTAGAACTACCAAGCCTAGCAAGCAACAATCAAGGGTTTTAGGTAATGAATCCTGTGAGCAATGAATAATCTTTTGTATAAGTCTGTATCCTGTAATTTTTGGGACACAGCAATATTTTCAAAAGTTCTTTATCTGAAATTCAAAACGTTGGGCATTGTGGATTGCATCTGGCTCTCATGCTTCAGTGTGAAGCCAGCTGTCACAGTGTGAGCTGAATTAAGGCCAGATTTCTAGGAGAGAAGCATTGGATCCCCTGAGAACTGAGTCGGCTTCATGATTCTGTCGGTGTAGGAGGTCCTTCTGTTTATGTGTTGCTTTTATTGGTTGGATAAAGAAACTGCCATGGCCTTTTGATAAGCCAGAACTTAGGTAGGCAGAGTAGACAGAACTGAATGCTGGGAAGAAGGACAGAGTGGCAGATGCCATGGTTTTCCTGCTGCAGAAGGACGCTGGTTAGAATCTTCTCTCATAAGTCATGACCTTGTGGTGATATACAGATTATTAGAAATGGGTTAAATCAAGATGTAAGAGTTAGCCAATAAGAAGCTAGAGATAATGGGCCTGGAATTGATTTAATTAATACAATTTCTGTGTGATTATTTTGGGTGTAAGATAGCGGGGCAGCTGGGACAACAAGCAGCCTGCTTGCTCCTGCTACACTCTGTTTTGAGCCTGAAGGTGAGAACTGCCCCAGTGGAGCCTTGAGTCTGCAGCAGCTGAGGGTTATGGGTTCTGCCCTCTAGTCCATGCCTCAGGTGAGCCTCCCCTGGAAACACAGTCCACAGAAACTGTGCAATCAGAAGGACTTGATTTCTACATGACTAAAGTTTGGGCAATTGCTCAAGTATCAGTGGAAAACTAATGCAAGTGTCTGGATAGAGCTGCAAAACTACCAGTCTTTGCTGGCCTCCTCGGTGTGCAGTCTACATGTGAATGGCTGTGATGGACCTTCATGTGTTGCGTACATAATATGAAGTACTCCATGTACTGTATAAAACAGACAAGTGTTACTCATACTTTCTAGAATGTTTGAGGAGATTATTGTTTCAATTATATACATATGTCAACTTATCATGCTATAAATTTATGTAATTCTAACAATAATTTATGAAACGAACATAAATAAGGAAGCAATTTTGGTTGTCATTATCCATCTATCGCTCTTTTGGCTTCCATGGAGGACTCCATCTCACAGCTTTAGTGTCTTATCTTGCAATAGTTTTGCTCATCTCTCTCACCAAGGTCTCTGTTTTCTTTTAAACTCCTGGTTATTCTCAAATCAATGTCTCTGTACTCCTTTGCTTACTCCTGGCTGTGTTTCTGCATTATTTAGTTTCCATTTTATGGCTTCTCTGGGTACCTTCATTTCTGATTACATGGATTTTTTTTTTAATATTTGCCAACACTTCTCTTCATTGGTCTTTTATTTCATGAAAAGCTTTATCCTTTAATTTCATTCAGAATCCTGGCCAGGATTTTTACCTGGTTTATTCTCTAATATTTCTTAATGAACCTGAAATGTGGTCTGCTGCCGCCACACACTTTTTCAACAGGATTTCATCCTGTTTCTCTTTTGCCAATGTCTCCCTGCCTATAGGGAAGCTCCGCATGCCACAATTGTTCTTCATGGGATCATTTAACTTCTAATTTGGCGGCTTTAAGTATGTGTCCATCTCTTGCTTCTCTGCAATAAAAGAGTTCCTTGCACAAAGCTGAGAGGTTGTATAACCTTATGTCAACCCCACTTCATCAACCCACCCTTCTGAGTAACACAAGCTTTCAAGGAAACCCCCTCAACTTCCATGAACCTCAAACCTTTCCATTTGAAGAAACTGAGAGACTTCATGAGATTCTTGTGCCCAGAAGACTCCACACAGCACCTCGGGGACAAGAGCTCTCTCTCCATGTGTCTTGTCTCACTCACCCTGGTTTGAACTGCACATCTCACCCTTTCTCACCATCAGTGTTGGAAAGTTTTAAGTGTATTTTGTAATCTCATCAGTGTGAGAGGATCTCCATGGTTTCTTCTCATTGTTTTTTCATTAACTCTTGAGGAAGTAAAACTGAGCAGGGATTGTTTCTGATAAGAAAAAAATGCCTATTTGTTATAAGAAATTTAAAGAGAGAGAAGAAAGTTATATTTTACAACCATTCTATGTATAGTACCCTCATGTGTATGGAAATCAAATTTGCTTTGAATGAACACACATATGTATATTAGACATTTTACTTCAGCACAGAGAACATTCTCCCCCACTCCCACCTCTCTCTCTCTCTCTCTCTCTCTCTCTCTCTCTCTCTCTCTCTCTCTCTCTCTCTCTCTCTCTCCATTTGGTGCAGCAAACATGTTTGTAGAAATGCAATCTCTGACTAGTCCTCATTTCCTGGGATCACTACAGGATAGGCTCTTATGCAAATGTCTAAAATACTCAGTTGGTGGCAAAGCTTTTTTCACTCCCCAAAACCAAGGCATGACTCTGATTGCAGAGCCCACAATTATGTTTGTAATACTCTCATCATGTCAGACCATGTCCAGCGGTCTCTAATCTCCTGCAAAATCTTAAGGCACTCTCTGATGCCTGCAATTCCTTCCCATTTCTACCAAGGCAGCTGGAGATGCCTTGATGTTTGCTTAGAAGCTATGTTCCTTTCCCTAGCATCTTTGCAGCTTGCTGTCCCACATGGCTTTGTTCAGCTGCTTGGGTGTAAGCTCTTTCATTCACATGAAAGAGTGTCAGAGATATCAAAAGGAGCAAGCACACAGATAAGTAATTCAACTTGAAGAAGTCTAGAATCTCCTTATAGTACTCCCAGGCACTTACAGACTGATGATGCTCAGTCTACTCTGTTTCCTCAAATGCTACAGAAGACAATTCCACACAAATTAGAACATCAAGAGGAATCGTTACTGCTTTCCATGTGGAGTAATTAGGACTTGAACCTTGTACATCAGTGCTCCCTCTGTGCACTTTAAAAGTCACGAGTCTTGCTAGTGGGACTTCATAAAACTGAAAAGATTTTACACCACTAAAGAAACAACCAACAGGTGAATAAGAAGCCCACAGAGTGGGAAAGAATATTTTCCAGCTCTCCATTTAACAGAAGATTAATACCCAGAATTTACAAAGAACTAAAACAACCAAAGAGTCAAAAAACAAAACAAAACAACCAAATGATCTTTTTGAAAAATGGGCCTGGGAACCGAATAGAGAGTTCTCAAATGAAGAAGAAAAAAATGACTGAAAATATCTCCAAAAAAATTTACCATTCTTAGTAATTAGGGGAAATGCAAATCAAAATGACTTTGAGATTTCATCTTATCCCAGTCAGAATGGCAAAGACCAACAGGGAATGTGGGCGAAAGGGGAGCCTCATCCACTGTTGGTGGGATTAGAAACTAGTGCAGCCACACAGAAAAAGTAGAGAATTCCCAAAAAACCAAAAATAAATCTACCATATGCCAGCTGCCACTTCCTGGCATATGCCTAAAGCTCTCTACAGATCCTTGTTCAGCCATGTTTATTGCTGCTTTGTTCACAATAACTAAGAAATGGAAATAAACTAAATGTCCTACAGCCTATGAATGGATAATGAAAATATGATACATATACATTATGGAATATTATTTGCTTGTTAAGAAAAATGAAATCATGAACTTTGCTGCTAAATGGATGGAACGAGAAAACATCATACTGAGTTAGACGACTAAGATCTAGAAAGACAAGTGTCCTAGGTGTGTTCTCTCTCATTTGAGGCTTCAAATCTTCAGGTGCGAATATATATTCTGTAGTCACTACAGAAACCAGGACAGTAAAACAAGACCACAGCCAGGATAGGGGGAATCAGGAGCAGACAGAGAGGGGAATAGCAGCATAGAAGTGATCTGACCAGGGATGTGGGTAAGGGGTGCTCTTTGGGGCACAGGGGAGAGATAAATACAGAAGAATGTGGAAGGAGGGCAAAGGAGAATAGCAGGACAATAATAGGGAAATAAGCAATAGGGGAAATGAGAAAATAGCCTGCTTAGAGAGGGGAAAGGGTGGTAAATAAAAATGGGAGACGCAGATAAAATGACAGTAAGAGAATATGGAAAAGTTTCAGCGGATCATATTATCAACTCTTTACCTGAAATAAAACCCATAGTACACATATTAATTCTGTGTATAAATATACAGATGCAGTTTTAATAAACTTTTCTCATCTAGACAAATGGAGCACCTTCCAAGAGCCAAAAACCATCTAGAAGTTCTCTTTTGAGTTGTTGGCCAGAGCTATCAGAGAGACTCCCCAAACATACAACCTATTGAAATTGCTGTTGTTAGTAAATAAAACAAAATGACAGCCTACAGGATGGGAGAAGATCTTCACCAACCCCACATCTGATGGAGAACTGACCTCCAAAATATATTTAAAAAAAAAAAACTCAAGAAACTGGACATCAAAACACCAAATAATACAATTAAAAATTGGGTACAGAGCTAAGTAGAGAATTTTCAACAGAAGGATCTTAAATGGCTGAAAGACATTTAAGAAACTGCTCAACATCCTTACTCACCAGGGAAATGCAAATCACAATGACTCTGAGATACCATTTTACACCTGTCAGAATGACCAAGATAAAAAATACTGAAGACAGCTTATGTTGGAGAGGATGTGGAGTAAGGGGAACACTTCTCCATTGCTGGTGGGAGTGAAAACATGTACAGCTACTTTAGGAATCAGTAGGGCAGTTTCTCAGCAATTTGGGAATCAATCTACCTTAGTATTCAGTGATCAGCACTCTTGGGCATATACACAAAGGATGCTCAATTATGGCACAAGGGCACTTGCCCAACAATATTCATAGCAGCATTATTATAATAGCCAGAACCTGGAAACAACATAGATTCCTCCAACCAAAGAATATATGGATAAAGAAAATATGGTACTTTACACAATGGAGCATTACTCAACTGTAAAAAAAAAACAAGTAGTGAAAAAGGAGGCCATGAACTTGAAAAAGTGAGGAGGAATATATGTGAGAATTTGGAGGGAGAAAAGGGAAAGGAGAAATGCATTATAATCTCAAAAATAAAATTAAAAATTAACGTTTTGAAAGGGATGAGTCTTGGGCTTGTTTTGCCCAGAATCACATACTTAGACCACGGTTTGAGTACAAGTGTATTTGTCAGGTCACCTGGGAATCAGTGGTAGGACAAGACACAAGGAACACAATGGCAGGTTGTCCATGTGGACAGCCAGGACCAGACTCATCCAATGTCTGAGAAGTGGCAGGGGGCATGTGTACGAATTATTCCCCTAATGAGAAAGATAACAGGGGTATTTGTCTGGGTTTCATTTCTTCATTTGTTGTAATAAAATATTCTGGAAAAGCAACTTAGGGAAGGAAAGGTTTCTTTTTAACTCATAGCTCCATCACAGCAACAGGAGCTTGAGACAGCTGGCCATGCACATCCACGGTCAAGAGCAGAAAAATGGATACTCACATGCTCACTCACCTGCTTTCTTGCGCTCACCTTGGTTTCTCAACTCCTACCGTTCATGATCCCTGTCTGTAGAGTTATGCTGCCCACAGTGGGCTGGGTCTACCTAAATTAAGACAGTTCCACGAAGACATACCACAGGTCAAACCAATGGGGACAATCTCTCACTGAGACTCTCTTTCCAGGCGATAGTTAGCTGTATCAAGTTGACAATCACAAGGGAACCATCACAAGGTATTAAACTCAGATTCCTAGGTCTGTCCTTTCTTAGTTAGGGTTCCATTGCTGTGAAGAGACAGCATGACCATGGCAACTCTTATAAAGGAAAACATTTAATTGGGGCTGGCTTCAGTTCAAAGGTTTAGTCATTATGGTCATGGCGGATGGCATGTAGCCAGACATGGTGCTGGAGAAAGTACTGAGAATTCTACAACTTGATCCATAGGCAGTAGAAGTGAACTGTGTAGCATTCCAAGCATAGCTTGAGTTTATCAAACCTCCAAGCCCACCCTTTAGTGACACATTTCCTCCAACAAGACCACACCTATTCCAACAAGTTTACATCTCCTAATAGTGCCACTCCTTATGGGCCAAACATTCAAACACATGAGTCTCTGGGGACCATACTTATTCAAACCACCATAGTCCTCCAAATTTGATTTATTTGATCTGGAGTGAAATATGTAAGTGTGCATTATTAATTAGCTCCAAAGTGATGGGAAAGCATCCACTCTGTAGACCACACATGGAGCAGCTGAATACAATGAATTTCTCTAATAGTTACCACTGTGACAAGACCATGAACCATTACTGGGCTCATCTTCTATGTGTGTGCAATGTGTGTGTGTGTGTGTGTGTGTGTGTGTGTGTGTGTGTGTGTGTGTGCATGCACTGGAATAGAGAGATGATAGATTGGTAGATAGATAGACAGATAAACAGACAAGACAGACAGATAGATAATAGGTTGGTGTGTGTGTGTGTGTGCGTGCATGCATGTTTCAAATTGCCAGATAACATCCCCTCTGTCAGGATAGTGACAAGAATGAACCATTATTTGCTGGGTACTCTTGGTTATTCCAATATTATCAACATGGTGGACCATCTTAACGTTATATAGAATTTCAAGCCAAAGTCATTTTGGATTATATGTGCAGAGGAAATGAAAGGTGACATTTAGTACTAGGAGGAAACTATGTATGCATGCTGCTGCCCATCCCATGTGAATGCAAACTGGCTTTGTTCTTCTCCGTGATGGGTTCTGAAAACAAGACATCTGTCAGGTCAGTAGGTGTGAGCTTCAAACTGTGGAGATCTTTAACAGCAAAGATTCTCTGGTGCTGAACAAAGCAGGTGCAGTTGGATCGTGTGTTTGTTTAGATTTACAGCGGTTCCCTGTGATCCACTCAGTCTTTGCAAGTGCCATCTCAGAGAATTAAATGAGATTGTGAAGATACCTACCTCTGCCATCTAGGTTTGAGATCAATGCTAGAGTCTACCATTTCATCCAGGATGAGTTATTATTTTCAATTTACTCTCTTGGCTGAGAGAGTGAGCAATTTCAGGAGTTTCCACTTGGCCTTTTATACTATAATGGCTCTTTCTCTGCAGGCCAGGAACCAATGTGAAGGGTCTTCCAGCTGCTAAGTGTATCCAACCCAATTAAGTGCTCAGAAACCATGAAAATTATCTCAGTGTGGGTTGGCAGACTCATTGCATGTTTATGAAATGGACGTGAGCCAAGAGTTCATTTGTCACCTAGTTTCAGTAGCCCTGTACTAACAAGGGTATCATGATGGTGTCTTCTCAGACTCTGATCCAACTGTCTTCACACCTTTGGGTGGCCCCATCCTGTAACAAACCATGAAGTGTGCACTGTTTTTCTTTCTGTAATGCATATCCCTTTGAGACAGGTTGGGGGAATTGGTACCATATGTACCAATTGCTGAGGCTTTGTAGGATTTCTTCTAGAGTATGTATCATCTCCTCCAATGCCATGACTGCATTTTAGATCCAAGATCTAGTTCAGATCTGAACATCAAGGAGGAATAATTTCATCCTATAGATTGAGCAACAGTGTGATCATCAGCTGATCTTGCTCTTGTGATTATGCAAGCCAAGTGGTACCCTTGATTTCTCCCCCAAACAGTTGTACTATGTTCTAGCTCTTTGTGCCACACATTCTTGCATTTCCAAGCTTCCAGCTTGCTACCCAACTTTGCTGTTGATTATGATCACTGAATCCATCTTGCTTCTGATGATTAAGACACAAAATCCTATGTTAGCTGTTCTAGAATCCTATTACTTCCTAGAATCTAGCATACTAGGATACTGATAGCATGGCAATAAATGTATCAGCCTTAGACTATAGAGGAAGCTATTTGATGAAATTATGGGCCTCTTCACTAGTATCTATTTCATTTCTTTGCTTGCACTTTGGGCTTTCCTAGGGAACATAGCTGGTGAGCTGTCTCATCTTATATGAAAATCCATACTAACCTGCCCAAACCTCAGAACCTTCTGACACTTTCCCCAAATGTCTACCACAGCAACCCCACACCTCTGCTTTATTAGTTCTGCAAAACATCATTGTTTCTATGTGCCAGGAAGAAGCATTTTCAGCAGAATATTTTTCCCAGCTCTTGCTATCCTTGCCAGGTTATTAAACCCACAGCCACCAGAGAGTTTTCCTGAATCAATCAACTTTCCACTTCTCAGTCTTAGATTTCAGCTTCTTTAGTCCATCACCCTCCAGAGTCCAGTTACATTTGCTGAAATCTTTGCAGTGCTCACTCACCATGCCATGAAGATCTTTTGCAGAATAATCAGTTTCTTTTCACACACATACACACACACACACACACACAGAGGAATAGCATACCTTTGTTTAAATCCCATTGAATCTTGACCTTTATTGTTGTTGAAACCATGAAGAGAGCTTGAGAAAGACAACCTTGCTCTCTCAAGGCACGCTCCATAGCAGCCATCCTACAAGATGTACAGGCAATAAGACTGATCTCTAGCTAAGGGGAGAGGTGCACATGGCTGGCTCTGTTGGCTTTCAGAACTCAGAGAGATCTGTTCATTTGAAGTACTGAATAACCAACACCGCACACCTGACCAGCTTCATACATAGCCTCCTTTGTAACTCCGCCACTCTTAGAGCGAAGTCATGGGGATGACCTTTAGTACAGTCTCCCAGTAGGAAATGAGAGTCTCTTCAGTGTTCCCATGAATGTTCTCCGGCATTCCCCCCATTTCCCTAGTTGCTAACTGGAAAACCCAAGACTGATATTGTCTCCCTGTAAAGTTTACAAAGAAGTCTTATTGAGGTTAAACTGCTCGAAAAACTAATCAATACAATATGAAAAGTTTGACTATATCCGTATGCCTTTGAATCTATAGCGACAATTATGTCAACAAGCATATTAGTTATTACCAAAGTTCCCTTGAATCCCTTTATTTTCTTTCACTTTTGTGAAAAGAATGCAGAATATGAAGTCTACTTCCTTGACACACTTTGAGAGATATAGTATCATATCACATTGATGGGTACTTGGTGGCAGAACAGAGCTCTGGAATGTACTCAATGTGTATAATTGAAACCTTGTACACTGAGGGAAATCCTCATTCTTCCTACTTTACCCTGTAGAAATCAACACTTCTATTCCCCTTTTCTATCAGTTCTATTGCTTTAGATGCTGTATGCAAGTGTAATGTTTTACAGGACAGATCCTTCAATGGAAGGAGCACACACTATGCATAAATTTAAATTTGTGAGTTAGTATGGCTGTGAAATATCCCTTGGATGGCATTAAATGTGAAAACAAGAAATTAATCTGTGGCAACCTATAGGGTCTTAGTAGCCAAGAGAAAAGTATAATCAAAATTATAAAATAATTCTGCCAGCTTTAGCTGATTTCAGAATGGGCAATCTGTAAAATTTCATAGAATGACTAATGAGTTAACTTGACCAAGATTAAACTCTGTTTTTGTCTGAGAGCATTCAAACTGAGAAGCAAAAGAGACCTGCAAAAATAATAAACCAGTTAAAGTCTTACACTTTCTCTTCCAAAAGGACCCCAGATAAATAGCCATGCCCACCAGGCAAAGTCTTTCTTGAACACTCCTTGCCTTCTTAAATGGCTGATCAGGTTGGTTTCTTCCAGAATCCAACAAGTTGTAATATAACAAAGATATTGCCCCATTCCCCCTAGATTGAATCCCAAGACACCACGCTCTTATATAACATCTTATTGTTCTAATTTGTTGGCCCTTGTTTGTTTATGATTGATAGATTCCAAATTCTAGGTCCCAACATCCAAATGATGTCTACTAAGGGATGCCAATCCTTCAATGAATAGTTTTTAATATTTATTTTATTTAAATTTGTTTTATGTGTATACGTATTTGCCTGAACGTTGTATACCACATGTATGACTGGTGCCAGTAGGGGCCACAAGAGAGTGTCAGATCCCATGGGACTGTGAGCTGTCATTGATGTGCTGGGTTCTCTGCAAGTGTAGCAAATGCTTTTAACTGTTGAACCATCTCCCTGGCTCCTCCCCTCAGTAATTAATTCCTGAGAATTAGAAGCTTTAATCATGAGAATAATTTGCAATGTGGATTCTTGAATTATCCTGTATAGACAAAAAAGAGATAGCGGGGGAGCTAGGTGGAGAAGTGAAAACCTAAGGGGTCTGTGTGTATTTTCACATGTCCACGCCCACAGCTATTTTAGTAACCTAAAGGTTACTAAACTAAGGTTGTGTGTGTGTGTGTGTGTGTGTGTGTGAAGCTTTCCACCTTGTTGGTGCTGTGACTGGGTCTTTTGTTCACTGTTGTGTATCCCAGGTTGGCTGGCTCCTGAGCTTCTGAGCATCCTCCTATATGTGACTCTCATCCTCATGTAGGGGCACTGGTCCTGGAGTCATAGACAGATGCCACAGCACACTGGTTTAAGTGAGCTTTGTGGTTGTGAAATCAGGTCTTCATGTTTGAACCATCTCCCCAACCATGCTTTGTAGTTTTGGATGTCACTAGAGGGTATACAACAAGCAGCACACCTCTCCTCCATCCCCACGCCCTGGTCTCCTGATCGCCTTCTTGTAACAGAGTCACCACAAACTCCTTTTTTTTTCTAACATGCCCTTTCCAAGCTGTGATATACATATACCAGCCTGTGATCATTCTCAAGCCCTTTGACCTTTCTGCAGGATCCTGTGAATGTAGCATGACCATTGGGTAACAGAAGCATCCAGAGGGTGCCACATTTAAGGCACTTCAGGGAGGTTGAGGGTACATTCCAGGGGCTGGAAGACAGAACCACCAACTGAAACGTAGTCTATGTGCAGTTACGTAGGGCTGAGTTGGACAAAGATCTTCTAAATCTTCCACTTCACCTTCCTCCTTTTCTACTACCAGGCTTTGACTCCCTAGAAGTGACTATTGCATAGACTAAGTTTTTCTATGAACTGTCTGGACCACAGAGCTTTTTCTTTCTAACACCAGTCCTCTGTTCACCCCAGAAGCCCTCCTGGGCAGCCCCAAGGAGACCTCCATCCCCATCAATCTCCTCTGCCAATTCCAGCTCCAGACGGATGCCATGGTTTGTCTGAGCTCTGGTACAGTTTGCAAAAGGCTGTGATTTTGTGGGAGTTGAGACTGTGAAGCAGCCATTGTTTCCTGGATTAGAGCTTCGGCATTCCTGGTCGCACCCAGCCCCAGGCTCCAGGAGCATGAAGAAACCCTATTTACCGGCATTCATTGGGCCTCTGGGTGTTATTTCAGATGAAGAATAATTAGCAATATGCCCAAGAAGCAACAAAGCCTTGAATGGTATTTAGTGACAATTATTCAGCCAAACCATTGCTTACTATTATAGGGGCTTATTAGCACCAAATTGTTTCGATAGGAAGTGGCATCAGCAATAAAAATAATGGCTGCAGCTTGCTGTGCAATCCCAGAGTCAGCAGAAAGGGGCTGGAATGTATGCATGTCTCTTTTACATCCCCCAGAAATACGAGGGGACCCACTGGGATGTGTTGGCAGCAACAGGAACTGACTCAGGTGGCTCAGGGGAGCGAGCAGGCGGGGCTGCTCCCTGTCAATCACTAGTTATTTCCTCTTACAGTTTGTTCTCGCTGGGAAGGGCTGCTCTCGCAGAGGAGGCTCCTCCGTATACCTGTGTCTAACTCCTCTTGCAGAGAGCCGCGGGACACTAAGGGACCGGCTGGCATCCTCTAACTCATCCCTCTTATACCAGTACTTCTTACATCTAGCATGTGACTGCTGGGGGGCGGGGCTTCAGAACAGAAGTCTTAATTGTACTAACCAAAATAATCAAGGCTCCAGATATCTTTTTAACTTATACAAGGTCACAAATGAACTAGGCTCAACATTTGGGCAGAGAAGCTCTTCTCATTGTCTACACTTTCCCTGCAGCCTGGGTTGAATCACTGTATAGTTTCCTCTGCTGCAGCAGAGAACATGGGATCTGCAGGGCCCTCTGCTTTCTGGCTGTAAGTAACTTGAGCGTCTTGGGGTAGGATTTCAGGGCATGAGGAAGATGCAGAACCTGGAACCTGGAACAGGATGCATGATTCTGTGACCTTGGCTGAGCATCAACCACGACTGTCTCCTGTAGGTGATTAAGCCTTAGCATTCATGTTTTATTTGAAACTACACTTCTTTTTGATTGTGGGCACTGGTTGCTTGGAAACCTGACCCCTCTCCCTCAGTTCTCTGAGTGACTCGGGGGGGGGGGGGGGGGGGAATGAAAAAGTGTCACAACACTGGAACTTAAGATTTTCATAAATAGAAAAAAAATAAACAGATGAATCATAATGAGGATGCATACCTTGAATTTTCAGTTTGTTTTCTTTTAAGTCAACTCGTGAAACTAACCACTCTCCGAGGGACTGTTGATGCTGGCTGGTGGTGGGTGAAAGAGTACCACTGTCTTTAGTGGTGTAACCACTGTCCAGTTGCCCATGCTGCAGTAACTAGCTCCCACTCGTGCTCACACAGGAAGCTCTGTTTAAACTCAGTGGGCCACACGAAAGGAAGACATGGAAGTAGGAAGGGGTCTTGGGAAGAAGAAAAGTTTTAACAAGAGAAGAGAGGGAGCTAATGAGATAGGGCAATGGGGTTATCCCATCTGTTATATACATTGTATGCATTGGTGAAACTGTCAAAGAATAAACTATTTTAAATAAATTAAAGCTTTGGCCATATTTTCAGGTCTATGTACTTTTTTGCTATCAGCAACACATAACAGAGTATGAAACAATATGAATAATGGACTTTGAAGTGAGTACACCAAAATTTCAGTGCTTGATTTTTTTTTTTTGGAGATAAAGATTTTATATAAATATCTAGATTTATTTTATTAAGCTGTGACTAGGTAAAAAAGAAATCATTCATAAACCAAAAAGAACAGAGGGGAGAAAGTAACAAATAAAACACAGTTTTAAAAGAATAAATTAGTGTACCCATAACAAGGGAAGTGGTGTAGCTGGATATTTGGAAGTTTGAGTTATACATTCTATATGAGAGTCTTTGTCTTCTCTGGCCGGTGTAACAAAATACTTCAGGCTGAGTGGCTAATATAACAAGTATATTTTTTACATGTCTGGAGATGTAGGGTGTCACGGTGGTGGGCTCTTGCATGGGGAGTAGCCTTCTGCCCTAGGTTTGTAGGGCTAGCTTCTCACTCTGTGCTATCTTGTTTATTTTTTTTCCTCAGAAGGTGTGTCTAGAAGGCGTTTTCTCTCCTTTTCTCTCCTTACAGAAGCGTGGATCCCATCATAAGAATTCCACCTACAAGACCTCAAATAAAGCTAATTACCTCCCAAAGGCCCCATTCCAAACTCATCATCGTGTTGCAGGTTAAGGCTTTAACATGAGTTAGGGGAGCTATAAAACAAAATTCCTTACAGTCTATGTAGCCAAGTAAAATAACATTTTAGAAGGTCAAGTGTAGCCTTTGGTAAGGTGGGGAAACTCAGTGTAGACAGAGAGAAGGTGGTAAAGTATGGGTCAGCTTCTGAGTGAAGGAACTGTCTCCTTCAGGTTGTGAGACCCTTGTCAAGATAACGCTGGTGGGAAGAACTGATCCTCCCACACAGGTTCCCCAGGGTTACAAAAGTTTTGAATGGAAAATATGCTGAATTTTAAAAGTAATAATGCATACTAGAAAGAATTTAAAACTTTACTCCTGATAACTTTTCTGCTCTTTAAAGACCCAGAAAGAAGCAGTGGGTCAGCTCTGAGAGCTGCCCCATACTCAGCATCTGGAACCTGCTCACATCCAGTGTCTGTAAACTGGGCCCTGGGGTAAATATCCCAGTCAACACGGAAGCAGGCGTTCCTGATCCACCTTCAGCAACATAGTTCCTAAAACAAGGCCACACCTACTCCCCAAACTCCAAACCTCCTAATCCTCCCCAAACAGTTCATCAACTGGCAACTAAACATTTAAATACGTGAGCCTATGGAGGTCATTCTCATTCCAACCACCACACACACCAAAGCAAGTGTAAGGGACAGAGTGGTATCAAATCCCTCAAATTTCAGCATCCCTCCCCAGCTCGAGGGCCTAACCCCCAAGGTGAAGCTTCTCCACCAGTGTGTTCTTGTCAGAGACAGGAAACACCGCAGGAAAGACTGAGAGATTGTAATCAGTGGGAGGCAATTATCACCAGGAAGAAACAAGGATTCCGAAAAACAGAAGACAAAGAGGAAGGACACAAACAAGATCTTCTAAAGAAAACTGGAGGGGGAAGAGAAAGAGAAGCCACAGACTCTCACCAGCTGTGAGCCCTTGGAAACTGAAGGTACCCCTATACATACAAAAACATGCCCCCCAGCCCATAAAACAGGCAAAAGATAATGTGATAAGATACAATTGAGGTCACTTTAGGCTTTTATACAGTGAAAGCTAAGTTAATTGTTAAAAGGAATGAATATTTAGGCTGGGATGGTCCAAGGGCTCTTAAATTCAACAAGGAACTGCCTAGGTGAAAGTGGATTTGAATGAACTAGTAGAAGTGGGGAAGTGAGTGATTCCTGTGGACAGGAAAGGGCAGGTGTGGAGGAGACACTGTGGGTGGGGGCTGCTGAATGTGCTCTAGGAATAGCCAGAGGCCAGCCTGCTGGGCGAGCAGATGAAGCCACGGGAGATGAGTTTGTGGGGTAAAGTCAAGTCTCAGGGAAAACTGACTTCTTTCCCCACCCCCTCTCTCTCCTCTCTCTCTTCTTTCTTTTTTTCTTACTAAAATAATGACAAGACCATGGGGACTTTTAGGCAGCCATGCTACATGTGCTATGCACTAAAGTAATTGTTTAGAAATGACTTTAAATTCATTCTCTGTGCACATACATGCACACACTTGTGTGCATGCACACACACACACACACACTAACTAACCATACTGAATCTCTCTACAATGTATTCTTGAATCAACATAGCATATCACACCATGTCCCATAAATAAATGCAGTTATGATAAGTTGGTTTTGGTGTTGGTTTTTGAGACATAGTCTTACTGTGTAGCCGGTGCTAGCCTGAAATCCACCTAGGTAACTCAGTCTAGTCTTGATCTTGTGGTCTGTGTCCCATCCCAGGAACTGGAGCTAAAGGTATTCTCTACTACATTTGGCTGCAGCTCAGTTTTAGCATCATCCCTTCTGCTGAATCTCTGGGTCATAAAGGAGAAACTATGGGATACATCACTCTGGCAGGTGGACCAGGATGATGACGGGAGGGATGATAGAAAGTAAATTTTTTAGTGTGTTGTAAAGTTGGGGATGACAGTGTCAACCTTAGCTGAAAATACCATTCTCCCATCATAACTACCATAGAGCAGAAAGAATAACGGTGAGCACAGGAGGCCAAAGATATGTAGGTGATAGTACATGGAAATCTCCGTGAAGAAGAAAAGTAGAGAAGAGGGAAGATGGAGCAGTGGATGAAGAAAAGGTGGCATCGGCGAATCAGCAACCAAGGCCTGAGTGAGACTGTTGATAATTAATCACAAATGAGGCTAGTCAATACTGCTGAGTGCCCCTTTCAAACATGTTCAGCCCCGTGGAGTCAGGTAAGGTATAATTGACGGGATCTCTGGGGGCACCAAAAGTGTCGATGGGGCAAGAGCCTCACCCCTGTGAAGGGTACAGTAGTTGAAAACCAATGACCAGTGTTTCAATCAATCGTGACTCTGTGATGAAGCCTCCTAACAAGCATAAAAGAATATGGTTCTGGGAGTTTTTTGGTGGTGAACGTCCGGAGATCCGGAGAAGGCAGTGTGCAGAAATAGTATGGGAGCATGGTCCTGACACCCTTCAACATGGCTGTTTATGAGTACCTTCCTTGTTAACCTGTAGGCAACATAGTTAATTCAGTGTTTCCTGAATCCTGTGAGCCGCCTCAGCAAACACTGTAAAGACTAAATGAGGAGCAGTGAATTTGATTGACACCCGAGTTGTGGAAGGGCAGGTTGATGAAACAGCCCTCCAAACACCGAGTTGTTGGTGTGAATTCCAGTGGCAATCAGAACTGAGATGACCTATAGGATACCCACCCATCTGGTACCAGAGGACTGCTCGGTATGGAGAAAAAGACCCCTCTTCCCTCTACATTTGGTGACAGGAAGTGAGGCCTTGATACAAGGAGAGAAGACAAAGCAAGTGTGGTGAGGACATGGGTATGTAGGAAACTTCAGGTTTTTCTGGGAGAAAATTGTCAAAGCAAACTGAAAAAAACTTATTGAATTTAAAGAGGCATATATTCCAGGTTCTAGTGCCCTAAGGAAAGCCATAAGAGGCTCCCATGCCCATAGAGAGAAGTGTTGGAGGGTTAAGGGTTCATTGTAAGAATGCTTACAGGAGGGTGTGGTGGGAGGCATCCCAGATCCCAACTACCACATGAGCACATGACGAGTAGGCTAGAAGTGCGTGTGCGCGAGCACACACACACACACACACACACACACACACACTTTTATCTTGAAACTTTTGTGGAAAGGAAGTGAGAGTAGAGGAAGAAAAGTGTTCCTCAGTCATTTGGATGCTCGTTTACGTTCTTCCTGTGACGCATTTATTTGTTCAACACCATCACCTGGGTGGTGACATTGGAGGCCGTTTACATTTTCTTTACATTTTCCAGGTTAAAATGAATAAAATAAAATCATATAATGCTACACACACAACTTGAAGATATTTACAGAACCCCTCCCATGTACCAGGTAGAATGCAAGCCTGGCTATACAACAGTCTATAGACAGCTTCTGCTCCAGAGGAGCTCCAACCAGGTGAGGGATGCATGGACTCACACGGAACTTCCCAAGATGCTGTGGTGTGGTAACGGAAGTAAGCTCAGTGTGAGGCTGGAACTCCTGGTCAGCGGACTATTCAGATTCCATGGTCACCTACACCTAGAAAATGCACGTGTTCTAGCTGTGGGCGGTGTCAGATGTCAGATGGGAGTGTGAGCCCCGGAGGAGGAGGGGGCCCACCAAGTGGCTGGACTCTTTGATTTCTCATTTCTGTCACAGTGACTAAACATTCACCTCACAGGTTGCGCACAGATGCAGCAAAACGGCGTCTATAAAAAGCCAGGCGCCTAGTGGCATTCAGATCTGAGTGCTTCTCTCCTTCCTCTGACTCATACCAGCAGCCTGGAAATCACATCAAGTGGGTGTTCCCACTTTTCCCCAGGTTGGAAAACAACAACCGGAAAACCCAGAGGTAAATTACTTGCTCAATGTGCCTGGCAGAACTGAGAGGAAGTAAGTCTGCCAGCTCAACGGATGCTCTTTAAGTTATGTGGTACCTGCAGGGGCGTGATGCTTACTCATGTCCAGTGTCCTCTGTTGTGATGAGGCGGAAAAGTGGGGTAAGGAGGGCAGGTCAGTAGAGGTCTGCTCTAAAGCATAGGTGAGGCTCTGCTTCTCACAAAATGCCCGGCTTCCTGTCTTCAAGGAGCTTTCTAGCACCATGACTCGGAAAAACAATCACCTTGTCTGTCCTTCCATCCCTCCTGCACTCGCCTCAGCATGAACCAGTGCATCACGAGCAGAGAACCTGCCGGGGCTACTTGTGAATATTCATGGTCATCTCATTACATACATATAACACTGGGAGCGTGTACACAAAACTCCTGCGTACTTTCGTGAACTAAAGCTTTATGGAGGAGATACACTTGAGAAGTAGATGTGAGCGCAAAAGCCCATTTTCCATGTGTTAGCCAATATGAGAGAGGTGGGAATTTCTAGGCATTCTGAAAATCTCAAGGCACCCTAGGCTGGGAACCAATGAATTGACACCTTTTGTGAAGGACCGCAGCAGACAAAGCTGTCCCTTGAAGTTAGTGGGGATCTGAACAAACCAAGTTGATAAAGAGGACTCTCCAAACACTGTAGGGCCTGAGGCAGCTTGGTACACACCTTTATAGAGACAGGCTCTATAAAGACCAACCAGAAAGTAGGCCTGAGTCTCAGTTTACCGTAAGGTAATACCTGGTTTCAAGTAAGACCACAAACTGAGACCACAGGCAACATCTAGGAATAGACTAGCCAAAGGAAATTCCCAACATTCCAACAATTGTAGATAGGATCACCTGATATACCTTAGCCCAGCATGCCCATCCCTTTTCCAAAGAATTTGACCCTAGACAAATGTCAGCCAATCAGGTGTCCTGAACCTTAGAAATCCCTCACCCAGACCTCTACTATGATAAAAAAAAAAAAAAAAAAAAAATCTCATCCCAACTGAGTTCAGTGCAGTGGACACTTGGAGAGTCCTAGTTTGAACCTGAATAAGAACAAAGGCTCTTTGCTTTTACTTACAGGACTCGGTCTGGTCTCCTTGTTGTTTTGGGGGGCACTTCACTGTCTGGGCATAACAAACACCACCTGCTAATCAGCTCACGCAGTTTGGTTACCCTGTGGAGAGGAGTCCCAGGTGATTCTCACTTGCCTAGTGCTCATATCAAAAGCTTGGTTTACATTTTAGCCACGTTTGGTGTTAAGCAGAAAAACTGTCCCTTTTTATTGTAAATGGAGTGAAGCCCGTGGGAGGTCCTGCTGTGCTTTGCATTTCTTTAAGCCTAAAGCAAACCTAGCTCCTTTCCTGGTTGCTCCAGGCCTTCGTCTGGTGGAGTCCCTGTGGGGTTATTCCAGCATCAGAGGGTTCTGATTTACACAACTGTGGAGAGCAGAGAGGCTCCACAGCCTGCTCAGTTTTGAATAAAAATAATCATCGTTTGTTTAAAAACGGGCACAGCTAAAAGTTAATCCCATCTTTTCGCTCAGAGTGATGAAAAGGATACAGGAACATTGGTAAGGTGCGGTGGTCCAGATGAGAATGGCCCTTACAGGAGCATGTGTTTGAAAACTTGGTCCCCAGGTGATGGGAATTTCAGGGAAGGATTAGAAGGTGTGGAGAAAGTGTATCACTGAGGCTGGGGGTTGAGGTTTCACAAACCCACACCACTCCCAGTTAGTCCTCTCTCTCTCTCTCTCTCTCTCTCTCTCTCTCTCTCTCTCTCTCTCTCTCTCTCTCTTTCTCTCTCTCTTTCTCTCTCTCTTTCTCTCTCCCCTCTCTCTCTGAATGTAAGCTCTCAACTACTGCTCTAGTATCTAGCACCATGCCTGCCTGCCCTTTGCCCTGCTCTCCACCATACCGTCATGGTCTCTCACTCTGTGAAACTCTAAGTCTCCAATTTGAACACTTTCTTTTATAAGTTACCTTGGCCATATTGTTTTATTATAGCATTTAAAAAGTAACAAAGACATAAGGCTAAGAAAAGTCAAGTATTTTGACTTCTAAATTACATAGGCCTACCGTCCTTTGGTTTAGGAAGTTTCTGATCATTAGATTCCAGATGATTCTTCAATCAGGCAGAGTCATGTTCTTGATGAGATATGTTCCTCCTGTAGTAGATATAATTTGATGAAAGTCAGAAGTCAGTTCATTTCAGGCCAGTGTCATATGCGTGGTAAAGCCAGGGAATATTCTGATCAACAGATGTGTTGCTACATGCTGAGCTTTTACTATGTTCAAGAGACTTTCGAAATTACCGCACTAGGTTAGCTCACAGTTCCAGGCTCTAGTCCATCATGGTGGAGAAGTCAGGGCAGCAAAACTTTGAGAGAGTTGACACATTGTATCCTTAGTCAAGAAGACGTGGGCAATGAATACATCCTTACTGCTCAGATTCCTTCTCCCAAATTTTCGTCAACCCAGATTCCTCATCAAGAAATGATATCACCCACAGTGGGTGGGTTTTTCCACACCAACTAACATATTCAAGATGATCCCTCATAGGCATGATCACAGGCCCAACTTTTTGGTGATTCTAGGTCTTGTCAAGCTGACAATTAATAGTCACTATCCACAGGTCTGCTCTTTGTTAAGTGGGACACTCAACCATTCTGGGATATTGCCTCTCTAGCTAAAAACCATTCCTAAAGAGTTCACTATGTTCAGATGGTCATGGAAAAGCAAATAATAAAAAAGCAAGGAGAATATCAATATCCTCAGTGCTTCTCATTAAGGTCTTGCCATAATTTCCCCCATCATATTTAATGATGAGGCTCGGAGTAATTAAATTATTTTCCCAGGGTCTCGGAAGTGAAATGAAAATTATCTTTCTGCACGTGATTCCTGTGCACAAGGAATAAATAACAGTGAGTGGAGGCTGCTTTCATGATGTGGTATTGGAGCCAGGGAGCACTAGCCTGGGGTTGAAAATGAGGAGCAAGAGACCTCAAAAAGAGAGGCAAGAGGCCCTGGAGTTGGAACTATAAACTAAGCTGGGGCAGATAAAAGAGACCACTACCCAGCTGGAACGCCTCGGAGCTCAACAGCAGGATAAAAATGTAAGAGGCAGAGAAAGGGGAAAATGCTCAGTGTATGAACTATACATTTTAGCTGATAACATATCATGTCTACCATTGGATCCATTTTTGTTCTGCTCAATGGATTTACTGTTTTCAGAGACATTGTTTTGTTTTCTTAAAGACAAGGAAACAAAAGAAAGAAGAGTGATAGAGAAAACTTGATTAGTGAGTGTCATGACTAAAGGGTACCCTCACCAAAAGGGCAGGCCCAGTGACATTCAAAATTGAGTCTAGACCCATCTCAACCTGGACTATAGGAGGATTTCTAGCCATTGGATTAAAGCCAGAATTCCTCAGCAACTTGGGAAGCTGGTTCCTATCTGCCAAAAGGAACCATTTCCCTTATGTCTGGCAAAAGGGGCATATGGCTTGCCATTAACATTTATCTGTGGTGTATATCAGCATTTCAAAGTCCATGTTAGGTTCCAGGATCCCTCAGTCCCTATTCACAAGTACTTGTTATACATTTCAAAGTTCATGTTAATATCCTCTTTTTTACCCAAAACTCCTTCCAGCTTATGTGATGTGGGATGCCCTTCTGTATGCTGTGAATATGCTTTATTACCGTTGGTTAATAAAGAAGCTGATTTGGCCAATAGCCAGGCAGAATAGATCCAGGTGGGAAATGCAAGCAAAGAAAAAGGAAAAAAAAATGAAGTCGGAGTCAAGAGAGATGCCAACAACCTCCAGGGAAACAAGATGTGAGGTAACAAGTCACGAGTCTCATGGTAAAGTATAGAATAATAGAAATGGGTTAATAAGTCTGAGCCATTGGCCAAATATTTGTAATTAATATTAAGCCTCAGGGTGGTTATTTGGTAGCTGGCAGGCAGGAGAGAAACCTCCAGTTACAAATGGTGGTTTGGTCCACCATCTAGCATGGATCCACATAAGACCTAAAAAATGATTTAAAAAAGAGAGCTTCTAGACCCACAAAAACGGGAATCAAATGCAGCTTCTTGGTAGCCACATTTTTTTTCATAATAGGCTCTGTTTGTTGGAGGTGAACTGATGTGCCGCTCCTTTAAGAGACAGCTTCCTGGTTTGTGCTGGCAACGTGGACAGCTTTTTAAAGAGGTTTTGCTACAAAGCACTTGAATTTTAGGGTTTGTGAGCAATGTGTTACAAAGCTGGTTTATGGTGGCATGGACCTGCTGTGTACCAAGGGCAGTGAACATGGCTCCCAGAGCTGGTTGTGAGCATACCTCTGCCATGTTGGAAAACCAAGAGGTGCAGAAACAACAGTCAAACTGGTCCCTCTGGTCCTAACCACACCTGCTTGGCATTTAAAAAACTCCCTGGTCAAAAAAGGATTACAGATACACAATAAAGACAGATTTAGGCAAAGAGGCCTCTAAGTGGGTCACAATGTATTTGATAAATATGCATAGGTTTGGAAGAGAGAGGATAAAGGATAGATAGATTAAAAGAATAGCTTAAAGATAATAAACTGAGGTCCTTAAAAAAGAGATAAAGTAAAGAATCATAAAAAGTTACATAAAAATGGAAAATACACAGAATCTGGATTATGTATATTATTGTGTTTTCTTTGCATTTTTTAAACTGTTAATGACCTGACTGCAGAGAGACATTTGATTATGGGACCTGCTAAACTAAACCAACATAATGGTATCATGATTTCAAAATTTGGGTCTAAGGATATGTTGCTTCGGAAAAGAGGTTCTGTTTCTGTTTCCATCAAAGATGAGAAGGTGTGGGTCTCTTCCAGAATAATATGATTTGATCAAGCAAGAACCCATGAGAGATCTCTGATGGGAGCCATGTCTCAGGTGATCCAATGTCCAGAACAACTTCCAGGCTACTGGCTGAGATGAACCAACCATACAAAATACCCATCAGTACTTGACGATAATTCTAAATTTTCTCAGTATCTCCAATGATTACTAGTACCCCCAATCATCAGGAAATAGTATAGAAAAGTATTCCCAAAATATTGTTTATAAATGTTTGTTTTCATCTAAAGGGGGTTGGTTATAAATGGTCAAGGGTCATAATCAATCTCTTTCTAAATAAAAGGGGATATGATATAGAAATGATGGGGAAAAGGGTAGATGTTATGATAATAAAAGGGATGGATTACTGAGTTTACTTTAATCCAAAAAATAACTGTTAGTCTCAAAATACTTTATATTGGTATGGATTTTGGTTTATTGGTACTGTGGGGGCCCACAGATGTGAGTCCTGTTCCACCTTAACTAAAGGTCAGAGAGTTTGAGCTTACTTTTACTCTTTCAAAGTTATTGACATCAGATGTGTCTACAAACATGAAATCCTGACCTAAGGTGTGGTTAATTGGTGTTTTGGACCTTAAGATGGTCCATAGAAGTGGATCCGCTCTACCCTGACCAAAAGTCAGAGAATTCAAACTTATTCCTGTTTCTTTATTTTAAAATAGGAGGTTTGACATAGGGAGTGGCTCTCTACAAGATACTTTGTCTAAGGTATATTTGCTGCATATCCTGCCCAAAACATCAGAATACTCAACTCAGAAAATAGTGGCTTGATGTCTCAAGTATTGATTCAAGTAACTCTTCTGGTTGGCCTTTATGTTATATTAAAGCAGTCTTTTGCCTTCTTCCCCCCCTTTTTATATTGGGATATATAAGTGTATGGAAAATAAGTGTGGGCAGACTCAGTATTCAGTATTCACTGATCTGCCCTCCCAGTACTAAACTATGTTTCTGTATTTTTTGGTATCTCTGTCTATTCTGCCTAATATTTCTAATCTACATGTCCCTACCCTGAAATATACAAACTCATTGAGGCTGGATCCCAACATGATACAAATTTAAGGTTAATTTTGTTATACTATATGCATATTTCTACTCTTGTTTAAGGTATTATATTTATGCAGCTCATTTAAAAATGTAATATATAGTTAAGAAATACAAATCAATAGTCATCTATAATAGTCAAACTTATAGTCATGTTAGTTAGGTTTTCTATATATGCAGGGATATATTTCAGATGGATAGGTAATCTTCAAACACTTCAAAGACCTAAAGAATATGGCATTTAAAAATGTTTTAAGAACTTAGACTTTTCTCAAAAGTGAGACACATCAGTTCCTGGCAGCTCCAATTACTTCAAGAGAATGATGGGCAATGAAGAAGCTCCTTATGGAATTTGCTTTCATTGTGGCAAGGCTAGTCTTTTGTGCAAGAAGTTGTTCTTTCTTGGACTATTTGATAATATGCTGTATAAACTGGACATGCAGAACCCACAGGAAAATGACTGATAAGCTTGCCAAAACAAGGCAAGACAGTCCTTCAGGTTTTCTGCTTCACAAAAGAGTCTGCCAGACATTCTTCAGGACACAGGAGAAAGCGACTGATGAATTTTGCCAAAATAGATGTGACGGTCCTTCATATTTCCTGCTTCCCTGAGAAATCTGCCAGAAACTCTAGGCCTATAGGCTAAAGATAGATGCCCCAACTTTACAGAAGAATTTTGGGTGACTGTCCAGGCAGCCAGATATCTCTGTCATTTCTAGAGTTTTGGAAGTTGCTTAAAATGCACTCCCTGCTTACTTAGGTAATGTTATTTCCTTCTGGGATCTTTGATGGAATTGAAGACTAGATAGTTATAGTTTTCATTAGTTATGATAAAAGATAAATTAGATATAAAATTTTGAACTCACAAAGATAAAATAGATATTTTCTTTAATTTTGCCAAATACAAATAGACTAAATATTATAATTGTAATTCTTACCTGTTACCTGTTTTGTTTTATGTAATATTACTATGTTAAGTTAAAACCTTCCTTTTTGGCCGGGTGGTGGTGGCGCACGCCTTTAATCCCAGCACTCGGGAGGCGGAGGCAGGCGGATCTCTGAGTTCGAGGCCAGCCTGGTCTACAAGAGCTAGCTCCAGGACAGGCTCTAGAAACTACAGGGAAACCCTGTCTTGAAAAACCAAAAAAAAAAAAGAAAAGAAAAGAAAAAAACCTTCCTTTTTAATTAGACAGAAAAGGGGAGATGCTGTGTTGCTTTTCTGTGTTCTGTGAATATGTTTTATTGTCATTGGCTAATAAAGAAGCTTATTTGGCCAATAGCTAGGCAGAATAGATCCAGGTGGGAAATCAAAGCAATGAAAAAGAAGAAAAGAAGGAAAGCAAGTTGAGAGAGACCCCCATCAGCCACTAGGGAAGCAAAATGTGAGGTAACAAGCATATAGAATAATAGAAATGGGTTAATTTAAATGTGAGAGCTGGTTAATAATAAGCCTGAGCCATTATTTTTTTTTGTAATTAATATTAAGTCTCAGAGTGGTTATTTGGGAGCTAGTGGGTGGGAGAGAAACCTCCAGTTGCCCCCCCCAACTGTTCCACCTTATTATCACCTGGCTATTTTCAATTACCACTATGCTTTCTCTGTTCTCTGTCCTCTGCTTTTCTCACAGAGAGCCCTGGCCATGTCCAGTGTGTGGACCATGTTCATTCTACTTCTCTCTGTTCTGTATTAGTCCAGATGCCTCTGACTGTTTTTAACATCTGCAATAAAACTTCACATACCACAGTCATATAATCAGTTCCTTGTCACATCCTCCTTGCATACAGCAAGTATGTTTCTAAACAATGCATGTATGTTTGAGTAAGAGGGCATTTCAAACAGCATCTATTTCTGTTTTTCCATTATTACCCATGGTTTAAGTAATACACAACTTTACAAATGAAAATCCAAGCCATTAACTAACCACAGAGAGTCAGTGGGTATTTGTTTACAACATACCAAGTGTAGAAAGTACCTAGCAACACGATATGTTCATTGTCTACACTATAGAAAAGTTTAGATTTATTGGTAGAGAGAAGTCTCACCCAGAGAATTCTCTGCAGGATATGTGATAACCCAAAAGGCAAATTGTTCCCAGCCAGTAAGCTTAGGGAGAGGACCTTAGTATACTAGCTATGAGAGCAGAAATAGTTGAGGAAAAATGAATGGGTGGAAGTGAATAGATTTGCTTCTATTCGTGATGTTTAAGATTGGATTGTTCTCTTGTGTATTTATTAGACTTTTGAAATGGCAACTCCTAAGACCAAGATATCTATGCCATCAGTTTATTGAAGACAAAAGCCTTGGATACAATGGTATGAGGAAGACTATAGTGAGACCAGGAGTCAGCAAATGATGCATCACTACAGTTTGTGCTAAAGAGAATTCAACTCCTTGGGCATCTTGGAGTAGCAACAGATAGAATCAGAGTGACATCCAATGTCAGCCTGCATTGGCTGATGGTTAACTCAAGAGATACCAGCATCCCATCCTTTTCAACAGTATCAGGCTTCTGTGGTTTGGAAGAAAATTCTATGACAGGAACAAAAAAGATCATAGCTTTCCATTAGATGGGAACACTCAGTATGAGCCTAGAATGCCCTCCATGCTATGGCTGAAATCAGAGGGAGGTGGAAGATGTGGTCAAAGGCACAAAAGTCAGTCATACTTTATAATCTAGGAAGTAGAAACAAGCTTTCTTGTACCCTTCATTTAATTGTTATTGACCCAAAATAACTCACAGGGCCTTCTGCTGAAAGGGACTGTAGGAAATTGAGCTGTTTCAGTGAGGCAGTTTGTAAGTAGGAGAATAGTTTCCAAGTGTGTTAGCACCTTCTCTCATCACTGCAACCAAATGTCTGACAGAAGCAACTTAACAGGAGGAAGTATTTAATTTGATTTCTATAAGATGTAGTTCATTCAGATGAGGAGGGTATGACAGAGAGGCACTATTCATCATAAAAGGAGCTTGCAACACTATTTCTCATATCTTAGTGAAGACATTATGTGTAGCAGGATAAGCAAGACGTGGTCCTCACACTCAAGATCCATTTCAGTGGTCTACATTTGTCAACTAGGTCCCTGTTCTGAAGGTTCTAGGACTACCCAAAGCACCACCAGTAGCTGGGCACCAACTGTTCAAACGCACAGAGGGGGCACATTTTGCATTCAAACCCTAACAGTGAGAACCACAATAAAAAAAATCAGAGAAGAGTCTGCGGGAAAGTTTAGGAATGGATATTGGGTGACTAGCGGTATAGTCCACACAATACCATCTCTAAAAGTTGCTGTAGTGTTGACAGACCAAAAAATGGGATTGGCTAACTCTCCAGATCTGGAGACTGGGCTATCTGGCATGTGACTGTACTTCTAGGGTGAACTGCTCATGTTGGTGGTGGTGGTGGAGGTGGGAATGAATCCATGAACTGTCTTGAAATGAGTAAAACCAGAGCAGGAACTTTATGTCCCACCTTGTAGAAGGAAGCAGCGGGCTGTGTCCCGCCACCCGGCTAGCTTTGCCCAAAATAATTACACGGAAACTGTATTCTTTTAAACACTGCCTGGCCCATTATCTGCAGCCTCTTCCTTTAACCCATATTTAGTAATCCATGTAGCCCCACAAGGTGTGGCTTACCAGGAGAGATCTTAACCTGCGTCCATCTCAGAGAGGAGAATCATGGTGACTGCCTGAAGCGTCTCCCCTCTCTTTCCCAGAATTCTGTTCTGTCCACTCCACCTACCTAATTTTCTGTCTCTTAAAGGGCCAAGGCAGTTTTCTTTATTAATTAACCAATGAAAGTAACATAGACAGATAACTCTCCTCCATCATTTCCACTTTTTCTGTTTAAACAAAAAAGAAAGGCTTCAACTTTAACATAGCAAAATTACATGTAACAAAACAGTTATCAAGCAAGTATTACAGTTATAATATTTAAATCTATTTTATCTTTTATCATAACTAAGGAAAGCTATAACTATCTATTTATTCTTCAACTCCATCAAAGACTCCAGAAGGATATAATATTACCTAAGTAAACAAGTCATATGCAACTTTTAAACTCTATGCTTTGGCCTTTCCCAAACAAATTCTTGCAAATTGATTTGTTCTTTTTCAAATCATTCAATCCAAAAGAGGGTGTAAGATGGGAAACACAGTCCAGCCTCATATCCTTCCCTTCCTCTTCTGGTTGCCATGGGGAAACGGTTCCGAAGAGGCAGTAACAGTTGTGGTGTCTATGGCAACAGAAAAATTGACATCCAGTCTCAAAGCCATAAACTTAATGAAACTATAGTTTTTATTGCGTTTCACCCTCATCCCTGATTAAATCAGATCTGCATAATGCAAAGATATTAAATTTCCATGTTTCTCATTTTATCTCCCCTGCCAATAGGAAGGCTCTGTTGTGAGGAAGGCCTGCCAGTGGGCTGGGAACCTCACTGCTCCAGATTTTGCTGAAAAATGAGTTTTAATAATTGGTGCTGGCTGGCCCACAAAGCAAAGCAGACTTCGGAGAAACGACTGGATCCTGATTCCACAGAGATACAGCTGCTTTCCTCTGGCAGGTGGAGACTTTATGGGAATCTGGGGGAGTCATGGAGGAAAAATGAGACATCACTGGGAGCTACAGCACCAGAGAGATGCATTGATTGGGGAAACGGTTACAGAGCACCGTGTCTGGGCGGCAGCTCTGGGATAATGTTGTCAGCGGGCAGTTGACACTTACCTGGGCTGCTCCTTCTGAGAGGCCTACTTCTAGCATAATGAGTGTGAACATAGTGTTGGGGTCAGACTCAGTACAGGTCTAAATTAACAAAAGTCATCCCCCATGTGATGGTGCTTCAGGGGTTATGTGAGGCTCTCAAGGAATAGAAAGATCAATGATATTGATGCTCGTGCTGTAAGAACTTCCACTTCAACAGAAAGAGAGGCTGTGAGAAGAACAAGAGCTTACTTCTAGCAAGAGCTTTCAAGGCGGCATCATGAAGGCATTGCCCTTAGCTAGTGCTTAGGTGCATAAGAGATATTACAGGATGCTCTCTCTGCAAGGAGACTTTGTCTTCTGACATTTTTTGATCTCAGAAAATAAAAAAGAAAGAAAACAGCAGGATAGAAGCTACAATAAGGCAGTGGTTCTCAACAGAGGGCGTGTTTGGTCTCTTTCCTACACCCAAATGACATTTGACAGTACCTGAAGGCATCTAGTGGGTGGAGAAAAGGGGTGTGGCAAAGGCGTTGTTCCCTTCATTTTAAAACTTTCCAGCTAAAAAACAGGTTGTTGCTTCATTTTCTCAAATGAAAAGAATATATTAAAGAAACAATGCACATAAGACAGCAGCTTTGAAAGAGCTAACTTTGAATAAATCTTTGGAGTAGTCACCACTGTTTCCCTGGACAAAGTAACCATTGCCCAAAGACATTAAAGAAACATTGACAGTGATATAGCCTGGAAATTGTCTTGCTTTCCTGCTACATAAAAGCCAAAGATGGCCTGTCTACCTTGGCCCCAAGGATTCTTTTTCCTTCCTTCCTTCCTTCCTTCCTTCCTTCCTTCCTTCCTTCCTTCCTTCCTTCTTTCTTTCTTTTTTGGAAGATGTCTAAGTTGAATTTCCACATATCCAGTTGTTTTAAATGTGACTCAAACAAGCAGATCTACAGTCATTGAGCGACTGTCTCCTTTGCGTCCACACCATGAAGACCGTTGCCCTTTGGTAACTCTGTCAGTCTGTTCCTATTGTCGGAGGCCGCTTGTGTGTTTCCCAGCTACCCAGACCGGAAATAACCACACAGAAACTGTATTAATTACAACACTGCTTGGCCAATCACTTAAGTGTATTACTAGCTAGCTCTTATATCTTAACAACCCATTTCTATTATTTTATATTTTACCATGAGCCTTGTGGTTTACTGGCAAGGTTGCAGCAGGTGGCTTGTGTCTTTCTCCTCTAGCAGCTACATGGCATCTCTTTGACTCCACCTACTCTGTCAACAAATCTTTTCCAGCCTGGCTATATTCTGTTAAGTTATTGGCCAGAAGCAGCTTCTATATTAGCCAATGGCAATAAAACTTGCTCATAGCATACAGAGGGGACTCCCACATCATGTTCCCACGTGTTGCTCTTGAGTAGTATTGCCTAGGCTAAGCCTCATTTGTGACACCCTGGGGGATCCCTAGCCATCCTTTTTCTTGATGGTGAGCCTCATCCATGAACTCTGGACTGTCCCTAGTTGTAGGCATTCAGCTCTCATACAGTCCTGTTCAAATACTGCTTGTACAGCTTGCTGCATGGCACTGCCTCTGTAGACATCTATTTTCCTTTGATTGTCCTCAAATCTCTCTCATGCTCAGCACCTCTCCCATCCTAAGGCACATGATCAACCTCTGATCAATGAGTTTTACCCCTAACCTTCAAGTCCACCTTATTTCAAATCTCTTCAACAAGTGGGATTTCACAGCAACATAGTCCTTGGGCACCATTCTGTGAGAAGGGCTAGAGTTGACATTTAACTTTTGTTTCACGAACTCATAAAAAAAAAAAACAGTACCACCTGAGGAGAGAGAGAAAAAAATGTGCTCTTATAAGACACTTAAAATTATTTAATGTTAATTTTGTAGTGCTGGGGATCAAACTCAAGGCTATGGGCATGTAAGGCAAATGCTCTATTAACTGAGCCACAATCCAGCCCTTTATTTTACTTATTTTTTACCAATACAATACTTACATGTTTTTGAAGCACAGTATGTCCTGGTTACTGTTCTATTGCTGTGAAGAGACCCCACAACCAAAACAATTCTTATAAAAGAAAACATTTAATTGCGGACTTGCTTATAGTTTCAGAGGTTTCGTCCATTATTATCACAGTAGGGAGCAAAGTAGCATGCATGGAGTGAGAGCACTAGCTGAGAGCTACACCCTGATCTGTGGGCTGAGAGAGAGACACTGAGTTTTACATGTGGTTTTGAAAACTCAAAGCTCACCCCCAGTGACACACCTTCCTCCAACCAGGCCACACCTCCTAGTCTTTCTTTCTTTCTTTTTTTTTTTTTTTTTTTGGTTTTTCGAGACAGGGTTTCTCTGCAGCTTTTTTAGAGCCTGTCCTGGAACTAGCTCTTGTAGACCAGGCTGGCCTCGAACTCAGAGATCCGCCTGCCTCTGCCTCCCGAGCGTTGGGATTAAAGGCGTGCGCCACCACCGCCAGGCTTCTCCTAGTCTTTCTAATCCTTCCAAATAGTGCCAGTCCCTGGTAAATAAGCCTTTGAATATGAGCCTATGGGGGCCATTTTTATTCAAAGCACCACACAGTACTACTTCAGATTGTCTAATTTAACGAACAAAAACAAAAAAAACAAAAAAGTCTCTGAAATGTTTCAAAATGAGAAACATAACAAGTACCAACCTAACGCAGAATATTTTAGATTTCAAGTCTTTTGAATTTGAGATATTCAGAGACAGTCATAACAACAGTGGCTACTTCTACTTACAAGCATCTCAGCTTAGAGGCTGTTGTGTAATGTTTACTGTTCCAGTTCCCCCATTCCTCCCTGCAAAGCCTTAAAGACCGGACATAGAATCCTGGAGGCCTGGTAAGACTCCTCATGTTGGTTGCCAGTGATGACGATTCTCTGAAGGTTACCCTGTGCCAGGCAGAGGTCTTATTACCTTGCCAGCATCTTCTACAGAATCGTCTGGGGTAATGCCAGGCCTCAGGGTTCTACATGAAACAGGTAGGGTCTTTCTCCCTCTCTCCCCGCTCCTCTGCTGTCTCTTTGCCTCCTCACCTAATGCTCTAAGAGGCACAGCATAGCATAAGAACTCATCAAAAATACCATCCGACTCCATTTTCTACTCTGGTCCTGGAGCTTCTTCCTGCCTGGTTACTGAGCTCTTCTGTCTTTGTAGGATCGATCCAACCACCCTGATGGAAGTAGCCCCTGTGGAGTAGAAAATGCCACCTTTTAGCAGGCATAAAGTCTTATATGGATCCTGAAGCCATTAGGGACTCAGAAGCCAAGAGGACAGCTGTTATTTTCTACACTCTACCTCTATCTAGTTGCCATGTCTTTTCCCACATGGCTTCTGACAGCACCACACAGAAACACCAGTGCTTACAAAGACTGCAGCCTTCCTGCTTCCTGAGGGGATCCCAGTTCTTGGGGTTGCCTCCCTGGGATGGCCTGTTGGGAAGGAACCTACCCACAATGTCTCTCCTCCTAATCATTGTAAGTCACATAGGTGCTAGTTTTAGGCAGGACTGAGGAGGTAATTCTGGGGATTGAGGCAGGACTTAAGTCTAGGGTATAGAAAGAATAGATGTATGGGTCTCTGTTCTCTTTCTTTCCCACTTACCATTGTGCTACTCAGTCAATCAAATATGACTGGCTGGTACTTTATGTATTATTTTCGTTGTGCCTGAGATTTCTGTTTTGATTGAGTAGAAAGTAGAGGCATTATATATTTCTATAAATTTTTCCTTAGTCACACAGACCTGTGAAGGGCCAGAAAAGCTCCACCTTAACTCCAGGCTGCGAGAAATAATGACGGTGACCTGGTTTCCACTTTAGAAGTAATTCTTCTTTGCTATTGCGATCTCTGGCTTTTCTGCTGCAGTGCTGCGCTAACTGGTTTAGACTCTGTTTAGAAGGCAGGAAGGAGCCCTGAGACATCTGAGCCCTTCAGAACTCTCTGGCCAGAGATTGTATGGCTCACAACAAGCATGGGGGCAGTGTTCACTGTTAGTGTCTACTGAAGACTCTGTGTCTTAGTAGTTATAATCACTTTGAGGTATGGCTTTGAAAATGCTGAGTCCTAATCTTACTGATGCACTGTGGATTTGAAGCTTTAAGAAAGAGAAAGACTTGGACGAGAGAGAGAGAGAGAGAGAGAGAGAGAGAGAGAGAGAGAGAGAGAGAGTCAGAGAGAGACAGAGAGACAGAGACAGAGAGAGAGAGGAGAGAGAGAGAGAGGAGAGAGAGAGAGCTTGACTCAGTGGTTGCCCCATAAGATTCTCACTCAACTGCAATAGAATGAGGTGAGGTCACAAGTCATAGCCTGAACCTGGTTGGGCGAGAACAGCTTCTTCAATGGTTGATGGTGGCCTTTATCACTCTGTGTCAGCCCCTTGCAGCCCCTTGCTGGCCTTGCTTCCAGCATGAATTTGTCAATCTTTTCTCTTACCAAAAGAACGTGCATAACTGGGGTGTGAAATCGCATGCTGCCTTCAGACAGTCATCATCAATCACTGCACATTTTTTTGGATCAGTATCACAAGTGACACCTCACTCATAAGACAGGGACATTGTCTAGTGATAGAAGCAAGCAAGGAAGTCAAAGCATAAATCACAGTGGCGTGGGAAGAGACAGTTCTCAACCTGGGGAGTCAGTGGCAAAGTAGGACCAGAAGAGAATATAAACCAATTGTTGGTTCTATTTTTTCAACTTTTGAGCTCAGGTTCATAGCAGACAGAGTAGATGACCATCTGAGAGCTTGGGTGCTCTGGGATACCCTGTCTACAGTGGACGAAGACCCCATGGAGAGAGACAGGGACTCAGGGGCAGCAAATCCTGACCCTTTAAGAGCCACAGCAGGGGCAGGGGCAGAGGCAGGGGCTCTGGGGAGAACAGAGTGAAGCAGATGGGTTATAGAGAAATCAAAGGCATAACTGTCCACAGTCCATTCTTCTAGGGACAGTGTTGATTCTGGAATTTATGGAGTGGGGGAATGAATTTCTTAGCAGGTCATGGGACAGAGGAAGTTTAGAGATCCCCAGAGAAGCAGACCGCACAAGATACTCTGTTACCTATCTGCTAATCCATCTCAAGACATTAACCCCCAGAATGGTGCTATATCCAGCAGAGCAATTGTTTAGCTATTTGAACAGAAGTAATGTGTTCCATCCCCAGCACTGGAGTACTGGGGGCTGGGGGTGGTGGTGGTGGAGAATGCTGATCCTAATCTAACGTCTTTCTAAGTCTTTCCATTTGACCTTGGGTAGCCCCAAGCTACCCAAGCTCAGCTTGCTCAGAGGTGTGCTCACACAGGCATATGAGTCCCCTGAGTTTCCCAGCTTCCTTTTCCTGATCCCTTATACTCAGTCTGCTCTGGCTCATTTTAAGTCCATCTTGTTCAGTTCCATCTGGCAGATCCCACCAACCAGCACTGCGTGAGGACAGCACTGTAATGATGTCATCTTTACTCCAAGTCCCACAGGAGTGGCTGTTTTCTTAGCTATTCCTATGAGGGAATGTACAGTCTACACGGAAGACGCTGCACAGCCTCTGGCTGCTGCACATCGTCGCGACATGGTGAGGCACCTGTCTCATGCAATATGGCAAAGTCATTTGGGGAAACACTGAAGCACAGTCAAGGAATTCAAGAAAGACACTGAAAACCCCAAACCCCAGGCACAGTCAGGAGCTTCGTCTATCCATGTTCTTGGGGTTTGTTCCCTGGGGTCATCTTACTTAGTCTTTCTGGCCTCTTCTGAGCACGGAAAGGGCTCCTGGGAAGTCCTAGTGTGCACTCTTAGCTGCATGAGGACCCTAGCAAGCATTCAGTCACTAAGGAAAGCTCCTTGTACAGAACTGCACCCCAGCACAGACTGTCTGTGGGAGGAGATGTTCTCTCTGTGTCTGCTCAAAAGGTTGCTTCCGAGTTCGGTGTTCCAAGACAGGGAAATGAATGGGGATTGCCTGAACCACCCGTTAGCTGAGACAAATCAATTTAACTAGATCAAGGATTTGGAAGCAATCCTTTTGCTCTTTTTATTCCTAAGGTTTATGAGTTAGTTTCGGGCCAGTCAACTAGTATGTCCTGGGAGGCCCTTCTCCTACTCTGCTCTCACTTGGTGTTCCCGCTTGTGCTCCAGGCTGAAGGCTAGAAACCTCTCTTGTGGCCCCCGCCCCTCAGGTGGCTATGGCTCTCCACTGTTGCTTTACCATGGCTTTTCATCTCCACCATCTGTGTTACCAAGTTCACGTATGAACAAAACCTCCTCTGTGTCTATGTGTGTGTATGCACACGCACACATGTGAGCATGTCTGTGTATGCAGGTACCTATGGAGACTCCAAAGGATCTGGGGTCACAGGCCATTGGAAGCTGCCTGACTCAGGTGCTAGGAACCATATTCGGGTTCTCTGGCACAGCAGGAAAGGCTCTGAACCTCTGAGCCATCTTTCCAGCCTGTCTCTTTTGTGTCTTACCCTTTCCTGGTATCTTCTCACATCAGTTAAGTCTTTATGTTGAAAACTCACTGGATAGTTACAACTTTCCCTGTGAAGTGGAAAGCATCTACTTTCCACAGATGGAGATTTGGCTCTGGAAAAGTCACATAGTCCAACAATGAAATTGCTTGGATTTATGATGTGTCCCATACCTTGTACTTTGACTCAAAAATACAATCACAACAGAAGACACACAACAAACATCTGACTTGTGTTTGCAGGGCTTTTGAAGCCAGAGCATGTTAAGATAGGAGTGCCCAGAGACGGAATCCTGGGCTTGACAGGATTACTAACTGACTGAAGCATCTTGCCAGTGTCTTATCCGACATGTAAAGTTTCCAAATCAGAATCAGTTTCCCAAGTCTCCTCCTTTCCCTCCTAAACTCTGCACCCTGGCTTCTGGAATTCCCACTGTGATCAGCATCCCTCTTCAGTTCTCTCTCGGAATACTTGCTTGTCAGCCTTGAGACACCCATGATGCCTCATGCCTCTTCATACTACCCTAGAAGAGGTTGAGTTTTTCCCTCCCTGTTGCCACCTCCAGACTCTATGTATCCCTTTCCAGTGCCCCCCGCCTTCCAGTGGCTGAAGTGACTTTGCCCATCACTCTCCCCATTTCCACCCACTGCCAGGCACATCCATGACTCTCTCTAAAGTTCAATCCTGTCCACCGCTGCTTTTCTGCTGATGATCAAAGAGCCCATCAATGATGAACCCATCCTCTCCAGTGAGAGTTTCCAGATCCCCATCATCTTCCTTCCCTAGGAACACAGCTGTTCCTTGTCTCCCCAGGCACCAATTCTCCCAGAAAAAAATAAGCCTTATTTTGAAGTCTCTGTCCTCTCACTGCCCCACCTAGGCAGAATCCCCAGTGACACCTTCCTTGATCTTGTGGGACTTCCAAACTCTCATTCCTTTACACGCAAGCTATAATACCATAACTCACTATTTCACCTCCGTGGGAGTGATAAACAAGGCAAAACAAAAGACAACTTTCCTGTTGTGTCTTTGTTATACAACACAGGAAATTTCTAGGACCCCACTATGTGAGCGTTTCCTTTTCAAAGCAGTGACGAGTACTCCACCAAGCCATCACAATGTATCCTCTCGTTAAATGCAATGTTGGCACTCACTACCTAGAGAATAGTGTCAGATTCCCACAAGTAATAATTAACCCTTATTCCATATGCCAGTCCTAAATCCAGGTAGTCAACTGTAGATCCGAGGTTCCCATTGTCCCCTCCTCAGGCTGAGTTAGTGGTTAGAGAGCTTTCTGTGTTGGTTTAATGTAAAGGATAACAATGGAAGATGTAGGGAACAAGATGGGTGACAAGGGCACAGATCCCCGTGTCCTCTCTGGATAGAATCCCTCTAGGAACTAATGAGTGCTCGGCTCTCTAGAATTCTGTAAACTCTGTCCTTTTGGAGTTTTATAGAACCTTTACTATGCAGACATAATTGCTTAAATGATTAGCTACTGGTGATTGGCATAACTTCTTCCCCCCACCCCCATAGAGGATGGAACTCGGAAGTCTAAGACCTCGAAGTCTACCTTGGTTTCCTAGTGACTCGCCCCTATTCTGAAGCTACTTAGGGATAGCCAGCCATCATTCAACGTATGAGCACCCAAGCAGCACCAGTGTGGCGAGTGCCTCATGCAAAGAATCAGAATGACAATCAAGTCAGATTTTACAATATTACAGTTTCCTTCAATGTGTGTTTGTCTCTCTTGAAGCCACCTCCGATCTCATGTTGCCTGGTGCCCCAGCCCTTGCCAAAGCCACCTGTCTGCTTTCTCCACCGTCTGCATTCAAACAGCTGCACATCATGGTTTTAGGTAGAAAATCACACTCCAGATTAAAAGGCTGGCTTGGAAAAAAAAATCACAACCCACATCCCCCTGTGAGCAGACACACCTGTCATCTCCACTGTGAAATCTCTTTCCTCGCACCCTGAGGGGACTGTTCCAGGCTTTCCTCTGCCTCACACCCTCCCTAGTCTCTCCTCTCCCAAGTACTCGGCTGATGATGTCTTCTGCTGCTTGCTGAGGACTGTAAATCATAGAAAGTAAGGTTCTCAGGCTTCCCTCTGCAAATCTGTAGCCGCCTTCATTTTATCCATGTTCCTCTAACTCCTTTTATACCAGAGGCAGAATTCCTCTGCTAGCCCATGCTTGGTCTTTTTCCCACCACGGAGTGCCATGCCCCTTGTCTGAGGGCATTGTACCTTTCTCCTTCTTTTCTCTCCCTTACAGGCCTTTCTAGATGAAAACCTGTACCTCCAAATACTTACATTAACATATAACACATACAGAAAAATCTAAACCCAAAGACCCAAATTGGCACTTTCATGATTCAGATAATGGCTAAGAGCAAAACATGTATCTTGTTTGTGGAAGATACACATGTGTGAGGCTTCTGGTTTTAAGTCTCAGAATCACAACTGGGGTTTGAAATGGACCCCAAGAAAAACTGAGTGTGGAGAAACCATAGAGTAGGAAGAAACTTAACAAAACAACAAATAATCAACAAAACCATAAGTGAGGGAAGTTTTGTTGCTATTTGGATCTTGTGTGTTTGTTTTGAGATAGGGTCTTGCTATGTAGACCTAGCTGGCCTCAAACTTGCATGGATCCTCCTGCCTCTGTCTCTCAGGAGATGCAATTCTGAGTGTGTTCTACCACACAGGACTGGAAAGTTAGCTCTTTGAAAAGATCAGGAGTCTGATGTGTCATAAGGTTGATTCAGAAAAAAAAGGAGAAATTACAAATTATCGGTGCCAGCAATGATGAACAGGGAATGATCAATGTGGGGTGCAGAGCTATGCTAACAGCCAAAAGCACCACCACTGAGACTGATTTTATCTCAGCAAATGTAGCAATGCAAATAAAACTGACGGTCTCTGAAAAGCTCAACTTGCCCATAAGCAGCACAAGAATAGTCTTCAACCTACCCTTCCCCAAATTAAATTCATTTCTCTTCCCCCTCCCTCAAATTTCAAGAAAAAAAATGTTAAGTCAACATGAGCTACTTGAGGGGATAGAGAAGCTGACCATTCAGGCAGAGGGAATACGCTGTATTAGTATCATAGGCTTCACACTTAGCCAAAGACACGAAAAGCACACACTTTGCGATTTTGTTGTGAAATATTTTAAGGTGTGTTACATTTGTTTATACTTTGGAATATTTGTTTAACCATTGGAAGATGTGCTGCATTCTTTTATGTTGCATTTGTTAAACTCTGTAAAGCTGTTTTATTTTGCAGGCCTAAAACGCCTGAGTGGTCTAATTAATAAAAAGCTGACCAGTCAATAGCTAGGCAGGGGAGGGGCAGGTGGGGATTGGAGGCAGAAAGAATAAATAGGAGCGGAAGAAAAGAGGGAGGAGAAAAGGAGAAGGAGAAGAGGATGCCAGGGCCGGCTACGCAGCCACAGAGCCAGCAACGAAGTAAGAAGTAAAGAAAGACACAGAATAGAGAAAGGTAAAAGCTCAGAGGCAAAGGTAGACAGAATAATTTAAGTAAAGAAAGCCTGGCTAGAAACAAGACAGGTTGAGGCTGGGCAGTCATAAGAAAAAATAACTCTCTGTGTATTTATTTGGGAGCTGGGTGATGGGCCCTCAAAGAGTAAAGAGAAAACAAATAAACAAACAAACTACATGATTCCTTTAAATCAACTCCCCCCAAAAACAAAACAAACAAAAAAGAATGTATTATGTCAGGCTTTTTTACAAAGTGGGAGAAGGCACCAACCATCAGTTCTTTAGGAAGAGAAGGAGTGAGCTGCAGGGGGCCTATGGCAGCATTGTGCTTTGCATTATTACAATATATGTACATTTAACAAGTCAAAAAACATGAAGAGGAGATGGAGGTAGAGAGAGCATAAGAGTAGCAGGGTTCCTGTGACTGGTGAAGTTTGGGGCTGGGTGAGGGGCCTCTATTACCCTACTCTGAATTGTGTAGATTTTGAGCTCTCTATAATGAAGATGGGGGGACATGCATAGAGTTTGATTTATCACACGGGACATTTATATTTCTTTCTAACACCATTTCATTTACACAGTTCGGATCTGAACAAAATGGAGGGTGACTCTGCCTCATGCTTCAGCTCAGTGAAGCCGGAGCTAATGTGCATTTTTGCACCCAACTTCTGATCACATTATACTGTAAGCAACTTTGCAGTTGTATATATAGACTTCATGATCATCACTTTTAATGGCTACCCTCTGGCTTCTTAATACTGAAACTTAAGTTCTATCTCATTATTTTACCAACATTAAATGCTAGTGCTCCTTGAAGTGATACAACCAGAATGCACCCCATAGGTATTCCTGCTTAATTATTTATGCTCACCTTGTCCTGGGGAGAACTTAAGGCAGCCTGAAAAGACACATCAAATGCAATTAGATAGAACACATGTAAAGCTAAATATTAAAAGGAAAGAAAAATGAAGCTAAGGACAGGGTCGAATCAAGGATCTTTAAGGCAGGAAAAGAAAAAAAAAGCTTGGAGAAACTCACAGGCAGATCATTTAGCTTTGGATGATGATATTTAGTGGGCGCTTTGGCTGGGGTGGGTAATGTCCAGTGTCAGCCTGAGAGTAGACAACCAGGTAGCCAAATACAGTTGCCTCTTACAAGAAAAGTAGCTATTTTTTTAACAGTAGAGCCAGTTGATAAGATGCCTAAAAAATTGATACTTCTCCTTTGCGGATGTTGCTTACAGACAGCACTACAGAGCTTTGAAGGAAGGTGACAGAAAAGGGGGCTTGCCTACAGCTCCCTCCGCCCCCCCCCCCAGTCCTGAGGGGGAAAAAAAAACCATCTTTCTGATTCTGTACCTCATCCTTTGTAAGACGAAGGGTAGAAAACAGGTTCCTCACTGTGTGATTGACTATTTGCTGTAAATAGACACATTTAAAAGACATTTATTGAGAGCGATTAATGCTTAGGAAGGTCTAGCAACTAAGTATCTGCTCCTGTCATTCTTGATTGTAGTGGGAGGAGAGAGAAAGGAACAAAAAGTAGCCTTTCAGATAGAGACAGTCAAGAAAGCAGTGTGTTTAGGTAGCCATGTTGTTGAGACTTCATGGGTATAGCTTCTCTGACATTTCTAGAATTATCACAACAAACTTCGTTTCCTCTGGCTCTGACAACTTTTCACCCTCTCTTCTGTTATTATACCCAACCCCTAGAGAGGTGTGGTATAGATATATCCAGTGGGGTTGGGCACCACCCTGTCTTTTGTTCTCTGTATTTTGATCAGCCCTGGTTTTCTGTAATAGTCTCCATATGTTGCAAAGAGAAGTTTCCTTGTTGAGGTGTGAGGACTACACTTATATGTAGGTATAAGGATAAATGTTTAGAAAGTAGTTAGGGATCATTGTGGTTGTAGGTTCTCCTCCAAAATCCATGACTTCACCTGCCCTGGATAGTTGACTAGGTTTCCAGTGGCTGGCATGATTTCCTTCTTGTCGGTTGGACTTTAAGTCCAATTAGAGAGCTATTGGTTGCTACCGAGGTATGCATGCCAATATTCCGATCTTAAGAATACCGTCTCATTTTAATTTTGGTTGTGGTTCATGGGCATTATAGCTGGATGTGTTTGTTGATTGCTTTTCTTCTTTGGACGCTTGCTTGGTAACTCTGGTACCATAAAAACTAGAAATAGCTTTTATAGTCAAGAAATAGTCTCACCATGAGATGAGATTCCAGCTGGTTATCAAATACAAAGTGGTCAGTCCTGAAATATATATATATGTGTGTGTGTGTGTGTGTGTGTGTATATATATGTATATCATGTATTATGTATATATATATACACACTGTGTGTGTATGATTATATGAACTGAACAGGTTGTATCTATAACTTTAGGAACATGGACAACAACAATTAAAGAAAAAGAGGGTGGGAGGAGGACATGGGAGGGCTATGTGGGAGGGTTTGGAGGAAGGAAAGGAAAGAGGGAAAATGATGCAATTTTCTTTTAAATCTAAAAAGTTTTACAAAGCAAACAGTGTATGTTCTGGGACTTCAGTAAATGGTGTGTGTAAGCATGCACTGTTAAAGACTCACTGTTCCATGAGACAGGACAGATGCACAGAGACAATACCATATGATCCACTCATTTGGGAATCAAAGAAATGCTGCTCTAGAAGAAGTAGAGAGAAGAATGGTAATGATTAGAAGCTGGGGGTAGCAGGGAGTGGACAGAAAGGGCAAGGTATAGATTCCTATGGTCCATATGAGCTCGGGTGTCACTCAGCAGGTGGCTAGAGTCAACAATAGCACACTGAGGACAGAGCCCAGCTGGTAGCGCCCTCCTTCAATTCCAGCACTGACAAGACAGAGGCAGACAGATCTCAGTGAGTTTGAGTCCGGTCGGGTCTAAATAGAGTGTTTCAGGCCAGCCGGGAGGCACTACACAGTGAAAACCAAAACAAAATAAAAAGCAACAAAAAAACAGAGGGCAGGATATTTGAATGTTCTCAGCATAAAGAAATGATAGATTTATGAGGTGATGTTGTGGGTAAGTTAATTTGATCATTGTTCGTTGTTTACATGTATGAAATGTCACACTGCTTTCTACAAATGTGTCCAATTATTTGTCAATGAGAAAGAAAATAATGAAACGATGTATTAATCAGGGAACACATCTCTAGAAAGACCATTTTAAAAGGAGTCTGAGAACCAGAAATGTGTTGAGATGAGCCATCTGAACAAAGAGAACATTAAAGAGACTCATGTGTTAAGAAGCAGCCAGGGGGTGGTGCATCTGGAACAGTGAGGGTGGGTGCAAAGAAGCAGGTGGATACAGGGCTCATGGTGCCAGGTGCAGGGACTTAGGCTCCATCCCACAAAGAAATAGAGGTCATTGGGGTTCCAGGCTATGGAGCTGTGTGATGGGATAGATACTTTTAAGTATGCATGGAAATGAGATTGTAGGGGACAGAAGAGTTGTTAGCAAATCATACCATAGATTCTTAGTGTACTTAGCGTCTGTGAACGACAATCATTCACCAAGTATTAATTAATTTGAGCTACTAACCTGTGGTCCCCTCTTGGGGGAGGGGAAGCTTGTAATAGAAGGATGTGTTTAGAATTGAAGATGGTTTTGTATTAGGGAAAATGAAGCCTTACCACTGGGCTCTTCCTACTTCCAGGTGTGATGTCTCAGACTGCTCGGGCTGCTACATGCTGGGGTTCCTTTTTCTGGGCATTTTTATTAGAAAACATCACAGAGAGCTTCCTGGGGGAGGTGTGGAAGTAGAACACACACACACACACACACACACACACACACGCATGCACGCACACACACGCACACACACACACACATACACATGCGCGCATTCTCATTTGCAGAACAGAGCAGGCCCAGAATCAGTTCTATCCCCCCTGATTCTGGCAGTCAGCATGAGAACACAGCCTGTCATAAGCACCAAAGACTGGCATCAGGCCTTTGTGGTTCACGCGTTTTCAATGCTGTCCCAATAACCTAAACAATGTGGGCTGCAGCAGGGCCTACACCTCCTCTACCTCCTCTAAATCATTCTCCAGCTTTTCCTGAGCTAGCTGCATGTGTTCTGAAATGTGATGAGGTGACCTGGCTTCTGCAGGACGCCTAGACGGAGGTCAAATGTGCTCTGAGAGTTGCAGGATGCTGTAGTTTGCCCCACAAGCCCAGATTATGTGTGTGGATTCCAAAATGTCTTAGGTTCCTTTAACAGCCTATGCTTTCCATCTGTCTACTCTTGAAGTCAAAACTCCAGAGTCAAAGGTTAAAAATGATGTAGAGTCACTTTAGCTTCCCCAAGGTCAAATGTTTTATATATATATATATATATATATATATGGTTATAATTAATTATATATATGATTATATATATAATATATATTATATATATTAATCCTCCTGTCTGTTCACCTACCTATCTTTGTCAATGTTTTCTGCTTCTACCATTAATTCTTGGTGGAATTACCAAGAGTGATATCAAAGCGAGCAGAAGCAAATTACAAGGAAATAGGACAAGTATAGACCTGATTTAAAGATCTGCCAGAGGACCTTCCACAACCAGCATAATTCTAGATATATTACAGACACCGCATGAGTGTTCTTCAAAGAATATTTATTATGCAGTACAGAGCGAAGTAGACATGGCATAGGCAAGTGGTGGGGCACAACGCAGCCTTCGCATAGTAAGAAGATTCTCATTTGCTGCACATGAAGAAACCAAGAGGACAGTTTGCTAAGCGAGACAAGCCAGGTAGAGATTTACATGATCTAATGTTTCTGTTTTTAAGACAAAGAATCACTCTGTAACCAAGGCTAACATAGAATCCACTCTTTAGACCAGGATGGCCTCCAATTAGTGGCAACCTTCCTGTTTCATTTTCCCGAGTGGTAGAATTACAAGCATTACCCACCATGCCTGTGGGCTGTATGATTATACAGAGAATGAGAAAGAATTAAATACACACAGGCAAAGATGAGAATAGAAGCCACCAAGGGTCATGGGGAAAGGCTGGGGAGTGGGAAAGTATTCGCCGAAGCCTGTAAATAAGCAGTGGCAAGTCCCACAGATTCATCACATAACTCAGCAACCATAGTCTATAATAAATGTGTCATATTTTTGAAAATTGCTGAAAGAGATTTTAAATGTTCTCGGGAAAAAAAATGAGAAGTATTGAGGTGAAAGATAAGTTAATTGGCTTGATTTAATCATCTCCCAGTGTGCTCATACATCAAAACATGGCAGTGTACACCACAAACACAAACACAATTTTTCACTTGTCAATCACGGAACTTGGAGAAGAATTCATGATTCAGCTCCACTCACCAGGAGGACAGTCACCCAACATGGCCGTCCTCAACAGGTATTTCAGGAGAGGCAATGCCTGAATGGTAGCTCAAACTAGGAGGAGACTAACTTAAACCTCTGTAGAGCCCCATGTTAAGAAAGACTAACCCCTGTGTTGCATATTAATAACATACTACTTCCTGGTCGAGAATCCAGGGCTGGTCGACGGCAACTGCTCCTTTGATATCAGTGTTTTGTAGCTCTTGTAAACCTTTGATCCCAAAACTCATATTGACTATCAAGCAAGTCACTTAAGCCCAATACTGGTAGATTGTACGATAAACCAACTCAAGGTAAATTTATGATTTAAGGAGAATGAACATTTGCTTGTTTTGCAAACAGAGCAAGATGTATCACATTGGAAAAGTCAATAAGCGTTATAGTTTGTTCTAGCATGGGGTCCTTGAGAAGCTTCATTCCACAAAACGTCTTCATTTTGTTCACCATGGGTTTCACATATCAGTTCCAAAGAGCCAATCTCTTTTTGCAGTCAGAAAGGATCTCAGGACCGGGACACGCAATGTTAAATAGCTATGCATAGAGCTAAGCAACATTTTCTATGCTTAACTCATAATTGCAGAAGTTGGATCCCAGGCATGTCTGTGAAAGACTCTTGTCCTTACCAAGCAATATCTTCTTCACTTCTTTTGTGCCTTTGTTTACTTGTTTTCCATTTTTTTTCTAGTTGCAATGCACCAAGTATGGGTCACTAATTTGTGAATTAAGTTTGTCTGGGAAGTTCTTTAAGAAGACAGAGCTTTTGTTTCTCCTGCCCGCTCTTTCTGTCCCTGCCTCCTGTGTTTGAAAGCAGCTGGGGGCTCATTGCTGCATCAACCACAGAACAACCATGAAATGTCAGACTGCCATACTGGGGCCGGAGGAGCAGAAGGATAGGAAGACAGTGGGTCTGGTGGAGAGGACTTGGCAGCTGAAGCCATCCCGAACTGCCCTCCTGAAAACTTGGTACTGAGCAAGAAAAGCAAACGTTTAGGTTTAAGCCTTTGCAAGGCAGCATTCTACTCCTAAAGAGCTGCTTTAAGCTCACTTTCCAGATTCATACATTGGGCAAGCACATTGTAGAATCTGATCTCACCAGTTTTGAATGTGGGATTCAGATCTTTCAGGGAACTATTTAGAATGTTTTATTGTCTCAATAACCAAGTCACGTTGATTCCTCTTCTTGGTATACTATGTATTTGTCGTATGAGAACTGTATTTCTTTTTTGTTGTTGTTGTTTTTATTGAGCTACACAATTTTCTCTGCTCCTCTCCCCTCCCCTTCAACCTTCTCCCATGGTCCCCATGTTCCCAATTTACTCAGGACATCTTGTCTTTTTCTACTTCCCATGTAGATTAGATCCATATATGCCTCTCTTAGGATACTCATTGTTGTCTAGGTTTTCTGGAATTGTGGTTTGCAGGCTGGTTTTCTTTGCTTTATGTTTAAGAAATACTTGTGGGTGAGTACATACGATAATTGTCTTTCTGGGTCTGGGTTACCTCACTCAAAATGATGTTTTCTAGCTCCATCCATTTGCCTGCAAATTTTAAGATGTCATTATTTTTTTCTGCTGTGTAGTATAACATAAAGCCAGCCACACTGAAACTTATAGAAGAGAAAGTGGGAAGTACACTTGAACGCATTGGCACAGAAGACCACTTCCTAAATATAACCACAGCAGCACAGACACTGAGAGAAACAATTAATAAATGGGACCTCCTGAAACTGAAAAGCTTCTGTAAAGCAAAGGACACGGTCAACAAGACAAAACAACAGCCTACAGAACGGGAAAATATCATCACCAACCCCATATCAGACAGAGGTCTGATCTCCAAAATATACAAAGAACTCAAGAAATTGGTCATTAAAAGAACAAATAATACAATAAAAAAAATGGAGTACAGGCCTAAACAGTGAACTCTCAACAGAGGAATCTAAAATGGCTGAATGACACTTAAGGAATATTCAACATCCTTAGTCATCAGAAAAATGCAAATCAAAACAACTCTGAGATTCCAAGAATGTAAGAATGGCCAAGATCAAAAACACTGATGACAGCTTATGCTGGAGAGGTTGTGGGGTAAGGGGAACACTCCTGCATTGCTGGTGGGAGTGCAAGCTGGTACAGCCCCTTTGGATATCAAAGTGGCGATTTCTCAGAAAATTAGGAAACAACCTACCTCAAGACCCAGCAATATCATTTTTGGGTATATACCCAAAGGATGCTCAATTGTACCACAAGGACATGTGCTCAACTATGTTCACAGAAGCATTGTTTGTCGTAGCCAGAACCTGGAAACAACCTAAATTCCCCTAGACTGAAGAATGGATAAGGAAACTATAGTACATTTATACAATGGAGAACTTTATTTCTGATGTAGTGAAGTAACCACCCCATTCCTCAGTGATTCTGAGATCTGTGACTCAATGTGACAATCTGTTTCCAACAGATAATAGATTCTTATGTGTGGAAAAACCAGAATACATTTTATTTTACATATATGTGTAAGTGCCTGCTCATCTGGCTGATCCCCACATGTGTGTCCAGAGTCTATGGAGACAAGAAGATGACATTGAATCCCTGAAACTAGAGGTTCATATGGTTATGAGCTTCTTGATGTGGATGTTGGGACCTGAATCCAGGTTCTCTGCAAGAGCAGCAAGTGCCTTCAGCCACGGAGGCATCTGCCCATCCCCCATAAACACATGGTCCTGAAATGAGGAAAAAAAATCCAGGCCTGCCAATGGAATATATGTGTGCAGACAAGCTTCATCAAGTTTTTCAGTAATTAAGTCAAAACAAGACCAAAAAATGTCTACCATATGAATGAAGCAAGCTCAGGGTGTCAAGAGAAGACTTGACAACTTTGCCCAATCTTTGCAAGAGTTCTGCAGTTCATTCTCTGACAGTTGGCACTGAGCAGGAAGGAGGAGGTGGTTACCATCTGTGACCAGGGCCCAATCCTGCAGATTTCAACAGACAGGGATAACTCCATGGGGCATGTTCTTTTGGCTTTCAGTTTTTAAAAAAATAGTTTCTTGTAAGATATTTCAAAAGCTTGCAGAACTAATATACACACATCTATGTGCTCGCTGCTGATTTTTGACAGATGTTAACGTTTTGTCAGGAGCTCTGGATGTTTTACAAATAAGCCATGCTGACATCCCGAGGCCCCGTATCATCCTGTCTCCTTATTCTTTTACTTCGCATCTCATGTGGCGCGTCTGGAAATTAGACTCCTGGACATCTAAAACATCTTCGGTATTTAGGAAGCTGTCCGTAGACCTGTCTTCAGAACACGTTGGTTGGTGGGCTGGACAGTAAGACCTCTTAGCCTGTCAGACCCTCTCAGATCTTCTAATGTGCAATAGTCCTGAGGTAGCGATAGCTCATGTTTCTCTCTCCATACCATCTTTGGATGAACTTTCTCACACAAGTCTCCAGTTATGTTTGGGATTCTTTGGAGCAGTCTTGGAGGCAACACAAAAGACTAATCTTAATTAACAATGTGCCAGCCTTCCTCCCAACCTCAACTTGATCTTCAAGTGTGGGTTGCTCTCTTTAAGTTGTTTTACTCAGGAAAGGTGACTCCCTTAAGAGGCAATATTAGTACCAGCTCATGGCTTTGTAGACACAGGTATGGACATCCTAACTCCATACCAAACACCTGTCTTCTGGGAGTTCATTTTCCATCCTTTTTGGTCCAGGTTTTTTGGTTGGAGTGTCCAAGCTGACCTCTGCCTTCTTCCTGGTTTGTACCTACACCAGATTACCTTTCACTATGGTGCTTAAATCTCCAATGGAGTTTCTCTCCTTCCTTATGTTAGTAGTAGAATACACCTTTCCCAGAAGGAGACCTTGCACTTCTTTACGTTTTTTGGGGGGCTAGAGACTTCACCTTTCTCTTGTACAAGGAGCTGGAGAGGAGTGTTTTCCCACTGTCTTTGTGAGATACTATGCTTATGAGTTCTAATTTGAGACAGTTGATTTATATGTAGGAGCCTGAGAGCAAAGCCAGGCATGATAGCACAGAGCTATGTGTCCTGGCACACAGCTGTAAGCCTGATGCTTGGGAGGCAACATGAAGTGAAAGGATCCCACGAGCTCAAGAGTTCAAGGTAAAGCCTGGGGAACAGCAAAACTATGGGAGGAAGGGAGAGAAAGGAGGGATGAAGGGAAACGGGGAGAGAGAGAGAGAGAGAGAGAGAGAGAGAGAGAGAGAGAGAGAGAGAGAGAGAATAAATAAACACAATGCAGATCTCCCAATACAATTGGAATTTCACAAAATCTCACTCCCAGCTTGATCTGGCATCTTGGAGCACATTCTCTTTGGAGGGATGCCTTGCTTAGCCTAGATATAAGGGATAGAGCCTTGGTCCTGTCTCGAAGTGATGAAGTGATGTGTCAGATGTTGTTGATTACCCTTTCTGAGGAGTGGATGTGGGGTTTGGTCGAGGGGAGGCGGGAGAAGGGGAGGAAGGAGGGGGGAACAGGAATAGCTATGTAAAATGAGAAAAGATTGTACTAAAAAAATAAAAAGACAGACCTACCCTGACATCCACCATTGCCATTTTAGATAATTTCTACATAATGTTCACTTTAATGCAGCCATACACCACATATTTAGAGTTAGAAAAAGATACCTGTTTCACTACACATCACACTTGGAAGCAAATTCTCCTACAGCCCATAAATTTCAGAATCTACTCACCCCTTCCAGCATTCTTGGTTCTAAGGCCTGCTCAGTCAGACGAGGAAGGGAGACACAAGCTTCTGGGTGATGACAAAGAAAGACAAATCAGGGTGACAAAATTGACCTAATTTATCCAGAACATGGGCCATTTTATTACTGAATGCCTCACGTCCTGGGAAACCCAGCCAGTTCTGAGCAAATCAGAACATGTACTCACCCCTCTTCATATGTCAGAGGGGCGTTAGTTAAAATCACTTGGTAAAGAAGGGATGTCTTCAAAACTGGGAAAGTGTTAGCAGCTCCAGGCTCTCCACACAGTTCCTGACACAATGCCAATATTTGGACTAGTGCTTCCACAGGCCTGGAAAGAATTAAAGTTCACAATGGACTTGAAACTATGACAGTAAGGGGCTGGAGAGATGGCTCAGTGGTTAAGAGCATTGCCTGCTCTTCCAAAGGTCCTGAGTTCAATTCCCAGCAACCACATGGTGGCTCACAACCATCTGTAATGAGGTCTGGTACCCTCTTCTGGCCTGCAGACTACACACAGACACAGAATATCGTATACATAGTAAATAAATAAATATTTAAAAAAACACTATGATAGTAAAGGACAAAATGAAGAACAATAAAACACCGTGTGGCATTTTCCCAAATTCACCTTTCGATATGTGACCAGCTAACAACCAGAGCCAGGTGGTAGACTTCCAAAAGTTTCTACTGGGTGCTATTCTGCTAAGGGACAGTGCAGACTACTGCTTAACAGTGTCAAAATAGCACAGCCAGTGGGCTGACAGGTGTGTGATCTGCTGGTTTATTGATTTCCCAGGCCAGTGATCCTACCCAAAGGAAAATGGGAATTTTCTGCATAATTCTAAAGTGCTCCTATTCCAATTACCAGAGATCTCCATTCGTTTACAAATTCTCAGAAGCGGTTTTAGGTCAGCAAAATCTCAATGTGACAGATAGGGAGTGCATGTTTGTTTTGAAAAATTCACATTTTACTGAGCGTGTTGGTGAATGCCTTTAATCCTAGCACTCACTCAGGGGGCATGGGCAGATGGATCTCTGGGAGTCCAAGGCCAGCCTTGTCTATATAACAAGTTCCAGGCCATTTAGGGCTATGTAGTGACCCTGTCTAAACAAACAGAAAGCCAAAAAAAAAAAAAAAAAAAAAACCCAAATAGGCAAACAAATCAACAAGTTCACATTCTTCCCATTTAAAAAGACAGGCATTTTTGTCCATTCCGGGCTTCTCTTAAGAGTATTTTGGTGACACTTTCCCTACGGTGCTTTCAGTCACCTACATGTCTATGAGCCTGTTACTTTTGCGTTTCTGCCACCAAAATATCCTAAAGAAAGAGTTAAGGGACAAGAAACTTAGTATGACTCATGGTTTCAATGAGTCCATTTCACGGTCTGTTGGCCCCATGTGCTAGAACCCATCTCTATGGTGGAAGAATGTGGTAAAGGAGAGGTGTTTCCTACCAAGCAGGAAGCAGAGCTCAAGAAAGGAAGTGGTCAGGGTAGCATAGTCCCAAGCAGCACCTCCAGCCACGTGCTTTCTCTCTCCAGGATCCCTTTCGGGAGTTTCCACCATCTCCCCAAAGGTGCCTCCAGCTGGGGATCAAGCATTTGAGACATGAGCCAGGGGAGGGGGACATTTCATATTCAATTCATAAAAATGTCCCTGGTGTTTTGGAAGTTACACTATGTAGAACTCTATAAGGAATTCTCTACTGAGATGTTCCTGTCTGAGCATTAAATGCCTCATGGCCATGACACATGTAGCTTTCCTTACAATAAGAATTTTCCCCACATAGAAGGACAAAATAGAAACTGAACAGTATTTCCTTGTCATCTGTCAATGTAATTGCATGGCTCCCTATGTAGTCTGATTAAATGTAATTAAAACAAAGCTTGAATTCATTCGAATGATTTTTATATTTTTGACTATATGTTTTATTTCTAAATATAGGCTTAGATCTGTCACAGAAATTGGCTGAAGAGAAATGAAATGTGTTAGTAAGGGAACAGAAAAAAAATTACTCACGAATTTTAAGAGATTTCATTCTTTGGGGGACTGAGATTTTTTTTTTTTTTTTTTTTTTTTTTTTTTTTTTTTGCAGATCCGTATCAAGTCAAAACAAATGGTTTAAAGATGAAGAATTAGGTTAATGACCAGTCTGCTCTTTCTTCTACACGAGTGATTTAGGTTGGTACATCGAACAAACTTGCCTGGGTTTATTAGTTGACTATAGATTTACCACTTCACTTAGTCAACATTCCACACTGCTGTTCAGATATGCCAGACATAACAACAAATCAAACTGCCAGGAAAAACCTTCCTAAGAAGGCCCTTCCATGGAGTTCTACAACCCTCGCAGTCAGTGCTTATTTCTCAACCGACTTGGTTCAACTGAAGATGTTGGATATTGAGTGGAGGTGAAAGCAGGTACTTTGCAGCACAAGTAAAGACTGTTGCATAAAGTAAGCTTCCCAGCATGGACTCTACATTCCCATAATGGAACTGGGATGTTGACACAGGTACCTTAGGATATGGCAGGCTGTAGGCTGTTCTAGAGGTTGAATGAAAGGGACAAGGAATTGGTCTAGGGATGCAGGGAGCCTAATGGAGCCAGTGCAATGGCAGTAGGCCTTACCTTAGGTTCTGTGTAGAATGTTCATGATAGCAGGGGAGATGAGAAGGCATTACTGACAGGAGACCTCATGTGGCTAAAGATCTACATGCAAAAAAAATGTATTTGAGTACTATAAGATGTCTGACAGGATGCAATTTTCTGTCAAAGTGGCTCTCAGAATATATGGATGTACAGGTCCATTGCTGTTATCAGGGTCCTTCCTCAAGTGTGGCTATGACCTGCAGTGACAGTAACATAGCTACTCAGAGATGAGGAGTCCTGGGCCCCCTTTGAAGCTGCCTTCTAAGAAGTCTTCAGTTGATCTGGGTGCATTTCTCTTAATTTATCACCCCTCGGGCCATGTGAAAGTATGCTATTTTTGGTCTGTTAGGAGTTTCTTTTAAATCTTTAAAAAAATATGCCGCAAATCTGGATTTTCTGAGGTTTGCCCTTCAGTAATGCAGCAGTTACTCTTAGCTCCTTGCCAGAATTTAACACCTCTCCTTTCTTTCTACCCAGCTGCTCCCTCTCCTCTATCTGCCAAGGTTGGGGACATCTCTGGCTTGTTCTAGCAACATGTCATGATCTCTATTTTTCTCTTTCAGCAATTCTTAATTTTGTTGTCTTATCACTGCACTTACTACAAGTATTTAGACAGTGCTTCCTGTGTATATGAATACAGTCTAGCTCTGCTCTAAGTTCTGTGTCCCGGCAAAATCCAAGAGCTAAAACTTCCTTATACCCAATGTGATTACTTTAGGAGGTGGAATCCTTAGGATAGAGACCCCATAGAGATGCTAGTGTCCTAAGGAGCCAAGAACACCAGAGTTCTTTTGCCACATGAGAATATAACTAGAAGATGCCGTCTGTGAGCCAGGAAGTGCCCCTCAACAGTCACCAAATGCTCTGTCATCTCGATCTTGGCACTCTGAACTTCTGAAATTGTGAGAAAGAACGCCTAATATTTTTAAGTTACCCAGTCTAATAAGTTATCCAGTCTAAGGTATTTTGTTACAGAAGTTCCCAGGGGTGAGTTCTTTATCCCAATCCCAATCACTGACATCCTTATCCACTTTGCGTCGCTGTTCTCTCCCTAACTTGGACTTCCTCTTTCTAAAAGAGATTCTTAAGGACAAGGGACATACACTTCCCAAACTGGTGCATATCTGTTCCTGAACTTGGAAACAGTAGTTTTTGTAAGAAGTGGCATTCGTGTGCCTACATCTTTCCCTCTCAGCGTTCTCTAAGCTCTTGTTTTTACTGTCTGGCATTTGATGCTGAATCCCATTGGTTCATCTGGTTTCTTTATCTTTGGGGAAGACCTGTCCATTCTACCTGGATGATGGTAGGATCATTGTTTAGATACTCTCTCGCCAGAGTATGATTAGTAGATGAAATGTCAGCATGCGGACGTAGCATCTGAGTAGAATATAATTAGCCTGTTTCCTTTTGTTCGTTTTGCCTCAGAATCAGTAAATTCTTTTGATGCACAAATTCAGATCTTCTCTTGACTCCAGGCATCTTTTTTTCATATATCTTAGGAAGTATTTTTGCTTCTTTTATCTTGCCCCTTTCCTCAAAAATGCTGGTTATCTATATTATTATGTTTCCACTGTCTTCCTTTCATCTACTAATTAATGTCTAATTGTGCCTGTCCTCTTGTTCTCTTTTTCTATGGTGATTATGGGTGATTTTTTAAAATCAAAACTATCCATATCGTATAATTCAAATTTGAAGCTCATGTCATTACCCTCCTGCTTCTAACTCCTCTTATATACTCTGAAGTGATGCGATTTCTCTTCTACCTTTCCCTGTAACGATTTCATAACACATTTCTTTCCAATATATTATCTTGTCATCTTATCTTTATTGAGTCTACTTCTTTAAAAAGTCTCTGTTGTTATATAGTCAATATCTTTGGTTGCTTATAAGGAATGCCCCTGATTCTTCACTTCTTGTGTTGCATGCGTTGTTTTCTTTCTAAATGGTTTATGCTTTAAACTGAGTTTCATGTCATTTGGTATTTGCTCTGCTCCTTACTGCCCCTTCACTTTTTTGCTCTATCGATGCAGAGGAAACATAGCTGAATGGTCGATGCCCTTGTGGGCCACCATGTGTTTACTAGGCTCCCTCAGCGGCTCAGTGTTTCTGCGTCTTGAGCAGGGCTGGAGTGGGTGGAGAGGGGCGTGGGGAGTGGGTGAGAAAGGGAGCTGGGAGCTGGCAGGAGAGCTCATTTTCATCTTTTCTTCTCTGTGCTCATTGAAACTGCACCACAGGAGCATGCATCCTTCATCAGCTTTGCAATTTCAGCAGGCTCCACATGCACCAGCTACACAGATCTGTCTCCTCCCTGCTCCTGGGGGCTACTCTTTGTCCCTGTGATTTGAAAACACTATTTGAACATGAAATGACCCAGTTACTTTAGCTAAGGGTCTACAGTCTAAGAACTAGCTAGTAGAGCAATACCCCTGCTGATCTCCTAGCTTTTACTTGCTTCCGACCTTACCCAGCATGGGAAGACGGGATGCCCAGTCCCCCCTCCCCTTCATCTGCACCCTCCAGAGGCATCTGGAGCCAGGGTAGAGGCTGGCTATACCACATTTTTTTATTTTTATTGCTTTATAAATAATACCATTAAAAATTTCCACTTCCTTCCCACCTCCCATTTCCCTCCCGCTCCCCCACTCATCCTCCCTCCCCCTCCATTCCTAAGAGAGGGCAGGATACCCTGTCCTGTACCACAAATTGTTTTTATCTAACTTAGTAGAATGTCCTCAGAATTCTATAGTGGGATGGTGCCATTCTTGTATACCTTCCCTGAGCCAAAGATATCAGTTTGAGTTGCTAGACTTTCTTTGTCTGCTTCTTGCAATGCTGAATAACCTTCCCAGGCATGGGACCTACCCTCTGACACCATGCGTCTTCAATGAGTTTGCTGAGACCTGCTCTTGTCCAGAAGTAACTGTGTGATGTTTGGATGACAGCAAATCTATCCTTGGTGCCATGCCCCTTTTCTGTCCTTTGTTATACACATCCCTAGTTATTCTGGTCAGTTTCTGGGACAGAGCATAGATGCTCGTGTTAATGGTGTGGCTCATCTGATAAACATTTCCCAGATGTTTAATGGTTCCCAGTCCTGAGGCACTGGGCGATGCTGACACACATTGTCATTGCTGAGTATCAGTCAACCTTATGCCCTTTGGAACCCTAAACCTACAGCTCTGCAGACTGCAGCCTTGATACTAGGCTCACACTAGGCTCTGACAGCAGAATTTCTGGGGACCTTAGAAGGAGATGAAGCCCATGTCATCCTGTAACCCTTTCTGTTGCTGTGTGTGGCAACATAGCCACGCCAATGGTCTTTACCCAGCAGCAGTGAAGTCCCGTTTCCCCCACATTCCCTTTATGAGCTTCATCAGGCTTTCCACTCTCTCTTCAGCTAGGAGCTGCACTCACCTGGGTTCTCCTCTGTATGCTCCCTGGGACCCTCCTCTGCACTCTGGAGGCCGAAACATCAGCCATGACCCTTCTTGGATGAGCTGAGTCCCAGTTGGTAGGATACCTGCTGCTGACTTTGAGGTTCCAGTACCTGCTACCTCCTTCCTTCATTCCTCAGCCCTAAGTGTGGCCAACTGACTCCTGTTCCTTTTTAGCCAGTTCACCCAACTCCTTGTACTCACTTTCTTCCATAAAAATGACTGGTTTGTGTTTTCTCGGGAAAGCATGACAGAGGAAAAAATAGAGTGAAGCCCCACAGACCTTGTCACCCTAGGAAAGGACATGGGCAAGTGAACCAGTGAATGCATGAAGATGATTTAAAAACAAACAGACAACAAACTTTGGTAATTTAAACCCAGGCTTCAATGGAGCCAGAGACTAGCAAAACATGAACTATATTTTAGGGAAGACAAGGAATACTGCTTCATAGATGAGGTAGCATCTAGTAGATTCATGAGGGAAGGAGGAGGGGAAGAATGTGTTTTCAGAGGTAAGAAAGAACAAGGCATGTGAGTCCAATAGGTAAGAAAACCATGGTGTTGTTGAGACCCAGTGCTGTGTGGTGTGACTGTCAGCGGAGCCCACTGGATGAGGTTTCGAGTGGAAAATGATATGACTAGAGGGGACCAAATGATCCAGCTTAGAAACGGCCTCACCAGAAGCCATTTCAGGAAGTGTGAAGACAATGCGGGACCATTTTAGCATAATTAAGAGATTTCACGCAATTTGTAGGAGTGGAAGGTGGATTAGAAGACAAACAGCTAGAGTCAAAGAGACTAGATAGGGAGATGTCCTATACACACATGTAAAATATGTTAGTAACGTAATTTAGGGCCTAAGAAGCGCGAACAACAGAAAGAGGCCAAGTTTGGGAGACACAATAAGTTAGAAACAACAAAATTTAGGTGTTGTCTGGGTGAGGCAGATTAAACAGAGAAGAATAACCAAATCAGTTATTTAAAAGGCACTTGTTGGTGTCCTGCATTCTGCTGGTGTCATAAGACATTCCTACTAAAAGCAGTTCTAGATCACATGTTGTCACCAAGAGAAGTCAGGACAGGAAGCTAAGTAGGAAGTCAAAGCAGGAGCCATGAAAGAACACTGCTTGCTAGCTTGGATTCTGACTGGCTCACAGGCTAATGCTCAGCTAGGTTTCCTGTACATTTTATCACAATCTTCCTAGAGATGGTGCTATGCTTATTGGGCTCAGGCCTCTTCCATCAATTAACAATCAAGGCAATCCCTCCCAGACATACCCACAGACCAAATTAATAAAAAACCAATTAGTCAACTTAGACTTCTTTTTCCAGGTGATTCTAGGCTGTCTCATGTAAATAGGACACTTGGTTATATGTGCAGGTACATGTATAAGTGTGAAAACTGTTACGGTTCTATTTTGTGCTAAGGATTGAACTCGGGGCTTTGTGTATACTAGGTGAGTGATCTATAGTCAAGCTGTACCATTTAGCCACAGGAACTGTTACAGATCAGTGACCACCACCACTCAGTCGGGCTTGAAGAACTTTGTGTGAATTGTCATTCACTGAGTCTGACCTAGCTCTGCTGTCAGACAGATGCCATCTTTTTCCTTTATTTCCACCTCTAGCAACCTTGTTTCACGAGGGACTTCAAAGGACTCCGTCCTGCTTTAATTTATTGTTGCTGTGATAAACACCACAATCAAAAGCGGCTTGGCCGTGAAAGGATTTATTTGCAGCCCATTATTGAGGGAAGCCAAGGCAGGACTTCAAGGCAGGAGCTCGAAGGAGGAACCATGGAGGAATGCTGCTTACTGGTTTGCTCCCTCTGGTTCGTTTAATTCCCTTTCTTATATAATCCAAGTCCACTTACCCAGTGATTGTACTGCCCACAGTGGGGCTGGGCCCTCGCCATTCAGTCATTCATTGAGAAAATGTCACACCAACTTGCCCACAGACCAATCTGATGGATGCAGTTCTTCATTGGAGGTCCCTTGTTCCCAGGTAGGTCAAGCTGACAGCCAAGAGGAACCATCACAAACTTTCCACAATTTATGCTAATACTTAGAGGACGTGCTCTTTTCTATTACCTAGTTTCTTTAGTCTTGAATGCTGTCTTTGTTCTTCAGTGTAGTGAGTGATATCAAAGACAGAGCTTTTTCTCTATAAGGTAATTTCTTCTCCTGAAGGCTTTCCTGAACAAGACATTTCTGAAGATTATGTAGATGAAGATTTACATTGCTCACACCATGACAACCTTAAAACCATGGTTACATATTTCAGTTCTATTACATCTTACATCATCCCCCATATGGAAGGAGTCTTTGTGTCCAGTATTTGCCCTTCTTTCCTCCTCTCTTTTATTTAGTGCTCAGTTCTATTGGAGGCCATACACCCTGCTCAGCGAGAACACTTCACTGTCCCTCTATCAAAGTAAATTAAACTCTGTGCTCGAAGTCTGCTCTAAAACTTGCATACTTCACACCACCATGCTGTATCTAGTTCATTTTCCCACTGCTTTATGAGAATATCCAAGGCTGGGATCACTTAGAAAGAAGAGATATTTGATAGCTTTTCATTTCTCAGTGGTTTACTTATGTCATATTTCATAGTGAAAGAAAATATATAAACCTTGTATTTCAGAGTCTGACTTATTTCAGTTAAAATGATGAGTATGAAAATTTGATAAATCTTTTGCATAGGACATGATCTTGTTCTTCCTCATGGATAAACAGAGAGCCATGAAATGAGGGAGCTATCAAATAACAGGAAGAAGAGAAGTGTGGGGTGATAACCATGGGTCATGGAGATAAGTACCACCAAAGCATCTTTGGCTTATAAGAAATGTCATAGTGAGACCCAGGATTTTGCACAATCAATATACACTTCTCTTATTTTTGAGGTGAAGCGCTATAAGAGCTCGGGGTTCTGGAGACTTCTGCATGCTTTCATGTAATCGCCTCATGCTGCCTTGTCTCCTAGAAGAAAACAGAAGGACAATCTGCATAGTCATGGACAGAAGGCAAAACACAGGATGCACCCTCACTGCCCAGCAACTCCTGCTTGCAATAAGCACCCAGAAACCCCAGCGTGTGAGAGCAAAAGCCACCCCCGAGAGAATGATACTCAACCTCCTAATAACCCAAACAGCTCAAGACCCCTCCACTTCTTAATATCGTCTTTCTGTGAATTAGAATCCCAATCTATGAGCCATTGGAGGAAATCATCAACTATAGCAAGGAACTCCAAAAATGTATAAAGACATCTAACAGATAAAGTCATACTTGGTAGAATTAACCTCTAGTGATAATTAATCATTGTTGCAAGGAATCCCAAGACAGGGTGCTGGTTAGAGCAATGGTGATGGCTTGAAAGCCTTAGTGTACAGTCGTCTGTGTTATGTGAGGTTCAGCAGAGAAATCTGATCTGACAATGTGGACCCAAAAGTCACTATTCTAAAGGTACTTATTCTTCTGTTTTCTACTATTTCTTGCTTTTAAAGTCCTCCTTTACAGAGATGGGATACGTTTTTGCCACCCACACACAGAGGACCATATTATAATCTGTAGATTGTTTCATCATTGTGTAAGCCAATCTACCAATGGTGTGTGAGCCAAAGTGATAAGCACTGCATCCACACTGCATCCCTAAATGGACCTCAGTCCATAGTGATGAGGGGGCCTGCTTTTCATCCCACCCGGCTCCTGGCCACCTGGCTAGCTTATGCCCCGAAATAACAACACACAAACTGTATTCATTTAAACATTGCCTGGCCCATTAGTTTCAGCCTCTTACTCACATCTTGACTAACCCATATCTAATAATCTGTGTAATACCATGAGTGGTGTCTTACCGGGAAGGATTCAGCATGTCTGACCTGGTGGCTGGCTCCATCGCATCTGCCTCAGGTCGGAGCATCATGGCGACTGCCCGAGGCATCTGCCTCACTCCCAGCATCCTGTTCTGTCTACTCCACCCACCTATGTTCTGACCTATCAGGCCAAGCAGTTTCTTTATTAATTAACCAATGAAATCATCAGATAGATAGAAGACACACCTACATCATCAGTCCTAATTTGAAGCCCTTCTTTTGACATGGAACCTTAGAAGTTACATGTTGACAATGATAGAAGTCACAGCATAGCAGGATCCTGGTTGTCACAGGACAGGGAAGAGCCACCTGATGGTTAGGATCACCCATACTGAGTTTTATATGATGGTGAAATGAAATATTTAGCAATTATTCTTAAACAACCAATGGTTTCTTGGATAAAGGAGCTAATATCACACTAAGTTATTGACTGCATAACTTAGATTACAACTACCATCACAGATATATAAAGACCCATGAGAAGAAAGTTTAATTTGGAGAAATTTCCAAGGTATGAGGAAGGCTAAGCAGAAGGAAAGAAACTCCTTATTAATGAAGTTTTAAAGGACAATAGCTGTTGTTCACAGGATACTGGGTTCAGTGATTGATTTCTTCATTCATCATTTATTAATTCAACTCAGGAGTACTATGTGCAAAACTTTATGCTAGGTAAATATAAAAATAAGGTGTCATTTTATATTTTATGTTGCTAAATTGAAAAGCAGTCAAATTACATAAATTACAACAATAAACTAAAGTAGATGATTAATTATAAATATATGTCATAGCATACACTTGTGAAGGTATCATTTTAGTGTGCCTCTTAACCAACTTCTTAATACTAAATGCAACCTTATCATCTGAGGAAATATGACTTCAGATAATTGAAAAGGTATTTCATTCTTTTATAATAATTTATTTTATCCTCCTGTTAATTTTATCTGTTAACAAATATATCAAATCATTTAAATATCCATCTACATAATATTTGACGGACACAGGCGTCAACCACATAACATCACAGGTCTGCGGTTTATACCAGATCTACTTAGGCCTGGGAATAAAAAAGACTAGGAAGAAAGAACAAATCCATTGAGACTTGAATTTATTTTATTAGTTGAGGATATATTACAAATTGAAGTTATATTAGTTAATTCTACAGTGCGATGGCAGAATGCCTGACATAAACAACTGAATGAAATGAAAGATATTGTCTCTAGACTTCAGAGGGTCCATTCCTATTTGCTCTGCCACACACCCTTGGGAAGAGCACTGAGGTAGCAGAAATATGGATGGGAAGACTGTTCACCTCCTAGCAGACAGAAAGCTGAGAGGAAGGGGAACAGACCAGCTAGAGCCTTTAAAAGCAGGGCCCAGTAACTCACTTACTCAAACTAGCTTGCACTTTCTAAAGTTTCCAAAACCGCCTAAAATATATCCAGCACTTGGGATAAAGCATATGAGAGATTCGTGGAGGATATTTCACGTTCAACCTACAACAGATGTTAGCACCTGAACTTGATTTGCAGGTAAAGAAACGAAGAGTTCATCCAAGTCAAAGTGTATGGTAGTAGTGTTAGAAAACACTGTGGAAATGCAAGCCAATGACAGTACCACTGAGAAACAGAGCAGGCCAGTGTAGATTCCTGGAGCAGACTAAATTCTGAACAATCACTTTTAGCTGGGTTGGGGAAGGTGTTTCAGATAGGGTCCTGCTGAGCAAGGACGCAAGGTGGGATGTAGTTGTTATAAACCTGGTCTGTCCATCACTAGACCCAGAAGATCTCTCTGGAAGGACAGTGTCTCCTGATGTTATTGTGGGTACCACCAGCCTGTCTGTGAACTTCTCAGGAATACGGCTAACTCCACCCAAGAAACCAGGCTCCTGGAAAGAGTGTGTTTAGGGAGGCAGAGGATCTATTCGGCTGGTGTCTTTTCAGTTTCATGCCACATAGCTAGGGACAAGTGGTGTGAGACCTCATACTTAGCATGCAGAGTCTGCTGTTCTCTTCCAAAGCAAGAAGCCGCATTTCATGGCTTGTCACTCCTAATGATGTCCTGAAGTCTGTGGACTTCTGAAATGTCGGGGCTCATATATTCTTGTGGAAAAGGTGGGGGCTTAAGTCCTGCCTCTTGCTTACACAAGTGAAAACCAGGTGGCCTGAGCATTTGTTCAGGTAGGGGGTTAACCATTTACCATTTGGGATATATGTGTGCGTGAAATTATCTGAACAGTTCGGCGGGTAATGGAACTGCTCATGCTCCTACCTGGTTAAACCTTTGGTAACACAGTAAAGGAAGATAACAGGGCTAATTGAGATGGTGCTGAAGATCCCACTCGATACTTGAAAGAGAAGTTATGAAAGAACACACCTCAGCCAACTTCACCAGCCTCAGGGAAGGTGTCCAAGCACTGTGGACTCACATGTGTGTGTGAATATATTTTAAAGGGAATATAACAAGTAAGCCTGTGGGTCTCAAAAGGAGTGAGAGTGCCATCCCGTAACTGCCATGGCATCACTAATATTCAGCATCGTAGGAGGCACCGCAATCTATGCACAATGACACACCCCATTTGCTGGAATTATGCTTCCTTTCATCTAAGTCCCAGCAGGGAAGAGAGTTCCCTACAACAGCTTTAAACAAAGAGAAGTGTGTGAAGGCATGGCCGCCATAAAGTAGGTTGGGTTTGGGGTACATAGAAGGAATGGGAATTAGGTAGAGGCCAGCCACAGGGGAAAGTTATCTCATTCTGCAGGCTGAAGGAATGCAGGAAGGAAAGAGTGTCCATAGAGGCATGTGGGGTATGGGGCACTAGGGTAAATGCCACACAGTAGGAGCAGCAGACACAGAGGGAAGCCAGTGCTGAGTGGGAGAGGGAGGCACATTGTGGGCCAGGCTGTCCTGGTTCCAATCTCCGGCTCATAGTCTCTTTGGGTGATTCCAATCAGGAACTGTTAGTATCCTTCCAAGATACAAGTTCCATAAAAGAAAATCCTTGCTTACAACTCCCCTTGTGTAATGTGCAATTACACTCTATATGCCGTGAACAGGTTTTATTACCGTTGGTTAATAAATAAACCTGTTTCAGCCAATGGCTTAGCAGAGCACAGTCAAAGTTGGGAAATTCGAACAGAGATATATAGAGAGTACGCAGAGTCAGAGAGACACCATGCAGCTGCCAAAGGAGACGGACACACCAGTACCTTACTCGGTAAGCCACAGCCTTGTGGTGACATACAGCTTAATTAAAAAAAAGTGTTAATTTAAGATGTAAGAGTTACTAATAAGAAGCCTGAGCTAATAGACCAAAAAGTGTTGTAATTAATATAGTATCTGTGTGATTCTTTGGGTCTGACTGGTTGGGAAACAAAGAGTGGTCTCCTACTATACTTGTTTCCATTGCTCTCAGAAAAGAGTCAAAATTCTTTTTTTTTAAAAAAATATTTATTTATTTATTATGCATACAATATTCTGTCTGTGTGTATGTCTGTAGGCCAGAAGAGGGCACCAGACCTCATTAAAGATGGTTGTGAGCCACCATGTGGTTGCCGGGAATTGAACTCAGGACCTTTGGAAGAGCAGGCAATGCTCTTAACCTCTGAGCCATCTCTCCAGCCCCCAAGAGTCAAAATTCTTATAGATGCATCACCCATCTGGTCTCTCCTCACTATCAATCTCATCATTCCCCAGCCTCAGTGCTTCCCAATCCCATACACGAGCTAGTTGTAGGTTTGGCTCATAGGCAGCCCCACTCTTCTTTAAGATGTATGACCTGCTGTGCTTTCTAACTCTGACAATCAGACTGTAGAGAGCTATTTTATCTCCTCTAGGATTCTGTTGAAAACATCTTAGATGAAAACGGCCTGAAATCGTTGCTACAAATGAAGTGTGTGATCTTCTCATTAGTTTCCTCCTTTTAACCGTCCTAAAAGAAGTCTCATAAGTCATACCTACATCGCTATTATTATAGTGATGCATAATAATGAAGCCGGCTCCTGATTTAGCAGCTCTCCTGGGAGTTCTTCATCTCTCAATGCAGGGCCCAGAGGCTGTGCCTGAGATAAGACACCAAGAAAAAGACCTGGGAACCTAGGCAGTCCTGTGGGTGATTTCCAGGAGGGTGAAGAAGCCTACATGTTGTGTTTAAAGTAGAGTTAGTAAATATTGACACACACACACACACACACACACACACACACACACACACACGGTCAGAACACCATGGCACTCTACTATATTGATATTCTATTTTAATGTTACCAAATTTGTAATCAGAGAGTAAAATAATCCACGAAAGAAAGAGAAAGATTATTTTTTTAAGGTAGGTAGTGAAAGTCACTAGTTCATAGTAAAAATTTTTGAACCAGGCCTGCACCTCTGGGATGAAGCCTACTGTCAAGGCAATTCACCATATAAACAAACTGAAAGAAAAAAAATCACATGATCATCTCACTAGATGCCAAAAAAGCCTTTGACAAGATACAACATCCCTTCATGATAAAGGTCTTGGAGAGAACAGGGATACAAGGAACATACCTAAATATAATAAAGGCAATATTCAGCAAGCCAACAGCCAACATCGAAATAAATGGAGAGAAACTCAAAGCAATCCCACTGAAATCAGAAACAAGGCAAAGCTGCCCACTCTATCCATATCTATTCAATATAGTACTTGAAGTTCTAGCTAGAGCAATAAGGAAAAAAAAAGGAGACCAAGGGGATACAAATCAGAAAAGAAGTCAAACTCTATTTGCAGATGATATGATAGTATACATAAGTGACCCCAAAAATTCTACCAGGGAAATCCTACAGCTTATAAGTGCTTTCAAAATTAACAAAAATTTACAAAATTTACAAAATTAACTGAAAAAAAATCAGCCGTCCTTCTTTACACAGATGATAAATGGGCCAAGAAAAAAAATTAGAGAAACTTCACACTTTACAATAGCCAAAAATAAAATAAAACACCCTGGGGGTAATGCTAACCAAATAAGTGAAAGACCTGTATGACAAGAAATTTAAAACTTTGAAGAAAGAAATTGAAGAAGAGACCAGAAAATGGAAAGATCTCCCATGCTCTTGGGTGGGTAGAATTAACATAGTAAAAAATGGCAATCTTACCAAAAGCAATCTACAGATTCAATGCAATGCCCATCAAAATCCCAGCAAAATTCTTCATAGACCTTGAAAGAACAATGCTCAACTTCATATGGAAAAAAAAAGCCAGGAGAGCCAAAACAATCCTTTACAACAAAATAACTTTGGAAGCATTGCACTCTCTGGCTTTAAACTCTACTATAGAGCTACAGTAATGAAAACAGCCTGGTATTGGCATAAAAACAGATAGAAGGACCAATGGAACCAAATCAAAAGCCTGGATATCAAACCACAGACCTATAAACACTTTATTTTTTACAGAAAAGCTAAAAGTATAAAATGGAAAAAAGAAAGCATAAGCAACAAATGGTGCTGGCATAACTAGATAGCAACATGTAGAAGAATGAAAACAGATCTATATCTATCCCCATGCACAAAACTCAAGTTCAAATGGATCAAAGACCTCAACAAAAAAAACCAACCACACTAAACCTCACAGAAGAGAAAGTGGGAAACACACATGAACTCAATGCCACAGGAGACCCCTATCTAAATATAATCCCAGTAGCACAGACATTGAGAGTAACAATTAATAAATGGGACCTCCTGACACTGAGAAGCTTCTGTAAAGCAAAGGATATGGTCAACAAGACAAAACAACATCTATAGACTGGGAAAAGATCTTTGCCAACCCCACATAAGACAGAGGACTGATCTCCAAAATATACCAAAAAAAAAACTCAAGAAACTTGACATCAAAAGAACAAATAATTCAATAAAAATGGGGTACAGACCTAAACAGAGAACTCTCAACAGAGGAATCTCAAAGAGCTGAGAGACACTTAAGGAAATGCTCAACATCCTTAGTCATCAGAGAAATGCAAATCAAAACAACTCTAAGATTTCTTTTTACACCTGTCAGAATGGCCAAGAGCAAAAGCACTGATGACAACTTATGCTGGAGAGGATGTGGGGTAACGGGAACACTCCTGCATTGCTGGTGGGAGTGCAAACGTGTGCAGCTGCTTTGGAAATCAGTATGGCAATTTCTCAGGAAATTAGGAAGCAATCTACTTGAAGACCAAGCAATACCACTGTTGGGTATATACCCAAAAGGTGCCCAATCATACCACAAGGACGTGTACCAAATGTTATGTTCAAAGCGGCATTATTTGTCATAGCCAGAACCTGGAAAGAGCCTAGGTGCTCCTCAACCAAAGAATGGATAAAGAAAATGTGGTACATTTATACAATGTAGTACTACACAGCAGTAAAAAATAATGACATCTTGAAATTTGCAGGCAAATGGATAGATATAGAAAAAAACATATTAGTAAGGTAATATTAAAACATATTAGTAAGTAACCCAGACCCAGAAAGTCAAATATAATATATATTCACTCATATGTGGCTTTTAGACCTAAAGCAAGGAAAAACCAGCCTACAGGCCACAACCCCTGAGAACCTAGACAACAAAGAGGACCCTAAGAGAGACATACATGGATCTACATAGGAAGGTGAAAAAGACAAGATCTCCTGAGCAAATTGGGAACATGGAGTCACAGCAGAAGGTAGAAGGAGAGAGGAGAGGAAAGGAGGGGAGTAGAGAAAAGGGTTTAGCTCAATAAAAACAAAAAAAAATTTTTAAAAAAAGAAATTTGGGGGTCCTCAATTTAAAAAAAAATCTAAAAAAATAAGCATAAACCTTTATAAATTCAAATAGAAAAACACAAAACTTTATGTATCTAAACACTGGAACAGACGTCATGGATAGAAGAGGAAAAAAAGAGATGACGTCTGAGCTATCGTGGAACAGGAAAAAACAAATAGACACAAACAATCCATAATTAAACATTAGTCAGTTAATGGCAGGAGCTATGATGAAAAATGAATCAGAATTAAAGTGATGGAATGTTACAGGGTAGGCGTCTGTGTAGAGGGATGAGCAGGAAAAGCTTCTTGGAAAAGTAGAATTAGTGCAGAAACATTGCAGAAGTGAGGGAGGAGGTCATGGGATATCTAGGGGGAAAGCATGCTAGAAAATGAACAGCAAGGGACCACACCCCAGTGTTTGGGGAAACAAGAGGCCAGTGTGGTCATAATGTCATGAGTGGGACTGGTAGGAAACAAGGGCAGAGAAATAGCCAGAGCTGAGATGTTACAGGCCTTGAGGGCTATAGCAGGACTCCAGGTGCTATTGGATGGAAGGAAGCCTCTCAAGGGGAAAGAGCAAGGAACAAATGCTTTCAAAGGGACACTCCTGTGTATGGATTAAAAGGAGAAATGAGAACAACTAGATAGACATTGTAGCGGTTTGAAGAAATGCCCCCCATAGTCTCAGACATTTCAATGTTTTAGTCTCCAGTAGGTGGCATTGTTTGGGAAGATGTAGGAGGTATAGCCTGATTGGAAGGAGTGTGTCAGTGGAGGCCAGCTTCAAGAGTTTAAACAATTATGCTGTTTGTGAGTTCACTCTCTCTGCTTTGTACTGGCAGGTCAAGGTGTAAGCCCTCAGCTTCCTGTTCCAGGCACCAGGCCTGCTCTTTTCCATGACAGACTCTTAACCTTCTGGAACTGTAAACTACTTCTACTGTAAATTGTCTTAGTCATTGTGATGATTTGAGTGAGAATGACCCCCCACCCCCATAGGCGCCTATATTTGAATCCTCAATCACCAGGAAGTGGAAATGTTAGAAAGGGTTAGGAGGTGATGTCTTGTGGGAGGAGGTGTATCCTTGTTGGAGGAAGTGTGTCATTGGGGGTGGGCTTTGAGGTTTCAAAAGCCCATGCCAGGCCCAGCCTTTCTCCCTCAGCCTGCTGTCTTCAGATCAGGATGTAAAACTCTCAGCTACTTGCTCCAGTCCCATGCCTGTCTGCTTCCCACTGTAATGATCATGGGCTCACCCTCTGGAAGTACAAGCAAGTCCCCATTTAAATTCTTTCTTTCATAAGTTTCTCTTATAAACTTATGTGAGTAAAAGTAATGAGAGAAAAATAATCCAAGATGGGTCGCCTAAGCAAATGGGAAAGAGGAAGAACTATTTTCTAAGTACAAATATGAAAATAAGATTTATACAGAGAATATAATTTTTTCTTAAAAGATATTCAATCTCAATAAAAAAGATGGTAGAGGTACAATTAAAAATGGAAGAGAAAATTAAATAACAATGCATCAATGAAAATATATGCAGGGCTAGTAAACACATGAAAAAATTTCAACCCAAGAAGTTAGAACAATACAACTAGAAGTACAATGAAATACAAATATATGCAATTACAGTAGCGGAAGCCCAACAGGCTAATTATTGCAAGTGTCGAGGAGCCTGTGGAGAAACTGAAAGCCCATGCAACTGCTCATGAGACTGTAAAGGTCTTAGAAAGTAATGTTGTGGTTTCTTAAAAATTAAAAGCAACTAACCAAAGTACATTAATTACACTCTTATCTATTCGCCTAAGAGAAAGAAAAAGCTGTGTACATACAGAAACTTAAAGGATTGTGTTTACAGCAGCATTACTCATGCTACCCCCAAAGCAATCAAGACTGCCTTGGTGAGTTTTTGAGTTTCTGCCTACTTTCCATAAGCTAGAGTCATTTGGGAAGAAGGAACTTCAACTGAGAAATTGCCTCCCCTCCAGACTGGCCGGGTGGGGGCATTTTCTTGATTAACAATAGATATGGGAGGGCCTAGCTCACTACCACAGGTGATCCTGGGTTGTATAACAAAGCAAACCGATCAAGCCAGGAGGAGCAATTTAGGAAGCAGCATTCTTCCGCGGCTTCTGCTTCACTTCCAACCTTGAGATCCTGCCCTGACTCCCCTCAGTGATGAAGTGGTAATCTGAGAATTTAACTGAAAGAAGCCCACCGCCCCCCACTGCTTTGTCAGTGTTATTTTTATCACAGCAATGGAAACCTTAACTAAGACAAAGGCAGATGTCAGTAAGCTGGGGAAATGCAAGGTGATGCGGCCATGAGGCAAAACACTACTTGGCAATAAGAAGCAATGAGTTACTGCTGTAGCTGTAACATAGTAACCACTACGATAAGCATCATTGAAATTAACTTCCTCTACCAAAATTCACACCACAATATGGTGATGGCTGTTGAGAGAAGTGCTTATGTTTTTGAGAGGGATTGGTATTCTCCCTCTGGGATTGGGATTTGACTTTCAGTAGATTGTTTCCAGACATGACCAGCTGTCTTGGCTACTATCCTTTGTCAGTGGTACGGGGCTGTGGAGGTCTTAGGTATGAAGGACACATTGATACTGCAATCCAGTTGTAATGATCAGTCTTCACTGTCTACCTGTCAGGATTTATAATCACTAGGAGACACAGCTCTAGGTGTTATCTATTGAAATTGTTTCCAGAGAGAGTGAACTGATGGGGAAAACTCACCCGAAACGTGGGTGGCATCATTCTAACTTTATTTATTGAAGACAAACGCTAAAAGCCGAAGTGAGCTGAAGACTAGCATTTATCTGTTTCTGCTGCAGAAACAACGTGACCAGATGCCTCACATTCCTACCCCCCATACATCTTGCCCACCCTGATGGACTATAACTTTAATTTATGAGCACGAATAAGTCCTTCATTCTTAAGTTGATTTGTTAGATATCTGCTCACAGTCATGAGAAAAGTAACTAATATAGAAAAATGCGTGCCAAATTTCTGTGATAAATCTGACCAAATAGCCAGAGCCCTAGTGGGAGGAATATACAAGAGACTGGCATTGCAGGTTAGCAAAGCCCCAGAATTTTATAAGCAGAGTTTAATGGGCCATCCTTGTAAGAGCTTAGAAGGCCAGAGTGGCTAGAGAAATGTGGGCAGTGGCGAACAGGCTCACAAGGTTCCAGAGGGCAACAAGGACTTTGGAGAACTTGACTAGAGGATACACATGTACACTCAAGAGCAGAATTTGACTGTGTTCTTCCCTTGTATGGAAGGTCTGAGTGAGGCTAAATTCAAATGTAATGATCCAAGTTGTTTTTTTTAGAACAAGTTTCAAGATAACACATTCTTTAGACCATGGTATGGTTTCTGCTCACTGCTCCCCATTAGCTAGATAGGGAGAGAGACCAGACAAATAGGAAAAATCTACAGTGTGGCGAGGGAAGGAAGGTGAGTGAGTTTAAAGGTGCAGATGAAGTGGGCACAGAGAAAACAACTACCACTGCTAAATGGATTTGAGCTATCAAGAACTCTCCACTCTGTAATGACAAGGTACACAGAGGCCGCTGAAGTTGTGGTAGAAGAGGGGGCCAGACTCCATCTCAAGCTGTTTGCAGAACTTGGTAGTATCATCCATCTGGTTTTATATGAGTGCAAAAATTCAAGGGTTAGATTCATGAAGACTTGAATCAAGGTTCCAAAAAGTCTCAGAGGTTAGGATCCAATTCCCTGCAAGGAGCTCCCAAGACACCATTGCATTAAGCTGAGAAAGTAAAGCCTACGTTATAGTTGAGATCCTGGACTGTTGGAGATGCCAAGACTGTAGGGTTTCTGTCAAGGAAGGCTGTATGTGTATAGGAGCCATATCAAGAGAGAGGTTGTGTGTTTTATAGGCAATAGAGTTTGAGGGATAGATGGACAAGCTTATTGGAGCATAGATGCTGCCACCACAAGCTCCAGATGTTGGACAGTTGCTGGGTTTGTTGTTTTCCTGGTCTCAGTCTTGTTTCAGTCCACTCTCTCTTTGCTGTTCTCTAATTCTTCCATTTTGGAATTGGAATATTAACTCTGTACCATTGAGTGTTGGTAGTATGTAATTTAATTTTTTATGGATCTCACAGTGAAGAAATTACTTTAAGTCTTGAGGAAGACTTTGGGCTTTTGAGCAACATTAGGAAAGTTAAGACAGGAGATTCTTGGAGATTAATTAGATGCATTTTGTGTCATGAGATGACCAGGAGTCTTGTGTAGGTAAGGGGTGGAATATTAATGATTACAGTGATAAGAATGAGCATCAAGTTGATAGGGAGTAGACTTGTGATATTTAACATTCTTTGTCACTTTGATTGAATTTATGATAACCTAGAAGACACACCATTAGATATTTATGAATGTTTCCAGGGAGGATTAACTGAGAGGTAAGACCCACTTTTAATTTGGGTGGCTTTACCCCATGGGTTGGCATTCTTGGACTGAATAAAATAGGAAAAGGGGAAATCAGGTAGAGTAGTTGATGTGGGATTCCCCTCTGTATGCTGTAAATATCATTGGTTAATAAAGAAGCTATTTTGGGCCTGTATTAGAGCAGAGTAAAGCTAGGTGGGGAAAACTAAATTCTGGGAGAAAGAAGGCAGAGTCAGGGAGATGCTATATAGCCACCTGCAGGAGACAGACACGCCAGAATAACACAAAGATTAATAGAAATGGGTTAATTTAAGATGTAAGAGCTAACCAATAAGAAGCTAGAGCTAATAAGTCAAGCAGTGATTTAATTAATACAGTTTCTGTGTGATTATTTTGGGAGTCTGGACAGCTGGGAAACAAGCATGCAGCCTCATACTACAAGTACTAATGTTCTTCTCTCTGTTTTCCGACTGAAGAAACTGTACAAAGAGCTGCCTCATGCTCCTTCTGTCTGATATGTTGTTTGGGGTGATTTACCTCAAAATCTTTCGGTATGTCCAGACTAATATAAATAAGAATAAAGGAAAATATAAATAAGAATAAAGCCCATATATCAGGCTTGGTCAAATTGCATATGAAATGTCTTGACAGGAAGCTGCTGGTCAGGGTGAGGACTGTTAGAATAGGTTTTGATTGAAGTAGACCATCAGTAGTAATGAAGGATTTTGACTAGGTGGGAACAGTTTACAGCCTCACTCCTCTGTGTGAATCCAACAGTAAAGTTTAGCAGTTTATGTCTATCATGGAAAGCATTACTGCCTTGGAAACCCCTCCAAGGATGCCTGGAACACTAACTGGCTTATTTTAAAACCCAAGCAAAGTGTAGGTAGAGGCACTTCATGATGTGGAAAAAGCAAATAGTCACAGACAGGTCGTGGCCATTTGCATCTTATTAACTAAGTGAGCATTCAGTGGAATTTTATCTGAAGCCTGGTTTTATTACTATGTCACCACTTAGAGAGGTTCAGGGACCAGTTAGAGACATAATTCTCCCTGTCTTTTACCACTATCAGCTATCAAATTTACACACACACACACACACACACACACACACAAACAGATAATAACTTGGCTTGCTTGCATTACTTCAGTCCACATATACAGAGTCCTATTTTACCAGTATTCATCTCAGATAAAGTCATAAGTGTTCCAAAATACAATTCAATAAAACTCGGATACAAAAGATGTGAAATACGGTCTCACCTTTCCTCATCCATCCAGCTAATGTTCCATGCAATGTTCCCCTCTGCTCTCGGAATGAAGAATCTCCAAAGAGGTGCTATTCATATCAAAAGAACCAACCATGATCACTCCTGCCTCTTTTCTAGAACAAGATATTATATGTAGTGCCTTCTGGACCTGGGGACACTCCTTCATGCTCCTTGAATTTGGGCCATGTTGCAGCAGGTGCCTTCACTATTAATACAAAAGCATGGCATCGCTCCCTGCTAAATCCACAGAGCAAGCCCCCTCTAGTTCCTGTTTCTCCTCTTATTTAATCTACTATCCCCTCACACACACACTGTGTTTTTTAAGGGTCCTGCTCACACAGCTATGACAGGCAAAGTCAGAGGCCAATGTTTTTCTCATTCACCTATGAAGGTTAAAGGAAGAGACCAGGCAGAGGCCCCCCAATGCCTACCTGTCATCCTGAAACAGATCTCTGTTCATATGTTATGAATCCTTCTGAAACAAGATGATCAAATACAAGCATTCACTTTTTCTAGGCCACTCTGGGTGGCCTCCAGTTGGTGAAGTAGTTACTACAACTTGGATCTAATAAAAAAGAAATTCCAACCAAAACCTCTTATTAGATGTTTTTAGACAAAAGCATTTAATGGGAGAGAACAAAGACAGTTCATATAACCTCTCAGATAAGCTCATGGGAGTCCTGTTTTCTGCCTACCCTGTACAACAGGCTCACTTCAAAGCCAACAAAATAACTTGGTGGAACACAATTGACCTTTCAACTAACATCAGGCAGCCTAAGTTCCCCAGAACCATGATTTTTTTCATGAGCCATTTCTGATTCATGCATTTAAAAAAACAAAACAAAAACACCAACAAAAATGTTTACCAGCTGCTTATATTGTGCCATGTACGCAATATTCATTCTGTTTTAGTTTTGTGGTGCTGGGAACTTAAGCCACAAGTCCAAGCAGGCGGAGCAAGGGCTCTGTCTTTGAGCTACACACTCAGCCAGCCTCATTTCTTCTGCACTCATTACTCAGCCATGAGAATCTATTTCTAGCATTTGTGACGCTGATTGGTTTAGATGAAAGATCTTGCAAAGCTAAAGATAAGCAGAGCGCTTCTAATAGCCACTTTTGGAAGTTGGAGCAGAGCCAATTCTTGTTGACAGCATTGAGCATAAGGAAGGTAAAATCGAACACATATATAGCTAGCTAACACCTCCTGTGCCGGGGCATCTCGCTTTACGAACCTAGGTGCAGATGTTTACACTATGGCTTGCTGCATTACTTGGGGGGAAGCAACATCTTTACTGATTGTAAGATACACCAGGCATCTAAAATGTCAAGATGTAAGAGCAGCAGCCTTCAAATTGAAGATTTACTTGACAGTGAACACTAAATACCATCACCATAGGCCAAGTGGGCTCTGTACTGAGGTATATGTGGACATGCCTTTGGTATTGTTTCTCTCGCAGAAGAAAATAAGGTCTTTTCTCCGTTTGACTTCCAACTCTCTGGACTCTAAGCCAGATTTGGCCTCTTGTTCCTACTTTAACATCTAGGGAGAAATTTCTCTCTGAAGAAATCTCATCTGGTTTGCTTTAATAACTTGAACTTCTAAGTCAGTATTTCTCAACTTATGAATTGTAGGACCCTTGTGTCAGATTCAATTCGGTCACTTGTTAAAACTGAGTGCCCTCTTGTGCACTTGGCTCAACTGAATCAGAACTCCTAGGTGTGGAGCGAGGCGTCTGCAACTGAGCAAGTCCTCCAGACATATAATAATTCCAGACATATCAGGACGTAAGAACAACTGTCCAAAATGGAGAAAAACATACAATTATGATGGAAATGTCCTTCTACCCAAAAGGTAAGAAATCATTGCAGATTGGCCACCAGTTTAGAAAAGCAATAAAAGATAAGAAAAGGCCTAGCTCGAAGCTCACAAACCTACCTCCTCCTTCCAAATAAAAAGCAGATTTCATTCCCCAACTTTTGGAATGTTACTGGGTGGTGGCCAGCAAAATGTGGGTAGAAAAATAAGTTGGCTGCTTCTGAGGTTGACTCCTAAATTGCCTCTGAGAATCTATCTCTGTGATGGTTGGAATGACAAATAGCCCCTTTAGGCTTGGGTATTTGAGGACTTGGTCCCCAGTTTGTGCTGTTTGAGGAGATGGTACAGTCTTGCTGAGTGAAGTGAATCACCAGGGGTAGCTTTGAAAGTTCCTCACCCCACCTCCAGTTCACTCTCCCTGCTTTGTGTCCGCAGTTAAAGACGTGATCTCTCAGCTTCCTGCTCCCGCCGCCATGCCTCCTGCTTGCTGGCATGCCTTCCTGAAATGAGGGATTCTTATCCCAAGATAAGACAAATGGTTGTCAATGTGATTACACCTGGAATCAACGACAACCCAAACAGCCGGGCGAACCTGCGAGGTTTTCTTGATTGGATCATTTGAGGTGGGAAGGAACACCCTAAATCTGGGCCACACCTTCTGGTGGCAGCCCGTATAGCTGGATTTGGAAAAATGAAGTTTTGCTTTCCACTTGCTTGCTCTCACTCTCGCTAGTAAGTTCATCTATTCTGGGGCATTGCTTTCCTGGCATTAGAACCCACTTCTTTGGGATTCCAACTGAAGATCAGCAGCTGCCTAAGGTTCCTCCATGAGTCCAGCAGCAGATTTGAACTGCAGAGACACTCAGTCTCATAGAATGAACAACTCCCAGATTCTTGGCCTTTCCACCAGGAGGCAGTCATGGTTGGACTATCCAGCCTATAGCTTTTAAGCAACTCAAATAAATTACACACACACACACACACACACACACACACACACACACACACATACTATATGTATATATACCCCTATATAAACACACACACAGTACATATATACACATTTATTTGCAAGAGATGGAGTTGTTATTGTGTTAGGGTTCTTGCCCTGCATGTGCAAGGCCCTGAGTTTGATCTCAGCACTGCCAGTGGGAAAAGGTTTCTTTTTACTACCTTTGCTTTTCAGCCCTGAGAGCTCAGGAGATCTGGCTGCTTCTTAGTAGCATACAGGAAGCTCAAATGGAGAAAGATTTTGAGTAGCTGAGAAAAGAGAAAGGCTCTTGGGCCAAGATCACTACCACATGAAAAGCAAGAAGATGCTCCAATATGGGCACGCCATCTGGGGTATGCATCATGTCTCAGACTATTGAGCGTCTGTAATGAAATGCCTAAGGCTGGATGATTTAAAGCAAAAGCAAAAGCAAAGCAATGCTCAGGATTTTGGAGACTGTCAAGACCAATGTCAATGCACTGGCATGTTGTTTGTCTGGTGGGGGCCTGGTTTTGTTGGTGGTGCCTTCTGTGTGTTCTCACATGGTAGAGAGAGCAGGGAAGCTTCTCAGTTCTCTTTCAGAGAGTCACTAATTTCCTGAGGTGCTCCACCCACATGACCTACTCACGTCCCAAAGGCCCCACCTCCTAACACTATCACATTGGGGATGAGATTCCAGCTTATGCACAGTACAAGAGCACAAACACCAGACTGTAGCGCTCAGATGTGCCCCTCTCTAGTGTGCTGGTCAGTGCATTTGTCCACACTTATGTCTCACTTGAGAACTTGCTCCAGAGACTTCCATGATAAACCTGGAAAATTATTTATCTGAAAGACAACATGCCAGAGAATGAAAGGAAAGGCGATCTTTGTCCTCAAGGGAAAAATCAAGAATGATCTTTAAAACCCGCACGCAGCTTGGCCAAAGAATTTAAGGCTGTCATAGAGAACAGAATGTATTCTGAAAAGGAAGAGAGAGAGGAAGTGTAATGTAAGCACCTCTAATGGGAGGAAGGCTGGGAGAAAGTCTGTGGAGAGAAAGGGTGTCCCCTTTGCTGGAGCCCATCTGGGAGGCACAGTCTTGGGCTGGTCCTTATTTCTCCACTAATGATACAGCCTCGTTCAGCCTGATTGGTGCCAACGATGCAAGGACATAAGACTTGAATATTTTGAACACCCTCTTGGATAAGGAAGACATGCATGCAGAAAAAAGTCAGAGTACCTGGGAGGGCAATACAGCTCTGGAGACATTTGGAAGTGATTTAGACACTAGAGGAGGCCGGGATAGTGCTCGGGCAGTGTGACAGAGCTCCGGAAAGTTGTGGCAATCTGTGTTCACTATTTCTATATAGTGGCCTTCCCACTGTCCTCAACACATCAGAGGTGAAAGAATCCTGGGACCAGCGTCACCACCAAATGCACAGCAGACAGAAAACTTGGAGGTTTGTGGCACATAGGCTTCTTGGCTTTCGAATATTGCAGCCACGCGACTGCTCTCTTGAAGCCAAATGGTTTGATGCTGACTACTGTTCAGAGTTCCTAGAGAGTGGCCTCTGGTAGCAGTCAAGGCCTGGGAACAAGGATTCCTTGGGAAAGGCCCCAGTCGTCAAACTCTGCCAAGATAAGCAAAAGATGGAAAGCATTTGTTTCTTTCTCGTTATTTCCACATCTTTTGCCCATTTCCCCAACACCATGTGCCGAATAACCTACCTTTTTACTACTGATTCAGAATGCCAACTTCCTGATGGCACACGGCCTAATGTGTTCCTGGATCTATTACTGGGCTTTGTACTCAGCTCCTTTTAATTCTCTATGAAGTACAGAGTTTGAAACATATCTTTTAAATCAAACTAATTAATTACACTATTCAGATCTTCAACCTCCTTATTTTTTCTCACTATTCATCTGTCAAAGGTTTAAGGAGGTATAATGGGTTTCTCAGCACATTCTAATTCTGTCAATTTCTCTATGAATATCAAATATTTTGCTTTTACAGGTTTTGATGCAACATTCTTCTCCAGATAAAAGTTTGTGTCAGTTAATACTCCCTGTAAATTGTAAGTTTTAGCAAAACAAAATGAGGCTTTCGGTTTTGAAAATGATAGAGAGAAGGTAGCTTAGCTTCTGTCTCGTCTCAAACTGATTTCATAACTCCAGAGGTAAACTGGAATCTGAATTCTACCTGTGATCAGATCAGAAGACTTCCACAGCCCTCAACAGCAGTTAGCAGTGAGAGAGGCAAACATATGAATATTAAATGGCTTAGTGATGGGAAAGCTCAAACTCATTAGCAGCCAAGGAGAAAGTATCCAGAGTGGACCCTGGGTCCAGCTGAGGGAGCTCCAGAAAGTTAGGAATCAATGAAGATAGCATAACGCACACAAAAACCGGGTCTAGCTTTCTGCTTTGCCCTCACTCTCGGAGACAACCAGGAAATTACTGGCAATATAAAAAGAGATGAAACACTTTAAGATATTGAACCAGAGTGTCTTGAAACTGACACTAAAGGTTAAGTAATGTCAACATGAGATGCAGGACTCAAATCAGAGGAATTGACTAAAAGAGTCCATGTCAAGTAATGGCAACAGTGACTTACTTCGTAGTTCTGCGTGGAAAGCTGAAGAAAAATGGGTGCCTGTCCACCTCCTCTTGCCACCCCCTTCCCCACCAGCACTAACAATTGAGTACAGAGGAAAAGCTAACTGGCTATACATTTGTCATATAATGAAGTCCCAAGTTTGATTGTTGCTTCCAATTCTAAAAGATGAATGGATCATATGAACTTAGAGCCAGTGCCACGTCTCTGAAGAAACCTGTGCCGGCTAGCTTTTTGCTATTTGATATAAGCTATAGTCATCTGAGAGAAGGGAACCACAATTGAGAAAATGCCTCCATAAGGTTGGGCTTTAGGCAAGCCTATAGAACATTTTCTTAGTTGGTAGTTGATGTGGGAGGGTCCAGTTCACTGTAGCTGGTACCACTATGAGCTGATAGTCCTGGGTTCTATAAGAAGCTCGTTGAGCAAGCCATGAGGATCAGGCCAGTAAGCAGCACCCCTCCATGGTCTCTGAATCACCTCCAGGTTTCTGCTTTGTTTGAGTTCCTATCTTGGATTTCTTCTGTGGACTGTAACTTGGGATATGTAAGCCAAAATGAAGCCTTTCTTCCCCAGCTTGCTCCTTATTTGATAAATAAAAGCAAAGAAAAAATGGACAAAATGCAGAGGGCAAGATAAACTTTAAAGAAAAAGATAATTAATATCCTCAGAGAGAATAAAACATAGTTCATCCGGGAAACAAACGTAAGATGCTGTTTGTAAGATGGGGGACTGAAAGGGAACAGGAAACAGATTTGAAAATTAAAAACTAAATTAACATAAGTTGAAGTGCAACAGAGTTGGAAAATCTTGGAGAAATTATAGCAAAATAATAAAGAAATGGATGAGGGTAGACTCCATCAGTTAAGTTCATCTTTGTTGCAGAAAACTCAAAGTAAGGGAGTGTAAGAGAACACTGAGATGTATAAATTCAATTGAATTGAATGATACAAGGTTCCAGATGAGCTATGAACCCAGTGTCCAGCAAATTGGTAAGATGGGTACATCAATATACATACTAGTAAGGCTGTGGTCCTGGAGGTAGCATCTTGAAGTGGGTACCTTTATGTATCCATTTGTCTGGTCTACATTATGTCCACATAGCCAGTGCAACTTTGTTTCTTTGTTTCTTACCTACGTGTTAAAGTGTCAGTCCCAGCTGGGTGCTACTAGAAAGAGAGAGACCCTCTACAAAGTGTGCTAAGGGTCTGTGTCTTTGAATCATTGGGGGATGTGCTTCCCAGATGATCATGAGACTGTCTTTCCTCTCCTGTGCTTTGCTTACATCCTGGCCACGAGGAGAACAGCCTCGTCCACATGCTCCCTGCTGTCATGTGGTGCCTTGCCACAGACCTGAAAGAAGAAGAGGCAACAATCATGTTCGGAATTCTCTGAAACTGTGAGCCAATCATTGCTAATCAATACTAATGGGGAAAGCCTTTCCGCCAGTGAGGGCCATCCTCCAATTTGCTAAGACCCAACAGAATGAAAACATTGAGGGCTGGAGGTCTTTTCTTGGGGCTGAGATGTCCATCTTTCCCTGTCCTCAGACACCAATGCTCCTGGATCTCCAGCTCCCAGACTATCAGGGGCTTCTTGGCCAGCAGGCGCTCATGTAAATCTTCACTTTGGTGTGCATCTGTTTACATGTCCTGGTGGATCTTGTTTTCGGCAGAACTCCTACCAATACAGATGCTAAAATCATACACGGCATGGTGGCAGGCAGGCCACCAATAATGCGTAGTAAGAATAAGACTAGAATTAGGAAGGAGAGGAACAAAAAGGCAACAGGCCAGTGCTGGGAAAGAAAGCTTCCAAATAGCTTTTTTTCTTTCTAGAAAAAAAAAAGAAAGAAACTGAAGGATGTGCTCCAAACTAACTTGAGTAGTTATACGCATACATGCACGCACACACATGCATACACAGAGAGAGAGACAGAGACAGAGAGAGACAGAGAGAGACACACAGAGAGAGACAGAGAGAGATAGAGACAGAGAGACAGAAACAGAGAGACAGACAGAGAGAGACAGACAGAGACAGAAACAGAGGCTGAATAGTAATGTTAAGGCCCTGCCTGCAGCAGCCCCAGGGAGCGTGGGTTTCATGCTCCTCCTGAAAAAGGCTGGAAATAATAGAATATTTGACATATTTTCATGCACAGGTCTTATATTGAGAGATCTCATGCAGCTGTTGCTATTTGTGGGCAAAGTTACCCACCAGCTCAAGAAAGAATCAAACAACTTGAGGCAAGCATGAAGCAATGAGGTGGTCACTGAGCATAACAAAGGTGTGCACAGAAGGAACTGTTCCTGATGTGTTCCGTGGCCGCTGTCCACACAATTATGAACAATAAAATACCAGCGACAGGCACTATGGATTAGTTTCCCCAATTTCTGCATTTCTTTCTTCTTTATTATTAAAACCTTAATTTTATTCAGGCAGCACAAATCTGTTTGAAAATGTATGTGCTGCTATATTGCCTGCCAGTTAGGGGTGACCCTATGACACAGTGCCTACTAATGAGACTCACACTGAGGGCTTCTGGGAAAATTTGTGTTTTATTTTGTCCTTATTACACCTCTTCTGCCTTTTTGACTCGTCAAGACGCAAGAATACAGTGTCAGATGTATGCAACCCCTAACATATGTTCTCAAGAAGGCCAACACAAGGGGGAAAGAAAAATCAAGATGAGCCTACTTGACCTGACACTGCTCTGTGGTTTGTTGTCACCGATATCCTCAATGATAACAATATGGGCTGCACACATAACTCAAACTGGGATATAGCTAATAGCAAATGAGAGCAGTATAAAATGGGTTTGGAAGTGTGATGAATGGCACCAGTGAGATGGGCCATTGGGTAAAGGCACTTGGTGCCAAGCCTCAGGACCTGAGTTCCATCCCTGGGGCCAACATGATGGAATTAGATAACTGACTCCCCCAAGTTGCTTTCGCACACAGGCACACCAAATAAAAAACATAATTTTAAAACACAACAAATAAACAAACAATAAGCCTTGACCAACATAATGCAAATCCAGCTTTACTGATCAAGAGTTGCCAGTCCATGTGCATAGCTTTAAACATAGCAGAACTAAGGGGCTGAAGAGATGGCTCAGTGGTTAAGATAACGGACTGCTCCTCCAGAGAACCTTCATTCGATTTCCCAGCAACCACATAGTGGCTCATAATTATCTTTTCCTCCTGTCACAGGGTGTCTGACACTCTCTTTCGTGGGCATTAGGTGTGCACATGATGCAAAGATATACATTCAGGCAAAATATTCATATACATATACATAAAATTAAACTACATTAAAAATAAACAGATAAGAATTAGAAATGCATTTCCTACAGCTAGGCTGCCCACCACCCCACCCCCATCAGTAGGACCCTGTAAGCTACAAGGCCCACTCTGCCCCCAAACTCACCCATCTCTTGCTACCTCAGAGAAACTCTGAAGCACAGGCTGCAACTGCACAGAGCAAACCAAGAGATTGGGATAAGAGAGACCTCAGTGGCTCCCTGAGACACAGGCAGAGACTGCACAGAGTAGACTAAGAGCAGCTCACTAAGACACAGACAGCAACTGCAAGAATTGGACCAAGAGGAAAAGACACTGCTGGCACAAATTGGAGGAAGAGATGGGTAGGCACCAATGCAAAAATTCATTCAAAAACCTAAAAAGTAACATGATAATGCCAGAACTCAGTGGTCATACAACATAAAGACCTGATCATCCTAACCCAGAAGAAGCAGAAGGAAATGATCTTAAATATAACTTTATGAAATCTAGGCAAATGAACAGGAACTACCAATGCAAACAAAACCAAGAGAATACAAGAGATGTAAGAAAGAATCTCAAATGTGGAAGATACTATGAGGAAATAGATTCATCGGTCAAAGAAAACAAGAAATTCAACAAATTCTTAAGACAAAACATCCAGGAAATCTTAGACACCATGACAAGACTAATCCTAAGAATAATAGGGATAGAAGAAGGAGAACTCCAACTCAAAGGCACAGATAATATATTCAACAAAATCATAGAAGAAAACTTTCCAATCCTAAAGAAGTATATGCTTATGAAAGTAAAAGACACAGGCTAACAGAATGGATATGAAAGCAGAATCCTTCATTCTGCTGTATACAAGAAACATACCTCAACCTCGAAGAGAGACATTACCTCAGAGTCAAGGGATGGAAAAAGATTTTCCAATCAAATGGGCCCAAGAAACAAGTAGGTGTATATATTCTAATATCTAACAAAATAGACTTCAAACTAAAATCATTCAGAAGAGATGGAGAAGGACACTTCATACTCATCACAAGAAAAATCCAGCAAGATGAAGTCTTAATCCTGAACATTTATGCTCCAAATACAAGAGCACACACATATGTAAAAGAAACATTACTAAAGCTTAAATTGCACATCAAACTCCACATACTTATAGTAGGAGACTTTAACACCCCGCTCTCCCAAATAAACAGGTCAACCAGACAGATATTTAACAAAAATAAGAGAACTAGAAAATGTCATGACTCAAATATATGACATATTTGACATATAGGCATCTATAGAGCATTTTACCCAAACACAAAAGAATATACCTTTTTCTCAGCACTTCATGGAACCTTCTCTAAAACTGACCACATTCTTGGTAACAAAGCAAACCTCAGAGATAAAAAAAAATGGAATAACCCCATGTATCTTATCGGATCACCATGGTTTAAAGTTAGAATTTAACAACACCACTACTATCAGAAAGCCTATGAACTCATGGAAATTTAACAGTGAACTATTGACCCATGGGTCAAGGAAGAAATAAAGAAAGAAATTAAATACTTACTAAAATTCAACAAAAATGAAGGCACAGCATACCTAAACCTATGGGACACTATGAAAGCAGTGCTAAGAGGAAAGTTCATAGCACTAAATGCCTAAATAAAGTGGAGAAATCTCACACTGGTGACTTAACAGCACACCTGAAAGCTCTAGAAAAAAAAAGAAGCAGACTCACCTAGGAGGAGTAGATGATAGTAAATAATCAAATTAAGGGCTAAAATCAATAAAATAGAAATAAAGAAAACAATACAAAGAATCAATGAAACAAAGATTTGATTCTTAGAGAAAATCAACAAAATAGACAAATCCTTATCCAAACTAATCAAAAAGGAGAGAGAACATCCAAATTAACAAAATCAGAAAAGAAAGGGGGGACATAACAACATACACCCAGAGAATTATTAGGTCATAAAAACCTGTACTCCACAAAATTGAAAAAATATAAAAGAAATGGATAATTTTCAGGATAGGCACCACATACCAAAATTAAATCAATACCATGTGAACAATTTAAATAGACCTATAACTTACAAAGAAATATAAACTGCCCTAAAAGGCCTCCCAACCAAAAAAGTCCATTGTCCAGGGCCCAATGGTTTTAGCACAGAATTTTACCAGTACTCTCAAGAAGAGGTGATAGAAATAATAGAGCTAATGGAAACAGAGGGAACATTGCCAAACTCTTTTTATGAGGCTACAGTTAACCTTATACCAAAACCACATAAAGACTCAACCAAGAAAGAGAATTACAGAGCAATCTCACTCACAAACATAGATGAAAAAATACTCAATAAAATACTGGAAAATTGAATCTAAGAACACTTAAAATAACACAACCACCATGATCAAGTCAGCTTCATTCCAGAGATGAGGGTTCAACATATGAAAATCTATCAATGTAATCCACTATATAAATAAACTGGAAGGAAAAAAAAGTATGGTCATCTCATTAGATACTGAAAAAGACAAAATCCAACACTCCTTCATGATAAAAGGTCTTGGAGAGATCAGGGATACAAGGAACTTTTTAAAAATAAGGACATAAAGTTGGGTGGGTATAGAATAGAAGGTGGATCCAAGAGGAACAGAGGAAGTGGTGACAATGGTCAGAATACAATGTATGAAATTCTCAAAGAATTAATAAAAATATGTATAATGTAACTTGTAAAAAGAGAAGACATGTAGATCCTAACAGAAGAGAAAAGCACAGAGAGAAAGGAAGGCAGACAACATAAGCATGCTTTTTTGTAAATGTGCAAATTGGATTTATGTTTCAATTCTGAGTCTGATAATTAAGGGGATATATTTCAAGAAATTCCTTCTAAAAGGCATTTTCAAAGAAAATTAGTGATAGAAATCAGAAGGACCTAAAGATGGCATGCCTTTCAAAATGCATTTATCAAAAGTCCAAAAGCAAAGAAAATATAAAAAGATATAAAAGCATAACAAGATAACAGAAGAAAGATCAAACAAAATGTTCTTATCAGTAAAGCAAATACATCATGGTTCCTCGAGAAAAGACAGAATTTCAGATTAGGTCAAACTCTAAACCTGCGTGTGTTCTATCTGCAGTGTACAGACCCAACACAAAAAGATTAAGATAAAAGTAGCTGAAGTGTTCAGAGGAAAATTGTAGAATTATGGAGCTATATTAAGAAAACATAACGTATAAATCTGAAGTTAAAGACTCTGTCTGAGTCAAAAGTCTGTTTCTTAACTTATAAGTGATATTAACTGTAAAGTAAAAGATAATCAAGTCACAATTCCCAGACCCAGAGAGCTTAGGTAACAAGGAAAGTTTAAAGGGGATGCATGAATCTCCATGGAAAGGGGAACTTAGATAGATATTGAGGGTGGAATGGGGGCATATGGGGATGGGAACAGGAGCGATCAAGTTGGAGGAGGGAGAGAGAGAGAGAGAGAGAGAGAGAGAGAGAGAGAGAGAGAGAGAGAGAGAACTGGGAGAGACAAATGGAATAGGGGGGCAATTCAGGAGCAAGGTAACCCAGTGCAATGGAAACTCCCAGGAATCTATTAGGGTGAGGCTAGCTAAGACTTTTAGTAATGCAGGATATGGAGCATGCATGGGTCATCTTCTACAGCCAGGCGAGACTTCCAGCAGAAGGATTGAGTCACCAACCTAGCCACAAAACCTTCAACTACAATTCATTTTGCCTGCAAGATGTGCTGGGGTAAAGGTAGCACAGAAACTGTGAGTGTGGTCAACCAATGACTGGGTCAATTCTCAAGTTGAACCATGCCACAAGAGGGAACCCACCCTTATACTGCCTGGAGGAGCAGGTACCAGAGGTCAGATTACCCAGAGACCTAGGATAGAACCAAATACAACTGACAATAGATAGATAGATAGATAGATAGATAGATAGATAGATAGATAGATAGATAGATAGATATGAACTGATTCCTAGTGATATTCTGCTATACTCATAGACAGGAGCCTGGCATAATCACCATCAGAGAGGCTCTGTTCAGCAAATGATGGAAACAGGTGCAGCGACCCGCAGCCCAACATCAGGCAGAACTCGGTAAATCCTCTGGAAGAAGGGGAGGAAGGATTGTAGGAGCCAGGGGGTCAAGGGCACCACAAGAAAACACACAGAATCAGGGTTCACTGAGACTGAACCAGCAGTCAGGGAGCCTGCCTGGGTCTAATCTAGGCTCTCTACATGTACATTGTGGTTGTGTAGTTTCGTCTTCTTGTGGGACTCTTAACAGAGGGAATCAGGAAGGGTGTCTCTGACACTTTTGCCTGCTTTGCAAACCCTTTTCCTCCTATTGGGTTGCCTCATCTAGCTTTAATATGAGAGGAGGTGCCTAGTCTTATTGCAACTTAATATGCCATGCTTGGTTGATATCCCTGGGAGGCCTGACCTTTTCTGAAGAGAAATGGAAGAGGAGTTGATGGGGAAGGGGAATGGGGAGGGAATAGGAGAAGAGGGAGGAGAAACTGAGGTCAGGATGTAATATATGAGAGAATAAACACATTTATTAATTTTATAAAAAGTCTGTTCCTTCAACCCAGGCTATTGCCAAGTCTATTGGTTGTTCTCTATAACCTGATAGTAAAGTCCAATAGCTAAAGGCTGCTTATGTCATCAAACACAGAAAAATCGAGCTGGTGCCTAACTAGAAGCTTCACCCACTATTGACTACCTTTCATAGTGCTGGAAGATATTCTGCACACTACTGAAGGAGAAAACCAATAATTAATATATACCAGACCCAAACCCTGTGATCTACAATAATGAGATGCCTGCAAGATACACTGGTGCAATAATGCCACAAATGTTATGGGAGAAACCAGTTGCTTTCTGATTGAATTTTAGTCCCACCTCAAGAGACAGAACTCTTGTGACATTGTTAAAGTGACCAAGAAACTAAGACTAGATAGGCCGTATGTCTTTGGGAAACCTAATATTTTCATTCTTCTAAAAGAATACAGCAATAAAATAACTCCTAATGACATATTGCTATACCCATAAATCAACGCCTTGCTCAACCCTCATCAGATAAACTTCTTTTTGCAGTAGATGAGAATTAGCACAGAGACCAATGATTAGACAAAGGGCAGAGAGTGAAAGACTTGGGAGCTCTTGCTCCTAAATCTAAGTCTTTATCAAAGTTCTCCCTTCAAGGATGAAGGATCTATGTGGAGGAGGAGGTAGAAAGGTTATGAGAACTGTAGGCAATAGATGACATCAAGAGAAGAGTGTCTTTCAGACTCAAGACTGATGCATATGTGGACTGACAAAGATTGTGGCAGCAGACAAAGAGCCTGCCTAACGTTCAGCCCAGTCACAACCATGAGAGGGGGATGTGGGCACAGGTTCCCAACCCCAACAAAGAAACTATCTGTAACTGATATTCACCAGGAAAGTAAATATCAGTTTTCACCAGTGAAGTTTCATTGGCTATATCAATCACACTTCCTGGAAGACCCCGTGGCCAGGAGTAGGCAGTCAACACAGGGCAAATTCAAGGGCATTTTCACAGACTTTTTGCCCCATTTTGCTTTCTTTTTGGTCCCATTTGTCCTTTGTTTGTTTATTTTGATTTCTGGTTTTTTGCTTACAAGTTACATTATACATATTTTTATTAATTCTTTGAGAATTTCATACATTGTATTCTGACCATAGTCACCACTTCCTCTGTTCCTCTTGGATTCTATTCTATTCTATACCCACCCAACTTTATGTCCTGATTTTTAAAAAGTTCTATTGAGTCCAGTTAGTGCTGAGTCTATGCTTAGTTATGTTGCTGTTATCGGAACTTGTTGGACTTAACAGAGCCCACAGTCTTAAAGAGAACTAACTCTTTTCCTGGTGACTATGGATTACTAGTAGCTCCTCGGCTATGGGTAGGCCTTCATGCCCATGCCCCCTCTATGCAGGGATTTTTGTTTCACTTGAGTGTGCATGGGTCTTATGCAATGACAATCTCTGTGAGTTCACTATAGCTTACAACTTACTTTTGATATTTTTACACTTTTTCAATTCATTTATCTAGTCCTTTTTTTTTTCCAACAAGGATTGGCACCTGGTTCGCTCTACAAATACCAAAATTTATGATGTTCAGGTGTTGTATAAAATATTGTAATAGTCTCACAAAACCTAAATATATGATCCTTTATACTTGTAATTATGTCTAGGTTACTCAAGGCATATAATAAAATTCAACCAAGCATTTTGCTGACAAGATGGCACTACTTGCTGGAAGCCCAAATGAGCTGCAAGCTAGGGAGAATAGAGTGATGGAAGTAAGTGAAAACCTTAGTGATGTAGGAGGGTCTTCTATCTATCTGTTGTTTCATTGGTTAATAAAGAAACTGCCTTGGCCTTTTGATAAAGCAGAATTTAGATAGGTGGAGTAGACCGAACAGAATGCTGGGAGGAAGAAAGCAGTCAGGCAGACGCCATGTTTCTCCTACCCAAGACAGATGGTGGTTAGACTCATGCCGGTAAGCCACAGTCAAGTGGTGATACACATTAATAGAAATGGGCTAATCAAGATGTGAGAGTTAGCCAGTAAGAGGCTAGAACTAATGGGCCAGGCACTATTTAAATTAATACAGTTTCCGTGTAATTATTTTGGGTAAAGCTAGCCGCGAACCAGGTGGCAGAAAGCGGCCCGCCGCTCTCACTACTACACCTTGGTGTGAACGTAAACATTGAGAAGACTGAGAAACAACACTTGGGAAGGGCACACAAGGTTTTTAACTTGTAGTAAGAATCAGAACCTCAAGCAGACAGTCAACTTTGCCTACCTGGGAGGAAACCTCAGTTCAAGGGAGGGAACTATTTCAGACATCAAGAGATGGATAGGGATAGAGAGGGCTGCATTCCAGGCACTAGGGAAGGTTTGGTCAGCAAGAGACATAACAACAACAACAAAATTACAAGTATAAGAGACACTTGTTTTGAGCTGCCTTCTTTACAACTCTGAAACCTGGATGACGAAATGCTCCTCGGAACGGCAACTGAATGTGTTTGAGATGGCATGTCCCAGGAGGATTCTGGGCATCACATGAAGAGGTAGGCTGTGCAGTGATGACATTAAGAAACATCTCCATCTACAGAAGGAAGTAAACTACAGGATACGGTAATGGCACTTGAGATACTTTGGCCATGTTACGAGAATGAATGATGGCAGATGCCCAAAGATAGCACTGCTTGGAGGAGTGCATGGAATAAGGTGAAGAGCAAGGCCCAAAAATGCTGGATAGACAGCACAAAGGAAGACTGTGGAACCCTAGGTATGACGATAATGCAAGCATCTAGGACTGCCCTGGATAGGAACAACTGGAGAACCATAAACGGGCTGCCCACGCATGCTTAAGCATTGCCGAGGCATAAATGATGATGAATGAAAATGATGATACTTGAAATCATATTTAGATTACTCAAGGTATATAATAAAGTTCAGTTGCTATGGAAAATAGTTATGTTGTATTTAGAGATCATTGGGGATGGGAAGATCTGTTCACACTCAATGTAAATGTAGTTTTTCTTCAAGTATTTTCGACCTGTGGTTGGCTGATTTTACAGATGCTGAATCTGTGGCTATGGTGACTGTACTTCTGTCCATGTAACCAAGATTGCTCCATGGCTGTCCTAAACAGCAGGATGGTGTTTCTCTGTGTATCCTAGAGAGAACTGCTGCCCTGCCTTGCAGGCATCTGAATCCTATTGGAGAAACCCGTGTGGTCCCAGGAGATGGGCAGGGGAATGCCCAGAGAAGATGTAACAGAGAAGGTACTAGAACCATACCAACCTGCACTGGTTTCTGAAGAAGATACCCTGGGGGTGGTGATGGTTAAGCATTGTGATGATTGCTCTGTCCAAAGAGTGGGAACAGCATTCTAGGCACAGAGAAAAATGTGTAAAGACAGAACAAGGGGAAATATAAACAGCTCAGTGTTGCAGGAACTTGGCTCCTGATATGAAAACAGAAGGGGGCAGAGGATGAAGTGACCATTCCACGACATTAGGAATGTCCCCGAAAGTCAGTCTGAAGAAAGTCCCCGCTGAAATGAGAATGGGAGTGGGTGAGGGCTAAGAATGAAGATGAAAACATGGCAAACCATGAACAGGGCATTTATAATAAACACAACTGAAGGGGAGAACAAGGAAGAGGAGGACAAACAGGTTGGAGACCTCAGGGCTATGTCCTGGGACAGACGGGAGACTCTCTTCACGAGCTACTCCAAGCTCATCCACTCTGCTTCTCACTGAAAATGAAGATCCACTAGAAATGATACTGTGAAGAAATAGATCTGAGGTCTCATTGGTCACAGCTGGGTGGGCTTGTGAGAAGCAGTTGACTGTCAAAGAACATGAGAAGACTGAGGTGCTTTCAAAGCCAAGCGAACGAGGCCCATCAGGTAAGCCCCACCTTCCCCACCTCAAACCTCAAACTCTCACCTGGCCCTTAGAAAGTCATAAAGTCAGTCTTTCTTACTTTCTTTCTTTTCCTTCTTTTCTTCCTTCCTTCCTTCCTTCCTTTCCTTTTTTAATTTAATTTAATTTATTTTTTGAGTCAGAGTTTCTCTGTCTAACAGCCCTACTGTCCTGAAATTGAAATATGCTCTGTAAACCAGGTTGATTTCAAACTCACAGAGACTCGCCTGGCTCTGCTTCCCAAATGCTGGGATTAAAGGCGTGCGCCACCATCATGCACCACCATCATCCAGCAAGTATTCATTTTCTTAAGTGGAAATCATCTGTAATAGTTGAACAATGGATAAGCAATGGTTCCTTAGCTCATGTCTGAGCTTTGCAGACCAGCATGATATGTTCAGTATGGGAGGTGAGGCTGAGTGGTCGGCAGCCAGGAAGAAGCGAACTTAATGTGGCATGGTTTCCCCGCTTCAGCCTCATCCTCATCCCATGACATTGGATACTCTATTTCATTGTGGAATAATCTTTTTGTACCCTGCAAAAATGTGTCACTCCAATATGTTTTTAAAAAGCTGCGTGGCCAATAGCTAGGCAGGATTTTAGGGTAGAGACAGACTGGGAAGTAGAAGGGAGAGTTACCAACTGGACCCAGAGGAAGCAGAAAAGCAGCATGGGCAGTAAAGAGTAAAGTAAACGAGGCAGAAAGCAAACTAATAGAAGTTATAAGAACTAGTTAGGAACAAGTCTAAGCTATCAGCTGAGCTCTCATAATTAATAAGAAGTCTCCATGTGGTTATTTGGGAGCTGGCAGGTGGGATAGAAAAATCTGAACACACTGTTTCTTTTCATCCCTCTTTTCTCTTTGAATTTAACTTCTGGAAGTTTCGAGTGACATTTTCTCAAGTTCATCCATTCTTTTCTCCTCTTTTGAGTTCCTAATGACTATTCGTGATGCTTTTTAATCCTGGCTTTACTTTTGATTTTCTGCAGTTTCTATCTCTGTCTTTTATGACCCAGCTGTTTTTGCATTCTGTCTGCTTCTTCATTAGAGCCCTTAGTGTGTTAATCACAGTTGTTTTAAATCCCCAGTCTAATTCCAATATCTCTGCCATACTTGATGCTGAGGCTTGCTCTTTCTCTTTAAATAGTCTTTTTGTTTTCCAACGGAAGTACTAGGGATTAAACTTGGGACATTATACAGGCTAGGCAAATATGCTACCCCTGAGCTACAGCCCTAGGCCCTTAGTCTTGTCTATTATTATTATTATTGTAAATCAGACAAGGTGGCATGGGTAGAAGGAGCCTGGCGCTAACCCCCACTGCACATGGCTTGCTCTAGAAAGGGGTGCTCTGTCTGCCTACTCACCCTCTCACCTGGGAGACAGCAGCTTTCTGATGATCTAAGAAGAGTTGTTGGTTTCTAGTTTGGTCAGCTTTTTCTTGTGGTGTGGGTGGGTGGGATGACTTCAAAGCTCCTAACGTGCCGCACTAAAAAAAGCTAAATAAGGCTTTTATTTAAAGTTTCACTCCCAGGAGTTTATTAAGTTTCTTTGGGTTTTAGAATTTTAGAATGAAAGCTTTTGATCATTCTTTTTTATTGCTTCCAATCATGGCAAGCAGGAACTAGACTCTTGTGTTCACGAGAGTGTTTGATGAGAGTCAGTTCTGCTTTCGCAGACTTACAGAAGTTACAGGACCCTCCCTCCTGTTTTACAAATAAAAGTGTCTCAATTCAGGAAGGTAAAGCGATGTTCTCAAGATCACACAGTCAGCGACAGACCCAGAGCCGGATTATGAGACTTTTGAGTCCGTTCAGTTTTCCTCTAAAGGTCTATGTGCTCCAGGACTATGAGGTCCTCTGACCTTCATTCATAGACAGAATGATCTCCACAGCAAATAATTTGGAAGAAGGATGGAAAGAACCTCATTGGGAGTCGTGATGCTGGGTGGAAGGGCGATTTGGAGCCAGGAAGAGGCATCCTGACTGCGGTAGGATTTATTTCCCTAGGAAAGGGGGAGTTGGGGATTGTGGGAATGTGAGTGGTCTTCCTTACTCCCTGGAGTTCTTTCAACACCCTGTCCATATCCAGCATTGTCTGCGCACTGATGCCCTCTAGTGGTTTGAAGAAAGTTTTTTTCCTCCAACCTTGACTCTATAAGAAACTTCCAAGATTGAATCCCACCAGGGAAGTGGGAAATTGTCTACTCTGCATCCTGGCCCCCTGGCTCAGAAGCTTGTCTAACCAGGTCCTTTTTTTCCTGCAGACACACCCTTTAGCTTCTTTTTATTCTGCAATCCAGAAGACAAGTGCAGCAGAGCTTTGCCCATATGGAGGAACATATGCACCTAGGCCTGCGCCTGGGAGGAGAGCAGCATGCAGAGACAGGCCATACTGGGATGTGCAGGCACAACTACGCACACTTCAGAGGGCGGATGGTTCCTGTGGACCCAAAGGATATAGTAATAAGATTTGGAACTTCCTTTTGATAAACACTATATGAAAGTACAATAATAAAATGAGATGCAAAGACTCGGAAGGGCAGCCCTCACCAGTTTCAGAGTGAATAATCTTCCCACATACCCATCTACCCATGCACACACACACAGATGAAATGGTGGTAGAGGTTGGGGCTTATTTTAATTTTTGATATTACTCCTGCAATTCTATACCTAATGGGAGTGAAGTCCCCTCGGAAAGCCACATAACTCTTCCTATAATGTTACTGTTGCTCAGAATATGTGGACTTGATTCTTGGAATTGACTTCAGTTCCTACAGAGTATTCCTTGAAATACTACTAAAAGTGGCAACTTTTGTCAGTTAGGTGCAGACCCTTAATGAAATAATTTTATGGTTGGGATCACTACAACATGAGGAACTGTATTAAAGGGCCACAGTGTTAGGGTGATTGAGAATCACTGGGCTTTACAATCCTCCAGTAAGAACAATTGATTGGGGTTCTACGGATAAGCTTGGAAAACAGCATCTGGAGGCCAGGCTGTCTAGTTCCAAGTCACAACCAAGGGTATCAGGAACATCTGGAAGGATTCATTCCCAGCAGGGTTGCCTTGGGTGGCCAGTTTCTCCCTAGACACCCCAAGACTTCCAAAACAATTATAGATTACAAGGAAGTCTGAGATGTTTCTACCAAACCTCCTCTCCCTCTGTCCTCGATTCAAGGTCAAGGTCAAGGTCAAACTTAGTCCATGGTCTGGTGGTTCTCCCAGCTTGTTTGGTTCCCTCCTTTTTTTTCCTTTCCTAGGTATTTTCCCAAAAAGCTCCTATGCATTTAGTCTTATCTTGGTTTTTGCTTCTTGTAGAATCTGGTTCAGCTTCTGCAATGGGCATTTTCAAGACTGTCATAGGTTTTGCTTGCTCCACTCTTTGTGTACGTATAATAGAGTCAGGTTCCCTTTCTTTACTCTTCAGTGTTGAGATTTTCAGGCCTCAATCCTAATTCAATTCCTTCTGCTTCATGTCTGGGTGTGGGGCAGAAAAATTGTGGTTGCTTCTTCCATGGAAGCACTAGGAAATTCAAGTTCCACAATGCCCCTGTCTATGAACTGCCATGGAGCTACCCATCGACCACCACTGAAACCTGGGCCCTGTTTGCAATCTTCCAAGCCATTTTGGATCTGGCTTGAACTCTTTGATCTTTTAAACGATGCATGTCCCATATTCAGTGAGGGTGGGACATCATAGTAGCTGGGGCAAAGCCCAAGAAGCGGGCTGGCTGGATCGGGAAGATGGCCATGGTAATAATTAAATATTATTAGTTATTCAACACTGGACCTGGTAATCATCCTCCTCGCTCTCAGCTGCTGTTACTAAAATGCTTTCACAGCAGAGGCTTACATTTCTGGAGGAAATCATGGCACCAGTTGATGGCAAACTCAGCTCTTAATGAAGGCCTTCTTTGGCTTCTGCCTCATGGAGTTCCCATCTGACCTTTGAGAGGTGAGGAAGGAGTAAAAAGTGGGGGGAGAAGAAGAGTGAGCATGCTGTGGTCCCTCTTGTTCTTACGAGGACACAAACCCCATCACAGGATTTGTGTTCAGCTCCTCCCATTGGCTCATCTCACCTGAATTCCCTACCACGGGTATCACTTCCTCATAGCAACACTCTGAGAGTCGGCCCCACAGACAGTCTCAGGGATACTGATCTTCTGTCTATGCTCACTACTTATGTCTGCAGCGAAGTAGAAAAGTCCTCTCTCGGTACCCTGGCAAAATACTTGAATATACAAGAGAAGGAGGAGTCAGGCCACGTAGTAGGAAGCATGGCAAAGCAGGACAGTTCATATACTGGCAGCCAGGAGAAAGACAACATCAACAACAGGGCAAGGCATGGCCCCTCGGAGATGCACCCAGTGACCTCCCTGCCCCAAACAGGCAAGAAGTCCCAGTGCCTCTTGATGACCTATTTAGACTTCTATCCACCAGAAGATCAAACCATCCCCTGTCTCCTCACAGGGTAAGCAGAGGTGCGCTCCTGGAGCTGAAGACCAGAGCTAAACATTGCAAATACCTGTCCTCTCACCAGACGGGATCATTGGCTCTGCTGTCACCTCTCTTCCTTCAGACTCTGAGCATGATGACACTCGGAAAATCTAGCACTACCTACCTACTCCCCACACACTGCTGTAACATAAAAGAAGCCCGAGAGGGAGAGGAGGTGGCATTTTGGAGGAATGTCATGTTCACAAAAAGCAGATCTTCCTTTTCTCCTCACCATGGAGGAGGGAAGTGCCAAGAGATTTAGCTCGGGAGTGAGCAGCACCTGCCAATCAGGAAGCTGCTTCAGTCCCCTGGGACCCTACCTGGTCAGTAGGACCCCGAGGCAAGATGTGATGGACAGACAGCTGTCATAGGTCCTAAGGCATAAATGCAGGGTAATGCAGAGTGGGGTTATCCCTGTGAGAAACACTAGTAACACCCACCATGAAATAACCAGCATTCTAGCCGGGCATAGTAGTATATGCCTTTAATCTCAGCACTCGGGAGGCAGAGACAAGTGGGTCTCTGTGAGTCTGAGGCCAGCCTGGTCTACACAGTGTGCTCCAGGTCAGCTGCCAGTATGAGAGAGAGAGAGAGAGAGAGAGAGAGAGAGAGAGAGAGAGAGAGAGAGAGAGAGAGAGAGAGAGGAATTAACCAGCCTTCTCAGAAGACTGACAACAGTGTGTGTCTGGAAACTCCACATACAAAGAGAACCATACCTTCTGGCTACCCAGCATTATAAAAGAAACAAAAACTGGCAGAAATGAATGAGACCCATGCTGTTCTTTCCCCTCTTTTGAGCTCCAGCATCTGTACCACCTCTGTATTCTAAGTCACTAGCTCCAGATCTATCCTTTGTATTGGGGTAGAGATAGCTGAGGGTTACAGAAGAGGAACTGTAAAGGTCTGTGAAGGCAGGATTCTAAAACATAAACAACCAAGGCCAAGAAGAGACAGGTGTTAGTGCCCGCTCTGAATTTCAGGTAGAAGGGGAGCTAAGGGAGAAGAGAACATAGCTGCAGGGGCTATTTAAGTTTGCTAGTCACCCTCCTCTTCCTGAGAGCCCAGACAATAACTTTAATTTGAATCTCCGTGGCTCCCACAGAACTTGCAGGAGTGTCTAGTGAGTGTGAGGTGGATCAGGGTCTCGTCTACTGGAGGAAAGGATAGTAGACAGACGGTCAGAAAGTCCTGGGTAAAATTAGCTTCCAGAACATCCCTGAACCATTTGCAGAGAACATTGCGAACATTGCCCATTGCTGTGACAAAGAGAAAATCACTCCCAAGGAGAGATCTGCATAAGACAATAGGTGCTATGGATAAATTTACTTTCCACAGGCACCTTTGATACATTGCTGAGTTCTGGTGGGTTTGTGAGTCTTCACTGCCTCCTTCAGCTCACCCCTCAGCAAGCCTCAGCTCTGAAGAAGTGTTCTGAAGGAGGGCAACACACACAGTCTTTCTGTTCCACTTGTGTTTAAGGTAGAAGAAGCTCGGCTGTCATCTGACAGCTTTTCTCCACAAGGTCTTCAATGACTTGAGTCTTGAGTCTGTCTTTCATGACTTGAGTCTGTCTTCCATGGCAGGCACAGCTGCTAGCTAGATGTAACTGCTGCTGTCTGGGGCAGAGATGAAGGGGTCATTTTGGGAGTGGTGGCTTAATGAGCAAAGAAAACCAGAATAGAGGTCAGCTTCATCAAGTGTCTTTTATAGTCCCATGTTTGCTCTTGTTCTGCAGCTGGGGAAGCACTGTGGCCAGGCTCAAACCTTCCCTGTTTTTCCCATCAGCCACATGAAGTCAGTCTTGTCATTAATTCTGCCCTTTGTGATTGGACTATGGGTCCAGAGTTTCTGGAATACAGCGTTGCCTTAAGAGTTCAAACCAGAATGGTCCTAGAAGGAAAGTTGGTTGTACAAGTCAAGTTGTCTTTTCCAACTGAAGTGCATTCCATGTCATACAGAATTCCAACTGTACAGTTTGATGAGTTTGTATATTCACAGACAGGTACAGTTATTAATAGTAAATTTAAAACATTTCCAGTTGAATTAATTCTTATGAGTCTTTTGTGTATGACTTTTAAAACTGAGATGATGTTAATTAAATTTTGTTTTGTTTTGTTTTTCAAGACAGGGTTTCCCTGTAGTTTCTAGAGCCTGTCCTGGAACTAGTTCTTGTAGACCAGGCTGGCCTCGAACTCAGAGATTGGCCTGCCTCTGCCTCCTGAGTTCTGGGATTAAAGGCGTGCGCCACCACTGCCCGGCCAATGTTAATTAAATTTTATTTATGCCATAGCACACATTATATGAACCTCCTTTGAATTGTACTAAAATATAAAAAAAAATTCTGAGAAAATAGAATGGTACTGTACCTAAGGGAAAGAGTGTAACATGGACCTAGCAGACGAAAGTAATCCCAGAGCCATGGAGGTCACCTATGGAATCATGAAGGGACTCCATTATCAAGTATCAAGGGTGGGTCTGAGTAGCTGACTAACAAAGTAATAGCAGAAACTGAAAAAAGAAGACAACCTTGTGTTTCTGTTCCAGTGAGTTGATGTCTTTTAAATCACCTATGTATAGTTTTCTTTAAGTGCAAAACCATTTCAAAGCGACCGATTAAGCATTGCCTTTCATTTGATACCCCCATACACAATTACTCACTTTCCCAGTGTTAGTCGAGGCTTGTTTAGACTCTGTCCATCATTCCCACCCTCCACTGGTGTTCACATTGTTCTCTCCACCTGGGGTGTCAGTCCTCCCACGCCATCTCCAGGCTCTCAGCTTAAAAGCTTCTATTACTAGGGAAACAAAACTATCCTTTCCCTTCTGACTCTGGGGAAGAGCATGGCCCTTGGCTAAGAATTTAATCTAGCGCTTTCAAGAAGTAATTACAAAGCCTCTGTTAGGTCTTTGTGTAGTCATGAGAGCAGTTCTTAAGAGGCCTAAAGCTGGAAAATGGGCCTATTTCTTATTTCAACAGACCCTAGGGGTCTCTGCCAGAAAGGCTGAGGGCTCTTGCATTGTTCAAAGATATATTATATGCAGTGTTAATTACACACAGATGGGCCCATTAAGGAAATACTTCTCTTCTACTTTATGAATTTAGAATGTAATATCTTTGATAATTAATATTGGTCCTTGGGAGGTATGTGTGTGTGTACACGCATGTGTGTGTGTGAATGCATGTGTGTGTTCATAACAAATCTTACGGCTCTCCAGTGAGCAGTCAATACACTGCAAGGATTGGATACAATACCTTGCAGTGTGGCGACCTGCAAGGCAGGTGAAAAAGAGCATCCTCCTAAACCCCAGGGGCTTAGTGGGACATGAGATAGTAACCTTTTGGCTGCCCTCCCTGGGATATCATCATAAATAACTGGGGGCTGGGAGGGTGGGAGGTGCTGACTGGACTGAGCTCAGCCACTGTAGGAGGACAGCACAGCCTTCTGTAATGAATGAAGAGTCCCAGGAGGGAAGGTACAAGGGAATGCTTCTCACTGAGGAGTGAATCTGAGATCAGCAGAGGACTAGGGACTAGCCAGAGCCTTGAGGACATTCCCCTACGCTCCACATTGCGTATGCTTCCCCTGGGGCTGCAGCAAAGTCCTGCCAGTTATAGAGGTTTAAATACCTGTGCCCTCGCTGACAGTCCTACTGAAGCATTAGAAACAAGGGAACTAGGTATCTGGATAGATAAGAGGATGACTGGCTGGATGACAGTAGGTGTGGTGGTTTAGCTCAGAGTCTTAGGAAAATGAATGCTTGGTCCCCAGTTAATGGTACTGTTTGGACATGCTTGGGAGGAACGGTCTTTCTGGAGGAAGTATGTCACTGAAGGTAAACGTCGAGAGTTTAAAGACCCAGCTGTTGTTGGAGGCTACTTGAACAACAAGCAGGAAGCAAAGAGTGAACTGGGAAGGGTGAAAGGCTGGGTGTTGTCAGGGGCTGCTCTTTCGTTCCTGGTGGCACAGACCTGAAATAACTACACAGAAACTTTATTAATTACAATACTGCTTTGCCAAGCACTTTCCTTCTGTATATGTGTTGCTTTTATTGGTTAATGAATAAAGCTGTTTCGGCCAGTGGCTTAGCAGAGTAGAGCTAGGTGGGAAAACTAAACAGAATGTTGGGAGGAAGAAGGCAGAGACAAAGAGAAGCCATGTAGCCGCTGGAGGAGACAGACGCTGGAACTTTGCTCAGTAAGCCACTGCCTCATGGCAATACACAGATTAATAGAAATGGGCTAATTTAAGACATAAGAGCTAACTAGAAAGATGCTTAAGCTATTGGCCAAACAGTACTGCAAATAATATAGCTTTCTTGTGATTATTTCAGGTCTGGGTAGCCAGGAACGAACCAGCAGCACCTCCGACAGCACCCAGCCTTTCACCATTCCTGATTCCTGCTTGTTCCCATGCGAGCTCTCATCTTGCTCTTCCAGCCAGGATGCTTGTTTGCTGCCACGCTTCCCCTTGGAGAGATGATAGATAGACAGACAGATAGATAGATGACAAATAAGCAGGTAGATGAATAGACATATAGGTAGCTAGGAAAACCAAAGAGATAGAGAAGAATACATGTAAGGAAGAGAAGTTGGGTCCATCTAATTTGTGCCTTTGTGGGTGGTCCATGCAGAAGAAAACACATCCTGGATAGAAACTGCCTTACAGAAAATGGTCAGAGGCCGGAGCTGGAGCTGTGGGAAGGACAGTGGTGGTGGTGGTGGGGAGTCCTGGGAAGTGTGTAAACTACACCCTCCTCATCCTGCACATGTGAGAATAAGGTGACCTTTAGAAATGGAAAGAGGCTGGTGTGTGGGTTACTCTGCTCAATCCCTGAGGCCGTTTTCTTAAATGTCACATCCTTTACTAAGTTTTCCAGGAGCTTGTTCACACCAGGAAGAACCCTCCCCACATGCTGTTGAAAGTCCAGAGCCCTTGATTTGGGGCTCCCTTCTGGAACTTTGCAACTTAGGTTCAAAATGAGTTAGTTTCGACAGATACCGTTATTGCCTCCACATCCCTCCACCTCACCCCTGCCCGCCTTCACTCTTCCTCGCCTGGCCTTCTTGCAAGAGGATACTGAAATCAAGCAAAGCTCCTGGAGAACCCAGACTCCCTGGTTTCTCCTACAGGGGGAGGGTTACACAGAAATAGGACACTCAATCCTTCAGTTCCCTCTCTGAGAAGTAACAAAAGGTCACAGCACTCAAGTCACTGACACAGAGATCTTATCTCCTCCCAAATCCTACCATCCCCTTTGTGCCTTAAATTGAAAGGCTTTGTGGCCAGCCCAGGGAACTGCACTAACCCTTGAACTTTCCCTACATTTATTCCTAGGCTTATCTTGCTCTGTGTACCACAAGTGTTTCCTATTGAGGCTTGGCTTGGTACTCTGTTACTACCGTGTAAATTAACTGAATCTAGGAAAACGGGTGCTTGGTTTAGGCTTGCCTCTGCACCGTGACTAAATTGGATGCTTGCATATTACAGGTGCCCCTAACCAATTTTGTTCAAGGAACAGTGTACCAATCTCCCTACCTGATGGGGAAGCTGACCAATCCCTTGTCTGAGGGGCTCAAAATACCTTTAAAAGATCCGTGTTTGTTTGTTTTTCTCTCTTGGTTCCCTGCTCTTTGCTGGAACTCTGGCTCTGTAAGTTTCTCCCATTTTCTCCTTTTATTAAAGCTGAGTATTTTATATAAGGCTAGTTTGGTTATTTCCAATTGCCGACCAACCATGCCCGCTACACCTACCTCTGGAACAGATTTTCTGCCTTAAAACTGTTGGCATTTGGGATGGTCGTACAGGGGGTGGGGGTATCCATGCACCTTGTTTGATGGCACTCCTGACGTCTGTTTCCTAAGTACCCAGTAGCACTTCAAGTCTGGTGTGACAACTGAAACTGTTTGCAGACATCACCAATTGTCCCCTGGGAAACAAACCAAACCTGGTTGAGTTCCACTGCCCTAGGCATCTGCCTTTCTTGTCACTTTGGCAATCATGTCACTCGAAACAATACCACTAATTCCTAGTAGTTTGTAGTCTACATATGCATCTCCACACGGGCAAACATGGCTGAAAGCACCTACAACAGTCCACCAACATGGAAGGCTCAGAGCTGCACAGCCTAACATTTATAAATACATGTTTACATGTAAAAAGGTATCTGAAAGAGGTTTTTAGGGTTAAGGGATCAGAGATAGCTTCTCTTATTTTTTGAATAAAATCTTTATCAAATTAAAAAGCTCATTCAAAAATTGTAAGTAACATCAAGTGGTATTTCTGTGACCTTTACAGTGTCTTTTGTGCTCAGATCTCCACACGACTATCGGCATAAGTAAGCTACACGTGCTGAACACAGCACATGGGTAGAAGGTGGATCAGAAGGCAGAAGGCCTTTCATGGAACCATGATGGGACCGTGAGTGTCCAGAGAATTGTCCCTAGTACCCAGGCATCCTCACAGACATATGGGAGCACATCATGGCATTTCTTATTTTGCTGCCCCAAGAGCAGTGTGGTCAGGGTCCTAAAAACCTTGGAAGCCTCTCTTGCTCATTTCTTCTCACCACTTTTGTATCCATTTGCTCCCCCCCTCACTTGTTCTCTCTGCCACCTGAGGCATTATCATTACTATGGTGTACAGGATCCCGAAACCACAATCCGCAGCCTGTGGCCTCACACTGCCTGGAGCTTAGCCTCTTAGTAACCAACCACTGTGATTCCATCTCTTTCCTTTCTTCATTTCTTCCTTGTCCCTGTCAGGTCAGTTCCGAAAGCTGTGCCTGTCATAGCAGTTCATAAGTGATGGAGGAAACTGACCGTCTTGTGATGTGGGAAACCCCTCTGTGTGCTGTGGTTATCATTAATGAATAAAGAAACTGCTGTGGCCTGTTGATAGGGCAGAACTTATGTAGGCGGGAAAACTGGTCTAAATGCTGGGATGAAGAAGGCAGAGTCAGGGGGACAGCTGGAACTTTGCTGGTAGGCCACGACCTCATGGTGATACACAGATTAATAGAAATGGGTTAAATTAAGATATAAGAGTTAGCCAATAAGAAGTTAGAGCTAATGGGCCAAGCAGTGATTGTTACAATTTCTGTGTGGTTATTTTGGAACTGAGCAGTCAAGAACCAACAAGTGGCCTCTCTACAACAGTTTTTGTCTGCCTGCAGTTTAGATGTCAAATGTCCTCTAAAAGTCAATGTGTTAATGGTCTCCAAGAGGCAAAGGTCACCAGAGTTATATTATTGGGAGGTGGTAGCTCCTTCAAGATGCAGGATTAGTGGGAGGTCCTTGGGGCATTACAGGGTTGTCCTTGAAGGGAACTGTGGGACCCTCACCCCTCTTGTTTTGATTTTCTTTCTCTGAACATGAATTGGGTGCTTTGTTCAGCCTCACACACCTACCATGATGTCACTGTCTTCCTGTTGGTCCTAAAGTGAAGGAGCTGATTAACCATGGACTGGAAGTTTCAAAACTGAAAGCCAAAATAAAAATTCTCTCTCTATGTTAGTTAACTCAGTCAGACTTTTATGGTAACAAAAGGCTGACTAACCCATTTTTGGTTCACAGAATTTGGCTCAAGGCCTGTCAACTCCATCCCAAACCTTTAATTGGCAGTTTAAAATGAAATTATCAATTAGAACAGGTTGGCCATAATAAGAAAACTCAATGGATGATACCAGAATTGATGAGATTCATAAAAAAGAAAGATATAATAACAATAGGACAAACCTTGGGACAATTCTAGATCCAGGGGTAATTCCAGAGTCCAAATGCAAGAATTATGGCAACTTTTTACATTGTTCCCAGAGTCTCTGACAGAGGATGTATTGGTTTGGAAAGGACAATGATATAAAATCAATCGCAATAATAAAAAGCAATTAAAATCCAATTCCCACCAATCAGATGAATCCATCTGTGACCCTGACTTAAAACTGAGTTAAGGGGCGGTTGTAAATTACCCGTTCAATAGATTGCAGTTAAATTATGTCAGAGATTTTTTTATCCTTTACAAAGCTGACCATGAAGTAAAAGATGGTGAGATAGGTTATCTGCAGAAAGATTTGTAGAAAAAGGCAGGAAGTCTCCTTGCCTTTGTGCTGCTCCTTCTGGTTAGGATCCCACAGCTCAGACAAGAGAGGAAGGAACCAGCTCCACAGCCTTCCGCACATGTCTTGTGGTACACGCTGCATCTTTCCTTTCTACATTCTCCTTCTGACTGGTTGCTGGGGTTTCCTGCCTGTCAGGCTGCCCTGATGCTCTGCAATGGTCATGGATGGTCTCTGCAATTTGAATCTCTTGCCTTCTTCTTTGATTTTTTATTGCTCTGTAATTTAAATTTTTAAGAGTTATTTATTTTATGTGTGTGTTGCCTGCATATGTGTATGTACATGTATGCATGTATTCTACATGTATGTCTGGTGCCTTAAAATGCCAGAAAGGATGTCCTGGCCTCTGGAACCAGAGATACAGATGGTTGTGGGTGCTGGGAATCGAATGCAGGGCCTCTGCAAGAGCCACAGTGCTGTTTACCTCTGATCCATCTCTCTAGCCAGTTCTGTTATTTTAGTTGAGAAAGAGTTTCACCTTGCAGACCCAGTTAACCTCAAACCCACTGTAAAGCCCAGGCTGGGCTGCAGGCATCTATGATTCACCTGCCTCCTAAAATCCGTGCCTGTGTGATGGCTTGCTACACGCAGCTTTTCTTCTTTGTTGGTCCCCTTGGGACCTTAGACTTGTAAAGTATAGAGTTGAGACTTACAGTTTTTCAGCAGTATATACTTGTAATAAAATTACTTGACAGATGGCAATGTGTATTTTCCCCCTGTTCTGGTGTCCTGGCATCTGAAGTTTTGCTGCCCCTGGAATGAGGTTCCTCATGAGACTGAGCAACCCCTAGAGATGGTGGATGGGGCATCTGCAAGCGTGACTTCTACAAACAGCTCAACCAGTGCATACTCTACTCCTCAGTGGCCTCCTCTTTTAAGCACTTACCCAACAAGCCACTATTCACCTGTCCTAATCATTCTCTTCAAGTGTCAGGGGTATCAGACAAGGGACAGCTTCTATGTTCTAGTGTCTACCACAATTTTTCACCTGCCTTTCTCATGCCTTTCCATGGAAACCACAAAGAAAATACCCTTCCCTCTGTCTCCTGACCACCCTCTGAGGACATGGCCCTGGGTGACGCACCCTGCCTCCTATGTCTGTGGACTGTACTTATAAAACTTGATTTTCTTTCAAGGCAGTTATTCCTATCTCCCCATACTTGACTGAAACAAGTTCTGGGTATGTGTTACACTGCACATGCACAGAGACCGTCTCTAATTGACGTGTTTCATCTGTAATTCTCTAAAGCTCAGGAAATGAACTCAGAATGCCACTGGTCTCGGACAAATAGGAGCCAAGAACTGACTGTGAACAAGACTAGGGAATGCTGCGCTCTGTATCCCCAGTGGAACACTATGAAGAGAAGAGCGCGGTAGAGTGGCTTGTTTGATGGGGATTGTGATATAGTGTTGCCTAGCATCTACTCTTGGGGAAAGGTCTGAATCCAGTACCTGAGGCCATAAAGAAGGGAATTATGCAGGAGACCTGCAGACAGACAGGCAAGTATCATGGGTATGGCACTGTGTCAGCTAATTCTTTTGTGTACTTGACACAAGCAAAAGTGATCTGGGAAGAAGGAACCTCAGTTAAGAGAAACACTTCCATTAGATTGGCCTGTAGACAAGCCTGTGGGCACTTTCTTGATTAATGATTGATTAATTGGAGAGGGCTCAGCCCACTATAGGTAGTACTGCCCCAGAGCAGGTAGTCCTAGATTGTGCTAAAAGGCAAGGTGAGCAAGCCATGGTAGGAAGCCAGGAATCGGTGTTCCTCCACTGTGTGTGATTTTGTTCCTGCCTTGTCTTTCCTCGGGGATGGAATGTAAGCTGAGAGTGTGAGAAGAAAGTATCCCTTTCCTCCCAAGTTCACTTCATCAGTGTTTGCACAGCAGCAGAGAAGCAAAAGCAATTGAAGACCCATACTTGGGTGTTTCTTAGCATAAACTGCTTGAAACCAGCTTGTTGTGGTCCATGTTCTGCTGCTGATATCATAATACTCTAGCTGGAGTAAGCCACAAAGCAAAAAGGTTCATGTGGACTCCTGGCCCTGGCCAAGGTCAAAGGCTGCCTTTGGTGATGGCCTTGCTAGCAGAATGATGGGCTAGTGCAGCACACTGCCTATTGCATATCAAGAGGTAAAGAGTCTGCATGAGTGTCCTCTGGTTCCTGGCCTCCTAATAAAGCCACCCGAAGAATATTCCTTTCCATTATGTGAATATGTGTCACTGTGATTGGATTAATAAAGAGGCTGACTGGCCAATAGCTGGAGAGGTGGAGGTTAGGCGGTATTTACAGAAAAAAAGAGAGCATGGAAGAAGAAGGGGAGGAGTCTGAGAATTGCAAGGGATACAAAGAGAGAAGGAGCTGAACTTGTCATACTGAGAAAAGGTACCAAGCCACATAGAGTGTAGAAAAGAAATATGGGTTACTTTAAATGTAAGAGTTAGCTAGTAACAAGCCTGAGATATTGGCTGAGCATTTATAATTAATTAATAAATCTCTTAGTGGTTATTTGGGAGAGGCCGGCAAGCCACAGAGAAACTTTGTGTACACCACCAGATTCAACCATGGGAATGCCAGCTTGATATCTCATGAAGAGTCTTATCTCTGAACACCAGTGTTGGATTAAAGATCCCACACAACTAGAGTTCCACGGTGTGGATCAGATCCCAACATTAGTCTCAGAGAAGACAAACCAGATTCAAACTATATAGTCTAGGAGATAGAACTACTTTCCTGAAAGGCACTATGACATAAGTCAGACTGTGGACCACGTATTTGTGCCCTGTTCTACTTGGAAGAATAACAATAACAAAAAGACTGAATGTACAAATAAAGTAATTTGGGATACTATCAATGTGGTTTTGAAATAAAGAGAAACAGAGTTGAGGCGGGTGTAAAGAAGTCTCAGAGACCATCCTCGATAAGGATAAAGGCAGTGGGGACCAGTGAAAGAATGAGACGACTGCCTTGGGTTCTCTGCAACTGGGGCAGAGCCAGGAGACAGGCTTCAGGGCAGAGTGGCAGTGTCCTGTGTGGACATTCATCCCAGGATCCTCAACTGTAGTGGGCAAGGGCTTCAGCCAAGCTGCCGCATTGCCACAGACAGAAGCAAAGGACTTAAGAGGGCTATCTATGAACACGCTGTGGAGCTGGGCATGAAAGAACTTGGGGGAAAGATTACAGAAAGCAGGAGAAAGCAGAGGCCAGCCACATGGGGGTATCCAGTTCACCTTAATGCACCCCCATTTTTAACCACAGGTTGAGCCTCGGGACCGAATAATCTATTGAGAAAACCTGGATAATATTCCATTCAAGCTGCATGAGTCAGGGAAGTTCAGACAATCTAAATGCTGGGATCTCTTACATTTCCATACCTTCCAAACCTCCAGACACCTTTCCAAGGTTGCTCTTTAAAAGAAAAATGAGAGTGCCTTGCCGCCCGCTGGAACCATGAATTCATTTGGAAACAAGTGGCTCATCCCTTTGATCTGTATGGCAGCTAGGCACAGCCTGTTTGAACCACTCGTCTGCTGGGAACCCTGTTGGGTAGCATTGGAAGGGACATAGAAGAGAGAGGCACTCCCCACCTGAGCTAGCCTAGGTTTAAGCCAATTAACGGAGACATGAAAACAGTTTAGTTAGCTGGGAAGGCAGCTTCCCATGCATCAGTGACTTTGAGGAAAGTGTCACCCGAGTCAGTGTTTCTGGACAGAAGGTGTGGCTGCTGCTACTGACACCTGAGAGGGTTTGATAGCCTTCCAGTGCTCCCAAGCCCCTCCCACTCTGAATCCGAAAGTCTTTCTTCTCTCACCTCCCCAGGAAGAAAAGACCTGAAAGGCTACTGGTATTTTGTCTAAACCAAGGGCTGGGTGACGCTTTAGCTATGCCGGCCTAGCACATTCAATCAAAACAGCCCTGGTTTCTGGGTTAACAGCACTGTCTGAGCAGTTCCTCAATAGACTCAAATGCAGACACTAGTCAATAAATCACTCCATACCGTGAGAGGGACTCTTCCACCTCCCAGGTTTTGTTAAATTTACAAAGTTGTTGCTGGGCCACTCAATGGTCTAAGCCATTTTCCAGTTATGCAGTTTTTTTTCTATTACAGCTTCATTGAGCATACAATATCCTATGGAATTCACAGGATTTCATGTGTAGCTATTGAACATGCCTTAACGAAAATGGGGAGTTCTTCACAGTGCATCTTTAGTTCTGCATCTTAAACTTAACGGGAGTGTGCCCGGCCTCAGACAATGCTCCCTTACCGAATGTAGGAGACCCTCCCCCCATTTCCTTTGGCCAGATCCTCGGCATGGGTCCCCTTGTGTTTCCTAATATTTCTACTTATGTCTTATGTCTTTCTAAATACTGATCGCTTCCAAAGCAAAACCAAATAGTTTCAACTCTGCTTTTCCTACACTCCAAGGAACACCTGATATTTATGGTGCTCATTAAAAAAAAATGTAACATTTTACAATCATGAAAATGATGCTATTAGCTTTGGAGACCTTCATTATAAGTGTTACAGTTTTAAAAAAATGACACCCTAAAGTATAACACTTCTGCAAAGTTGTATGCTTTAAACAAAGACATTCTTCTGTCCCCGCCTCCACTTTGACTCTCTCCCCTTTTCCTCTCTTCTAATGCAGGAAAGGGGGGCTTCTTTTGAAGTTCCTGGCCTACCTGAAGTTCACGTTCTCTGGAAGACTGACTTGCAAGGAGAGAGATTAAGGGTAGATGCTGCACTCGAGAACAGGTGAGTATCCAAAGATGTGACATTGTCTCTTCCCCAGGTTCACCATCTTCAGAAATTGTCACTCTTGAGCAGGGAGTGGTGGCAGAGGAAGGTGGATCTCTGAGTTCAAGACCAGCCTGGTCTATATTTCAAGGACAGCCAGGGCCACATAGTGAGACTGTGTCTCAAAGAACAAAAGACAGAAAGAAAGAAATCATTGTTCCTCCTCTAAAGTTGCTTAATGTTCCCATTTCACTTCTTCCAATGAAGAGAGAACTTGACCTTCAATGCTCCGGCCTTTCTTTAAACCTCCTACCATATGTGAGTCTCATGGGTTTGCATAGTCATATAGTTCTATCCTTTTTCTTTTACTAATCTGCCTACTGTCAGTGCTTCGGAGACTCAAATGGCCAAACCATCTGCAAGATAGAAAGAGTAGGTTCCTTCAGTCTTACCTGCAAGTTGCAACAGTACCCCTCCAGGTAAGCTTCTTGGAGAAGGAGCTGATTAAAATCAAGCCTCTGAGAAATGCCTTGACATCCCGATGAACAACCTGCATCTCAGCAGGAAGACCCCACTGAAGGGACAAGCACAACTGTATGTCTCCATCCTGCCCCTCATCCTCAGCACTCAGGTGGCGACAGTGTGGTGTGCAAATAGCACAAGGCAGACCAGGATGTGGCCATGAGAAGCCAGCAGTTTCCTTGGAGCCCTGGAATCCCTATTGGAGTCTGTCTTTTTAACCCTTGGCTGGGCATGGCAGAGCGAAGCGTGAACTGAGGGGCTGAGACAGCCACTTGGAGTGTCCACTATTTTCCTCTCCTTAGGGACTAAACAACCTGATGAAGATGACTCTAGAAAGAAGACTTTAAACTGGCTCACAGTTGAAGAAGGGGCACACTCCATTATGGTGGGAAGACATGGTCACAGGAGCATGAGGCTGCAGTCAGGAAGCAGAGAGCAGACAGTAAGTGGTCCCAACTAGAAAACCTCAAGGCTCACCCTTAAAGAGCCACTTCCTGCAGAGACTCTGCTTCCGAAAGGCATGACAACCTTCCCAAACAACTCCACCAGCTGGGAACCAAGAGTTCAAATATACTAGCCTATGGGACATAAAATACAGTCAAATCACATCACCTGGGTTGTGAGGGAAGAGAAAGGAGGGGACATGGCTTCTTTATTGACCATATTAACGTCCATCTCTCAGTAAATGCTGCTGCTTGCCCGTCCTGAGCCTAGCAGCTAGAAACATATGAGCAAAAGGGCTTCTTTAGAGCGGGTTCAGGAGCTGGAAATGAATGGGTCTCATTGCTTCAATTGAAATCACCTGAATGAGCAAGAACTGGGTTAGAGATGTTGCCTAAGGCTGCACATCATTTTTTTCTTGTAGCAGGAAATGGATAGAAATGGAGGCTGAATAATTCTTTCTTTCTTCATGTTTTATATATGAAGCCATTATTTCTCCTAACAGAAAGACTTAGACACTGCAGAGGCCATAGACTTGGAGAGACAGCAATATTACCTAACGAATGACCTGTGAAAACTCAAGTTTTCTTGCAATGCGCTAGCCAAGGCAGGGATCTTACCCTCTCTGCGAGGGGAGAGTTGGTAAATGATCTCAGCTTTCCCCAGAGACTCCAGGTGCCTGCAAGCTGGCATTTCCCAGTACCGTTTAGTATATTCGTCCCGGCTAAGGCTAGATTACATTTCCAGGTCCATAGTGTTTTATCTGTTGCTTGCAGAAATCACTTCATGTTTGCTCTGCAAAACACGGAAATAAACAAGAGGCGAGCACCCTTTCCTGGGGCACAACCCCATGGTGAACCTTCAGCTTTTGTGAGGGTCTCAGTGCAGAGCTGAGGTGATGGCAGAACAGGTGACCTGGAAAGCTGTGTTGAACTTTCGCCCTCGAATGTCCACATATCCTAAGGGACGTTTGCTGGTGTTCACCTCAAGCCAGCAAATAGTTTCCCCGACCAAGCCACAGCAATCTTACAAGCACAGGGAAAGATGAAATAGTGAATAGCCAAAGTAAATGGCAATACTTTCTAAATTCCTAACGATTAAAGGATCCAGGGACGGTCCTTCAGACCCATCCCATGCTGTGTGCACGTTCTTCAGTTTCTCTTGATTAAAATGACTCAGATTTGAAAAGAGACTTAAGTGGGAAAGATTTTAAGTTCCACATTTATCACCCACTCTTCCCAGTCTCAGTTTGCTAATTCATGAAAGCTTAGATCCCATCAACTTCAACCAGATATCATGTAACCTAAATAAAACCACTGGAACATGAGGCACAACGACTAGAAACAATAGATGGCCAGTAATTAGTAACTGGTATCAAACTAATGCTTACATGATGCCTAGAAAAGAAAGTAATAAATGCCAAACTTTGGCTCCAAAGAACAGCCTCAATTCTGCCTTGTCTGTTCAGCCAGCTTCCCTGCCAAGAATACCCATGGCCTCCCAGAGTTGTGATTCCCCACATCCATGCACACCAACTTACCCTGTCTATTCCCACTAATAGCATCAAGATAGGAATACATGGAGGCTGGAACGGTGGCTAGGCAGTCAAGAGCACTTGCTGTTCTTTCAGAAGACTCAAGTTTAGTTCCCAGTGCCCATATTGAGAAATTTACAATGGCCTGTAACTCCAGCTCCTCTTCTGGACTCCTCAGGCACCAGCATGCATGTATACCTGCGTACACACACGCCCACACATACACACATATACAATTACATAGAAAACAAATATTTATAAAAGATAGGAATGGTGTGGACACAAAAGCAGGGTTGAAAAGACAAAGAATCTATGAAATACTTGATGTCAGTGTCAAAGCCCGATGCTCATTGATATTTTGAAAAATGCAATCTCACCAATTCAAGGCAACTCATTTGCTAATGTTTAAAACTTAATTTCATTTAGATGAATTTCCCATTCATTTTAGATCTTATCCTCCTCCCTTAATATACTTCCAGAGAGAATGATTTTAGCTATTTTAGTTTATGAGATGGGATAGGGGTTGAGACAGTGTGGTGGTTAGTTTTTGGTCAGCTGGACATAAGCTAGGACCATCTGGGAAGAAGAAACCTCAGTTGAGAAAATGCCTCCCTCAGATTGACCTTTAGACAAGTTTGTGGGGCATTTTCTTGATTTGTGATTAATGTGAGAGGGTCAGCCCATGGTGGATAGTGCCATCCCTGGGCAGGTGGTCCTGGGTGATACAAGGAAGCAGGCTGAGCACCGTGTGGAACAAGCCAGTAAGCAGTACCCCTTCATGGCATCTGCATCAATCCCTGCTTGAGTTCCTGTTCTGACTTCCCTTCATGGTGGATTTTAAATTTCAAGCTGAAATAAACCCTTTCCTCTTCAAGTTGCTTTGGTTATGGTGCTTAGCACAACAATAGAAAACTAAGAAGAATGAACATGTATCTTATGTACTGGTCACGCGCAAACACAGGTATTAGGGTGACTGGTACAATGTGTGACTGGTATCCTCAAGCACTAGACATCTGCTTCCTGTCATGCTCCATGACTTGTCACCAACCCACCTCTCTTCCAAGACTTCTACAGCATACAAACATCTCTCCACAGTTTTGAAATTTTAATGACTTCTCTCATAAACATAATGATTTTCACTTTCTACAGAGCAGGACTTAATTCTTCTTCAAAATTCCTCCATGGAACCTTGTCTATAAATAAAGTTTGCCCTCTTTTTTTCTGGCATCACATCTTGATATTCCAAACAAGCTTCTGTAAACAGAGACTGCTTGTTCGTTCCCTGGCTGCCGAGACCTGAATAATCACACAGAAACTATATTAATTACAACATTGTTTAGCCTATTAGCTCAGGCTTCCTATTAACTAACTCTTACATTTTAAATTAACTCATTTCTATTATTTTATATTTTACCATGGGGCTCATAGTTTGTTACCTCTTGCTTTTTGAGAAGCTACATGGCATCTGTCTCCTTCAGCAGCTACACGGCATCTCCCTGACTCTGCCTACTCTTCTCTCTCTCTATCTCATCCAGCTTGGCTATATATTCTGCCCTGCCATAGGCCAAAGTAGCTTTATTCATTAACCAACTAAAGCAACACATATACAGAAGGATATTCCACATCAAGCTTCTCAAAGTCCAAAATATTGATTTTACTTTTGTCTTTTCACCATGCCTATTTCTCTGAATAAGAATGTAGTTTATGGTCTTTTCCATAGATTTGCCACAAGGTGATTAAACTCAAACTTCAAAAGGTCTTAAATTTTACTCTTTTGTCCACTTTGTGCCATATGATTTTACAGGCAATTCATATGACAATGGTGATAGACTCAATCAGAGGGGTTGCTCAGGACTCTGGCTATGTTCTTTCAAATATATTTCTCCATCCAACTACTCTTGGTTTATTTTTAAAGATTTGTTTTTACTATTTCTGATTATGTATAAGTGGATTTGTATGTGGGTATGTGCACATGAGTAGGTTCAGGTACCCCTGAAGGCCAGAGGCATTAAATCACCTGGAGCTAGAGTCTGACCTGGGTTCGGGGAACTTAATTAGGGTCTTTGGAAGAGCACCAAGAGCTCTTAACCACTGAACTGTCTGGCTCATCTTTCAACTTCCCTTCTTGAATGCAAGAGTCTGTTGAAGGCATAAGGTCTCATTGCCCAACTTTATTATCCTCCTGCAATTCCCAATGACTTCTAACATCAAGCTCATACCTTTCTACCAAGTCACCAAAGCAGCCATGGACAGAGTGCCATCTAATACTTACATATTTTGACTTTGCCTTTCCTATGGCCTACCAAGCAGTTCACACTCAAAGTCTGTGAAAAAGCAAAATAGCCTTTTATTTGGGTGTTAGAAATTATAATTTTTTGAGATAAAGGTTCAAAAGAGAAAAATAAGTTCTTCTAGGAGACTTTGGATGGTGAAAAGGATTAAAGGGTGTGATAGGACTTCCATAAAGTAAGAGTCTGACAACCTTCCATTGTGCATTGTGAGCTGGAGCATAGTGGAATTGTCAGGATACCCATGCCTGTCATTCAAGATGCTTACTGTCGAAGGGTGTGGGTGACCATACTCTAGGCAGCTGCAGAAGTCTTCCTAACTTGATGGCCACCTGACTCTTTTAAAAAGATATTTCAATATCTTTTGCCTTGTAAGTTTTCCTTTTAAATTCAGTAAGATAGATGGCTCCCCACTGGTAACACCCAACTTTTCCCCATCTGTCTTCAATGATAAAGTCTTCTGGAAGTCAGGACACAAAGTTATCAAGTTCAATTGGGAGAACCTAAGGAGGAGGACATCGCAAGTCTATGGTATTGCCACACTTTTGAGTAAAGGGACCCCCAGTCCAGATTTAGTATCCTTTCTGCAGGTCAGCTATACCCCACACAATGAAAACCAGCTCCTCTGTGTCCCAGGCCTAACAGCAATAAAGATAAAAGCCATCAGCTGGACCCTCCTCTGGAGGCCCCTGCAGCGGTCACCTTTATAAACAAGGAATATGTGGTTATGCTGGGAGCAATTACTGAAGTTTGGCAACATCAGCTCAGATAAAATTAGATTTGACCTGAGAGATTGTTCCAAACACCACCTCACCCGCCTTTCATGTTCTGAATCCTATCAAATGGCACATTGTTGTCTCTTCTCAGCTTTAAAGTCAGTGTCTTCATCAGAGAAATGAAAAAGACCTGCTTTCTTGTTAAGACATTTAAAGTTCTTTCCTGGCAGGTGTTGTAACAGGCTGGCAGATGTGACTTGTGCTGATTTTATCAGAGGCCACAGCATGTGACTAGGAGGGGTTACCGCTACTGCCCAGAGCCACAGAATATTGCACAGGAGAGTACCTGACCCTTTATCCATAAAGAAACAGAGGGCCAGAGAAAACACTGGACTTGCCCAAGGGCATGTGGGTCCGACTCTGGCCATGTTCAGTTGCATCCTCAGGCCTTCTTCCTGATGTTTGAGAAAGAGAGAGATGACAACATGGAAGAGAAAAAATTTGACCCCTGAAACTCTAGTTTCAGACTCTAATTTAGACAAACAACAGGGAGAGGAGATGGAGCCAGAGGACAGAAAAGCAGAAGCAAAGGGGGATCTAAGTCCTTCAGGGAAATGCAGCACACCCACATTCTTCACTGGTTTATCAACAGCATCAGCTCTATCTTTGATGCCCTGGGGATGTTTATTAAATATGTACAGAAGAGGGAACAGAGGCAGAGAGAGGACTGGAAATAAGTGGACCAAAGGCAACCCTATGCTGGGGTCTACGTACTTTGTAGTCACAACCTCAGGTTCAAGTTAAGGTGTTTTCCTTCCAACGTATGGTGTGTTTTGGAGTTTGGGATTTGTCTTTTTGATCTCCGAAGACTCTGTTTGTTTTTCTGGGTTGTTTTGTTTTATAGAAGGTAGAGACTGAGGTTGCTGAAAGTCAAACATCTGGATAAGTAAAACACTGTGAACTTTTCCTCTTGAGTAATTTTCCCAAGTTTGCATAATAATAGCTACAGCTAAAACAACACAAAGACAAAGAACTCTTAAGTCTATCAAAACACAAAGTTCTGCTCCTCTTGTTTACTCTTAGTGCCCTCCCTTTTTCTCTGGCACTTGCTCGATTACATTTTGATTCAGGCGAAATTGACTTGAGCTATTTAGTATTTTTGGTTGTTGTTGTTGACTTGGAGATCTGACTACAGGTCTGAAACTGGTCATCTCTCATTCATCCCCCCATCCATCCATCCATCCATCCATCCATCCATCCATCCATCCATCCATCACTCAAAGGATGGGTACATCGTTTGTGCAACACACTTTGCTGTTCAGTTCTGCAGTGAATGGGGCTCACTCTCTGGCTTCACACTCACAATTAATAAGGGAAGGGGGTAGGGGTATTACCGAGATTTCTACAGGTGACAGATCAGGGTTCAAGCTTTACATTTAGGAGGTTAGAGCCTAATCAGTTAGAGTAAATCCAGGATTCTCAACACAGCGTTTAAGACAGTGATTCTCAGCCTGTGGGTTACAACCCCTTTGACCTTTTGCAGATGTGGTCTAAGACCAATTGAAAACACAGATATTTATATTATGATTCATAACAATAGTGAAATTACGTTATGAAGTAGCAACAAAGTAACTTTGTGGCTGGCGGTTGGCACAGCATGAGGAACTGTAATGAAGGGTCTCAGCATTAGGAAGATGGAGACTACTATTCAAGTCACCATGTCTCTCCTTACTCCACCCCCTTTGTATTGTCATTCCCCCCCCACCTCATTAGTTTGCACTGTGAACTTGACACAGCCCAGACTTACCGGAAGCAACCTCAACTAAAGGACTGTCAAAATCAGACTGGCCTATGAGCATGCTTGTGGGGGCATTGTCTTGATTGCTAATTAATATAGGAGAGCCCAGCCTACTCTGGGTGATGTCACCCCTGAGCTGTACAAAAAGGTAGCTGATCATGAACAGCCCTGGAAGCAAGCCAGTAAGCAGGTTCCTCTGCATTTTCTGCTTCAAGGCCCCAACCGTAAGTTCCTACCTTGGCTTCCTTGGATTATGCACTATAACCTCTATGATAAAACAATCCCTTTCCTCACCAAGTTGCTTTTGGTCAGTGTGGTTCATCACAAGAGAAAGCAAATCAGGACATGTTCAGCATGCAAGTGACAGGCCATCTGCTAAACAGGATCCTTTAAGATTGTTTTCATCATAAGGCATTTGTCTTTACTTTTTCCTCTGATTAAAATATCCCACTGCTAGGTCTTCATCTGACTTTCATAACCCAGGACTCATCTCATGGTCTATAGAAGAAGATAAATACTGGAATTCTCACTTTGAAAACCAGAACACATTCTATAACCATTCAAACACTTATTCAAGGCCATATAACCATCAAGAGACACTGCTAAGGCAGTTTGTATCAACAAACCTGACTTGTACCTCCCCTCACCTACACCGCCCTTCTCACCATCAGAACTGATCTCAGCAATTTCCATGTTTCAAGCTTCATATCAGAGTGCGTGCTTTTCCCATGCTGGCCCTGCTCACAACTGTATCCTTAACACTTAACAGAGCCTGGCGTGCAGTGTGCACTGGGAAAACAGTTGTGAATGAATGAATGAATGAATGAACAGAAGCTTGAAAGAGAGAAAGTATGTGTAAAGAAAGGTTAGAGGTAATTACTCCCTGGTCAAGATGTTGTATCACAGCTTACTTCAGGGAACCTCTGAGAACAAGGCTATCTATATTCTTTCTCAGGAGTGGCGCCAAAATTATTAGAAATACCAGACAGGTAGGAGCAGATACAGTGGCTGGTGGTGATATATGAGAGAAAACAAGGCTTTGGGGGGATGGAGGGACAGGACAAGCCTTATGTTACAATGCAGAAATGAATGTAACTCCGACCCTTGGGTAAAACATGCATCACTTCCTAGAGGTCCTCCCCAAAGAGTATCTGTGGTGTAACAGCAGGAAAAGAACTCCCTGAAAGGTCCCCATGGTGCCAATAACCTAGGAGTCCTCTCCAGCTGACCAAGCCTAGATGGCGCAGCAGATGGTGTTAATGAGTCGGAAATGACTCAAGCTATGTCTTCAGCCTGCTGCTTGCCAGATCCTCCCTGTTGGTCACAAGTCACTGATCTCTTGCAAGTCAAGTGCCAGGATGTGCAATGGCCTATGTCACCTCATCTGGTTGGCTTTCCAAGATGGTGGTGCTTTGAAGGCAATGGTCAGCACTATTGGTAGAGACTTGCTAAGCATGGCCCAGGCCTGCTGTGACCCTCAAAGGGGAGCTTAGACTTGTGCAATGAGATTCTGATTCAGGGAGCAATGTTCCTTCTGCTCACTATACCCTCTGGTTTTCTAGCCTCTGATAGGAGACCCAATGACATGATGTTAGATAGTGGTAGCGCTCTATCCAAATAGACCCTCAGACCTTTGACTGAATCACTGACGATACTTTGGATATAGAAAGATATAATGTGACTTAACTCCTCAAATAGTAACTAACAAATTGAAATTACCTGGCGCAAGTGAGAAGGAAACACAGAACACTCAACAAACCTGCTTAGGAGTTTATTAGAGAGGGTGCATACAGGCCTGGGGAATCAGTGTGCAGAGAGAGAGAAAGATGGCGTGTCCAGCTTTTTAAAAGCTGCCTAGCACATGTGCACAGAGAGTTGGCATGACTACGTCATACACAGATGACACAGATGACGGGATCACACATGCGCGAAAGGGTTTAGCTGAGTCTTATGTGGATGGAACCATGCATGCACGCACGTGGGTCACACACTAGGGAGGGGCTTTAACATTCAGGCACTTGCCTGAGGGCTTGTCTGCAAGTGCATGGCTCCAGAACCTGGAAGTGCAGCCTTGTTTGTAGCTGAATAATTACACAAATCTTAATTACTTTTCTGCGCTAGAGACTTTCCTAAGCCTTTGTTGCCGTTCTAGTTTGCTTCCTATTGCTTTGATAAAAACACAATGACCCAAAGCAACTTGAGGAAGAAACAATTTGTTTAGCTTACATCCCTATCACAGTCTACCATTAAGGGATGCCAAGTCAGGCACTCAAACAGGGCAGAAACCTGTATGTAGGAACTGAAGCAGAGACCATGAAGGAACTTTTCTTAACTAGATTATTCTCAATGGCTTGCTCAGCTTGCTTTTTATACAACCTAGGACCATCTGCCTAGGGTAGCACTGCCCACAGTGGGCTGGGCCCTCTCATATCTACCATCACCACCATCAACAACAAAAAAGCCCCACAGACTTGTTTACAAGCAAACTGATGGAGGTATTTCAAAGGTAATTCCTCTTCCCATTTGATGTTAGACTGTGTCAAGTTGAATAAAAATCTAACCAGAAGAGTAGATATCATCTCATTGAATTTTAGAACAACTCTGGGTAGCAGAAACTTTAAGAGTATTTCGCAAATGAGGAACGGAGACATAGGGAAGGTAACGACTTCCTGGTGGTCCTTCAAGCATCAAGCTGTCTCATCTATATTTGTCATATGTGAAAGTTAGAGTTCTTAGTGACTGGATTATTTGGTTGCATTAACATGTCCATGACTTTCAATTTATCAATACAGCCCAGTCTAGGTGACAAAAGGCAGCTGTCCCTTCCTGTCACTATCCCTGCAATGACTAGACTACTGAGAACTCCTCAAGTTTGGGGTTTTCCCTTAGAGAGTTGGTTATGTTTCCTAAAGTGGCAGCCTTAAGGACCCAAACCAAAGGTACAGACATATCTGCTATTTTCTCTCTCTGCTTAGGATTAACTTAGGAACTCAGTGTCAGAAACATGATCCATATGAAGGTACAGCCTAGTGACTACATTGGCAAGCATTGCTTAGTTTCAGCTCAGATGGAGCATAATGAAGGCATTCGCAATGCATCTGACTGCTAGGAGACACAGGGGTGCAGGCAAGTGTGGAACCACTTAGTTTCTCTTCTAAGTATGAGTGGAACAGGCTGACCCAATTAAGTCCCATTCAAACCACGATACAGAGTGTTGCTTCTGTACCACAACTATTCCTACATTTAATAAAGCATTACTCATCTCCATATGAAAGCACTTCCTGGAGTCCTGGGCATTCTAGGAAGACTATTCCTGTGGTAAGAGGGGGAGGACTGTGCAGAGTGAAAAAGGGAGGTGCATGTGGCTCTTGGTCAACAGGTAGGATTCTGTTAGCTGCCTGTGGGAGCTCTTACGGGATAGCAGAGTCCGAATTTTGTCTGCCTTCTTGGTTATACGAAGAATGTTTTCAGGTCACTCAACTGGGATCCACTGGGACTCAGGGCTCTCATACTAGAGTAGGCTCTCATCTTGCCCAGTATCTTTATTTTACTATGAATGAGTAAAAGTATTTTTTTTTATTCTTCTAAGATTATTGATCATTAGTCCTGGATTTAGAAGTCTCTATATTTAAAGAAATCTGGCCCCATTGTGTAATTTCTTCCTAAATAGCACTCCCTTAAGATACAGGGTGCCAGTGTGCAATTGCCTAGGCTGCAAAGATCTTCCTAGTGTTTCCCCTCCTGACTGAATTCCGCGGTCACAGGTTGTCAAGCACATGAATGGAGACTTTCTCATAGGATGAAGTGTGAAGGCACCGAGCATATGTGCTGTTGATAGTCACCACTGTCCTGATGTGGAAGAGAGAAAACACTAGAGATGCATTAAAACTGGCCAATACTGCACTGAAGTGTTTTCAGACTCTCCAGGAGGTTTTGGATAGTTAAAAACAGCCATGTTACTGAAGGTTTTGTTGTTGCTGTTATTGTTTTGTTTTTACAGGTATTCACTTTAAATCATCCTCATTAGCTAATGGTAATACCAGCTTGGCCAATTGCAGAGGCAGACAGTAACATCCTTGGAGATGTTTTCTTAAAATACAACTCCTTCTTAACCTATCAGAAGGCCATAGGCAGAACACAAATTTGACTTAAAAAGACCAATATGTTGAGACAATGAGAAGAAACAGAAAGAAGAGAATAAGAAGGTAGAGGAAAGATTTATGGGTGATCCTGATACTCCAAGGATTTCATAGAAGATTCATGGCCTCTTCTGGTAGAGACCAGATATAAGGATCAAATATTTATAGTTATTAATTTATTGACACACATAAAATAAAGTGCTTACCATGTGCCCAGTGATTCACTGAACATTTCCTGTGCGTATCGATCTAGTGAACCCCAACAATCACATGAATTGAGAACTATAGCTACCCCATCTTACAAAAAAAGAAAAAAGAAAAAGAAAGGAAGGAAGGAGGGAAGGAAAAAGGAAAGAGGAGGAGGAAGAACTGTGTGGTGGCAAAGCTCGAATTTGAACCCAATCAGCAACACCAGAACTGATACAACTCTTAATAGTTTGGTCTTAAACCATCTCCTCATCCTTCTGAGACACTGTTCTCTGAGTATGAGATTAGTGTACGGCTCCTGTGTCCACCTAAGCACATGCTGTAATCATGAATTTAGTCAATATACGCTAATGGTAAGTGGTACTGGCACTGTCCTTCCTGTCTTAACTGTCACCGAATGCTCTGGATCCCTTATAAGCCCTGACAATCACAACTGTTGTTTCATAGTGACACTAATCATGACTATTGATGTGACAGAGAATAGATAGTTGAAGAACTGGATGCACCTACCGAAATAGAGGACTCTCCAGTTTGTCTTAGTTTCTTTTCCTGGTTGCTGTGATAAAATACTCTGACCAATAGTAACTTCCTGGAGAAAATGTTTATTTCAGCTCATAGTCCTTTTCTTTTCTCGTGCTTTGTTATTGGCGTTCAGCTCTTTTTTAGACCAATCAGATTTTTAGACAGGCAAAGTAACACAGCTTCACAGAGTTAAACAAATGCAATATAAAAAAATGCAACACATCTTTGCATCATTAAAACAAATGTTACTCAGCATAAACAGATGTAACACATCTTAAAATAACATTCTCCAACAGCTGCTCCTGCCCCTTACCAGCTCCTTTATCTTCCCTGGGCAACATAGTAGAGCTGGCCCTGATGGGTGTAGGTGTATTAACCCTCAGGGCATGAAAACAGGCGAACTAACCCTCCCCTTGCTCATTGCTGCATAGGGTAAACTAGCTGGGGCATTTGGAAACCTCACCCTGGTCACGAGGACAGGCAGAACTGGCAGGCTGACCAGCCCTGCAATTACCCAGGCCAGAACCAGGGATATGAGTTGGCCTACCGCAATATCCAATCCATCTATGATCTTTTGGAGCACACAAAAGGGCTACATCATGCAGATCCAAAGCTTCAGGATCTCCATGAAACAGGCCACAACAGGATATCCAAGAGGATCACCAGTGAGGGCCCAGCATCAATAGTGTAGCAGAAACCGGACACCTTGAACCAGACCAATGACTCTTTGCAAAGAACACTTCAAAATAAAGATGTATGGGGGGAAAAGGGTACACTGTGGGACTCAGTCACACTAGAGCTTCCGGGATGAAATCTCTCTCTCTCTCTCTCTCTCTCTCTCTCTCTCTCTCTCTCTCTCTCTCTCTCTCTCTCTCTCTCTCTCTGTCTCTCTCTCTCTTTCTCTCTCTCTCTCTTTCTTTGTAAACTTTATTTTATTTTATTGTGGGGGGAGGTTGCAAAGTCAGAGGGTGGATGCAAAGGGGATAGGGAAATGAATGGAGTCGAGATGCATGATGTGAAAGACCCAAAGAATAAATTTAAAAAAAATTAAAGAAAAAAGAAAAGAATTATGAACACTTTGCAAGTAGTAAACCATTGTATAGAAAAATGTATGATCAAAAAACAACTTCTAGGGCAATTTTTTTCTTTTTTGTTTTATTAGAACAAATTTTTTGAGCTAATATTTTATGGCAAAAATATGACCAAACTTCTGTTTATCTGTTCTTGCCAGAATTTTTCTCATTAAAAATTGAAAACTAACAGTTGCAGAGCATTGGAGTCCTCTGGTAATGGTATCAGACAGTGCAGTCACCCTGAAAAATATAGCGCTTTCCTATGGGTGAATATGTATGTATGCTATAACACAGTTATTCAACTCCTGAGAGTATGTATGTGTTTTCAGATATATCAAAGAAACTTAGAATAGACTATGAGCCACAGATGAGCAATACAATGCTTATCACAGGCCATAACTGGAAACTTCCCAAATGCCCAGCAGTCCTGAATCAATAAATAAATATGCTATCATCACATGGTGGTGTACTATATAGCAGCAAATAAACTGTGACTGAACAACACAGTCTGGATGATGCTCACAAGATTAATGTTGTATCATACCATATAAATGTAATACTCAGTATACAAGCTTACCTTTATAATGATTCCAAACAGGCAAGATTAATTGTGCTGGTTAGTTTTATGTCAACATGACACAAGCTATAGCTATCAAAGATAGAAAGAGCATCAATTAAGAAAATGCCTCCAGCCGGGCAGTGGTGGCACAGGCCTTACCTTTAATTCCATCACTCAGGAGGCAGAGACAAGTGGATTTCTGATTTTGAGGTCAGCCTGGTCTACAGAGCAAAGGAACACTGTCTCAAAAAAAACAACAACAAGTAAACAAAAACAAGAAGAAAGAAAGAGAGAAGCAGGGAGGGAGGAAAGAAAGAAAAGAAAAGAAAACAAAAGAAAGGGAAGGAAAATCCTTCCATAAGATCCAGCTGTAAGCAAACTTGTAGGGCATTTTCTTATTAGTGATTGATGTGAGAGGGCCCAGTTCATTGTGAGTTGTGTCATTCCTGAGGTGGTGGACCTGGGTTTTCTAAGAAAGCAGGCTGAACAGACCATGAGGAACAAGCCAATAAGCAGCACCCTTCCGTGGCCTCTGCATCAGTTCCTGCCTCCAGGTCCTGGCCCTGCCTGAGTTCCTGTCCTGACTCCTTCAGTGATGGACTATGGTGTGGAAGTATAAGCCAAAAAGACCATTTCCTCCCCAACTGGTACCATCACAGTGGGATAATATTGTCACAGACTTGACCGTGTTTTGAGAAGGAGTGTAGAAGGACTTTGAAACTGTGAGCTAGAGACGTCCCTGAGTATTGAGAGGTAAGTGGCCTGTTCTGCAGGAGTTTGGCGGAGAATAATTCGGAGAGCAGTATGGATGATGGGAGCATGGCTTGAGAAATTTTAGAGGGAAGCCAAGATTCTATCAGGACCTTGGTGTGAAAATCTGTGGTGTCTGGTCAGCTGACCTGAAGAATTGGTTATGAAAAAGAAGATACCAGAACCACTGAAGTTAAACCTTTGCTTTGCTGGGATAATTGATGCTGGTCAGCTGGAGCTGAGAAATTAGCCATGATTAAGAAGAGATCAGCATCACTGAGGTGAGATCTCAGATTCCAAAATCTCCTTAAAGTCAGCAGCTGTGCTCCAGAGGTAGCCAAGGTTGTCCCTTGTACTGAGAACCAAACTCGATAGTGTAAGAGTCATCCAGGTGGGACCGGTTTTGAAGGTTTGAAGGGGTCATGGAGAGCAGCTGGGACTTGGTGCAGAGAGAAGCCATAAGAGGCCATTGGCGCAACTGGAGTATCAGTGGAAGCCCCAGACTGAAGGGGTCATGGAGAAAGTTGAGGTTTTGCACCATGAAGAGAGCCGAGGAGATACAGTTGGTGAAAGGATAGCCCCATTGCTGCAGAAGACCCCAGCAGCAGTACCACAGGACAGCTGCCAAGAAAGGCAGCAGCCACAGGATGGAGCCAGCCAAAGCTTAGAAAACATAGCTTGTGTTGCAGAGTGTAGAGCCAGAGAAGTGACCTAAGCCCTTTGGAGGAGCCCAGAGGTCATGACTGAATCCCAGACATTAGATACTGCATATTTATATGGTTGAAATTTGGTTTTGCTTTGATCTGATTGTGACTGTGCTCTAGTTCTGTTCTCTTAACGTATTTAATTTATTTGATTTTATAGGAGTCCATGGTTGAGATACAGAATTTTAAAAGAGATTTTAGGTTAAAAGAGAATTTGGGACAATCCTGGCAGCTTTACCAGAGGCCAGAGCGGCCCTAGGTACCACAGGGAAGGCACCATTCACCACCTGCTAAACTCCTTTAAGCCTGTCCAACAACTCCAGACTACACCTCCACCCCTGGGCGCCATATCCAGGTTACTACTTTAGAAGAAGTCTTTGTATTAAACAGAGGTCAGGCAGATCTAGGAAACTGAGGGCCCACAACCTTAAGGTAGGCCAGCCTGGTCCTAGGAACCCCAGGTAAGACACTGACTGCCACCCAGAAAACCCCCTGTTGGGGGCTATGGACCCCCAGGTCCCAAATTTCCTGTAAACAACTTGCTTGTAGTTGCTCTAAACAAAACAATTTGTTTTCCTGTGTTTGCAGTTGCTCTGAGAGTGAGACCCTCAGGAGTTCCTGATGGCAGAGGAGTGGTTTCTAGTGGGTTTGCAGCTGAGAATTAAGGCATGGCCATAATTAGTCAAAGAAAATGTTATATCTAAAAAATTCCTAACATGAAACATCTAGGAAATTTGGGATACCATGAAAAGACAAAATGTAAGAATATAGGAGGAGAAGAAGGAGAAGAAACCAAGATCAAAGATACAGTTATACTGCTCTTAGGCATATCCCCAAAGGATGTCCAATCATACTACAAGGACACTTGCTCAACTTGCTGAACTATGTTGAGCATTATTTGTAATGGCCAGAACCTAGAAAAAACCAAGATGCCCCTCAACCAAAGACTGGATAAGGAAAATGTGATATGTTTACACAGTGGAATATTATTCATCTGTTAAAAACAAGGACATCAAAAAATTGAAGGCAAATTGAAGGAACTGGAAAATATCATCCTGAGTGAGATAACCCAGACTGAGAAAGACAACCATGGTATTTACTCACCCATAAGAGGATATTAACTATGCTGCAATCCACAGACCCATAGAGGCTAAGCAACACCAGCTTTCCCCGAGGAGGGTAAATAGAAGAGATTTCATGAGTGGATTGAGGTTGGGTGGGGATAGCAACATTAGTGATCAGGTTGAGGGGGTGACAGGGGAGAGTACTGAAGGAGATCACTGGAAAGACAGGGAACATTTCAGGGTTAGCTAAAAACTTGATACAAGGGAATCTCCCAGGAATCTACAAGGAAGACCCCAGCTTAGACTCCTAGCAATAGCAGATATGTAGCCTGAACTGGCCATCCTGTGACCAGACTGGTGCCTAGCTAGCTCCATTGTCATCAGAGAGGCGTCATCCAGCAACTGATGGAAACAGATACAGACCCACAGCCAAACATTAGGCAGAGTTGGAGAAATCCTGCAGGAGACAGGGAGAAAGGATTGCAGAAGCCAGAGGGGTACAGGACAGTATAGGGAAACTCAAAGAATCAACTTAATGGGCTCATAGGGGCTCACAGAAACTGAACTGGCAACCAGGGAGGCTCCGTGGGTCAGACATAGACCCTTTGCATATATGTGACAGTTGTGTAGCTTTGATCCTCTTGTGGGACTCCTAACAGTGGGAACAGGGGCTGTCTCTCACTCTTTTACAGGCTTTTGGTACCCTACTCCTCATACAGGGTCACCCTGCCCAGCTTTAATACACAGGGAAGTGCTTAGTCTCACTGCAACTTGATATGCCATGTTTTGTTGATACTCATGGGAGAACTGCCATTTCCTAAACAGAAACAGAGGGAGAGTGGATGGGGGAGGGGGAATCAGAACAGAGAAGGGATTGAGGGAGGGACTGGGAGAAAAGGGGGAGGGGAAACTATAGCAGGGATGTAAAATAAATAAATAAATAAACATTCTTTTTTTAAAGAGACTTCGGGTTTTTATGAAGACTGACTTTTCATGTGTTTTAGTTAAAAGACTGTGGGATTTTTTAAAGTTTATGAAATGTTTCATATTGTGATGTTTATATTGATGTAATCTTAGGGATGTACAAGAAAGGAAAGGTTGTGGCTTAACAGGGCTTGTGTGTCTAAGGGGTCAGTTGTGCTGGCTGGTTTTATGTCAATTTGACAGAAGCTAGAGTCATCAGAGAGGAGGGAGCCTTCATTGAGAAAATGTCTCCACAAAATCTGGCTGTAAATAAGCCTGCTGGGCATTTTCTTAATTAGTGATTGATGTGGGAGGGCTCAGGCCATTGTGGATGAGATAATCCTGGGATCATGGTACTATGAGAAAGCAGGCTGATCAAGCCAGAAGGGGCAAACCAGTCAGTAGTATCCTTACAAGGTCTCTGCATCAGCTCCCACCTCCGGGTTCCTGCCCTTCTTGAGTCCCTGTCCTGACTTCCTTCAGGGATGGACTATGGTGTAGAAAGTCAGATAAACTCTTTCCTGCCAGCTTACTTTTGGTTATGGTGTTTGATCACAGCAATAAAAACCCTAACTAGAACAATTATTCTGTGATGTTTGAAATCTGGAAAGTTGATCAAATGTAGACTTCTGGGGTCCAGGCATTATTCTGACTCTTAAGTTGAGGGCTGGTGGCATGATTATACAGTGGCAGTTTGTCAAAATTATTCGGTGTAGTTTTCACCTTTCTGAATATGTTTTCTGCAGTACTTATATGTGTGCTTGCATGCGCACACGGACACATATACACGCTTCAGCCTCTGCCTCTCAAAGAAATAATTAGGCTCCCTTTAGCAGTTCTTGAGAAATCTAAGTTCCCCACAGGAATGCCTATTAAAACTGCAAGATTTTAAACAGATGCAAACTCAGAGTGCTCTCGGTTCAGCAGTCAAATCCGTGTCTAGCACTGGAGGGAGCTTCCTATGTCTCTCAAGACTGCTGATGTAGGATGAAAAACAGTCTTAGCAGACTGCCTATGCAATGTTACAGGCACGTTTACTTTTTAAACCATAGAAAAGGTTCCTTCTCATTCAGAACAATGGGACAGAACTAGAGATTAGACTCATGTCTTCGCACAGGCTGAGCCACACACATGTACCCTCCTCCCCCACCTGCACACACACGTGCACACACATACATACATACACCCTTTCCACATTTTTTTTACTTTATTTTATTTTTTCGAGACAGGGTTTCTCTGTAGCTTTGGAGCCTGTCCTGGAACTAGCTCTTGTAGACCAGGCTGGTCTCGAACTCACAGAGGTCCACCTGCCTCCGCCTCCCGAGTGCTGGGATTAAAGTGAGCCACCACCGCCCGGCCACCTTTTTTTTAGAATTAATGTTATGCCAACTGGGGTGGTGGTGAGCTTGTGTGGGTATGGGGGGGAAACATAGATTATATAATGAAAACCCAGTGTGAGGCATGAAAAGCCTCCTCTCAAGTTCTCGGTAAAGGGCATCTAACAAATCCCTAACGAGTATTCAATATTGCTATTGGTCTTGGCATTTTCTACTTTAAAAAGGTAAGAACCTGCTGCTTATGATAGCACACACCTAGCACACAGGTCTGGTAGGAATCTCTCTGGACCTAACTTGAAAGCCTCCTTCCTGAGGACCAACCCTTATGGTTTCAGAAGGAGCCATGCAAACTGTCAATGGAGAAACACAATCAATAGTCCTATCCATCTGTAATGCCAGTGAGTCACAACAACGCCCAACATGGCAAGATATTCCTAGAGCTGCAGTGGCGGCACTTATCCTTGGGGTTAGCAACAGTCACCTCATAGGATTCATGGTCCAGTCAGTAGGAGGGCATTCATGCTTGGCACTGTAAATATAGCCAAATACCTGTTGCCTGCTGAGGTCATGGACCCTGGGAAAGAACCTACTATGGCCAACTCTTAAACCATCAAAATCTGTAAGTGAATTCTAAATGTTATTTTTATATTCATAGGTAAGTGTAGCTCACTCGAATTCCCCATCAAAGAAGCTTCTTCTGGCAGCAGGCAGATCAATATAGAAATCCACGACCTGTCAGAATGCAGAGATCATCGGACCGTGGGGTTCCCGTCCCCAATTAATACATTTACAACCCAACCCTTTAAGGCTCAGGGAATTTCACAAAAAGAAAGGGTAAAAATGATTGTAAGAGTCAGAGGACCTGGATGTCTGCTGTGATACAGTCTTCTAAAAAATAACATAGAGGACAGGAGGGGTGGGCTTGGGAGTGGGGTGGGGGTGCATATGACTAAGATATGTTGTATAAAATTCTCTAAGAATTAATAATATTAGATAGATATATAGATAGACAGACAGACAGATAGATGATAGATAGATAGACAGACAGATAGACAGATAGATATAGATATCTCAAAGTCTAGCCCTAAATGGAAACTGAGCTCCTGCGGTTACACAGGGGCAGACAGGCAGGGACCTCTCCTTTTCTCCCACCCTTGATCTCACTCCAGCTCTGAAAGCATTGGTACGGCTGCTAAATTAAGAACCCAATTCTTATCTAAGTCCAGGAGGCTATTTTAGCCATGGCGACAGCCTAGCTCTGCGGAGCTTTCTTCATGCCATTTGTTCATTCTCAGAAATGTGTTTTCTGCAGTGTGTGTTTTCTCACCCCATGTTGTCTGCCTCGCGAGTCTTGTCAGGTTTGTTGATCACTTCAAATGCTATCTAGTATTGTTTTCTATGCCATTTGTTTGGAACAATTAAATTATTTACATATTTGGCATGCCACCCTAGGAAAACTACCAAATCAAATGCCTATGTTTTTGTTCATGTGTATATATACATATATTCATAGGAAAAGATATACATACATACATATATATAAAGAAATTTTTTTAAAAAAATCAAAAAAGGAAGGAACAGACTTCCTACAAAAAAAAAGAGAGGATTGTAACAAGAATATATAGCAAAACTGTAAATAGTAATAAATGTAAAAAGAATTTATGGATTTACCATTCATGAAAAAAGAGAAAATTAAAATAAGATTCACTGGTTGTCATATTTTAATATATATTATTAGTTCTTTGAGAATTTAATATACAACATATTTTGGTCATATTTACTTTCCACCATTTTTTGATCCAGCAACATTCTAGTTTATTTACCCAAAAGAATCAAAATCAGGATCCCAAAGTCATAGCTGCACCCCTCTGCCCTCACTCCTGTGTTGTTTACAATGTCTAAGAATTGGAAACAATGAGATGTCTACCAAAAGATACATGTGGGCAAAGAAAACATAAGATATGCAAATACATGGGTAGATTATTAACATTTTAAAGAAGCAAGGAAATGAATTTGTGACCACATAGATGGCATTTGAAGATATTAAGCTGAGCGAAATGAGTTACACAAAGAAAGATATTGACGTGATACTCTGGTGTATGGTATCAAAAGCAGCCTAACTGGACTGGAGTGTAGCTCAGGGGAATACTGTTGACCTAGCTTGTGCAAAGCTCTGTGCTCAGTATCTAGCACTGTGATGTATACACACACACACACACACACACACACACAGTTTGTGGGGGTAGGTAGATATATGATAGATAGAGCTAGACAGACAGATGATCGATATAGACAGGCAGACAGAGATAGATAATAGAATTGCAGAGATATAGATAGATAGATAGATAGATAGATAGATAGATAGATAGATAGATAGATAGATAGATAGATAATACAGTCATCACACAATAGCTGATCATAGAATAGTGGGTACCAGTGGATAGACGTAGATGCTGTGATTTAATGGGTTAATGTCATACAAGGTGAAAAGTTCCAGAGATCTGCTTACATTATAGTCTTTGCTGTTTAAATGCAAATATTGTGCATTTAAAGTTTTGTTGATGGTAGATCTCATAATAAATATTCTTGCTTCCCCCAAAAGGAAAGTCAAATGGACACAGGAAACTTTCCAAAGTGATAAGTACTATGTTTATTGTGGTGATGGTATCACAGTTGTATAAATGTATCCAAGCTCATCAAATTCCAGGCCTTACATATGTACAATTCTTTGCATACAGATTATACATATCTAAATAAAGTTACAAAAAACTTAGGCAATGAACAGATGGAAGAAAAACCTCCAGAGAGAATGATTACTCAAAAGTCAAGAGAAAATGTTCCCAGAAATGGTAGGAGTTAGTCCAAATGAATATTTTTAATCTTCAAAATATTAAAGACATGGACTATTACTCAAATAGGCAATTTCATACATTGTTGGTGAGACTAGGACCTGAACATCCCATTTAGGAAATAGCAAAATTTTCATCTTTAAAATGTCCATTTTTCCCCACACATTCATTTATAAACTTTTGATGCTGTGGCTCTTGCAGAGTGTGAAAAGACGCAGATAAAAGGCTATTCCTTGCAGGTTTGCTCACAGAGAAAACTGGGACAGAATGTAAACATGAATCAACTAGAAATTTAAGCATAACTAATAGTACTGCCATCTCAACTTGTTCAATGTGAAAATAAGGTAGGGAAGGAAAATACAGAACATAATCTAATTCTGTAAGACAAACAAGCATTTGCCTGGGCTGAAACTGTGGAACAACCATGCAGAAAACCCTTATTTGGGGACAGTGTGATGACAGAGAACGCCACTTTCTGCTTTACATATTTTTGTGCAGTCTGAATTTTTACAATATGTTTTGAAAGCTGTTGGAACAGAGAAAGACAATAAAGGATTTTTAAAATAATTTAGAATATGCTCCAAATGGTAGCAATGTTGTGCCTGGTTGCTGGGAATTTGAATGATTTTAAATATTCCTTTTGTGCCTTTTGTACTTTAAAAATTATCTACCATGAATATCTCCTCCTTTTCAAGTCAAAAAGTAGGTGAATTTTTAAATAATTACATGCAATTTTAAAATGTAGCATATGGTCAAAATCATGTAAAAAAAAAAAAAAACCTGCACAGCATAAAGCTTCAAAAGACTTACACCTAATGGTATAAAAAAAGCTAATGGGTAATTAAATGGGTGGAAGGAGTAGAGGAGTTTTCTCCTTCCTTCCCTCATTTGCAATCAACAGCTGAGTGATTTGAAGATCAATGGTTGGAATGACAGTAGATTCGTCATTATTATAATTGATGTGCTCATTAGTACCTACGCTCTCTCCCCTGGTTTCTTTCAGACTTGCTATTTCCATGCAACAATGTTAATTATGGTGATAAAGTACTGGAGCAAATGTCTAGAAGCAGAGCCAATGGTACCATGGAGACAGCCCTACAGAATAGAAGCGTCTCTGAGTCCATTGTGTCCTACCTCCTGCCTTAGGACAAGCGGATTCCTGAGCCCGGTGGAGATTACTGGTGCCTTTGCTGAAGATGACCCAGGGAAACACTCAGTAGCTCCCTACAAAAGAAGTCACCCCACACCGCAGTTCCCTAAGTAGTCTTCTACGTAATACTCTTTTCTTTTATAAACAAAGATGGGCAGATATTGTGAGTCACTACTTTCTTTCTTTTTTTTTTTTTAAACAAAACTCTAAATATCAAAGTTTATATTTGGAAGGAAGCAGATAGAGTAAATGGTGAGAAAAGTGAGCAGGCTGAAGTCCCCGAACCTACCAGGTGCTTTGTCCTTCAGAATCTCTCAGCCCTGAAAAGACCACGGCCACTATCACCGTGTTGGTGCCCACCGCCAACTTTTGTCAGTGGCCCAAGCATAAATTAAAATCGTTTCTTTTTATATCTCCTCACAAAATGGACTTTTAAAATTCTCCAGTCTAAGCCATAGCTTTCTCATATAAATAAGAATAAAGTCTGAAAAGACACAGCAAGAGCTGAAGAACGCTGAAATCTAAAAGGCTGCATTGCGGTTAACTTTTTCCCCTAGGTCCTTCAGAAGAGAGACAAATTTTGGCCTTGTTGCCGATTTTTCGCTGTGTAGAAGCCTCCTTCACCTGAGGAGCATTTTCTCCTAATGGAGGCAGGAGTGTAGCTCTTTAGTTAAGATGCTCCCTCTTCTACTACAAGAATGGTAATTGTATGCTGATCTCACTTTCTCTGTTCACATCGCCTGCTATTTCGCTAATAAGAATTATCTCCCTTCTTTTTCTGGCTTTTGAAAAACGGCTCCAATTTGCCCATATGCCACTTGTATGTCTTCCTTTTTCTCACAGAATCAGCTCTCATCTTCAACTGTCACTAAAATGTTAGTACCATCTCCACTGCCACCACACCCTGTCTTTTCATGTAGAACTTTCTCGTGAAAAAAAAAAAAACTTTATAAACTTTCTTTTATACTTAAAATGTAAGTATATATTTGATTAGGTACCAGAAAGTAAGAACTTGCACACTCTACTGAGAAGCTCCAGATCTTTTCCTAATGATTTGTCCTTGATTCTAAAGTTCAGCATCCGGATATAAGTAAGTTCTTATTTGTCTTTGCGGGGGAAAGCTCAGTACAGAAAGTGCAGTTTGAACATATTTTAAGCACAGGTTACCTTCTTTGCAAATAGTCTCTGGCCACTTTCCATCCTACAGGATCAAGCTATGATGACAGAGAATGCCACTTTCTGCTTTACATACTTCTGTTCAGTCTGAATTTTTACAATATGTTTTGAAAGCTGTTGGAATAGAGAAAGACAGAGGAGGTTAGTGTGAATAAGATTAATAGGGGGGCATCTGGGGTCAAATCTATTCCAGAAACAAGGTCGCATAACATAGGAAAGGTGGGTTTATTGTGTCAGTATTCGGATGTTCAGATACTTGGAGTTCACTGTGGGCTTCTGTGAACTGATTACTGTCAGGCAGTAATTCCCAGACTTTGCTATCATTGATAAACATTTTAATGGACTTACTAGCTAAACATTTCCTGGAAAACACTTTGAGAAATGTTGTTCTAATTTTTGTACAATTCTCATTCTCATTCATCCAAGCTTTTCTCTGCCCACATAAACAAAATGAGGGGTTTAACATGGTAAACTAGCTAGAGTACATCAACTCCATAGGACTGTGCAGAAAAGCCTTGGAGTGTTACAGAGATGAAGATAAGCCAGGACTGGATGTGTGTGCTAGACACCTAGGCATCAGTGCTGCCTATCATCCATCGCAAAGAATGGGGCTCAAGGGGCAAGATACATCCAACAACAGCAAGATGATCATACGTAAGGGAGGCTCCAAATCCTTCTTCATTCTATGCACACACAGTAGAACAATCCAGAAACAGTTACAACACCCGAACGAGCTCTATCATGGTTTCCTTGGTCTTACATAGTTCCTAGGGTCTGATAACATTCAGAGAATAAGACAAGGAGGGGCTAAGGGCTCATTGATTTCAACATAGTTAGACACAGGGAAAGGTAAGCCTGAGTGGTAAAGCAGCTGCAGATGGACTACGCAGAGGAGCTGCACCAAATCTGGAACCCAGTTCTCCTATTTGCACTGCCCAGACGTGCTTGCACCAAGTCTGGAACCCAGTTCCTCTATTCTCCCATCATTGCAGATGCTGATACCTAATAAATGACACACACACACACAAAGATTAAAACATGTCTCAGTCCAGGATTGGGAGGATAGTTTAGTTGTTATGATCACTGGCTGTTTATCCAGGGGACCTGGGTGCCATTCCCAGCACCCACGTGGGAGCTCAAAACTGTCTCTAACTCCAGTTCCATGGACTCCAGTGCCCTCTCCTGGAACCATCAGCAATGCACACACGTGATAGAGGGACACACAGGCAGGCAAAACAAATAAATCTTTTTTAAAAGAGCATCTCAGTCCATTTTCTGTTGCTCACGACACAATAGCATAGAATGGGTGAGATGTAGAGAGGAAAGGTAGACTCTGGCACAAGCTCCTGTGTGAGTGTAAACCTTTGTGCAACACAACCCTGAGCCAGCGCAGGGTACTGCAGAGGAAAAAGCAGAAGCAGCCCCCATAAGAGGCGCACTCTTGAGAAGATCTGCAAACCATCGATCTAACTTCTTATAGAAAATGTATCCATTTTTTTGAGGGCTGAGTCGGGATCAACACTCCAAGGTCATACCCCGCACCCCCCACCATAAAACCTCTAGATGGGGCATTCATTGTCAAAATGCTTTTTGTCGAGAACAAAGCATGTCTAAACTACAGCAAAGACCAATACCAGAAGCAAGAGCACTTTAGTATAAATGTTTTAGCATTCTAAAATAATAGCAAAATTGAAGGCTTTTTTGCCTCCCCATTTGGGTAGATAAAAAAAAATAAAGTATGAGTTTCTTCATTCATTTGGGGAGTATTTACTGAGCATCTGCTATCTGGCAGGCACTCTATCGGAGGCTTGGAGTTTAGTGACCAATTTTGGTATCATCCCATCATCTTGATGGAGAGGACTGACATTATCAAAATGATTACATAAGCAAGTATTACTGGGTGGATTCCAACAAAGAATATAAATACTAGACACATACAGAGGCAATGAAAGCTGGCCTATAATGACTAAATAGAAATAATAGTGAACCATAGTCCAAAGAATTAAAACAAGATTTTTTTTTTTTGTGACTGTCCTTGTTTGTTTTCTATTGCTGTGAGAAAATACTGACCAACCACAACTCAAGGAAGAAAAGGTTTATTTGGCTTACAAGTTACAGTCCATCACCAAGGAAAGGCAAAGCAGAAACTCAAGGCAGGAACCAATGCAAAGGCCATGAAGGGATGCTCTGATTTACAGGCTTGCTCTGAATGGCTTGCTCAGCCTGCTTTCTTATACAGCTCAGGAATGGTACAACCTTAAATCAACTGACCTCTCCTATATCAATTAACAATTAAAGAAATACCCTATAGGCATGCCCATAGGCCAATCTGATGGAAGCAATTCCTCAGTTGAGATGCTCTCTTCCCAGGTATGTCTAGGTTTGTGTCAAATTGTCCAAAGCTATGACAGTCACCTAGGAATGCCACTTTTCAAAGAAGTAGTAGTGGAAATGATACCTTGACGAGGGCTCTGGGTTATATGTAGCCCATAAGAGTGGTTTTGAACTAATTTCTTATTTAGAAAACCCAAGTGACTCTTTCACCAGCTTTAATCATGTTGCTAATATTCCCCAAACAAACAGGTATACAGAGAAACCTCAGTTGAATTTCACCTCTGAGATAGTAGGCAGGGATGTGAGGAACCTCTTTGCCTAATAGTTTGTTTAATGTGTATAGGAGACTTCTTAGTAGATCATGGAAGATAACTCAGAACAAGTGAAGGAGTAAGGTCCATAATGTTAATTTCCAATGAGTCAAGGAGAAAAACCACCAACCCAACTCATCAGGGATAAATTTATTAAATCAAGTGATTAATTAAAGCATGACTTTTAACTCATGCACATGCACTGCCTCTCCCTAAGGCATGTGAGGAAGACAAGGGGTGTTTTATAGTTCAGTGATAGGAGGTTTCTAAATGGGGGGGGGGCAGTGGCAGGCAAAATAAGTGGGGTTACAGGAGTAAAACAAGAACATAATGAGTTAGTTATAATGACCTCCTGAAGCCAAGGCATGATTGCAAGGTGGTCATAAGGTGGTCATAACAGCAGGGTCATCATAACAACCTTTTGAAGCAAAGGTAGAGCTGTAAGATGTTTATGACTTTTTGAAACAAAGATAGAATTGCTGCTTCCTGGAAGAAGCAGCATAGGTCCATTTGTAGTTAAGGTTTAGGTGGAACATAGACCAACCCTTGTAAAACAGAGGTTTAACAATAAACAGGAATGAACTTAGTTTTTCTTTACTATCAGATGGCTTTTAAGCCTAAAATGGAGGCAGACTGTTTCTTCAATGCCTAGCTGAGTAATGTCCTTACTTCCTCTGCCAGTTCTGTGTGCTTACAAGAAATGCTAGCTTGCACTTCCTCTATTCTACCAACTGTAAAACAGAATCAAGCATGTGGTTCTGTCCTATCACTGGCCCTGCTCTGGGTACCACAGGCTGGGTGTACCATTAGCATTGGTATTCCTCACCCTATGTGATCTGAGGAGCCTAAGCTACTTCCCTTGAAGCTGGTGTGGGGTTCTGCAAAGAGACCATAAAGCCCCACCACGTGGAGTCTTACTTCTCTTTCTTTGAAAATCCTCCACTTGAAAATTAAAGAGGATCACAAGTTTTAAGTTCAGCATCGTCAGTGAGAGCACAGGAAGTAGCACCTCCCTCCCTGTCTTCTGCTTTGTTAGTGGTCTTTTTTCTCACCAACTCAATATTGCATCCCAACTCACCTCCGAGTTGCATCATGGGCAAGCCAAGGAGCAGGGCAGGAGATGATGATGGAGCTTCATTTTAGCTCAAGCCTCTAGGGAGACCCTCCTCATAATAGATGCACCACTGTGAGAGGCAACAGTGGAAGCTGGGACTTCAGTGACTTTGGTCTGTAGGGATGTATTCCAAGGGGCTCCCCAGCATCAACCCTGACCTATGCAAAAATAAGAAAAAAGAAATAAATGATTAGAAAAGGGCTGGCCTTGCAAGTGTGTGCTCCCGCCAACAATTCGCACACAGCTGGGGGGCGCTCTGCTGGAAATCAGCATCTCATTTGCAGCTTCATTTGCCTTAGAAATGTTGCTGTGTGTAATAATGTCAGCCACTAACAGTTAGGAACCAGTGGCTCCTGGAGCAAGGCACCACCAAACAAGCAATTTTCACTTGGCAAGTCAGAATGACCCTGGGAGCTAGGTGCCGCAGGGGAAGGGAAGTGTGGGTGTCTGTTGAGGCAGGTTTGGGCAGGGTGTCCACGGGGCTTCTGATGGCTGTTTCTGGCCTGCAGTTCTTGCCACTTGCAAGCTCTTCACACCACAAACACATCACTTTTGTGGTTTGAGGAGCTCTCAGGAGCTTTTCCTGGAGGCAGAAAGAGGAGGGAGGGTGGCAGGCAACGGAAAACAGCAAGTGGAAGAGACAGCTGTGTAAAGCAACAAATAGAACCTCAGGTGGCCCCAGGAGTGCTGGGATCTGTCTCAGATCTGCCACAAGCCAGACAGTGATCACGGCTGTCAGGGCTCTCTGGATGGAGATGGTGCAGGTGGATGAGGGGAGACAAGGAAGTCTTGGTAGACTTCCTTATGCTTCCCCAACGCTCTAGGCTTAGTTACTCTAAACTCGGAAAACGTGGAGAAAGGAAATGGGAAAGGAGAAGGTGAGCTGCATGAGTGCCAGTGAGTATTCGGTCAAGAGAGGCAAGAAGACTGCCGAGAAGACCGCAACAATAAAGAAACCAACCACGTAGACCTGCGGAAGGTATTCCATGCAGAGCGCCAAGTTCTCTAAAGTAATCATGATTACCATCATTATCATAAACAACCGAAGTCCTAATTAACTTTGTAAAGGGCAGCATCCTGCGGATGACTTAGAAATGCCCTTCCTCCCACCCACTTTCTGCTCCGGAACCCAAGAGGATCTCTCCCCTGTGGTGCACAGCTTCTTCTCTTCCCAGAGACCCTTCCTTTGGGGATCTTATGGAAAAAAGGGGAGTACTCAAGTTCCCTACCCGGGCTATGAATCTAGAGAGATGGTATTGGGAAGCTCAGTGGGGAACAATCCAGATGATCTGAGGTAACCCTTCAGAGAAGGCTTAAAGCACAACTCGCTCCTGAGGGGCCGGACTGGAGGGCTACGGGCCGGCTTAAAGTTTACTTGTTCACGGAAGGCTTTCCTGCTTCTCCCCTCGATTAAATCACTCTCCACCGGCTGGCTCAACTCAACTCACCCGACAGCTCTTAGCTCACCTGACCCCCATGTCTGCTGATTGCTGAGGCTTTGTTGCTTCTCTCAGCATCAACCTGGCCCCCTTTCCTCTCCAGTTCTGAGCCTCGGAGCTTGTTGGGTCTGAATTGCAGACCTTTCACAATTTCCTGTGTTGTTCCCAAGAGGCCCAGGATACCCTGCGCTCACCCAACACAGCAAATGTCTGGTGATCCTCCCCTGGGGACTCTCTGCTTTCTTTAGAATTTGCTAGAGATTCTAGAATGTGGTCCTGGGGCCATGTGACCCACGGAAGGACAACTGCAGCAAAGAAGTCAGATTCCAGCTTTTGGAAGGAATTGACAAGCGAAAGAAAGAAAGAAAGGAAGAAAGAAAGAAAGAAAGAAAGGAAGAAAGAAAGAAAGAAAGAAGAAGAAGAAAGAAAGAAAGGAAGGAATAGGAAGGAAGAAGACGAATAGAATTACTCATACTTCCTTCCTCACATCCCGGCAGAAACGGCGGGCGGGATTTGTGCTTCTGGCTTCTTGCGTTCTTTCTTTTTTCTTTTCTTCCTTTCCCACTTCGCCCTCCCGCTCACCTCCCTCCCTACCTCCCTTCCTTCCTTCTCCTTTTTTCTTTCTTTCTTGCTTCCATTTCCCTTCCTCACCTCCCTCTCTCTCCCTCACCTTCCTCCCGCCCCTCCTCCTCCCTCCTCCCTCACCCTTCCCTCCTCCTTCCTCCTTCCTCAGGCAGGCCATTCGAAGGAAGGAAAATCCAAGCCATGTCATTTCTCACAAAGGCCAGCAAGTCATTTGGAATTGCTTGTTAAAATAAGTAAATAAATAAATTGTAAGAAAATACAAATTCCGACTAAGCTGATCCTGGTGATTTAGATGAATAGGCTCATATCAGCATTTGGCAATGTGATGCTCACTGAAAAGCAAGGTGGATGTGAACCAGAGAACAATAAGAAAGGAAAACCATCTCAGAAGCCCAGATGAGAAACCCGGCAGTTGCTTCTTCTAAGAACTGTCAACTGGGGGATTTTTAAAGCAGTTCTCTGAATACAGATAGTATGAGAATGTCCCCCCCAAAATCTATAAATCCAGAAGGGACTTACAGGAATTCACCCATCAGCACTCAAGGAAGGCTAGCAATTTCATTAGGTAGACATGGAGAACAGTCGCTTTTGCAGAGGACTGAATTTTGGTGTCTAGGTTTTTGTTTTGTTTTCATTCTATAAAATTGCTCTATCATATTTTAAACATATAAATATAGTTTTTTTCTACCATACATTGTTTTCATTGAGTAAGGAGCACTAGCATGTGGCTTCTTGTTTCCTGCATTTTCCTTTTTCTTTTCAAATAAATTTAAAAAAAAGATTTAATGTGTTTGAGAATTTCCCCTGCATGCATATATGTGCATTGTGTGTGTGCTTGGGGCCCATGGGAGTCAGAGGAGTACATTGGATCCCCAGAACTAGAGTTAGGGATGGTTCTGTACCACCGTGTGGGTGCTGGGAACTGAACCTGGCCCTCTGCAAGAGCAGTCAGTACTCTTAACTGCTGAACCATCTCTACGCCCACTCAGTCCATGCCCAACTTTCCTTTCTTGAAGAGAATGCATAGCAAACTGGCTTGTACATTGAAAAGAGAGCACTGATAGCCAGGAGGTTTGGAGTAGTTCTCACACAGGGGCCATGCGCCTCAGAATTACAAACACCAGGAATGTTTGCTAGAAGTATTGACTCCCAGGGGTCCGGAAATGGCTTCTGATCTTGGACAGAGGCCTAGGAATCAGGATTAAGAATCAGATTTTGAATATGAACCATGGGTAACTATTTTCTAAAGCTAGATGAAGAACTTCCCAGTCCAAATCCTCTTCTGTTGGTGATCTTTGTGGCCATGCCATCAGGAAATAGGTTCTATTAAATCTGGATACAGGTGTGGATGTTTCCAACAACAGAGCATTATCAAAGTGAGGGTCTGTGGTTCCTGACACTCTTAAGAACAGCCTTATCCCCTTCCTTTTCTCCAGCCCTCCTACTTGGAGCCCTAATGTCCACTGAGCAGTGTTTGATGATGTAGATATGAATAATTTGCATTGGTATGGATTTTGCTTTATTGACATAAATTTAAGGTCAATCTTGTTATATGTATGTTTCTGCTCCTGATTAAGGTATTGTGATTGTGTAATTCACTTAAAAATGTAATGTATAATTAAGAAATATAGGTTAGTGGATAATCATCTATAATAGTCAGGTTTGTAGTCATATTAGTTAGATTTTCTAGATATGTATAGATATATTTCAGATAGGCATTCTTCATATCTTTCAAAGACTACAGAATATGGCATTTAAAATGTTTTAATATTATCTCCTTCTGGAGTCTTTGATGAAGTTGAAGAATTTATATAGTTTTTCTTAGTTATGATAAAAGATAAAGTATATATAAATATTGTAACTGTAATTCTTGCTTGATACTTGTTATATGTAATTTTACTATGTTAAAGCCTTCCTTTTTGTTTAAACAGAAAAGGGAAATGGTGTAGGAGGCCCTTCTGTATTTGTGTTGCTTTCACTGGTTATTAAAGAAACTGGCTTGGCCTAGTTGATAGGGCAGAACTCAGGTAGGCAGGGAAGACAGAACAGAATTCTGGGAGGAAGAAAGCAAAGACAGGCAGATGCCATGAATCTCCAGCCTGAGACAGACATAGGTTAGAATCTTTCTGGTAAGCCACAGTCACGTGGTGGTACCCAGATTTAACAGAAATGGGTTAATTAAGATGTGAGAGTTAGCCAATAAGAGGATAGAGCTAATGGGCCAGGGAGTAATTTAATTAATACAATTTCTGTGTGATTATTTCGGGGGTTAAGCTAGCCGGGCGGCGGGATGCAGCTCACATCTTCAACAAACTGCCGACATAGCAGAAGCAGAAATTAAACCAGTTAGGCGGTCAAGAAGAGACCAGCGCTTCATGATTGGCAGGTTGGAGTATCAGCTCCGTTACCACCATGAACAATAACACACCAGCTGTACTCTGGGGCTGGGGTTGGAGGGGCCCAGCTGTCATGTGCCATCAGTTCTGGCTTCATCTCACTCCTAGCCTCATTCCGCCCTGCATCCACGCTGGCGCAGCTCTAGCCAGCCGCTTATGTCCCTGTACATTATTACAATGGGTTTTACTGACTTTTAGGCTGTTAGACTACAGTCCTCCTTATACATGCATCCTCTGAACCGCCCAGGGAATCATTTTCCAAACCCCAACTCTGACCCAGTCTCACCCATCCTAACTGTCCTCCATTGGCTTGCCACTGTCTAGTGTGTAGAACAGAATCCTCCATGCCCTGGGTGTTCCTCAACCCAGCCGAACTACAGGCAGTTTCCCTAAACTTTTACCCATCATCCCCCAGATTCTCTGAGCTCCTTCTGGGACCCGTTTTTGTTCACGATTTCAAAGTTTTGCCATTTTTTTTTCTTCATAGACGCTGTATCACTCGAAGAGGCAATTCAAATAAGAACGCATCTCACTAAACCAACAAAACTGTCATCCTCTCCCTCTGTCTGCTGGCTACCTCCTCACTCTCCTGTGCCTGGGCAGAATAAACTGTCCCCCTGTCACTGGTCCCTTAGCTCTTGCTCAGCCTTGGTCCCCCTGGTTAACATTTATTTGTTTGTGTATCAGTCATCTGTCTTCCTTGATCAACCATGAATTCTCTAAGGCTCCAGTGGAGCAGGCGTTCAGTAGAAGCCTATCAGACCCAATTTACTGGAATACAAATAAAGGCATTGCATCTCAGTCCTCCGAGCAATCACTACCCTCTCGTCATGGATACACAGAAGGAGCATGATTGTCCACATAACACCCCATGGGTGCCTTTGTTACCATCAATATGGCTTAGCACATTTGGTAAAAAGGTACGAATTCAGGCCTCAACACTTGTCCCAAACCAGAAGCCTTGTGTTCCGACCACTTTTGTCTTTCTGTGCCTTAGTTTTCCATGTGTGAAATGAGACATTTAATCCAGCCAAACTGTGGTTCTTTGGCTTGTTGGAAACTTGACATGAGACTCACCTTTTGCACTGAAGTCAGAATCTTTATAATAGCTTGTACCTCTCTTCTTGTTTTACAGCCTTAAAAGGTCTAGGTGATGTCCAGGTGTAGGGATAATGTCAATATCCTTCTCTCTGTTTCCCTTCCTATATGAGATCCTCAGATGCTGATGTTACCTGCAACAGATTTTAGACCTGTGTGTCAAGAGAAAATGCTTACGGGTGTAGATTGAAACAGTTTTGTATTTACTCATGAGCTCTTGGCTTGTGGCAAATTGAAGGCGCGTCTCTGAAAAATCCCCCACGTAGGAAGCAGCGCTGAACTTTCCTCCCTGCCTCCTGGACTCTCTCCCATTAATTTCCTTCAGTCCTCATTAGCATGTTTCTCCTGCAGACTTGGAAACCTGGAGACATTCTTGCAGCTAATTTAACACCTGCAGGTTTTGAGAGTTGGTAGAGAAAATGCATCAATAAAATAATCACTTGCTTTTTCTCTCGGAGATTTTTAAATGCAAACCCATTTAAAGGTTAGACTTTTGTTATAATTTCTATTTGTGTTTTCAGCATCAAGTCATATGTTAATTAATGCTCTTGTCTTTTCAAATGTAAAGAGATGAAAAGGCAAGTCAGGATGAAACCACTTTTGACAGACGAATGGCCATCTGTGAGAAGTAGCTTTGTGTTTCAGATGCAGGCTTGGGGCTTTCTTTTCCACAGAGCTACTGACCACCTTAGAAATTGCGTGCAAAGCCAAGGGTCAAGTGTGAGTATGGCCCAGTCTATGGGCATTGGGGACACAGGTGGAAACTGGGAAACTGTCTGCTTTAGTGAAGGGAAATGGGTGTAATGTCAGTCACCAAGAAGGGGTGGGTAGAAAATCAGGAGATTTCTTAAAGCACGGGTGTTCCTCAATGTGCCATGGGGTGTGCCCAGTTAGGCCTGTCTTATACTGAGGATATCTTAAGTATCTGAAGCAGAAAACACAGTGCATAGATCTCACCTTCCAAACATCTCAGTCTGACGGCATGATCACATGGCTGCTTGGGAGCTGTGACTGCTCCTATTGTCCATCACTGTATGGGGTTTATTCCTACACATTGTTAGCCCAAGAGCAAAGCAAGTTCCAAATCTGCAGAAGATTTCCTACTAAGTGCCTATTGTGTTTGTTCCTTCACAAACGTGGAGTCACCCAACGTTGAGGACTTTCTGAGCAGTGTTTGTGAGGGATGACATGAAAGGGCACGGAAGCTTCTTTTTCAAAACACCAGACCAAACCTTAACAAAACCTAAGGAAGGGGCAGGAATGCTGTCCAAGAGCATCTGAAGGAGAGATTCTCTGCTGGAAGGAGGAATGGGTGTGCCCCTCTAAGGCTGGTTACTAAGGAGACCAAAGACTACTCAAATCTAGTGGTACCCCTGGAGCAGGGCATCATGGGATAATTCTCAGGAGGCTCTGACCAAGTTGTTGGAGTGGGTTATGCATTTGACAGACAGCCCTTCCTCTGACACTTCTTAAGGCACAGTCCTTAACATGTGGGAAAGATGCCAGACAGAGACTTGAGAGCAACATCCTGGGAACACCCAAGAGCAAAAAGAATTTAGGTATACCCAGAAAATCATGTGGAGGATTATGGGAGTTAGCAAAGTAACAGAGGTAGAGATGTGCCCATAGCTCAGCCATGAGAAAACTCTAATAACCAGGAGCAGTTTGGGGACACAGAGACAGACAAGGAGGGCATTAGTAACGGGAGGCTACAGTGAAGCTGTCACAAGAACTTCAGGGAGAAACCCTATACCAACTAGGCTAGGCCACCCAAGCCAGGTGACTAATTCAGGAGGTGCTTAGTGGGAAAAAAGGCCGGGAAAGGAGATGTAATCATCGTGGCCACCCTAGGGAATACATATTGAAGGGTTCGAGAAACCCTAAGTCTGTCTTCAGTGGGACCTCAGGTTTTCAGCAATCAGTCAGGGGTAGAGATATGCATGATTAAGCAGTCTTGCCCAAGGTGTGGAATGGTTGGTCATTACCTCAGTTCTGATACTGCAAGGTGGTTTGAAGAAACCCTATTGCTTGAAGGATTAAGGGTGAATAGGGAAAGGCAGTAGAGGAGGGGAACAAATGAGAACAAAGTATAATGAGGTCATGACCCCCTCCAACCCTATAAGGGAGGAGTGAGAGAAAAAGCAAACCACCCCCAGCACAAAGCCAGGAACCCTTAAAGCTGATTAGGAGAGACTGAGATTTTAAAATGGAATATCTGTTTAAAACCTTGATGCTACCTTAATTTCTGAACCAAGAGTGACGAAAAAGTTAAACAGTTTGCCTAGGTTGTAGCTATAGGAATGGGAAGAAGATTCAACATATTACGGCTGAAGACACAGCTGAAAAAAATCAAGGGGCAAGAGTTCTGAGTGCTTCTTTCAGGAAGTCACAATGTCATCAGGATGTAAGGAACACATGTGACCCTTAGTAAACACACAGAGAAGGCACAACCAAGTTTATTAACAATTTTCCATAGCTTAACTTTCCTTTCCCCAGCCCCAAATATGAAGAACCTGTTGAAAAAAAAAATATCCCGGACTGCTTAATGTAAACGCTTCTCAATTTTTACCCCATAATTCCCAAGCACAGTATTTTTAAAAGCCTTCTGTGCTACCTGTCCTTCCAGTCCTCAGCTGCCATGACTGTGTGTGTTGCCCGTGTCAGCCACTGTCTTAGTACTGTATGGGAGGACTTCTTTCTACATGAAGAAACAGGTTCTCCACATTATAAGAAATTAAAAACACACACCTGTTGGATCCTTGCTTACCCATGAAGCTTTGTTGTTCTTGTCCTTAAGCTTTGTTGCTAGCTTGGCTGGGTAAGAATCCAACAATTTCTCCTTGGAAGATTGAGTATATAAATTAATTTTCTGCTTAGAACCCAGTGCTTCTGGCTAAAAATGGCTGTTGGTCTACGTAGCTTTCCCCGAGTTATTGTCTAGTTATTGTATCTCTAGAAGCTTTGAAGAAATTCATTTTATCCTGTAAATTAGGAAATTTATGCAGGGTGGGCTCTCTAGGTTTGGCATTTTCTTATTTGCTCTCCTTTATTCTCAGAAGACAACCTGTCTTAAGAATCTATTTTCAGTCAGCTCCAGGGATTTATCGTTGTTTTTAATTTCCCCACTCATTTTAAATATTTTGAAATCCTTTCCTTCCTAGAAAGTCGTTTAGATGGGCCTTCATCTCTGAGGTCGCCCCATGCGCCTCCACACTTTTCCGCTGTCCACGTCATTTTCCTCTTTGCCCCAGGTTCTGAGATTCTTGATTATTTTTCTATTCAACAACTTGATCGTCATCTTTGTTCAGTTTCTGTCTCAGTCTGGTGAAATCTTAATTCCACAGCGATTTCATTTCAAAATTCCTTCTTATTTAACATTTTTATCAAGTTTAAAATATTCCTGGGTTAGTGTCTTTTCAAAAGTCATTAGCCTTGCCGGGCGGTGGTGGCGCACGCCTTTAATCCCAGCACTCCGGAGGCAGAAGTAGGCGGATCTCTGTGAGTTCAAGGCCAGCCTGGTCTACAAGAGCTAGTTCCAGGACAGGCAGCTAAAAAAGCTGCAGAGAAACCCGTCTCGAAAAACCAAAAAAAAAAAAAAAAAGTCATTAGCCTTAATTTGTATTTATAATAGTTTCAGGCCATTCAGCAGAGATCTGAATATTTTAAAGTAATTCTATTCTATTCTTCTGACAGATGATATTTTTTTCTTCTCTTCTGAGGTTACTTAACTTTCCACTGATCCTTCCATTTCTTAGCTTTATTCTTAGGTTTTTTTGGCTTTTGGTATGTGTGGGTGTTTTTCCTGTACGTATGTCTGTGCACTACATGCATGCAGTGCCCTCAGAGCCAGCAAAGGACATTGGGGCCTCTGGAACAGACATGATAAACAATTGTGAGTTGCCAGGTGGGTGCTGGGAACTGAACTTGAGTCCTCTGGAAGAGCAGCCAGTGCTCTTAACCATGGGTCCAAGTTTCCAGCCCCAATCCTTCTGTTTCTTTCTCCTGGTACTTTATTAATTTTTTCTCACACCTTGCAATCTTTCTTAGACTCTTGTAATTTAATGACATGTATAGGCAGCTGATGTCCATTTTTCTTGACAGTTGCCCATGTTTCTTTTATAAAGTCCTCTTCCATAAAGAGAAGGACTAACTATGAGACCCCAGCCTGTCTTAGAGTGTTTGAGGACCAGGAACAGGGAAGGTTGAGGATTACCTTAACAGCCAGTGCTAAGCTTTTTGGGAGGGCAGCTCCTGTGAACATCACCTTTGCTATTTGTCTTGCTTTGCTCAACTCCCTTTCTAGAGACCTCCAAATATAAATTAGGCTACAATAATTATTTGTTTACTTTTTTTTCCCTGAAGGGCGGCATCTGATACCTCTGTCCGTGAGTCTGGGAGGCTCTGTAAACATTTTGACTCAGAATACAATTGAAGTGATGCTATTAGTTCTGGGTATCAGTCAGCTCTCCCTACCTGTCTCTTGGGAAACTCACTGTGGAGAATCCATCTGGCATGTAAACATCCAAATATCCAGAGTCCACCAGAGTGTGAGGGAGCCCAAGCAGCCACAGGGAGCCATACAGAGATGAAAGATGACCAGACTATAGATTTGCTAGATACCTGAAAGGCTTGCTCCCACCGCATAAACGAGGAAGCCTTCAGCTAACGCCACCAGCCTCATCTCATCCCTCTGCATGTCCCCGAAGAGAAAACCATTACACCGAGTCCAGTCAACACACAAAACGTAAGAGCTGTTAATAGGTCACTGTCTAGGCATTACCTTTTAAAATGATATTTTTTTAAAGCAATAACTACTTGTTACATATTTTTCAATGCAACAGAATGACAACTTTTGTCACGAAGTCATCTCAAGCTGCTTTCTCCAGAATAAAATAGTAGCTGTCAATAACTCTATTTTGGAGTTAAGAACCCCTTGGGAGGGTTAAAACGTAGTCTTTCTATAAAAGTTTTGAAGATGAATGGTAAGTCTGTTCTTCCATTTGAAAGCCTTAACTTGGCCTTCCTTTTATCTTTGCAAGGTCCTGAACTTGGCTCTTTGGGCTCTGACTGTTATATGTTCAATTTATCCCTGTCTAGTAGATAAAATCAGACATCCTACACGAAGTCCTCAAAATTGAAGAGTTATTAATCTATCCCCCCATGTCCCCATGTATGCTCTGTGGGGTGTGTGTGTGTGTGTGTGTGAGAGAGAGAGAGAGAGAGAGAGAGAGAGAGAGAGAGAGAGAGAGAGAGAGACAGAGAGAGAGACAGAGAGAGAGACAGAGAGAGACAGAGAGAGAGAGACAGAGAGAGAGAGACAGAGAGAGAGAGAGAGATAGAGAGAGAGAGAGACAGAGACACAGAGAGAGAGACAGAGAGAGAGAGTGAGAGAGATAGATAGAGAGAGAGAGAGAGAGAGAGAGAGAGAGAGAGAGAGAGAGAGAGAGAGATTTCCAGGTAATCCTGAATCCTGGGAAGAAATTGAAGTGGCAATGCATGCTCATCTCACACTTCCATCTTGAATCAGAAGCCTAATAAATTTTAAAACTGAACAACATGGTACGAGGGCCCATTATGTATTTTCTTTATTTCCATCTTCTTTCTGTATGGCAGTGTTAGGAGCACAGTGTTAGTGAAGAGTGTCTCTCACCTACTAATAGTTCATAAGAATAACTATCTAGGGGAAATTCATCCAAAAAGTATACTGCAACGAAAATCTCTAGGAGAAAGTGCTACATTTTCTAATCGAGTTGAATCTGGCCTTGTTTCTCAAATACAGACTCGAGTAGCAGAAGGGAAAGCATCAGGCAGTGAGAGGGAAATACGGCATACGATTTTACCCCCAGCAAGAAAGTTCTACAGCAAAGTCCTTGATGGTCTGTAAACCTGAGGAGTTTATGTTATATAGTGCAGGCCCTTCGAGTGAAGAAGAAAGTACCAGAACATTAGCTATCTTTTTGCTTGATTATAATGAAGATAAGAGATGCACCCTCGGGATGTGACAGGAATTGGGCAATGGGCCCTGGCAGGGTCTAGACTGAGTTCAAAGGCCCAGCTAGGAGAGAAAAGTGTCAGTCAGCAAATGGCCTGACTGGAAGCCAGGTTTTCATTAGCTAGGGTTGCTTGTCATGCTTGTCTGAGCTCCCTCACAGATGCAAATAACTCTTACTTAGAGTGTAGGGGCTTAATTGGTTCTCTTTCTATTTTTAATGCACTAATCCTCTGGTCTATAATATCTGGGCTAATGTTTGAGGAAAGGGCATCGCAACCAAGTAGAAAGAACAATCAAGATTGACAATGTAATAGCAAAGGATCAGCCAGTTTTGACAGGACTGGAAGTACTGAAGTTCCTGAGAGGGACAAAATGTTGGTCTCTCTGAAAACTGATGTATTTTGTATATTTGTTGCTCCATTAATTCAGAAGAACACTTGACCATACTGGTAGTTAAGCAATCAAGGAAGGCCATTGACACTGGGGACCCAGTCCTCACTTCTGGATCACTGAACTAAAGCAAGCCTGAAACATTCCATGTAGAAAGGCCAGTGCTTCATAGTTCCCACATCTAGTCTTCATAGGTGGCCCTGGATCTTTCCTGTTGTTTTTGTTAATAGTGAGATGACCTTCTTAGGTGTTTGTTCCTCCAGCAGATCATCAAGTTATTCCTTTCTACCCAAACACACACCTTCCTGAGTTTCTGGTAAGTGCAATATTCTCGGGCCTTGTATTATTTTCAGTGATGTCTGAGTGGCCATGTTGGGCTGGCACCTGACACAAACATTCCTTTGACTTACCTCTTAATCTAGACTTGTTCTCTCCTTACGTTCTGAAGAAAAGACCCATAAGATATGAGTCAGCAATGGCTTGGGAAGGATCAAACACAGCCCCCCCCCCAAAAAAAAAATAATCAATAGTTTCAGAGAAAACTTTATAAGGCTCCTGTCTAGAAAGACTCACCATAATTTTCCTCCAGCCTTTCTCTGAGAGCAGTTATTTTCAGACTTGAATAGATTCATGAAATCACCTTGGAAAATCAATTAATAAATCAGATGAGAAATTCTGATTCATGGTTCCATAGAAAGAGTTAGAAATGGCAAGTGGAACACTGACTCTATGCTGAGAAATGATAGGCAAACATTAAATAAAGTAAGCCTTGCCCAGCGTGGAAAGCTGGATGGACTGACTTACTATGAGGAAAGCCTTTGGAAGGAAGTATGCATCCTATTCTGTTATGGAGGGCAGGGGAAAGAACCGTCCTGCCAAAAGGGGATGAATGATGGATACTAAGAAGAAGTTCAGATTAACTCATCATTGCTAGTCCCAGACAGCCACATAGGAGAGTCTAGAGAACAAATGGGTATACTTAAAAACAGTCCTTGGAAGGCTGGTGGGGAAAGGTACCTGTTGCCCATCCTGGTGACTGAGTTCAACCCCAGGGACCCAACATGATAGAAGGAGAGAATTAACTACTATAAATTATCCTCTGGCCTTCATACATATACCATGGAACGTGACACATACATGCATGCGCACACACGTGTACACACACACACACACACACACACACACACACACACGAACACTCAATAAATACACCCAATTAAAATGTAAGAGAAACAACGCTTAATCCTTGGGGGAAATGACCCTGTAAGAGGTACCTAAGAGCCAGGAAGAGATACAGTCAAAGAAGGATCACAGAGGACGCTTAGTTCAGCCATCAAATGTATTGTGTCCTTAGGAGAAACATCTCAAGAAAGGAAAATGAGCAAGACTCAGCTGAGATGTGCTATGTCAAGATGGTTTTATCTTAACTCCCAAGGGTGATCAATGGGTAGTGCTCCCAGCGCATTAGGTTAAGAAAAACTCTAAAGTCATTTCTGAGAAGTTTAGCAGAAGAGTAAACATTGATTGATTAGTTATGACTGCCCTGGGCAAGCCAGACAATCAGGTACAGGTACATCCTCCCTTGCAATCTCTGTTTATAATATTACTGGAGTTCCACCATAGCAGGAAGAACCAATCCTCCCTCTCCCTCCCTCCCTCCCTCCCTCCCTCCCTCCCTCCCTCCTTCCCTCCCTCCCTCCCCCCCTCTCTCTTTCTCTCTTCCTCTCCTTCCCTCCTTCCCTCCTTCCCTCTCTCCGCAGTTTCTAGATGAGGGAAGATTTGCCATGTGAACAATTGTAAATACATTGAGATTGTGTTTACATTGCTAAAGCTGGCAGTCCTGCTAAGAAACTTTCAAGTGCTTGTCTGCTAGAAATCTAGGCCCTCTGTCCTCATCCATTGCCCACCACCAGACTCTCTCCGCCAGGCCTTTCATCCCCTTCATTGAGTTCTATGAAGAAAGGTGTGCATGCTGGTCACTTTGAGTGACCCTTCCTGTCTGTAATTAGTAGACATCGCCCCCTCTTATCCTAGTGATCTCCCTAATTTCCAAACACACAAAAAGGAGCTGCATTTCACGAGTAGGTGGTTGGGTATGCTTACCTTCAAAGAGCAGCCTCCTTTAAAGTACCTACTTAAAGAAATAAGGTACATCTAATTGAGAGGCTAATTGCCAATCAATCAAATCTCTTCGTTCAAGGGAGTGCCTGTCAGCGCTTTGTAGGCCTAATTTGAGTTAATGCATATATGTGAAAGAATTATAACTACAGCGTAAGATGTTTTTAAAGAAATATAGGCTGAATGTCTTCAATAATTAGATTCCACCCCCCTTTCAGCTCAGATTCACGTTCTTCAGCTGCAGTAAATACGTTTCTCAGTTAGGGTTACTATTCCTGTGATGACAAACCAGGACCAAGCAACTTAAGACTAAAAGGGCTTATTTGGTGTATGCTTTCCCATTACAGTTAGCATTTAAAAAAAAAAAAAGGCAGGACAGGAACTCAAGCAAGACAGGAATCTGGAGGCAGGAGTGGATGCAGAGGCCGTAGAAGGCGTACAACTTGCTCAGTCTGCTTTGTGACAGCACCCAGGACCACCTGCCCAAGGCTTCATACCCACACTGTGTCAGGCCCTTCCCCATTGAGCACTAATTAAGAAGATGCCCTACAGGCTTGCCTACAGCCTGATCTTAAGGAGTCATTTTCTTAACTGAGGTTCCTACCTCTCTGATGACTCTAGCTTGTGTCAAGGTGACATAAAACTACCCAGTACAACAGGTTGGTTGCTTTTTTTTCCACCCTCTCCCAAATATTTTTCTTTTCCTAACATTCCCCATCTCTTCAGAATGTGCTGGAAACGATGGCTCTACCCATTTTAACAAGTCACACATTTCCTCTACCTGGCCATAGTGACGACCTCATTCAACCTTAGCCAACCCAGTTAAAACCACACATTCAACTTTGGCTGGGAACAATATGACTAGTGTCTGTTGCTTGCTGGAACCATCCAGCCCTTGAAACTTCTGCAAGACATTTTGGAATAAAGAGTTGGACTTAGCGAAAACAACTGTTTGGCGAACTACAGAGAGGGGGGGGGGGAGATTACACAAACCTACAGCCAAGACCACCTGTGTACTTTTCAGGCAAATGAGTCAGTAATTTTCTTCCATTGCTAAATCCAGTCTTAATTAGTTTCTTCCTCCTCTGTCCTTCGCAGTACAAGCTAATTCATCTAGTTGAATCTGAACTGGCAAAACCCATTTCATTAGCACTGTACTTGGTTCCCATGACTCAACTTCTCCTTTCTCAATTTTCTTTCGAGTGAGACTTTAGAAAGCAGAGGAATGGACACCTGATAATGATGGATGGGACTCCTCATCATGTTTCCGGAGACACCTGGGAGAATCATCTGCACCTTGAGTCAATACCGTTTACCTGACGCTAATAGGAAGGGAAGGAGAGAGAGACTGGTTGGGTTGTAAATGGGAACGCTCGTGGACTGTGGGGAGGAATTAATTATGCAAAACGGTGAAATATGTGGAGATGAGCATTGGTTTGTCATCCTGGAAGCGGAGGTTCCTAAATCTTAGTTTGAAGAAAAGAAATTGAGTCATTTTCAAGTGCATTAGGCAAATAAACTGAAACTCTAGTATGATTTGTGTATTTAATCCTGCTTCCCATGCACAGACTGCTTTCCATGGACTTCCAGAGCCACGGTTTATCCTCCCTTCTCTGAATCCATCTGTTAGTATTGCAGCTGCCCACTTATGCCACAGCAACTGCATAGCTGCTCAAAGAATAAAACAGGTTGATGGCATGGCACCACTGATTTTTGCACGTGTGAAGGGGACGCAGGGAGGAGGCATCCCAGTTATTTCTGCCTGACATTGAAAATGGACGTAGTAACCTTCCATGTGGTGTATCCTTAGGAATTCCGTTTGCGGTGAGAGCAGGAGACATAGCAGGCTCTCCAATGACAGTTCAGAAAGGAGTCCCCTCAGAGGGCAAGTGGCATCAGTCTTGGATCAAGTAAAGACATCTAAGAGAGGATGGATGGGGTAGATAGCAGTAAGCCATCTCCCTTGCTCCCCTAAGTGATGTCACCACTTAAATGCTCAGGTCTCAGATGCAGGGCACAGGTTTGGCTGTGACTTTGCAGCATCTTCCAATGCAGCCAGAGAAATGGCATCAGGAGCTGGGCTCGCCTTGCAGAGAGGACGATGCAGCCCTCAGGGTTTGGAAGCATTTTTCTTGGAATTGCCCCAGGCTGCTTGGACATTCTGTTAGTAAGTAAACTAACACGAGATGTCTCATAACTGCATTAAGTGAAATCAGGTCACGTGGGAGTAACTTCAGCATTAAAAATGAAATATAAGTCAGGACCACTTAAACGTGTCCTTTGGATTTCCTTATCTACTTAGCTCTTTGGGCAGGTGTATAATCCAAGTGTCATCACCAGAAACTAGGCGACCAAACCACTCTCCATTTGCGCCCACTCCCCCTCCCTAATTATCAACTCGTCCCCACACCCTGTCACATACAAAGGCTCAACCTGCTCTCATTCCTGAGGAGACATTGTGGCTTTCTCTTAAATTTCAGTATCAAAAAAAAAAAAAAAAAAAAAAAAAGAAAGAAAGAAAAAAGGAGAGAAGGAAAGGAAGAAAAAAAAGAAAATTTGCTTTTTAATTTAATTTAAATTTTGTGATATTGAGGATCAAAGCCAAGGCCTAGAGCACCCTGACACTGAATTACCCCTTCACCCTAATTATTATTAATTTTTAGTGTACCATCAAGGTCCAGAGCTTAACATTTAAATAACAGGATACTGCATACATAGAGAAAAATAATCTCCCTACCACCCCAGACTGTCATCCCAAAAGTTGTCTCCAAAGTTACACCAGATGTATCCATCTTTTCTATATTCCTTAAAAATTAATTGGTATTAGTGTGTGTGTTCATGTTCTCTCCTTCCACTTTGAGGTGGGTTCCAGGGAATGAACTCAGGTCTCCCAGCTTGTGAGGCAAGCACTGTTACCCACTGAGCCATCTCAGAGGCCCACTTTTCCTGTATTTTAGGCATCCGCAGGCGGGGATAAGAATAAGCATGCTTCTTCCATCACCATCCAAGTGGTAGCAGATGATGCATGCTGTACTAACCTTGACTTTTTTCACCCCTGTGCACGGAGATAAGTTCATATCCACTTCTAAAAAGCTTTCTTATGCTTTAATGATGTCATTTCTTCAACGGTTCTCCAAGGGATTTGCGCACACGTTGTTTGATTATTTTCTTGCTCCATCGAGTGCCTCCATAAATAATCCCATCTGCGTGTCACTCTGCATACGTGACTTTACATGAAGACGACATTCGCAGAAATGGAATTGCTGAGTCGATGGGAACTGCCCGTTTGTGATGCTGAGAGAGGTCTAGCTCTTCTCCGTATGAAGTTATGCCTCTTGAATTTCATCCATCAGTCTAGGAGACTAGACTGCCTCTTCCCCTGCAGATCCCCTAGGATGCTATTGCCAAAGAATTTTTGATGATTGTTGGTTTGAGTGCTTAGAGAAAAAAAAAAAAACCACTAAGCTCTTTGGGGATATATCTTTGTGGCAGAAAACTTGCCCAGCAAGCAAATGGCCCTGAGTTCTACCCCCAGTACTGCATAAAGGGAAGGAGGACTGGAGCAGGGAGAAGGAGGGGAAGGGGAGGATAAAGCTTATGGTGGCATTGTTTCAGTTTCTACTTACAACTGAAGTGCGTGTCTTAACATACGGTGTTTAAGTCATCTTATCCTTTCCAATGAGCACTCTCTCATCGTGTGTCTCCTGAATGGGAGGCAGGAGCTCCCAACGCGTCAAAGGAGCCCGCCACCCGTGAGTGAACTGCAGTGACTTTGCCAGGCTGCCGTTTATCCTTGACCTTATTTTGGATCCCCTGTTCAGGACTTTAATTGTTAAACTTCTTTAACTAAATCCTCAACATTTTCTCTTAGGAAATCTTGTCCCTGTACTTATGGAAATGTAATTCTGAATACTCTTCACTCCGTTTGTCTCCAACAGTAACAACAGCATTACTAGCAGAAAATTGGCATCGATGCACTATGCCAACACCCATTAGATTTCCTCAGCTTTGAGCCGGCAGTCCTGTGTGCCCTGGGTTTTGTGTATTGTAAGGTGTGGGTCTGTGTATCTCCTGCTGCAGAAACAGTACAGACCACTAGGGTCTGTTACACTGTCCTTTAGTAACCACAGCTACTTCCTTCCTACTTTCACCTCAGTCCCCAGACCCTGGCAACCACAAGTCTGTTCTCCATCCCTATATTTTTGTTATCCTAAAAAAAAAAAAAAAAATCACATAGCTGGGCGGAGTAGTGTAATCCCAGCACTCCAGCACTCCAAGGCAGAGGTGGGCAGATCTCTGAGTTCAAGGCCAGCCTGTCCTACAGAGTGAGTTTCAGGACAGCCAGGGCTATATGGAGAAACCCTGTCTTGGAAAAGAGAGAGAGAGAGAGAGAGAGAGAGAGAGAGAGAGAGAGAGAGAGAGAGAGAGAGAGCGATCACATAAATAGAAAATGTGGTGGTTAGGAAGAGTGTACCTCAAAGGTCCATCTCTAAAACTTGGAAGTACTGTGGACATTTAAGGGATGTGTCTAGTGGGAGGTCCTTAGGTTGTTGGGGTGTGCCCTTAAAGGTGACCACAAGATTCTCCTCTCTCTCTCTCTCTCTCTCTTTCTTTCTCTCTCAATAGATAGATATGTATGGATTTTCTGCCTTGCTATATTTTGTCATGCCATAAGTCAAAGCTGCTTCTGTATTAATCAAAGATAATAAAACCTACTCATAGCATACATAAGGGAATCCTACATCACTGTAATCACTGTAGCCTTTTGTTTTATTCTCTTAACAGTTATTCAGTTATTCATATAGAATAGACCCAAGTTTTCACCTGGTTTGGGAGAAGCAAGGAACATAGTGTGCATATTGTTCAAATGTGTCCCTTGAAACTGTGCATTCTTAACAGTCTATGGACAAGGTGCCTATAGCAATAACGCTAGACTGGAATATTGTAAATCATTTCACAGACTAAAGACAATTAAGTTCATGCTAGGAAAGTGATTTCAGCCTGGTGAAGAATTTAGCTGATAGGGTTTCCTCACCGACTTTCCTGCTCCTGAGTGAACATGTTTCTCTGTGTGCATTTAGGCAATGAGCTATAATCTTCAATCAGACAAGACCTGGTTTTGTTTGTCACTCAGCTGACAAGTGAAAAATTTCCAAGTTAACCACCCATTGGAGGTTTTTTTTTAAAATCTCCTTTGAACCTGTATACCATTTTCAACATCTTTTTATGTAGTGTTCAAATTCATATATCAAAAAATTTATTTATATTTATGGGCAAGGTCTCTCTCTCTGTCTGTCTGTCTCTCTCTCGTGTGTGTGTGTGTGTGTGTGTGTGTGTGTGTGTGTGCGCGCGAGTAAATACACACACGTTTGTGGATACACAAGGAGACCAGTCCCTTGGGATTCAAGTTTATGGGTAGATGCTTCCTAGAAAACAGCAAGTACTTTTAGTGCTCTTAACCACTGAGCCATCTCTCCAGCCCCACATTAAAGGTTATATGATATGATATGATATGATATGATATGATATGATATGATATGGCAAAGAAAGCAGGCCTTCCAGCCATCTGAGTGGAATGTATAGAAAACTGAACACATAGAATTGTTACTTGTGATAAAAGACCATTGGGGACAAGAGAAAATCAAGTGAACCCAGGGTAGTTGTGTATCATTCATGCAGTATAGAGACCACAATGGAGCTCTGAACTTGCCTACTGCCCTCCTGAGCAGGGGCCTTGTGATCAAGGCCCAGCAGGGCTCCTTTTGCTTTTAGTTATCTGAGCTGCTATTTCTTCTGGGGAGAAGCTGGAGTCTTTTCTTCTGCTTGCCTGGGATCTGGAAAGGCTGTTGCAGGAGGCAGCTCTCCCCTCTTGATTCTTGTATCATTAGGTTAGCTCTTGCAGATGCTGCCTGCCTACTTGGCTGATCCTGAAGGAATGGCAAGCAGATGGTGGCTTTGGTGAGCCATCTTGTAGGATGCAGCTGCTTGTTTGTTCCTGGCTGCTTAGCCCCAAAATAATCACACAGAAACTGTATTATTTAAATAACTGCTTGGCCCATTAGCTCTAGCTTCTTATTGGCTAGCTCTTACATCTTAATTTAACCCATTTCTATTAATCTGTGTTTCTCCATGTGGCAGTGGCTTACCGGGTAAAGTTTACAGTGTCTGTCTCTGGTGACAGCTCCATGACTTCTCCCTAACTCAGCCCTTCTTTCTCCCAGCATTCAGTCCAGTCCTCCCTGCCTAGCTCTGCTCTGCCCATCCCTTCTCTGCTATAAGCTCAAAGCAGTTCTTTATTCATTAATGGTAATCACACCATAGAGAGGGAAATCCCACATCACCATCTCAAGCTCCTTTCCTCCGCACCACCAGTAGTAGCTGTGTAGGAATCTTGTCAGGAAACATGGATGCTTATTCTTTCCTGAACCCAGAATGCCAAAGCAAAGGGAGATGTGATTCAAAGGCCTGGTCTCTGGTGGAGCTAACTGGCAGAGATGGAGCACCTAGTACACAGAAAGGCAGTCATCAGATGCCTGCCAGGAGAAGGCCCGGGGAGTGAGGCACTCTTAAAGTCAGGACCAAGATGCCAGTAGCTCCTTCTAGGAGGAAGGTGTGCAAAGAGGTATAACTCCCAGTGAATCTGCAAGGTGGCACCTGACGGAAATCCACTGGTTCTTCATTCTTCATCCCTGCTTTTGTGTGCTTTCATCCCAAGCATTAGGGATACATGTGTTTTCCCTAGGAGATACTAATTCTCTCTACATATATTTCTCTCTTTCTATTTCTTTATCTCTCTCTCTCCTTCCTTTCCCTTCTTCCCCCAAGGAAATAATACACACTCTTATTCTTAAGCCAAAACTAAGACATCCCCAGCGCTCTGACTAACGTCATGTAACAAATGACGTTTTGTCATGGCCTTCGTTGTTCAGAACCACCCCATTCTTTCTCCAGAGCAAATTAGTTGTAGCAGAGGAAAAGGCAGACTTACGGCTTGGTCCAAGTAATTTTAAAACCCAATCCACCATTTCATGGCTTCTGTAAGTTTTAGTCTCTCAGAGATGGTTGCCTGGTTTTGCAGATCCCTCCCTTTGCCTCCTGTTAGATGGGTGCTTATGACACCTGGGGAGGGGGAGGGGAGCCTCTGCCCTAGGCTGCATCTCAGGTGTATCTGACAGGTGTATGATGCTGTATGTGGCTTGTGGCAGGGTATTGTCACCAGATCAGTCACTGGTGCTTCGTGCTGATGGCTGCAGTTGCAACAACTCTTTGGCCTTCTCCTCCTTGTCTGATTCAGGTCCTAAAGTCCATCTCTACCAGCTTGGCTTCCTTTCTTTCCTGGTTGGTGCTACGTCTCAGTGCGTCCTCCCTCTGCCCCTATCATGTTCCAACTTTTCATCTCTCAGTGTCTGCTGTGTGGTAACTGAATCTGCCTCCCAGTGGGTCTCAGGGGACTAAAGGGTTTCAACACAACAAGGAGAGCAAGAGCAGTTCAGAGAAGCAAGCCAGACTTTGGAAGGCGCCAGGCAAAGCCTGTGACATTCATCTGCATGGATGCCTCCTGTTGCACATTGGTCTAGTCTGTAGATTCTAAATATCTGTCCGTCCGTCCGTCCGTCCGTCCGTCCATCCATCCATCCATCATCACTATTGTGTGTATATACATGTAGTTAGATACTATTAAATACTACAAAAGTAATTTAAAATGGACCCCAGGCCCAGAGAATCTCCAGCATACAAGCCCAGTGAGGCTGTGGAACCGACTTTAATTTTGCTTGATTTGTAAGGAAGTAAAACTTAGCTTCTCCTCATAAATGTTAACAGAAGAAAACACAACTCAAGTGCATCCAATCCAAAGGAGCTAACAAGCTGCTTCACGGCTATGGAGCTTCCACTAGCGCAGACCAAATATCCAGTGCTATGGTTGCAGCTAGCCCCAGAATGCTTGGCCTTTGATTGCATCCCCAGAAAACACTGTCTAAAGCTTTGTTGCTGATGTCTCCTAATTCACAACCGTCTCTTGCTTAGACATTCTAAAGTTTTATTGCACCTCTGCTAACCTTTTAAAGAATAGATGGTTATGTTCTAGAAGGACCAATAGGGCAACCACGTGTCTAACCATCTCTCTGCTCTCCTCGTCCTCCATTTCTCTTTTCGCTGCCTTGAACTGTTGCACATTCTTTAACTTCTGCCGTTCTGCCCAGGCTGCTGTGCTTGGAGCTCTCAGGGCTTGTCTGTTGCCTGGGATGTGTGAACAGGGAACTGGAAAATTAGACAATGGCTCCTTCGCTCTAATACCTGGCCCTCTGACGTGTTGTATACACAGTGCTCAGTTTTGAAGGTCAGAAGTTCCTCTTCACTTCCTTTCCAATACAGACTTCATACATCCACTCCCTATCAAAGCAGCTGCCTCTCTTCCCCAGGGATTAATCTCTGGGTCTGCTAGGGAGAAGTTCATGCACATAGGACAAACAAGAAAAGCACATGGAAGCTTAAACAACAACAACAACAACAAAAATCTTACTTCTGTTTTCCAGAAAAGGAAGGACTCCCTCTGGCAAACACACAAATACACCCTTACCCCAACCTGCTGAGTCCTCTGTAATCATCAAGAACAACAAAGAAACTTGGAAAACACTTACCCAGAAGAAGCTTTGTGTCTCTTAGGGGTACAACAGGAGCTTCTGGTTACAGTGCCACAAAAGGCACAGCAGGCTTCCATGGAAGCAAACCCTAGCCAGAACAAGCTGCTCCTTTGGGAGAAAGGTATCTTTGGCCCTTGATCATGGTCAGCTCAGCTGCCAGTCTGCCTATTTCTTTTGCTTTGGGGAGTCTTCCTTGGCCTGATAACCCTACTCTTCCTTGCCCAGGTCCTGCCCCTCTTCCTGGGTCTTTGCCCTCCGTTTTGCATCTTCTCCCAACAGCATCCTTTGGTCCTATTTGCTTCCTTGCTCATTTCCAGGTCTGGCTCCCTTGACCTGGTCCAGTCTGGATTAATTAGTGAGGACTTTTGTACACCTTGGCCAGCCCCAGGCTTTCTCTGGAGCTCTGTTGATGATTCCATTTTAATACGAGCTATCTTGGCTCATCCACATTCTGAGCACTGTCTAGAAAGTTATAACCAGCTCTGGCTAAGTAACAGGGCAATGAGAAAGGAGAAGCAAAGCAGTGGCTGTCAGCTGGACGGTTTGGAATTAGACAGCCCTGAAGCTAAGCATATATATATACCTTAATATATATATATTAATATATATTAATATAAAGGTATTAATATACCTTTTTATCTGGAAAGCTATGCACAAACTCAAAACCGGATTTGCCTTGGGATTTGGCAAGGAAAATGGCCTAGATGGGCGGTGAGAAAGAGTAGGGTACAGTGTGCACGAGTCTCTAAGAAACAAGACAAAAAACAAACAAAAAACCAAGAATGTGCCTGGCAGTGGTGGCGCACGCCTTTAATCCCAGCACTCAAGAGGCAGAGGCAGACCATTCTCTGTGAGTTCAAGGCTAGCTTGGTCTGTAAGATCTAGTTCCAGGACAGGCTCCAAAGCTACAGAGAAACCCTGTCACGAAACACTAATAAAAAAAAATTGCATTTACATATTGCTTATGAAATTAGAAGGTGTAAATGAGTACATCTGTCTAGAGACTAAAGGTCAGCTCTGCTGGTGTTGTTTTTGTCTGGTTTGCGACAAGGTCTTGCTTTATAATCTCAACTGGTCTTGAACTCTCTATGCAGCCTAGGCAGACCTTGAAATCTCTAGACAGCTCAGGTTGACCTCTAGTTTGCTGGCCTTGACCTATAATCCTCCTGTTTCTGCCTCCCAGTTGCTGAGGCATACACTACCAGGCCTAGTTCTAAAAGATAATTAAAAAAAAAATAGAAGCCCATGAAGACAGCATCCATGTATATAACATTACATACAACTGCCATTCTATGGTCTGCCAATAATGCATGGCTTTCTGATTCTGGAATGTTCTATCCCTTGATGCATTGTCCATGTTAACTATGGGTCCCGACAAATATTTGACTGAGTCTAATTTAAAGCAAATGACTTTCTCAGAGAGAGAAGAGAAACAATACTCCAAACAAAAAAGAGAGGGTGAAGAAGAAAGCCCTGAGTTGAGCTCCCAACAGAGGGAGGGACCGTGTCCTTCCATGTCCTTCCATGTCCTCTCATGTCCTCTCATGTCCTCTCATGCCTGTGTGTCTGGAGAGGAGCAGCAGGGTCTTGGGTGTGGAACACTCATTGGCTCACTGTGACCTCTCTGCTCCCTATGATCTGACCCTGCATGTAGTTGCCGGGACCCCATCAGCGGAGAGTCTTCTTCAAAGGCTCCTGGAATGATGGAAAATAAGAATCCCTGCCGGTCAGAGAGGAAATATGTTCTTGCAGCAGCTGGAACTCCAACTAGACTTCCACAGTGTTCTCCAGCATTCTGTGCTCGTATCGTGAACTGCCCCAGAGTGCACCCAGACTGGGAGTGGGGGCGCTCATCCCCTCCCTTCAAACTGCTGTTCTCTCCATTTGCTTCCACAGATGCCAACGTGATTCTTGTTGCATCCGTGTGTCTGGGAGAGTGAGAAAATGGGGGCAGCATTAATGAAGAAATAATATGTCACTCGAGATAGTTTGAGCTGACTTCTCTTAATAGCCACTGTATGCTTTTCATTTTAATTCACTACTGGCACTTGTTGTTGGTGCAGGGAGGGGAAATGCTAATGTAGTAGAAGCAGAGAAGTAAGAGGTTGAAAGAAAGGGGCCCCAGTGCATCCATCTTCTGGGCATCCATGAGGCCATCTTTGAAGGTATTCTGGCATTGCTAAAGAACCAGTGGGAAGTAACTGTGATCCTAATATGACAGGAGGGATCATAGTAAAGACTATTAAGACAAATAATGTCCTTCTCCAACCAAGAGAATCAGGAGGGCTCTGAGAAAAAGGCCAAGTCCAGGACTGATATGAGAAACTCACCAGTGAACCTGGAAGGTCCTGTGGCTTTGAGGGGAACAAAATGCTCAAAAAGCAATCTAAATTAATAAATGGGACCCCCTGAAACCGAAAAGCTTCCGTAAAGTAAAGGACACAGTCAACAAGACAAAACGACAGCCTGCAGAATGGGAAAAGATCTTCACTAACCCCACATAAGACAGAGGTCTGATCTCCAAAATATACAATGAACTCAAGAAATTGGACACCAAAAGAACACATAATCCAATAAAAAAATGGAGTACAGACCTAAACAGAGAACTCTCAACAGAAAAATCTAAAATGGCTGAAAGACACTTAAGGAAATGTTCAACATCCTTAGTCATCAGAGAAATGCAAATCAAAACAACTCTGAGATTCCATCTTATACCTGTAAGAATGGTCAGGATCAAAAACACTGATGACAACTTATGCTGGAGAGGTTGTGGGGAAAAGGGAACACTTCTGCATTGCTGGTGGGAATGCAAGCTGGTACAGCACCTTTGGATGTCAGTGTGGCAATTTCTCAGAAAATTAGGAAACAACCTTCCTCAAGACTCAGTAATACCACTTTTGGGTATATATCCAAAAGATGCTCAATTGTGCCACAAGAACATGTGCTCAACTATGTTCATAGCAGCTTTGTTTGTCATAGCCAGAACCTGGAAACAACCTAAATGCCCCTCAATCGAAGAATAGATAAGGAAAATGTGGTACATTTATACAATGGAGTACTACACAGCAGAAAAAAACGACATCTTGAATTTTGCAGGAAAATAGATGGAGCTAGAAAACCTTATTTTGAGTGAGGTAACCCAGACACAGAAAGACAGTTATCATATATACTCACTCATATGTGGCTTTTAAACATAAAACAAAGGAAACCAGCCTACAAACCACAATCCCAGAGAACTTAGACAACAATGAGGACCCTAAGAGAGACTTACATAGATCTAATCTACATGGGAAATAGAAAAAGACAAGATCTCCTGAGTAAATTGGGAGCATGGGGGTTTGGGGGGAAGGTTAAAGAGGAAAAGGGAGAGGCAGGGAGGGGAGCAGAGAAAAAGGTAGAGCTCAATAAAAATCAATTAAAAAAAGAAAAAAAGCAGTCTAGAGAGGAATTTAAGAACCTAGATGGGTGTGTCTAATTGACACACATGTCAGCTAATGGAGCTCTCAATGGATAAAGCTGCAAGAATTCAAAGACAAAAATGAATAATGTAATATTAAACAACCCAAAGTATAAATTATCCATGCATCTATACTGCTGTAGATCAATAAACACGTGAGCGAGAAGAAGAAACAAAGTGTGAAATCCTTCAGGAGATACATCCCCACTCATTTCGTGTGGGACTCACATAGTGACTTCCAAAGAATTCAGCATGAAGAAGAGAAAATGGCTAACTGCAGAGGAGAAAACTGCCAACAGTACTGTCCTGCTCGGACTGGTCAAGGTCAGCAGCATCATGAATAGCACGTATCCTTTGTACAAATGGCATCACCCTGGTAGTCATCTTCCCAGACTCCGTAATCCTAGTCGGTGAGAAAAACTGTCAGACACATCTGAGTTGTAGAATCTTTTACAAAACACCAGAGCAGCTTTCTTCAAATCTGTTAAGATTTCTTGTCATCCTAGACTCTTGAACAGCGGTGTGGTTCTCAACCTTTGGGATTGAATGATCCTCTCACCAGAGTCCCATATCAGATATTTACACTGTGATTCATAACTGTAGCAAAATCGCAATTTTGAAGGAGCAACGAAGTGAGTTCATGATTGGGGGTCACCACAGTATAAGGAACTAACTCTATTAAAAGGTCACAGCATTAGGAAGGTTGGGAACTACCGCTCTAGAGGAACCTAAGCTACAACAGCTAAACAAACATGGAAGTCTGGGTGGGATTTGGAAGTGGAGAGGGGACCTTGGGGAGCATCTGACATATCAGAATGAAGGATAGACCGCAGTGGATGCACCACGTTTGGTTCTTACCCCTATGAACAACAGCTACTGGGTGAAACTGGATTGGGACTGCAAAAAAGACCCCTGGCAATGGTTATCAGAGCCCAAGAACTCACAGTCACCTCAACAGTCAGGCTTTTCACTGTGAAACATTGTAACTGCCACAGAAATTCTTTGAAAATGCGCTTCTCCCTAACACTTGTCCTTTCAAGTGGTCCCACTTAGAAGCAAGAGCCGTGTTTGCAGCTATCTAGTTTACTTGTACAGCCTTACTGACAGAGTAGAGTAACTGAGCCAAGGAAGCGAATTTGGGGATGGATCCCTGAAGCTGACATATGAGTCATTCAAACTTAAAAGTCTCCAAAAATCCAGGTCTTTGGCGTTAGTCCCGAGAAATGGGGCTTTGTGTTCCCTTGACTTTCCATAAGAATGAAGATTTCCTCATAACACTGAACTGATGAAGTTATTTTCACTCAATTACACATTCCTTTAAGAGGATGTCACAACAAATTCAGTTCTTAGCAGCTGGAAGCCGCCTTCTGCTTCCCTTGCTGTCTCTAGTGTGGTCCTCTGTGACCCCTTGTTTCCTAATCAAAAATCACAGTTTCCAAATTAAGTAAAGAAAGGGTTTTGTTTTCTCAAACTGACCTAATGGGCGAGCAGACCTGAGGCCTGCCTCCCAAAGCTGCCAACTCTCTGTTTGTTGTGCTAACCAATTAAAAGGTGTTACTCTCTTGGTAATAAAGTGGAGCCTGGTTCCTTGGGCTTATTGTTTAATTTGCTACCTTGGATCACTTGGGTCTTAGGTTCCAGCATCATTTGTGGGTGGGTCTCCACTGGGGTCACAGTGGTTATCCGTTGAAGGGAAAATCTTGAACTTTTCATTCCTTACTTGAAGTGGGCTGTCAGTAGGGCTGGTAGCAAAGTCAACGCCACGCAATGGTAATTGCAGGAACCTCCGAGATCAGTTATTCTCCGCAGGGCAGCTGCTCACGCAAGGGCTGTGTTCTTGGTGATATTTACACACCAGAAGAAAGTAGTGTGTCCATAGAGGAACAGAGAAGCAGGACTTTTTAATTGCATTTGTCCACATATCTGGGTAATTAATCCAATAACGTGGATAACTGCCACATCGCTTCCATCCCCTCTCTACTTGTACACAGAGCTAATGGGGAATTGGGTGAGATTTTAATGTCATGGAGGACATTTACTGTGTTTCTAAAACTTCATGTCCCTCACTGCCAAAATTGGTTTGGTTTGACTTTTGACCCTGCCCTTCTGCTTTGATGGAGCTGAGAGATTTGACAGGATACGAGAAAGCTAACACTTTTATTGGACTTTTGAGTTTCTAACTTAATTTCACATTTAGGATACTAATGGAACAGCACAAGTCAGGGCTTGCTGCACAAATCAGTATCTCTCTGTATTAGTTAAGATTTGTTTGAGCTCGCCATTTTTAGTCCATGGTAGTGGGGTGAGCACAATGGATTGAGTGGGGGTCTGTGGCAGATAAGAAAGCGAAGAGTTTATGCTGAAAGACATGAATATCATCTTCAGGGTCCACCTTGAAGATGACATACTTGTGGTATTTTGTTCATGCTGTAACTAATAAAGCTTGCCTGAATATCAGAGTGCAGAGCTAGCCACACTAATTAGCCACACTAATTAGCCACAGAGGCCAGGCAGTGGTGGCACACACCTTTAATCCCAGCACTTGAGAGACAGAGGCAGACGAATCTCTATGAGTTCAAGGCCATCCTGGGCTACACGAGATTGATTCAGTCCAAAAGAGAAACAGAGCTGACACACTTGATCCTAGCCCTTAGGATCCCACGCCTTTAATCCCAGCACTAGGAAAGTGGAGACAGGAGCGCTATGGCTGGGCAGAGACAGGAATATAAGGCAGGAGGAGTCAGGAACTCAGAACAGTCTGAGGATTTCTAGAGACAGGATTGCCCATTCGGTCTGAGGATTTGGTAGAGGTAAGAGCTGGTGTTAGTTGCTCTGCTTCTCTGTTATTTCAGCATTTATCTCCATATCTGACTCAGGGATTTTATTATTAAGACTAATTAGAATTCATGCTACATATACTTCTGTTAGCTAGGCCATACCAGTAGGTTCTTCAACCTTCCAAAACACCACCACCACCTGGGGACCAAGTCTTCAAACACATGAGCCTGTGGGTGACAAACTCATATTCAAACCATAGCAATCTATTTCCAGCAAAGGATTTTGAGCCACAGTGTCCCAGAGTAGTCATCAAGCTACAGAACAGCAGTTACGAGAAATGGAGATCTGAATCTATATCTGAAGAGTTTTGTGTTCTCTCTCTCTCTCCCCCCTCTCCCTTCTCTCTCTCTCTCCCTCTCCCTCTCTCTCCCTCTCCCTCTCTCTTTCTCTCTTTCTCTCTCTCTGTGCGTGTGTGTGTGCGCACGTGTGTGCGTGTGCGTGCGTGCATGTACCCTGCATAGAGCAACTCAAGGAAGGAAGGAAGGAAGGAAGGAAGGAAGGATTTACTTTGGTTTTCAGATTATCATGGCGGGAAAGGCGTGGCACCAGGAATCAGCAGCGCGTCCACCGCTGGGAAGCAGAGTGTTGCTGAATGCATGCTGTTTATCCCGGTCATGGAATAGGCCCACCCATACCAAGTGGGTATTTCCACCTGAACTAAAAGCAATGGAGATAACCCCACAGGTCAGTTCAAAGACCCCTCTCCCAGGCGATTCTACATTTTCAAGTTGATGATATTAATTGCAAAGTGAATATATGTATCTATTCTTTGATGAGGATTTGAATTCATTGGTTGACTGATGAAACAGCTCCTAAGCACGGACGCTTGCACAAGGCAGTATTGTTGCTTTACCACCAGCCCTAGGTTAAGAAGTACTGCCTTGCAGTGCGCAATTTCTACAAAAACAAGAAGAGCCCCCAAAGGAGGGAAATTCTGAGATGGGACATTGAAAACTCAGTGACAAGAATTAAGACCAAGTCCGTTATTCCTTTGCCAAATTTTCTTTCCTTAGTTTTTCTTAGAAGAATTTGTACATCCTCAAATTGTGTTAAAAACATCCAGGGGGAATATATGCAGAATTGGAAACATGTGGATAGCAAAAAAAATTAAGATGCTATCAAGCCAAAAAGGGGGTGGGTAAAGAGTGTAATGACAAAAATCAGTGACAGTCAGCTAGGCATATTCAACCATGACACTATGATTGGAATATATAATATCAAGCAGCATATCATGCATATTTGTGGCATCCACTCGGATGGGTGGGAGACCTTCAAATAGGTTTGGGGTGGAAATGAGGTAGAGAAACGTATGTACAGCCAGTCCAACCAGCAAGCAGAGACTGTTTGGACCAGGTTTCTTTTTTTGTCCAGCACTGCAACTGCACCTCCAGATTTTCTATGTGCGAGAAGCAGAGAATCTACGGCTTGTAAACTAGTATCTTCTTTGCTGAGAGTTTGCAAGGCATTTCATAGCCAGGGTCATTGTTGCTGGAACTTGACCCAGTGACAGTGCCTTGCCCTGCCTGTCAGATCTTGTGGATGTCCCTACTCCCAGCTGCTAGACGGATGGACAGTGAATCATCTTTCCTGCTCTGAGGTCTTCCTGTCTGCCGAGTTTAATTCACTGCCCTGCCTTGACCTCTTTCTTCAGTGTAAACTGTCTGGGCTGACTGCCTGGTTCCAAATGAGTCTTCTGCTTCATTTCCACATGGGTTTTCACTGACTTTTGCCCACTCTAAGCGGCCTGAGCACAGCTCCAGTGTTGTGTGTCTTGGGATTATCCCAGGCTCAGTCTTGCTCTTTGATCTGTGACTTTCTACAGCCCTGCAGCTATCCCTGTTGCTGCACCAATATGGCTACAACCTTCTCCTCCTCCAGCCCTTGGTATTCTTGCTGGTAGGTGAGCCTTCCTGGGAGAGGGTTTGTAGGAAGTTCATCTGTTGTCCCTAAGATAGGTCTGCAGGCAATAGAGTTGTAGCAGGGGCTGAAAAATGAACAGGACTGCGAAATGGGCTGGGAGCTGTAAAAATGAGTTAGACAGTTATGTCCTCAAAAGTTTTTTTAAAAGTCCTCAAGTCCTCTTTCAGTCTCCTCCCCCTCCCCACCCCAAGCATCCTTGCACAAGATGCCCTTCTCTTAACTGGCACCTGGATCTTACAAAACCTGCCTCAACACCATGATGTTATTATTCAGTATCTTGATCAGGGACTCGAATGTCAGACTAGACATCTGTCCACTGAAATAATTCCAGGATCCAATTAGCAATTTTGAAATCTGACACTAGGTAACAATAACAAAATTGGTCCTTTTCAGCCCAGAGACCTCGGTTCTTTTAATGATGGCACTTGCCTATTGAGTGATTCACCCTTTCCTGGCACCAAACCAACAGATGGTCGGGTGAACTGGTGTCTGCTTCCTGACAGAGAACTGGGAACTGCTGTGGATTCATTTGACTATATTAACGGCAAGTTTGTGCCTAGTCAATAGTCTTAGATCAGCGGGTGAGATCTAATTACAAGCTCTTTTTTTTTTCTCTTCAAAGGACATTAAAGCACATTTTTAAAAAAAAAAAAAATCATACATACTTTTTCCACTAAAACCGCTACTTTGTATGGTATCTTTCACAGTTCTCAGAAATGGAGCCCAAGGTGAGCTCAATGACAATAGACACAAAATGCACATTTAAACATGGGACGTGGTTGATGTGAATCTTGGGCCAAGGATTTATCTCATTTATGTATAATGCACTTATAAGAGAACTCTTTATTTTTTATGAGAAAATATATTTTGGTAGATTAATTCATGGTGATTTTTGAATAAAGTATCAATAAATTCCAACCGGAGGGCGTGTATGGCAGTGAGGCACAGCTGGGGATGGTGGCGTGGAGTTCTTCCCAGCATTCATTTGGCACATTCTCTGTTACGACCCTTCTCAGGAAGAACCAATTCCAGCATGTATCTCCTTAAGCTGAACAGCGGTGGCATCTTTTAGTCCACGGTGCTGTTCCTTGCAGGGTTACCCCTTTCATCTCATAAATGTTTCAGTTTGGGGCAATAAAGTTGCATAGTTAGAAAAAAATCTGAAATTCATGTCTACATAAAATAACAAAGTCATGCTTGAACTGTTCTGATTGCTGTCTCTCACTGCGCTGTTAGGCAAATAGGATTAATTCGGTGTGCTAGTTCCAACTACCGTTAATGCCTGCTGGTTATTTGGAGCTTTCTCTGTCAGAAGGTTTTTCTGAGGCTACCCCTGGTCTCAGCAGGAAGGGATTCTATAATTGATTAGTGATGTCTGTCGTGGTCACAGAAATGGGGAGCTATAGTATGGAACAGGGGTGAACTGAAATATTATGTAGAAAAATCACATTCCACAGACCCAGATAAATGTGTGTTTGAAAATAGTTCATTAAAACTCACCCAGAAAATATGTAATTAAAATAAACCATCTTATGACCCAAAATATGTGTACAGATATAATACTCCTTTATATATGTGTGTGTGTGTGTGTGTGTGTGTGTGTGTGTTAGAAGAGAACACAAAGCTTGCGTTTGCTGGATGCTATAATTGTATCTTACTCTTAAGATCTGCATCAATTCTAACTAACAGAACATTAAGCACTTTAGCACTTCAGACATGAAGAAAATGACATTGGATGGTTCTGGATTGTAACAACAGCAAAGCAGCCCCTTTGATAAGGGGGATCCCTCCACAAGCTGCTAAGGCATTGAGTGAATTGGTGACCCCTGTATTAGACCATTCAGTTATGCTTCTAGGACATCTTCAAAGGCATCTTCCCCATTGTGGAGCTGCTGATCTAGTGGGGAGAGTCCGTGTTCTATGGAGTTATTGGGAATTCATCCAGGAGGAAAGATATTTCTAATCTGCTCTCAGAGAGGCTTTTCCTTCTCCCAGCCTCTGAAATGCAATAGGATGAAAGAGAGTGGTTTTATGAAGGTGGGTACCAGGTTGCAGACCAGAAAGTATAATCTATTTTTGTGTGTTTTTCAGGGTCTATCTAGTGACTGGTACAAATCAGTGAATGGTTAAATGTTTACCTAATGACTGAATAAATGATAAAAAAATAAATAATGAGAGCTAGGTGGTGGTGGCTCACGCCTTTAATCTCAGCACTCAGGAGACAGAGGCAGGTGGATCTCTGTGAGTTCGAGGCCAGCCTGGTCTACAAGAGCTACCTCCAGGACAGGATCCAAAGCTACAGAGAAACCCTGTCTCGAAAAACATAACAAAAATAAATAAATAAATAATGAACCCAGAGATGAGTTAATCTCATGCCAGACAAGCCATAAGGATAATTTGAGATCATTCTTGCTGTCACATGTCTGACTTAGACCAAAATATTCCAGAGGTTGTGAATTCCTCTGTGCTCATCTGACTCTGATGCCATAGTTCAAGACATGAGCATGGACAATAAATTTCCTGTTGCTCCATTTGTTAGGTGGACAGAACCAGGGTCAACCTGGTGCTGGGATTCTGTTTCAGAATCTTCTGCATCCTACCAGGGTAGGCGTGTGAGACGTGGAGAGGTCATGGAAACAATAGCCATTTCTAGATTGAACAAAGGCCTGGGAAAATCCTATGTTCACTGCCCTCAGAAGCTGCCAACCCCTTGAACCATGAACAAATGCATTTCAGTTTTTGTTTGCTTTCTTTGTTTTCCATGACAGGGTTTCTCTGTGTAGCTCTGCCTATTCTGGAACCCACTCTGTAGACTGACAAGCTGTGAACTCAAGAGATCCGCCTGCCTCTCCTTCCCGAGTGCTGGGGTTAAAGGTGTGCCACCTGGAATTCCTGTGATCTATTGCATTTTGGCTGGAGCTCAATCGGTTTGATGTTCTGGTTTTATACTATGGCTCTGTACAGCGTTATATATTCCGTTGGGTGTTTGTTTGGAAAAAAATGTTCAAGCTATTTTCTTAAATTCCAGAAAATCTTTTCATGTGATTTCTTGTCATTCAATATTCTAGGTAACCCATGTTTCTTATAGGATAGCTAGATTCCAAAAATGCAGAGACAGATATCATAGGCCTCTCCATGGGGAGACAGAGAGCAGCACAGTGTCTCTTGGGCAAAGCAAGACATGATGTCAACTCCAGATTCAACAGAGAACAAGCAGATGCCAAGCTGATCCCCCCACGTGCTCTGTAACTGCCTTTCCTATGGCCATAAATGGTTAGCACCTCTACGACAGAAAACTTAACAGTGGTTTGGACTACCCTATGCTGAGTCTGTAGTGTACATAAGACTCAAGGTAGCTTCTGGTTCCTCCAGTTTCTGCTATTGTCAGCCACACAATATAGCAAATGTACACCCTGAGGTTCTCAATTTCCTTTCCCCGTGTTGACTCAGTGAGCTAAATGGTTGGCGATCATTGCTGGCTGGTCCATGATTTCATTTGTCTGCACACAATGCCAATGGCAAATGCCACCACCACACCTGGGCCTGTGCTTTGTCATGCTTGTTAGAAGAGGAGAGTGGCCTGGTCCCTAACCAGTGTTCTGTGCTGGTAATTATCTGGATCCCCAAAGCTTGTCTCTCCGGGGTGTTCTATTCGAATGAGTTCTGTGCTCCTGATAATCTTGAAAACTACGCCCAAGACTGATGAGTTCCGTGGACACTGTGTCTGGTGAGCTCAGCTTATTCTCTGGAACAATCCGTATACTCTCCCAGATTTCGGTATATACCCACGTGGGTTTTTCCACCAAGACTAAATATACCTGTCTTTGTTCCTCCCCCCCCCCCCCGCTTGCTCCTAGCGAAGTACAGCTCCTTACCCTAAGTCTATGTAGACATCTTGATGGCACCGGCTATGAAAGAGCTCTCACTAGTCATACCTCCCACAGACTGCCTTGAACCGCTCCTTCTGTCCTCAGTTGCAGTGTTTGCTTGTTGTAAACAGAGTCGAAGGTCTGTCTGGTCACTCATAGGAAGGCTAGGCTACTTCTTCCAGCCTGAACTCAAACTAGTGAGATATGAGGTTGATTGTGTTAGGTAAGACCCTTTGGGTTGCAAAGTAAAAGACCAGTAAATAGAAGCTAAATATTTGCTCAGGTTACATAAAAATACAGGTGGTTAAGCTGGTTGGAAGGCTAATGGCAAGAACACTTGCCATCAAGCCCGATGACCTGAGTTTGATCCCCATGACCCACATGGTAGAAACCCCTAAGTCCCCAAAGCTATCCTTTGGCCTCTGCAAGCATGCTGTGGGACACACACACACACACACACACACACACACACAAGCATGCACACATACAAATGAATAAATACAAATTTAAAAAATACAGCCATAGGCGAACCAGATGATGCTATAGGACTGTGTTTCTCTGTGTCTCAGCCTGTCCCCAGGGCTTCCTGTGAGGACAGCAGTAGCCACAGGAATAAACCAAAGAGTGAAGTTCTTTCCTGTCCTACTCATGCAAGTCCTGTCAGTCATCCCACCGGGTGAGTTTCTGCCACCAGCTCTCACTGAACATCCAGGTTAACTAACTGTCAAGGGCTAACTATCAAGCCTTCTCTCAGGGTTCAGAGTAGGACTTCTGCGGTAAGCGAGGACCTGTCTTGGGAATGGAATCGGAGGGATAAAACTGACTGACTTAGGCACGTGTTTCTTGCAAGTTTATTATTATTATCATTACTTAAGGGAAGATGAGCATAACGGCATAAGGCACCAGACAGAAGGGCAAAACATAAGGGTAAAGGCATCAGGGTAGAAAGAGCGCATAAGGCATAAAAAGGGGGTAAAAAAGGTAAGGGATGGGGGCTGGAGAGATGGCTCAGAGGTTAAGAGAGCTGACTGCTCTTCCTAAGGTCCTGAGATCGATTCCCAGCAACCACGTGGTGGCTCACAACCATCTGTAATGAGGTCTGGTGCCCTCTTCTGGCCTGCGGGCACATACACGCAGACAGAATACTCTATACATAATAAATAAATATTTTTTAAAAAAAGGTAAGGGATGATCTCCACAAAGCTCTCAGTCTATACAGACATACAGGCAAATTAACAATCCCAGAGACGGTAACAATACAGTATCAAGCATGCATTTTCCCAGAGCCACAAGAAACCGGTGGATCCGCAAAGGAGGTGCTTTACATCTCAGGGGTGGGGGTGTAGCTCTGAAGTTTCCCTGCAGTTGAGAACACAGCATTGGTAACCATACTAACTTGCAGGCTTGATTTCATTAGCATCTCACTGGTTGAGTTAAAAGGGATTTCTTGGGGGATCTTGCTTCAGACTCCAGCAGGGTGCCCAGGTGAGAATTTTTCTCTCTGAAGCTAGTTTTAGTGACTCAGGCCTTTTTCCTGTATAAACAGTTAATTTTCTTGGTTAGGATCCTATGTTAGTTGAAAACAAGGTGAAGAGTAAATACAAAATATTAGTAGCCTGGTTAAGTCAGGGAAGAAGGACCAACAGATTCTACCTTCCCGAGTCTGCTGTTAGAGCAGACTCATCACTTCCTGTATGAGGCTCCTTTCTTATCAGTTACTACTATCAATAAAGAAAGTCTATGGGGGACGATTTTTATGTAGATTTTGGCTATGAGAACAAAGGACTTAACTGAGTCCTTTTCACACCAGGGCTTCAGGGTGTGGGAGGAGGTGATCCTACAGGAAAAGTCAGGTTTATACACTGCTGGGATAATATAGAAAGGAGAAATGCCATGATTCCAAAAGATTTTTACAGAATTGACAGTGACTGACCCAAAGGACAGATGTGCCCGCAGCTCTGCAAAAACAGCTTCTCCAGGTGGAGTGTGCGTATGCACTTCCCGTGGATAGTCCAGTAGATCTGTCAGCTGCCCACTTACTGTACAATACTTGTGGGCGCACCACAACTAACATGTGTTTTGCTGCAGTGTGGGCCACACAGAAGTTGATGCAGAGCCCTCGGGCATGGAGGAAAGCAAGCCTCTACAATGAAAACAAGGGACAATGCCACCCTGAAGCATCGTACTGCACGAGAAGTTCCCTAAATGCACCCAGTTCTGGAGGAGTGGGCTTGAATTCTTCCAAATGATACAAATAAAGTGTGTATGCAGCATTTTGCATGAATGCAAAAAAAAAAAAAAAAAAGGTCATCCTAATACGAAGCCCACTCTAAACTCTACGCTTGGTATGAACCAATAAATTGACTTGCCTACCAGCAACGTTAACAAAAGCGAATGCACTCTAATTTTCTGACTGTTAGACTATCTGACATCAGAATTAGTGGCCTTAGGAGACAGTTTCTAGCTTGTTACTGTTGAGGAGAGAGCAAAAGCCACGCAATTGCTAACAAGACGGCACTGCGGGAAATAGGGGACCCGGAAACAGCCATTCAAAGTGAATTCCTGAATAGCTGTGGCACAGGATCAGAAATTCTGAAGTAGATGTGGAAACAAAATTTGACTTGCGGGCTTTTCTAAAAGAACAACACTGGCAAAAATGGGGAAGGAAACAGATTGGGCAGATGTGATAAAGACTCAATCAAACCTTGCTGCCAGGGTGCCCTGGGACTTGAGAGAAAACAAGGTCACCCGAGGGGTTGGTGCTGAACCGGCTATGCGTTGGTACTTCCACTGTAACCTATCGTTAGATGTGGGCTTTTGGGGAAAGCTGGCATGTTCTCAGAGAAGATGACATTCTGAAGACCCCAGAGGAGCTGTCAACTGGAGGGGAGTCTTTCAGCGTCCACCTTAGACTACTGGCTGGCTGTCATGGATGTAGGCATCTAGAATACAGGAATCAACGAAGCTGAATTAAGAGCCAGTGTTCTAGCTGGAAGGAGAGAACAGGATTGTGTAAGGTCTATCAGATGATAATAGCTGTTGTGATGGACAACATATCAGGAGGAGATGAAAATCCAACAAGTGGAAGAGGTCCTGAGTGGATACCACACCATCTTCAATGGTCATGCTTAAGCAGAGTCCACAGGATGTGAGAAAGAATCCTGCACGTGCCTGCACATTCTTGTAGGCAGAGAATGCAGCTACCACTTCTACTACTCAGGAGAAAGTGTACCTGCGTGACTGGAGGGGAAGAGTCAAGACAGACCGAAAGGAAATGGGCTTAAGCCAGCTGAAGACCAGATCACACTGGGGTGAAGGACCAATTTCGAACTTAGAGGCCAAAGGTTTATAGTGAGAAAAGAGAATGACTTTTTGGACATAATCCCTGTGCTATGCTTAAGATCCCCTCCCCCCTTTTTATAAAGGTGAAAAGTGAAGCCCATAAAACTGATATGTCCGCCGGGCGGTGGTGGCGCACGCCTTTAATCCCAGCACTCAGGAGGCAGAGGCAGGCGGATCTCTGTGAGTTCGAGACCAGCCTGGTCTACAAGAGCTAGTTCCAGGACAGGCTCCAAAGCCACAGAGAAACCCTGTCTCGGAAAACCAAAAAAAAAAAAAAAAAAAAAAAAAAAAAAAACCTGATATGTCAGTACAAAGTTGCATAGCTAATTCAAAACCCTAGAGAAAATCAAAATGAAGAATGACAAGATGTAGCCAGGCTTGGTGGCACACACCTTTAATCCCAGCATTTGGGATGCAGAGTCAGCTGAGTCTCTGTGAGTTCAAGGCCAGCCTGATCTACAAAGTGAGTTCCAAGAAGCTAGGGCTGTTACACAGAGAAACCCTGTCTCAAAAAACTGAAAAAAATTGACAAGATGCAATTCATATATTAGAAACGCTATTGGCTACATTTAAAAGGTGGTTCACATACAAATAGTCTGGGGGTGGGATTTACCTCACATTGCTGGGGGACCAGAGTTGAGAGGGCTTGGGCTTAAGTCTGTGGGTAGCCCCATTCCTCCATCCATCACCCTCAGAGCATTAGCCAGGAAACAACTCACCAGATTTTAATTCTAGAGGCTTTAAAAAAGCAAAATGTTGTATTTTATCTTTCATGCTTTCTCAGCTGAGATCAGTAGTTAAGGACCCTGTGTAGATGGACTTTCTTTTCTGCCACCAAATAATGACATGGAGACTTAGTAATTATGAAAGCGTGGCCTTTAGCTAGGTTTGTCTCAATGTATAGGCTTATAAGACTTAGGTCTTAAAACTTAATTAACCTGTTTCTATCAACCTACGTTCTATCATGTGGCATTACCTCTCTTCCATCTTGTACCTCCTGTTTTCTCTGTGTTTCCTGGCTTCTCCTGCATGCCTAGATTCATCCTCTTCTTCCTTTCTCTCCCCAGAAATCCCGCCTATGCCTCCTGCCTAGCTATTGGCCCTTCAGCTTTTTATTATACCAATCACAGGAATACAGTTTCATACAGTATACAAATATCCCACAGCACTTCCCTTTTTGTCTAAATAAAAAGGAAAGGTTTAACTCTAATACAATAAAATTATATACATTAAGAACATCATCAAGTAAGAATTGCATTTACAATGTCCAGCCCATTTTTATTTGTCAAATTTGGAGAAATTACTCTTTAATCTACCTTATTTTGATGAGTCCAAAGTATTATACCTAAACAATTTTTATTATTGCATTTATTACCTTCCTAAAAACATTTTTTTAGGCCTTAAAACATCTTCTTAGATAAACAACTTAAGCATTTGTGTTTCTCAGCCTTAATCTCTTATGTTTCTTTTTTGAATCTGGTAACAAGAAAAACTGTAAAAAATGTAATTATATAGTCTTTAACCCCATTAGAGACATAAGAAGGATGTAATTACTTGAGAATACAGGAAGTGTCGAGTAAACAACTTCTAAAACTATAAAAATGACAGAGACATCTGGCTGCCTGAATAGTCATCCAAGCTTCCTCTGTAACATTGGGGCATCTATCTTTGACCTACAGGTCTAGAATATCTGACAAACTTTTCTCCAAAGTAGAAATTTTGAAGAACTGTCTTACCTTGTTTTAGCAATGTTTGGCTGTGTTTTCTTTTGTGTCCTGCTTATGTAGCTTGGACAGCATACTGTTAGCAGTTGAGGCAAGGGCAGTTTCTTGTCCAAATGGCCAGCTTTGCTACATTAAAAGCAAATTCCATATGAAGGTCCTTCAATGCCCATTATCCTTTTTTTGAAATATATTGGTGCTGTCAGGAGTAGACATGTCTCATATCATGAAAAGCCTAATGTTAGTAAAATACTTTAAATGTCACATTCTTTAGGCTTTTGAAGTATTTGAAAACCATTTATCTATTTGAAATATATCTCTGTTTGACCTTGGAAACACTACCTACCATGGCTATAAGTTTAATTGTTATATATGACTAACTACTAACCTATATTTATTTATCATCCTAAATAGCTTTTAATGACTAAAACTTTACATTACATTTTAAGTGATCTGCATAGGAACAATACCTTAAACAAGAGTAGAAGCATATATACATTATAACAAAATAGCCTTAAATTTGTATCATTATATAAAAATCCATACAAATGTAAAATAGTTAAGACTCATAATTTTTTAGTTTAAAAGTAGATTCAACAATCTACCCTTTTATCCCATCATTTCTCTACTATATCAATCCTTTTTCTATTCAGAAAGAGATCCCTGAACCTAATCTCATTTGTCCAGCAATTTTCCTGACCATTACCGATAACAGCTTGCAACCAACCTTCCTCAATGATGACAAACTTTCATAACCCACAAAATAGTCAAAAATGACCTACTTCACCCCTTGGAAATGTGGGCATCATGTTCTCTAGACTGCTTCCTGTTGTCTGGGGGTGATTGTTTCTTTAGGGGACC